>NC_141001.1:96602375-97209475 GCF_052327205.1 Somniosus microcephalus | reverse complement strand
GCTCTCTCCCCCCCAGTCGCCCGCTCTCTCCCCCCCAGTCGCCCGCTCTCTCCCCCCCAGTCGCCCGCTCTCTCCCCCCCAGTCGCCCGTTCTCTCCCCCCCAGTCGCCCGCTCTCTCCCCCCCAGTCGCCCGCTCTCTCCCCCCCCAGTCGCCCGCTCTCTCCCCCCCCAGTCGCCCGCTCTCTCCCCCCCAGTCGCCCGCTCTCTCCCCCCCCAGTCGCCCGCTCTCTCCCCCCCAGTCGCCCGCTCTCTCCCCCCCAGTCGCCCGCTCTCTCCCCCCCAGTCGCCCGCTCTCTCCCCCCCCAGTCGCCCGCTCTCTCCCCCCCAGTCGCCCGCTCTCTCCCCCCCCAGTCGCCCGCTCTCTCCCCCCCAGTCGCCCGCTCTCTCCCCCCCCAGTCGCCCGCTCTCTCCCCCCCAGTCGCCCGCTCTCTCCCCCCCCAGTCGCCCGCTCTCTCCCCCCCAGTCGCCCGCTCTCTCCCCCCCAGTCGCTCTCCCAGTCGCCCGCTCTCTCCCCCCCCAGTCGCCCGCTCTCTCCCCCCCCAGTCGCCCGCTCTCTCCCCCCCAGTCGCCCGCTCTCTCCCCCCCAGTCGCCCGCTCTCTCCCCCCCAGTCGCCCGCTCTCTCCCCCCCAGTCGCCCGCTCTCTCCCCCCCAGTCGCCCGCTCTCTCCCCCCCCAGTCGCCCGCTCTCTCCCCCCCAGTCGCCCGCTCTCTCCCCCCCAGTCGCCCGCTCTCTCCCCCCCAGTCGCCCGCTCTCTCCCCCCCAGTCGCCCGCTCTCTCCCCCCCAGTCGCCCGCTCTCTCCCCCCCAGTCGCCCGCTCTCTCCCCCCAGTCGCCCGCTCTCTCAGGCTCTCCCCCCCAGTCGCCCGCTCTCTCCCCCCCAGTCGCCCGCTCTCTCCCCCCCAGTCGCCCGCTCTCTCCCCCCCAGTCGCCCGCGCTCTCCCCCCCAGTCGCCCGCGCTCTCCCCCCCAGTCGCCCGCGCTCTCCCCCCCAGTCGCCCGCGCTCTCCCCCCCAGTCGCCCGCGCTCTCCCCCCCAGTCGCCCGCGCTCTCCCCCCCAGTCGCCCGCGCTCTCCCCCCCAGTCGCCCGCGCTCTCCCCCCCCAGTCGCCCGCGCTCTCCCCCCCAGTCGCCCGCGCTCTCCCCCCCCAGTCGCCCGCGCTCTCCCCCCCAGTCGCCCGCGCTCTCCCCCCCCAGTCGCCCGCGCTCTCCCCCCCAGTCGCCCGCGCTCTCCCCCCCAGTCGCCCGCGCTCTCCCCCCCAGTCGCCCGCGCTCTCCCCCCCAGTCGCCCGCGCTCTCCCCCCCAGTCGCCCGCGCTCTCCCCCCCAGTCGCCCGCGCTCTCCCCCCCAGTCGCCCGCGCTCTCCCCCCCAGTCGCCCGCGCTCTCCCCCCCAGTCGCCCGCGCTCTCTCCCCCCCAGTCGCCCGCGCTCTCCCCCCCAGTCGCCCGCGCTCTCCCCCCCAGTCGCCCGCGCTCTCCCCCCCAGTCGCCCGCGCTCTCCCCCCCAGTCGCCCGCGCTCTCCCCCCCAGTCGCCCGCGCTCTCCCCCCCAGTCGCCCGCGCTCTCCCCCCCAGTCGCCCGCGCTCTCCCCCCCAGTCGCCCGCGCTCTCCCCCCCAGTCGCCCGCGCTCTCCCCCCCAGTCGCCCGCGCTCTCCCCCCCAGTCGCCCGCGCTCTCCCCCCCAGTCGCCCGCGCTCTCCCCCCCAGTCGCCCGCGCTCTCCCCCCCAGTCGCCCGCGCTCTCCCCCCCAGTCGCCCGCGCTCTCCCCCCCAGTCGCCCCGCGCTCTCCCCCCCAGTCGCCCGCGCTCTCCCCCCCAGTCGCCCGCGCTCTCCCCCCCCAGTCGCCCGCGCTCTCCCCCCCAGTCGCCCGCGCTCTCCCCCCCAGTCGCCCGCGCTCTCCCCCCCAGTCGCCCGCGCTCTCCCCCCCAGTCGCCCGCGCTCTCCCCCCCAGTCGCCCGCGCTCTCCCCCCCAGTCGCCCGCGCTCTCCCCCCCCAGTCGCCCGCGCTCCTCCCCCCAGTCGCCCGCGCTCTCCCCCCCAGTCGCCCGCGCTCTCCCCCCCAGTCGCCCGCGCTCTCCCCCCCAGTCGCCCGCGCTCTCCCCCCCAGTCGCCCGCGCTCTCCCCCCCAGTCGCCCGCGCTCTCCCCCCCAGTCGCCCGCGCTCTCCCCCCCAGTCGCCCGCGCTCTCCCCCCCAGTCGCCCGCGCTCTCCCCCCCAGTCGCCCGCGCTCTCCCCCCCAGTCGCCCGCGCTCTCCCCCCCCAGTCCGCCCGCGCTCTCCCCCCCAGTCGCCCGCGCTCTCCCCCCCCAGTCGCCCGCGCTCTCCCCCCCAGTCGCCCGCGCTCTCCCCCCCAGTCGCCCGCGCTCTCCCCCCCAGTCGCCCGCGCTCTCCCCCCCAGTCGCCCGCGCTCTCCCCCCCAGTCGCCCGCGCTCTCCCCCCCAGTCGCCCGCGCTCTCCCCCCCAGTCGCCCGCGCTCTCCCCCCCAGTCGCCCGCGCTCTCCCCCCCAGTCGCCCGCGCTCTCCCCCCCAGTCGCCCGCGCTCTCCCCCCCCAGTCGCCCGCGCTCTCCCCCCCAGTCGCCGCGCTCTCTCCCCCCCAGTCGCCCGCGCTCTCCCCCCCAGTCGCCCGCGCTCTCCCCCCCAGTCGCCCGCGCTCTCCCCCCCCAGTCGCCCGCGCTCTCCCCCCCAGTCGCCCGCGCTCTCCCCCCCAGTCGCCCGCGCTCTCCCCCCCAGTCGCCCGCGCTCTCCCCCCCCAGTCGCCCGCGCTCTCCCCCCCAGTCGCCCGCGCTCTCCCCCCCAGTCGCCCGCGCTCTCCCCCCAGTCGCCCGCTCTCTCCCCCCCCAGTCGCCCGCTCTCTCCCCCCCCCCAGTCGCCCGCTCTCTCCCCCCCCCAGTCGCCCGCGCTCTCTCCCCCCCCAGTCGCCCGCGCTCTCTCCCCCCCCAGTCGCCCGCGCTCTCTCCCCCCCCCCAGTCGCCCGCGCTCTCCCCCCCCCCAGTCGCCCGCGCTCTCCCCCCCCCCAGTCGCCCGCGCTCCCCCCCCCCCCCCAGTCGCCCGCTCTCCCAACAACAGCATGCCCTCAAAAAAGCCTCGGCACCGCCAGGCACTCCAGCTCGTTAATGATATCTTAAAATGGAGCAAATGGTCTGGATGCGAGAAAATCTAACTTTATTAACTGAAGAAAACTACACCACACGATCAAAGTAATAAAGAAACTACACCACACGATCAATGCAAAATTGCTTAACAGGGGAAGGCAGATGGCAAAATGAGGGATAAATGGCTACCATGTAAGTCTTACAATCTTAGCAATTTCCCTTAAATTACCACCCCTCTAACTCCTTGCTAGATTGCCCTGCTGAGGAGTCAGAAACCTGCTCACCTGTGGTCCAAAGAGAGAGAAGAGCTCACCTGCAGTCCAAGGAAAATAAGAGAGAGATATGCTTCTGTGAAGCTATCTTTATATCCTGGGAGCTCCTGCTGTTTTGGCGCTGAAAATGTCTGTGTGCAAATTCGCGCTGAAAAGTTTGAATACACAAGAGAAAGGTCATGACCTTCCTCCATTCATACATGAGACATCACGTAGTAGAGTCAATTTCAGTGAATGGATGTGTGTAATCAACCCAATTTTGCTTGCTGTCTGATGATTGGCTGATTCAAACGGGCTATTTCCCAGTGGCCAAACTGCTCCCATTGTCTGGAATGGGTTTGGATGGATTACCCATTCTTTTAAACTGTTTCCCCCCCCCCCCTTGTCTGTGAATGGCTTTGAATGGAGTTGAATTACTGTGTAAACAGCTTGGGAGGCTATAGTAAACAAAGCCATTTCCTGTGGACAGCTTTAAGTGGTTTGATCAGTTTCTGTAAACACATCGATTGTATGGCAGGGCGGGGGAACTCCACCCCCTGTCCGGACCCGCCTATGCTACAGGGTGACTGACTGCCCAGCTCCATTCAAATGCTAACAGAAACCCCCCTTTGATTGGCAGGTCTTTCTCACAGACACACTTACAAGCTGCTATTGTCTCCTGCCATGTGGTCCGACAGCCATTTTAAGCCCTGGAATATTAAAACAGTCCAAAACTCCATATTTTAATAAAATGATTTTCCTCTCAAAGTGTGCGATTTTCACACACTTCTTTGATTCCAGTGTCCAAGTGCCACTCTGCCTACGAGCTTTTCAATGCAGCCTTTTTGCAATTCTGGGTATGTTTTAAAGCATTGTCCAACCCAGAGGCAATTTAAGTCACACAATTCTTCGTACTAATATTTCCCGATCTTCGGGGCTGAGGGGATTTTTGCCAACCCCTACATTCCTCCCTTGGATACTTCCAACTTGCTTGTAGTATCCTCTTAAAGAAGTGAGCAAAATTTTCTGACCCCCGACCAACAACCATCCCCTGTATTTACCTATAGCTAGCTGTCACTGATCCCCTGACCCATCTATTCCCCTTAAATCTGAGAAAAACCGTGGTACGGTAGGCATCTACAGATACATCAACTACAAAATGTTACAACAAGGGGTCTCATACCCCTGCACCACTTGTTACATTATAACATGTTACAAAATTTTGCAATCTTGGTTATACAATGTAATCAAAATGATTCCAAGCACGGAGAGGGTTCTACGCCTCTGCACCACTTGGGACTATAAAACAAGATACAAAAATCTCCATTAAACATTTGAAACAAAATGCTGAAACAATTGAAACAAAATGCTGAAATAAACCCCGACCATCACGTGCCAATGATGGGTCACAAAATTCGAGTGGGTATTGCTCCTCCCACCCAGGCAGTAAATGTTCCTTCCACACCCCTTTAATGGTCTTAAACTTTTAAAACATACAGAATGGATTTTACAGAACAGTCTGATCTGCTAGCCCTGAGCCGTTCCCTTGTCCCTTTGTGGAGGCGGGGTACCCCTCATATTTTACAGACCGAGACCGGGGAGTATGGGATCGCGACTCCCAGTCCCTCCCCTGTTGAAGTGCCTTATTGTTAGCTCTGGGTAATGACTCAGTACACTCTTGGATTCGTCAGACGGACAGGCCTTTTATTTCGCTTGCAAGGGGAATCAGCACCTCTACTCAAGGGGTGAGGCTACTATTCCAATGATACAGCGTAAGCGTTCCATATTTATACAGTGTAACAAACAAGTTTAATTGACATTCCTTTGTTCCTCTATCAGGGTACATTTTAGATTAATCATCAGGTATTAATGACATATTGACAGAAGGATCCTGGACACAAGTCAACCGTTAATCTATAACCGGGCATGAATCGTGTAACCGGAGGTCCTCTTTAATCTTAATCATGTATTGGGAGGCTAGGTTTGCTTACGGTCGCAAGTTATCAGGTCACTGGTTACTTCAAAGGAACCCATTGTTTTACTTCTACATTCTCATTAGGTGGGCAGACATCTGTTCTTGGCTGCAATCTAAGTACGTGCAATAGCTCTAGTTACACATCGACTCTTGACCGGTGTCAAGTCTGAAAACTTTTACCCAGCAAGCACCTGAAATTAACCCCTTATAATATGTAGATTTCCTCATTCACCCCTTTTGTCCTTTCTAAGGACAATCTATTTCGCTAAGTTTAAGAAATTCTACATCAAAGGTCTCCCCCTTAATATCCTCATATTCAGACATCATTGGTACTGGAGGAGTTGACGTTAACAAGGAAAGGACTTTTGTACACAATTTTAAACAACCAATCAATAAACTAATTAAAATTATTATCATAAAAGAAATCACTGTTTAAAAGTACACATTCTTCTATGCATGGTTTGCCCTTCAGGGATCTGGGTAAATCAATATGGCAGTTTCAATTATCGTTGACAAAGAGAACAGTCTTGTTAAAGTCCAAATCCAGTTCATCTTGGCAGTGTATTGTCTTCAACTGATGCCTTCTTACAATGGGACGCGTGTATCCATGTTGGTCGCTCCTTTACTTTTACAGCGGTGTTTGTGGTCAGGAGTACTTGGAAGGGTCCCTGAAATCTGGGTTGAAGGCCATTCTTTCGCTTGAAGATTTTTATGTAGACGTTATCTCCTGGCTCGAAAGTATGGCACTTTCCTTCAGCGGGATCGACCTGGGCTTCCTTCACCTGTTGATGGAAACTAGAAATGCATTTGGTTAGTGCAATGCAATAACTCAACATATCTTCCTCCATTTTATGAATGTCCATTTGTTTAGCTGTTAAAGGTGCCGAAAAGGGCAATCTTTGTGGTCTTCCCATGACGATCTCGTGAGGCGACAATCCTGTAGTTCTGTTGGTAGCAGACCGCATTGTCATTAAAGCTATGGGTAACAAATCAACCAATTTAAGTCCAGTTTCTTTACACAGTTTTGCAAGCTTGTTTTTCAGCATCCCATTATATCTTTCCACTAGTCTAGCCGACTGTGGATGATAACTGCAATGGAGGTGCTGGTTAATCTGTAAGGCTTTGCATAGTTCCTTAATCACTGTTCCCGTAAAATGGGACCCATTGTCACTTGACAGTTTTGCTGGTATCCCAAAGCGAGGTACAATGTCCTTCAATAAACATTTAGCAACAGTAGTGGCGTCACTCTTTCTACAAGGAAACGCTTCAATCCATCTTGAAAACATATCAATAATAACTAATACATATTTAAAGCTCATACACACAGGTAGTTCAATAAAATCCATTTGCAAGTGTACAAAAGGGCCCATGGGGTTTGGGTGGGATGCGGGCTGTACCTTCTTTATTTTCCCTGCATTCATGGTCTGGCAGATAGTACAATTTTCACATATTTGTTTTGCCAACTTTGAGATTCCTGGTGCATACCAGGTCTTGAGGATATAGTCCGCCATCCCCCCCTTTGCCCGCATGGGTGAATTTATGAACACATCGGGCGATTGGTGATAATAATGATTTGGGTGCCACCATGCGGCCGTCATGATGGACCCACAAGCCGTCCGTGTTTTTGAAACAGTGATTAACATCCCACTCCGCTATTTCTTCAGGGCTAGCCTTTTCTTGATGGGCTAGCACATCATTCAGGGATGGGGTTTGTTGTTGATCTATACTTTCTTTAACTGGACAAATCTTAACCTGTGATCCTATCTGTGATAAGGCTATGGTTTTAGCAGCTTGATCTGCTGCTGCATTTCCCAGTGCAACCTCATCCAAATGCCCTGTGTGCGCTTGGCACTTAATAATCACAACTTGTTTAGGTTTTTGGATTGCCAATAAAAGGTTTTTCACCTCTTGTGCGTTTTTAATTTGGGTTCCGGAAGATGTTAAAAAACCACAAAGTTTCCAAATCTGTCCGTAATCATGGGCTACTCCAAACGCATATCTAGAATCGGTATAAATATTAACAGATTGAGCTGTAGCCAATATACATGCTCTGGTTAGCGCAAATAATTCCGCTTGTTGTGCTGAAAATGAACTTGGGAGACGAAACGCTTCTATTGTTCCGTTCTGGGTAGTCACTGCATATGCTGTTTTTGGACTTCCCTTCAAGTCTCTCAATGCTGATCCATCTACATAAAATATATAATCTGGATTTAGTATAGGGTCTTCAGTCAGATCTATCCTTGGTTTAGAAACCAACTGGGTGATTTCTACACAGGAGTGTGGTTCTCCTTCTCCCTCTGTGGGTAGTAAAGTAGCTGGATTCAGGGTGTTGCATCTTTTAATTACCAATCTTGTATTGGACAAAAGTTCTACCTCATATTTAGTTAACCTGGCTGAGGTTAGATGTTGGGTAGCACATTTGGTGAGAAGAATTTCAACCGCATGAGGAACGTACAAAACAGTCTGGTGACCTAGAGTGGTCGTCTGTGCCTGCTGAACGGCATAATACGCTGCTGCTAAAGCAGGCAGACATCCGGGTAATCCTCTTGCTACTGGATCTAATTGAGTGCTAAAAAATGCTACCGGCCGCTGTTTATCTCCATGCAGCTGCGTCAGCACTGATTGTGCGAACCCTGATTTCTGATGCACGAATAAGTTAAACGGCTTGTTGTAATCTGGGAGTCCCAAAGCTGGGGCCGATACCATAGCTTGCTTAACTTGCCGGAAGACTTCCTCGGTACCTGGGTTCCATTCCAATTTCTCCGGCATGGTGGGCATACTAATATCAAGTAATGGTCTGGATATCTCGGAATAATTTAAAATCCATTGTCTGCAATAGCCAGACATTCCTAGGACATGTTTCATTTCCCTTTTTGTCACTGGCTTAGGTGAATTGCAAATTGCCGCTACTCGATCACTTGTTAGCTGCCTGGTATTTCGTTCTAACTGATGTCCCAGATATTTTACCTTTTCTTGAACGATCTGTAACTTGGTTTTGGAAACCTTGGCCTAGAAATTCATTATAGCCACTTTTGGGGCGGTAAAGTCAGGCGGCCGCTAAAGTTTGCGCCCGGCGCAAATTCGAGGCCACTTCCCCGATATTCATTAGCTTCGCCCTAAGAGTTTGCTCGAGCGCTAAAACTGGCGATGCATGGCTCTCTTTAGGTGCTAAGCCGGCGGCCCGGGCGCTAACACCGGAAGGTGGTTGCAGGGCAGGTGCGGCGAGCTGCTGATTGACGGCAGACACTCTGGCTCCGGTGAGCCCTTAAAGGGGGAGGGTGGATTTGGTTTTTTGAAAGGCCGAGACTGCTGTATTTGTGTTGTTGGGGAGGGCTTCTCTCCATCAGTTTGTTATGTGGTACCGGCACACCACCACCACCACCACCTCCTCCTCCTCCTCCTCCTCCTCCTCCTCCATCATCATCTTTGTCTCTCACAAAGTGTTGCAAAACGGCTGCCTTTTCTACTGCAGGAGTGCCCTTTAATTTGCGCTCCCCGCGGCCCGCCTCGGCTGTGTACCGTTCCACTTCACAGTCGTTAGGGCCGCCCGGCGCACAATGGGGCGGCGCGAGTGAAGTTCCGGTTCCGGGCGCACAAAGGGCGTTGCACGACGAAATGACGTCATGATCTGCGCGCGCAGCAGGGCGCGCGCTAAGACTTTGCGCCGGCGCTAAATGTCTACTGAAGTTGGGGCGAGGCGCAGATCGTGCTGTGCCCGGGCGCTAAGCGCCTAGCGCTCGAGATCTACTCCTCCTAAGGCGCTAACGGCTGGCGCGCCCAACTGAATTTCTAGGCCCTTATGTCCTTTATCTGCTAACGCCGTTAACAAAATTAAAGAGTCTTGGACACAGGCTTCTCGGTTTGGTGAAGCTAATAGCAAATCATCTACATATTGAATTAATGTTGAACCCGCTGCTAGGATTACATCGTCCAGATCCTTCTTTAAGCATTGAGAGAAAATCGTAGGGCTTTCGGTAAATCCTTGTGGGAGTCTAGTCCAAGTATACTGCTGGCCTTTATAGGTGAATGCAAATAAAAATTGTGACTCTGGATGTATTGGTATTGAAAAGAAAGCGGAACATAGATCAACTACCGTGTAGAAAGTAGTGTCTGCCGGTATGCTGATTAAAATGGTGACTGGATTGGGGACCACCGGATAGGTAGGGAAGACTGCTTCATTTACTGCCCTTAAATCTTGCACAAACCTCAATTTTTGGGACTCCGCCTTTTCTACTGGTAGAATCGGGGTATTGCAAGGGCTTTTAGTAGGAACAATAATACCTTGTTCTAAAAGTGATTCAATTACTGGCTGTATCCCCCTTTCTGCTCTTTCAGACAATGGGTACTGCTGTCTTCGTGGTAATGGTGCCGCTGGATTTATGGTAACTTTATAGGGTTGTGCCGTATACATTTTTCCTACTTCGTTAGGATGTTGTGCCCATAATTTCCCTGGGACTTGTTCAAGCCATTCTTCAACCTGTTTGGATAACCATACTCCATTGTGTCCCAACTCTCTTCTTTCGAGAAATCCATTAAAAATTTCCTTTGTAGCTAACTTTACTGCAAATCCATTACTGTCATACTGGAGAAGGGCGGCTCCCTCTTTATACCATGTATACGTTACTGGTAGTGAGCTCATTCTCAGTACCATTGGCCCCAAGTCCTTTGAACGGTATCCTTGTGCCACAGCTAAAGTCAGATGTGGCTTGGAATGTTTTATCTTGAACAATGACCTTGAAGTCATGGTTAGATTAACTAAGGCTGCGATTCCTTCTGGCCCAACAAAAACCATTTCGGTGGATAAAAGGTAACTTAGTTTTAAAAACGGGTGATAAAACTTTTCCAATTTCCAGTTGTGTCCAATTTTATCATAATAAACGGTACAATGCAAATCGTAGTGCCAGCTTATGTTTAAGGTATTAATATAGTCAGACAAGACGTATGTCATTTCTTCCCATACCTCTATTTGGTCCACTAAATCTGATCGTAAATTTCCTTGTAGCACTTCCCATGTATACAGAACAGGGTGTTGGGTCTCTTTCATTGGGCAAATACAAGCCTTTTCTTCTGGGATTTGCACCGTTATTCCCGTGGGGGAACATATTATAGTCGCGTTCATCTTGCACAGTAAATCTCTCCCACATAAATTCATACCGGAATCTTCAGATAGTAAGAACGTATGTCCTTGTTCATATTGATCAAATTGTATTGTTATTGGCGCTGATCTTTTTAGACTTTGGGGAATCCCAGTCACTCCTATTATGGAAACCTTTGTTCCGCTTGCTGGGATTTTCTTGGCCAAGTCTCTTCCTATCATGGAAAAGGTAGCTCCTGTATCTACCAAAAAAGTGGTTGGCTGACCTGCCACTTCAATCTCTATTTCTGGTTCACTTCGGGCATCTTTGGAAACTACGGGCATTTGGGTTTCTGGTGCACCTGGTTCTAACTGTCACTGGCTCTGTCCTTGACTACCTCTTGTAGCGAAAGGATTGGAAGTGGTAAAGTCGGGATTCTGTATTCCACCTCCCGTTCCCTTATTTGGGCATTGGGCTCTCCAATGGCCCATTTGTCCTCAATCAAAACATCCCTGCTGACCTAATCCTCCAAAACATCCCTGCTGACCTGATCCTCTGCCTCTATAATTTCCTCCCCTTCCTGCCCGGTATCCACCTCTTCCTCTGCCCCTTCCATATCCTCCCCAATATTGCTGTTGTTGATATTGTTGTTGGGCAGCTATGGGAAACGGTTCTCCCAGTGGTTCACTTTTCTCATACTCTACTAACATGTTATAAGTCTTTTTCCCTTTTTGCTCTCTGTTTCTTTCTTGTAAATCTTTAAGTATAGAAGTCAATTCAGGAAGTTTCTTCTGCCTCCACCCCAAACAAATCAATTGTAATGGTTCTTTTAATTCCGGGCGGAGGCCATTTACAAGAGCACTTACCAAGGGGCCTCGTGATTCTTTTTCAGCCAATCCTGAAAACTCTTTCATTTGTGATTCTACTCGCTCTATATAATCTTCTACATCCTCATCCTTCCTTTGGGTAGTTTCCATTATTTTTGACCAGTTAGTTTTCTTGGGGAAGGTAGTATGCAAGTCGGTATACAACTGGGTCCATAGTCCCTCCGCTGGAGGGTTGGCTGGGCCTGCAGTGGCTGAATTACGATGGGTAGAGAAACCTTTAAAGGTTTCTTCTAATTTCTTGAACTGAGATTCTTTCAACCAACCTTTACAAAGGATTTCCATATCCAAAATACTAGGTTGGTGGCACAGAACAATCATTTTTAACTTTGCTATTGCTTTTTCTAATTCTAATTCTGGATCTGGGAGTTCACCCATTATAGTTCGCAACTCAGACGGGGACCACGGACGGTGAACAGCAACATTGCCGTTTCCTTGAGGGTTCGGAAATTATTTCATGGGAGCCTGTCTAACCGGTAAAACCGGTGATTCTAATTCTACGGGGGAGGGAGGAGCCGTGGGGGGCACCTCTAAATCCGGACTACGGGGGTCCTTACTTCGGGTTCTAGATGATACCCCCGGGCTGGTATGGGGCCATGGTGATGATAAGTGGGGGGCAGGAGCCCGCTCTCTATATGGAGGGGGTGATGATACCGACTGACGTGGGGAGGGTTTTGGCAATGCTGCTGGTGGTGGCTCATACTGAGGATATAACCTCCTAGTTGTTTGGACTAAATCATCATCACTATCCTCCTTTTCTTCGTCTATCGTGGGGGATTTCTTCTCTTTACTTAATGGGCATTGCAGAGCTTGAGGGATCTTTTTCTGCTTTTCCTGCTCTCTCCCCCTTTTGCTGGCAATAACACTCATCTCCCTTTTTTTCGGCTTCTCTTTTCCAATCACAAAATGCAGACCAATCCACACCCTTATTCCTTTTTCTTCCGGGGTCTCTTTCTAGCAGGCATTCCTCGAGACAAGTAATTGTCTATATTAAACGTTCCATCTGGTGGAAAGGGGTGATTACTACCTGAGGTCCATTTGAACCAATTTGGTAAGTGGTCAATAGCTGACTGACCACAATGTTTTAACATAAAAGCGGCTGGCGTGCCTTTTTCAGGCAGTTTACTGTTACTAGAACCCATTGTAGCAGCTTAAATACTTTAGTGTTAAAACATACAAAAATTCCGTAACATTCTATGATCTGCGTGGGACGCCTCTACAGATCAGACATGACTAAACATTAATACATATAACAATAAACAATAAACAATACACTTGTTAAACAACAACCAAAGTGTTACTAAATCCCCAACCTATGCAGCCTTACTGGACAAAGTTGATTGATAATAACAAGTAGTTAAATACTCACTCTCATAAACATTAAACATTAACACTGTGTTTCAGACAATCGCCCACTCTTCTTCCCTCTACCCTACTCCCTTTAGCCAAATTTTTAGCAAAAAGGGCCTTCAATTTGTCCCAACTAACTTCACCCACTCTCTCTCCTTCTACCCTACTCCCTTTATGGAACCTTGCTAGTTCAATTTCCAGTAAATCGCTAGCTCCTTAGTTAATCAAATTCGTGACTTAACCTTCTCTCTCTGGTACCTTTATTTCAGCGCTTCCTACCATCCTTTTCTGCACGATCCTGTTCGCGGGGCGTTAGCGCCTCATGGCTGATCCTCTGTTCCATTTCTGAAAGGGAAGCAGTCACAACGGCAGTTTAACCTCCGAACCCTGTAAGTCAATTACCCGATGGCAGTACTGTCCAATGGAATAAACAGACTATGCGCAGCTATGCTTCTGGCAGGGAAAGTCCCAAAAATGTGGCAAAACACCACCTTCGGCCGATGGGATTTTTCCTAACCGAGCAACGTACTCGGCATCTGTTAACTCACCAATTGGTACAGCAAGCCATCTCGGTGGAACCTCCAAATTGTTGAAGTGCCTTACTTCTTAGCTCTGGGTAATGACTCAATACAATCTTGGATTCGTCAGACGGACAGGCCTTTTATTTCACTTGCAAGGGGAATCAGCACCTCTACTCAAGGGGTGAGGCTACTATTCCAATGATACAGCGTAAGCGTTCCATATTTATACAGTGTAACAAATAAGTTTAATTGACATTCCTTTGTTCCTCTATCAGGGTACATTTTAGATTAATCATCAGGTATTAATGACATATTGACAGAAGGATCCTGGACACATAAGTCAACCGTTAATCTATAACAGGGCATGAATCGTGTAACCGGAGGTCCTCTTTAATCTTAATCATGTATTGGGAGGCTAGGTTTGCTTACGGTCGCAAGTTGTCAGGTCACTGGTTACTTCAAAGGAACCCATTGTTTTACTTCTACATTCTCATTAGGTGGGCAGACATCTGTTCTTGGCTGTAATCTAAGTACGTGCAATAGCTCTAGTTACACATCGACTCTTGACCAGTGTCAAGTCTGAAAACTTTTACCCAGCAAGCACCTGAAATTAACCCCTTATAATATGTAGATTTCCTCACCCCCTCCCGTCGTCCCTTGACTGGCTGCAGAAAATGATGGGTGCCTGTGTGGCGGCTCTCACTGGCCCCACACTCAAACTTGGATCCCAGATCCGGCCACCCATTCATCCTCCCCAGCCACACTTACACTCTAACTTTGCCCGTGGGCCCTGGGTGAGTTCCTCCCTTCCCCGAACGCACCCACACGACTCTAGGGTCTCCCTCTCCCCTTTACAATCTTTCCCGGGCCATCACCACCCACTCCCGGGGAACGCGTCCCTATCTGACAAGGCACCCGCGCTTCCCCACCATGACTCCTCAATAGCGAGGTCTCCCGCAAGTGAACTTTGGTCAGGATAGTGCTGGGTTGGGGGCCGTGCCCCACCGAGCTGGGGCCATCTCTTCCACGTAGGATGAGTAGGCAAGTTCCTCCGGACCCTGTCCGGTTTCTCCCGAAGGTCGCTGCGGAGTCTCCTCCTGGATTTGTCCAGTGGCGAGGTGATCCCCAACATTCTGTATCCATATCTTCATTCGATGCCCAGCTCAGGCTGGGCAAACAGGGCTGCTCCTTTGTCCACTCTCCTGTAAAAAACTTAAAAGGACATGCAGCCAGGTCTCTCACTGACCTGCTGCCTTAGGTGGAGACATAATCGGGTCCCTCGACCTCGGACCAAAATAAAAGCATTTAGCACACTTATAAACTTAAACTTTAAAACTACTAGTTATATCAAAACTTAAAATTCAAACACCTTAAAAACCAGCTATGTAGATTGTAACTTAACACAAAGCTATAATACAAATGCCGCCCGTCTCCGGATGGCCAGGCTAATCTCTGGTGTCACCGTCGCAGGTTACTGCTGCCTGCAGCGAAGCTGGACTGATTCCAACTTCTGGTCCCTGGCAGCTTATGGCTGCTGATTGGGGACCTCTGCCCTTTGGCTTCTCCCTGGTTCGGGAGACCGCCCTACTCCACTGTAAAGCGGGTGACCATGCTTTCTTGGGCTGGGGCACCTTAAGAGACCTTCTGAGGGGCGTCTCTGTGGGGGAAACTTTGGCTGATGGACCCTGAGCCTGGGTCACAGCCCTAGCTGGCTGGGAACCTTCTCCCCCTGGTGCAAATAGCCCGGACTGTATAATATACCTGGCAGCCTGCCGGTACTCCGGGTTTGTCTCCTTTTCCCTACCCACTCCGGTACTGGGGGCAGGTATTCCCTCACCACCCGCTGCTGGTGGCTGAAAATCTTCCTCTCCAGGTTCAAAACCTGGTACCGGCTCCCCTGCAAGAGGAATTGCTATCCCTTCCTCCCCAGATTCCCACACCATAGGGGGAAGCACTCTAGAAGCGGTCTGGGAAGCTTGTCCCTTTAAACAGGCGACTGCGCCTGCACGAACCTCCACCCTGGAGTCCCACGGCAGAGGCTGTGAAGCCTCTGTCTTCAAACAGACGACTGCGTCTGTGCAGAGAAACCGAAGAGGAGCCGCTGTGGTCCTGCAGGCAACTGCGCCTGCGCGAACAATCTCTTCACAGGGCTGGGGAACTGCTACACTATCACAGGCAACCGCGCCTGCGCATTCAATTTCTTTGAAAAGGGTAGGAAGAACCGTTGTGTCTTCCAAGCAGGCTACAGCGCCTGCGCATATAGACTGAGAAGCAGGGACCTTTAAACGGCTGACTGCGCCTGCGTGCATGGCCTCACAGTGACCAGGAGCCGCTGGGGGTTCCAAGTCCGTGACTGCGCCTGCGTGAACCCAGTGTTGGGAAACCTGTCCCCTCAGGCGCGCGACTGCGCCTGTGCGGGAAAACTGAAGAAGAGCCGCTTGGGTCACAGGCTGGGGAACTGCGCCTGCGCGAACAGGCCATTCAAAAGACTGGGGAATTCCTGTCTCCAGATAAGCGACTGTGCATGCACGGGCAGTCTCTTCTGTGAATGAACTCGCAGCAGCCTGCAGATTTCTACTCTCAGGCTGCTGTTTCTCTGTTTCTGAGCCAAATAACTGGTTGAAATTTAAACCTTGGCCAAAGCTTAGGTCCCACTGGGGCGGGGAAGTGTCCCAATTGGTGGGCCGGACAACTTTGCCCTTGGAACAAGCCACAGTGCCTGTCTTTACAGCCTGTGAACTTGAACTTGTATGGTCAGATTTATGCAATTTTCCCTGTGTCCCATCCCTGCCTGTAATCACTGCCACTGGCCCGGACTCTCATGGGTCCCAGAAAGTGCCTGCACGTGCATCCTCCTTGGCCAGCATATCGGCCAGTCATCGTGGGGAGGCAGAGGTGGGCGAGGGGGCTGCTGCACCACTGATGGCTGCTACCTTTCCCTGATTGGCCCTGAGGAAAGATTTTATCGACTCCAGGATGGACTCGACTGTATCGGGAGGAGTTTCTGTCTCTGCCTTCTGAGTTGGGGCTGTGGGGGTCCTGGCTTTATCGTCTCACCGAGGCTTTTTACAATCCCTGCACCAGTGGCCCTCCTCCCCGCACCTGTAACAAGTGACCTTGTTCTGGGAGGGACGTCTCCCCTCCTGGCGCCACTCTTTCTTATATTGAGCCCCAGGTTTGACCTCGTGGACCTTACCCTTGTGCTGGGGGGTCCCACTATTCCTACCATTCCTATATGCTACAGTGAGCTGCCGGATTACAGTCTCTTCGGTTGCTAGGGGGTCGCGGGTGTCAAACCAAGTATCAGCCTTCGCTTTTATCTGGGGCAGGCAATTGGACACCAGGCAACGAAGCCATTGGGTCCGCTGCTGCTGGTTCAGTTGTGCCCTATTTTGTCCCCCTGTACACGCGCTGTTGTAGACTGGCCACAGCCTGTCTGTAAATGCCTGTGGGGTCTCCCCTTCCTTCTACAGTGTTTTCCCTATGCGATCGAATGGATTGCCATCGTTCGCACCCATGGCTTCCAGTATTTCCTCCTTTTAGTCCTCAAAACCCTTCTGCCCTCTCTTAGCCTCATCTGACAGGGTCTGGTAGAGCTTACTATCTACAGAGAAAAGCAACATTTTGGCTTTCTCTTCCTCACCACAGGCGTTAACACAGGCTGCCTGTTCTATCCCTTGGAAGTGCACTTAGGGGTCTCCCTTTTTGGAGAGGAGGGGAATATGTTTCACCAGGCCTCTGAGCTGTTGGGTATCATAGGCTACCAGATAGGTATGCTGAACAGCCCCTGGGTCATTATCATTCACGGGCGGACCGTACCTCCGTTGTCGGAGGGTGTACACTGGTCCTGGTCCCTGCCTGCCTAGCGGGACCTGCTGGCATTCTTCTACCACCCCATTGTCCATCCCTTCTTGATGCCAGAGCTCCTCAAAACCCAGAGCTGTCTAATTCCCTAGCCAGCCTTTCCCTGGGTGTTGCCTGTGGGGTGGTTTGATTTGGGCTGCTGGTACTGTCCGACAGACTCCCCTTCAAACTTATGAGACATACCATCCCTTTAGTCCCCCTTAACTCCATACCCAAACTCTCTATCTTTCGGTTACATGGGGTATGATCTGCTCCACTAAACCTTTGGTTGCAGGCCAGCTTATAAGCTGCCTTTACCTCCCTAACCATTTCCTCCTGCTCTGTTACTTCTGAGGTGAGGCGGGCATTCTCTTCCCGCAGTCTCATCTCGTTACTCCTTGCTTCTGTAAACTGGCACTTTAGGAACTCTATCTTGTGCCTCGCATAGCTTTTGCCCTCGCTAGCTTCTTGGGTGAGGTGTGCGTTTTCCTCCTGTAGCCTCATCTCACTGTCCCTAGCCTCTGTGACTTCCTGTACAAGGAGCTCTATCTCTGCCTGGCATTTTGTGACCTCTAGTGTGAGGCGTGCATTTTCTTCCCGCACCCTCATCCCACTATCTCTGGCCTCATTCACCTCTCATATGAGGCATTCTACCTCCACCTGGCATTGTTCCAACTCAGACTCCTGATACTTGGCCTCTGTAACCTCCTCCCGCACCCTCATCTCGCCCCCCTTAACCTGGCCACTTAAACTAGAATAGGTCAGCTTAGACACTGCCACTACCTTCCGCAGGATTGCCCACAGACTGAGAGCAAGAAAGGCAAAAGCTGATGCTTTCTCCAGATCCAGACCACTTATCATATCAAAAACTGCCTCCAGTCCTGCCGCGGTCGCCAATTTGTAGGGGGCATATTTTACCTGGTTTACGGTAATTTACCTTCCTTTACTTGGTTTACCGTAATTTACCTGGTCAAGCAGCCCTTTTTTCCACTGCACTGAGACCAGTACCAAACAGCGGTTTCAAATCGCTAAACCCACCCTTCCAGTTCTGACTGGAGGAACTTATAATTAATGATATATTAAAATGGACCAAATGGTCTGGATGCGAGAAAATCAAACTACACCACATGATCAAAGTAATAAAGAAACTACACCACACGCTCAATGTAAAATTGCTTAACAGGGGAAGGCAGATGGCAAAAATGAGGGATAAATGGCTACAATGTAAGTCTTACAATCTTAGCAATTTCCCTTAAATTACCACCCCTCTAACTCCTTACTAGATTGCCTTGCTGAGGAGTCAGAAACCTGCTCACCTGTGGTCCAAAGAGAGAGAAGAGCTCACCTGCAGTCCAAGGAAAATAAGAGAGAGATATGCTTCTGGAAGCTATCTTTATATCCTGGGAGCTCCTGCTGTTTTGGCGCTGAAAAGGTCTGTGTACAAATTCGTGCCGAAAAGTTCGAATACACAAGAGAAAGGCCATGAACTTCCTCCATTCATACATGAGACATCATGTAGTTGAGTCAATTTCAGTGAATGGATGTGTGTAATCAACCCAATTGTGCTTGCTGTCTGATAATTGGCTGATTCAAACGGGCTATTTCCCAGTGGCCAAACTGCTCCCATTGTCTGGCATGGGTTTGGATGGATTACCCATTCTTTTAAACTGTCCCCCCCCCCCCCTTGTCTGTGAATAGCTTTGAATGGAGTTGAATTACTGTGTAAACAGCTTAGGAGGCTATAGTAAACAAAGCCATTTCCTGTGGACAGCTTTAAGTGGTTTGACCAGTTTCTGTAAACACATCGATTGTATGGCAGGGCGGGGGAACTCCACCCCCTGTCCAGACCCGCCATGCTACAGGGTGACTGACAGCCCGGCTCCATTCAAATGCTAACAGAAACCCCTCTTTGATTGATTGGCAGGTCTTTCTCACAGACACACTTACAAGCTGCTATTGTCTCCTGCCATGTGGTCCGACAGCCATTTAAGCCCTGGAATATTAAAACAGTCCAAAACTCCATCTTTTAATAAAATGATTTTCCTCTCAAAGTTTGCGATTTTCTTTGATTCCAGTGTCCAAGTGCCGCTCTCCCTACGAGCTTTTCAATGCAGCCTTTTTGCAGTTCTGGGTATGTTTTAAACAATTTAAATCACACAATTCTTCATAATGTTTCCCGATCTTCGGGACTGAGGGGATTTTTGCGAACCCCTACAGGGGCTCCCTGCCAGAAGCAAGCTGCCATGAGTGGAGGGCCACCTCAGTCCCACAACCCTTTTGTAGAACAGAAGGGGAAAAATCACTTCTCTCCATACCCTGACCCTAAGGCTGCACCTAGGAGATGGTGGAGATCTGGATGGAAGCGAACACAACAGCACGCTTTGCACATTGCTAGCCATTACTGGACATTTGCCTCCGGTGTAAAAATGTATGCCAATAGCAATTTCTAGACTCTAGGACGGATTGGATTTTGTACGTGCTCGCCATTAATCTGACCCAGTTCACGCCAATCTCTCTGTTGACAGAGTTTTTTTCTTTTGCAGATGTTCGAACTTTAATGACTTTTTTTTAAGGTACAGGATCCAAGAACATGTTTGTCAAGGTAGATGTCATGAAACTCGCAATTTAGATAATGGAATCATTATTTGCGTTGGATCACATAGTCGGGTCTCCTAGTGAAACGCATTAAACCACTAAAAGCTCCCAGGGCTGTTTACAGACAAGTCGGGAGCGCCTGGGATCCAAAGCTGTTCGATTTGGAAGAACAGGAAAGCTGGAGGTATGACTATCACTACTGCACAGGTAAATGTAATGTTTTCAACCGTTACCACACTGCAAATGTGAATTTCAGTGAGATTATTGGATACGGAGTGAACAGGCGCGAACCATCCTCCTCCCATCTTTTCCTTTCAGATGATAGGGACCAAAGGCGTTGTTGTAAGAATGACTTTCATTTGAAAAGTTGAATCCCATTCATTGCAATTGCTGCTCAGCATATAGCGTTATACAGAACGAATGAATATTCTTTAACTTAAGGGGTAGCATTTCGTAACTAGTATTATAACATGGTGCCAGAGATTTTCCATTCCCCAAACATTTTTTTGTAAAGGTCAAATCATTCAAACACAGAAATGTTCATTCTTTACCAATTTGAGATTTCTTTCCCAAGGCCTCTGATAAGTTTGAGAAATTGAAAGCAGATTTAGACGATCACACGTGAAATGAGGCTGGAATCTCGGTCCTAGACGCTAGGATTACAATGTAGAATGTAGTATTCGTCTTTGAGACAACCAGTTCATGGATACTGGTTGATGGGAGGATTGTAGCACAGGAGAAAAAATAACCAGCTGTTCAGAAAAGTGATCCCCCACCTTTGGCCAGTGAATGGATGGGTTCTGGAAAATGAATGTGTGCTGTTAAACTACTGCGAGATTTTAAGAATAAATCCGGAACAAGACTATTCGGCCCAGCCAAAGCCCTCCACACGGAGTCCATGGATGCTTATCCCCATCCCCAAATCATTTGCTTCACCGATCCGGGCACTCATGGGGATGGCGAGATGCCCGCTAACCTTACAAGAATGTCGCTGGCTTTAAATATATAAAAAATTGCAGTTTATTGATGTTTTAAAATTGTTAGATGTTACCTCAAATAAAATAAACCACTTCCATTCCCAAACACCGCAGAAGGTTCCATAGTGATTGCTTAAAGGGACTGAGTATTCTACAAAGTTTACTCATCATTCTAAATGCGGTAATGTGGATGTCTTTCTCCTCTGGTGTTTTCCAGTCCACCCTTGTTCCTGCATTTAATGTTGTCAATCTACTTGTCAAGATTAACTTGGATCTAACTACTTTGTGCCGAGTCCCCTCTCCAGTCCTCTAGCCCCCCCATTCATAATCTTGCTGAAAATGGTTTACATACTTCACAGGAACAGAAGTAGATCATTCAGCCCCTCCAGCCTGTTCCATCATTCACTTAGATCATGGCTGATCTGTACCTCGATCTCATTTACCCACCCTTGCTCCATATGGCTTGATACCCTTGCCCAACAACAATCTATTGTTCTCAGTCTTGAAAGTTTCAGTTGACCCAGCATCCACAGCTTTTTCAGGGGAGAGAGTTCCAAATTTCTACTATCCTCTGTGTGAGGAAGTGCTTCCTAATTTCACTCCTGAATATCTTGGCTCTAATTTTAAGATCATGCCCTTTTGTTCTGGAGTCCTCCACCAGAGGAAAGAGTTTCTCTGCATCTAACACCTATCAAATCCAATTTTTAAAATAATTGTGAACACCTGGATTAGATCATATTTGCTATGGGGGGGGGGGGTACTTCGAGCAAACACCTTGAAAAGATAAAACACAGAACCAATCTGCGAGCCCATCTGCTGCCGATTTGACTGCTGAAATGAGTGACTGTACAGGTGCTGGCGTTGATATCTCAGCCGGATTCCAGATGTGAAGGACACACGCTGGAGTTGACGCCACTTTAAACAGTAGGTCCACTATACTAAAGGCCGAGGCGGCCAAGAAATCCAGCGCTAACCAAATGCTGTGTAGTCATTAACCCGTGTGGAGCCTCCCCGGGCATTGCAACCGAGAAATAGTTGGAACTTGCAATTGTATACGTGCAAGCAGCTTGTGTGAGAGCAGTCGTGTGTTTATTTTTAATTAACTTTTCTTTTTGCTCCAGTATTTTCTCCAAAAACCGGGAATGTCCCTTACAGGTGAGTGCTGTACAGAAGGGAAGCAGAAGAATGGCATTAGTCACCCGGGCGCCATCTGATTTCCTTGCTGTTAAAACCACCCTGTATCTTAACAGGACCTGTTCAAAAGCTGGAGATCGGATATGAAGGGGCAAAGCACAATGTATTAAATTATTGGATAATACTAGATGTAATACCACATTGCGGCCTATTTTGTGTAACTGCTCCAGACCATTGACAGAACAACCAACCGTTTTGGGAAATGCATTCAACCTGTCAATCATTTCTCTTTTGCAGGGGTTGAAATCTGTTTTCTGCGATTCGGAACAGGAGAAGGCGTTTTTCTTCATTCAGATTTATGTGATCCCAGCAGCGTTTCTGCTGGTTTTAGTCTTTGGGCTGACACTGAACTGCCTGTTCCTGTGCGCTATGGTCCGCCAGACCAAGCCCTGGAACCACAGCACCATGTTCCTCAGCAACCTGACGGTGGCCGACACCATGTGGATGCTAACCCTCCCCTTCCTCATTCACTACCACTTTACCAGGCTGCAGTGGGCTTTCGGCGATGTCGCTTGCAAGATCGTGAGGTGTACGTACCATGTCTGCTTCTACTCCAGCATCTACTTTGTGACTTGCATCAGCCTGGACCGCTACTTGGCCATCGTGCACCCTTTGCAGTCATTCTTCTTGCTGAGCAGGCGGCAGTCCTTGTATGTGTGCGTGGGGGTCTGGGTGCTGTCCTCTATGGTCAGCATCCCCTCCGCCTTCATGGCCTTCACCGTCCTTTGCTCCAACAACCAATCTGTTTGCACCCTCTACGTCTTTTCCCACAACACTAACAAGACATTGCCCTACTCGGCTGTCAGCACGGTGACCGGTTTTCTCCTGCCCTTCGTGGCCATCTGCTACTGTTACTGTTACTCCATCAAAGAGCTCAAAAAGCACAACCTGCACTGCACCCAAAAGAGAAAGAAACTCTTCCGGCTGATGTACTCAGTCCTGGTCATTTTTGGCCTCATGTACCTGCCCTATCACCTCATGAGGAACACCTGCATCTTACTGAGAGCCTTCTGGAGTAACCAGACCCAGCTGATCTACAACTCGGACACGGGCTTCTCGGTGGAGATGGTCATCTGCAGCTTCAACACCTGCGTCAACCCCTTCTTTTATTTTATAACGAGTGGCAACGCCAAGAATTCTCTGAGAAAAACCCTTTCCAGTTGTTGCAGGAAAACCAGACGGCAGCTTAGGCTCAAGGTGGCCGCAGTCCATCCAGTCTAGAGAGCTTGGTATCCAGGGTGTTTTTAACACCCCTTATGTCGCACACTGACCATTTATCACTATGGAATCCAAGCCTTCACAGGACTGCATGGTACCAATGTGATCATAAAGATATTTGTGCACTTTCCACAAGGTACTGTTGACTTACCTTGAGTACTTTACATAACAGATAAATATTTAACATCTCTCTCGCAGTTTAAAATATAATTGCTGCTAATTAAACTTCTCTGTCCAAGTACCAACTTTTAAAAAATATAATTGGGTCCTTGATTTGTTTTATTTTAGTTGCTATAATCGTACAAGAAGATAAAATGTTTTGTATTACAGTGTGCCTTTCAATCACACCACAAGGACATCTGCAAAGAAAACAGTTTGCAACTACCTTTTGGATATCTATCAACATTGATCTATAATATATTAAAAATCTTATGCTGCCACACACTTCTTTTCTACAAAACTTGTTTTGTCACAATCTCATCGCCGCCCCCTCCCCTCCCAATAGTGTTGCTATAGCACCTCTATTTTGTCTCTCCCAGCTTCTAGGAACATCGGTGCAGGAGTAGACTATTCAACTCCTTGGGCTTATTCCGCCATTTATTTAGATCATGGCTTATCTAATTCTCATCTCCATTTACCAGCCTTGGTTCCATATCCCTTAATACCCTTACCTAACAAAAATTTATCCCTCTCAGATTTGACATTTTCAATTGACCCCCCCAAGCCGCAACAGCTTTTTTGGGGGAGGGTTCTAGATTTCCACTACCCTTTGTGGGAAGATGTGCTTCCTGACATCACCCCTGAATGGCCGAGCTCTAATTTTAATGTTACACCCCCTTGTTCTGGACTCCCCCCACCAGAGGAAATAGTTTCTCTCTATCCATTAAATCCTTTAATCATCTTAAACACCTCCTTTAGATCAGCCCTTAGATTTCTATTTGCAAGGGAATTCAAGCCTAGTCTATGCAACCTGTCCTCATAATTTAACCCTTTTAGTCCCGGTATCATTTTGGCAAATCTGCACTGCTCCCCTTCCAAGGCCAATATATCTTTTCTGAGGTGCGGTGCCCAGAACTGAATGCAGTGTTCCAGATGTGGACTAACTAAAGCTTTATACAACTGTGGCATAACTTCCACCCCTTTGTAACCCAACCCCTTTGTGATAAAGGCTAACATTCCATTAGCTTTATAATTATTTTTTGTACCTGCCCACTAGCTTGTAGTGATTTTTGTACATGGACCCCTAAATCTCTCTGCTCCTCCACAATTTCTATCTTTCCTGGGTCTAAAGTGGATGACCTCATGCTTTCCCACATTAAACTCTATCTGCCACAATTTTGCCTACCTAACTTAGTTATCAGCAAATTTGGATATACGGCTCTCTATTCCTTCATCTAAGTCATTGATAAAGATAGTGAAAAGCCGAGGCCCCAGTACAGATCCCTGGCGGACACCACTAGTCACATCCTACTAATTGGAGTACATACCCATTATCTCTACTCTCTGCCTTCTACCTCCTAACCAATTCCCTACCCATGTCAATAGGTTTCCTGCAATTCCATGCACTTTCATTGTTGCTAACAGTCTCCTGTCTGGAACCTTATTAAATGCCTTCTGGAAGTCATATAAATAATATCAAAAGACATTCCCTTATCTACCACATTAGTAAGCTCCTCAAAAAATTCAACTAGATTAGTTAGACATGACTTACCCTTTACATTCTGTGCTGGCTCTCCCTGATCAGTTCATAGTTGTGCAAGTGCTCAGTTGCTACTAACTTCCCCACAACAGACTCAATAATAACCTTCAAAAGGAAATTGGATATATACTTGAAAAGGAAACATTTGCAGGGCTATGGGGAAAGAGCAGGGCGTGGCACTAATTTTATAGCTCTTTCAAATAGCCATCATAGGCACGATGAGCTGAATGACCACCTTCTGTGCTGTATGATACAATGATTCTATGTAATTTAATTTATATCCCCCTCCTTTCCTTCTGCTCTGCCTCCTCTTTGCCCTGTCCTAGTGCCTGCACCACTCCCTTCTTTGCCCCTTCCCCAAGCTTCCAGCCATCTTATCTCTCCCAATAGACCCCACACCCCCGACCCAAGCCCCGGTCCATGCCTCACTGTTGCTACTCTCATAACTTTGCCTTACTGGTTTTCCCCGACATGCTATTCCTGTCTCTACCACTCCTGGTGCCAAAACTCCCCCCTGGGTTCTCCTTCATGAACCCATGCTCCACTCCTCTTACTGCCAGAGTTGTACGCTAGTCTTGTCTCTCTCACCTCCTCCATCTGTCTTATGGCCCCATCCCACTTCTACTTCATCTCACCACCCTCCTATCTTTGGGCTGTGAATAGCGTGCAGGTCCCCCTTTTCCCATCCCTGCCCATCCTTCTCACCAGCTCACTGCGCATTGTGTTCTTGGTTCAGGCTTTGAACCTAGCCTCCACTCCCTTCTTCACTGGGCCTTCCAGTCCAGCCTGAGACCCAGCTTCCCTTCAGTTGCCTGCTTCCTGGGGCCAGAACGTTCCTGGTGCCTAGTGTTGTGTATGTAATATGTGTGCTACTCTGAACCTATGGACAGGACTGCACTACTTGTAGGGCGTAGTGATACGCAGTACCACTCCTGGCCATAGGGGTATAAATAGTACTGTGGGTACTGATCTCCCCTCAGTTCCCGCCTGTGGGCATGAAGTAAAGATCTACGTGTAGTCCCTACCTCCAACCAGTAAAGACCTGTTTGAGTTATACGTTTAAGTCTTTGTGTTAATTGTTCAATACAATACACATACTTAACACTGGCGACGAGTCAGGTTCTTACCCTGCGGCAGTTGAAGAGAGGTTTCAAACATCACCACCCCACTAGAAGCGACAGGCTTTAGGACTCTGAAGCCTCCATCAGCGACTGAGCACTGGAATGCAGCAGCCATCCTGACAGCTTCCAGTGACTGACAGAAGTCTTTCTGCAGTTTCCTTGTTCAACCTAGGTGGTGGGGTAAGCCGTGCAGTGTTGGCTGCAAAGACAGGGCTGGGGAAGTTGGAGAAGATAAGGGCGATCGCAATCCCTGATAAGAGCCGCGGTGAAACGCGCGAGCGGGTAAGCCAGAGCCCGGGAGGGAGCGAGCAAGAGCCGCTTCGGTCGGGAGCCACTTCGCTATCCAGCGATCGCATCCGCTGATAAGGGCCGCACTCGGGCAATCGCGGCGAAGATAAGGGCCGCACTCGGGGGCTGAAGGGAGACGGCGTCGGGGGACGGGTGAAGACCGCCAAGCGCGGGAAAACCGCCATTTTGTGGGCGGAGGACGACGGCAAGAGCGGGAAGCCGCCATCTTTGATAACAAGTAAAGAAAATAAAATCTGAGAAATTGCAAATCTACAATGCCTAAACACGGGAATATTAGCACCTTTGATAGTGACCTCGAAGATTGGGCCATATATGTTGAAAGAGTAAAAAATTATTGTAAGGCCAATAAAATTCGTGACCAAGATAAAGCTCTAACATTATTAAATTTAATGGGTGCGAAGACATACGGGCAATTGAAACACCTGTTATCACCAGATGAACCGGCGGATAAGACGTTCGATGAGATTGTTACTGTCCTGAAAGATCATCTAAACCCCACGCCGCTGATGCTAGCGGAACGATTTAAATTTTACGACAGAAGGCAGCTACAGCATGAAAGCAATGCTGAATATTTGCTGGAATTGCGTAAATTAGCGAAATATTGCCAGTTTGGAACGGGACTGACAGAGGCACTTCGAGACAAATTTGTGTGTGGTTTATTTAAACAGGATACACAAAAGCGACTGCTCGAGGAGAATGAGCTGACGCTTGAGAAGGCGGTCACTATGGCAGCAGCACACGAAGCCGCAGCGAGAGGCACGGCAGTAATGCAGCTACGGTCACCGGAGCTCAGTGCACACAAATTGGGTGTGAGTTCTGGCAAATGTTATCGTTGTGGAAAGACAACGCATGATCAGAACCAGTGTTGGTTTAAAAACCAAGAATGTAGAACTTGTGGTAGGCTTGGACATATAGCTAGAGTATGCAGGTCAGCGAAGAAGACCAGCAACAAGAAGTCACCGCAAGGAAAATACGCAAAGGTACACAAGGTGGCCGAACAGGAGTCCGATTCAGACGCAAGCAGTATTGAACTGGCTAGCTTAAGGGTACTCAACGTTGGTAAGGGTGCAGACCTCCAGACAATTTGGGTTACTCTTCAGATAGAAGGAGTCCAAGTAAAACTGGAATTGGACACTGGATCGGCATTGACGGTCATAAATAAGAAAGATTACGGAAAGTTATTCCAACATATTCCCCTACAGGATACGGGGATTATATTGAAAACATACACGGGGCAAAGAGTGTACCCCATCGGGAAAATAGAGGTTGCAGTGGTCCACAAGGGCGAAGACAGTCAAATAATGGACTTATATGTGATATCTGAAGGAGGTCCTCCACTACTAGGATGGGAGTGGATTAGGAAAATGAATATGGACTGGCATTTCCTACAAACAATAACGAGTGAGAACTCGGTGAAGATAGTCGGCCCAGACTCTGGAACGGATGATGGTAAGCCCAACTCAGGTGCAAAAGACAAAGTTTCAGCACAGAATTCCACTGAGCAACAACAACATAGTTTAACTGTGGATTCTGAGTCTGGCAAGTCTACTGATGTGCCCATTTCTGAGGGACACCGGGCTCGAACTCAACTCCATTTCAAACTACAACAGCAATTAGAACAAATGCTTCGCCGTTTTGAGCAAGAGTTGAATGCAACGAAAGAGTTCTTTGATATAGAGTTGGAGAATCTGGAAAGACAACAGAAGCAGCTGATGGAGAAAATGGAGCAGGAGCACACAAAACGTCTGATGTCAGAGGAGTTAACGGTCAGCCAACTCCTGCATATGCTGAAGGACAGGACTCTGAAATGGGAAAAACTTGAACACGAACTTCAATATTCAAACGAAAGGGGTTCGGAGCACTCAAAGGCTATTGGAAGAGCTGAGGTGGCAACACAGACTGAGATGACTGCAACAGAGCAGCCCTTGGATGCCAAAAGTACGCTGACTCACGTCAACGTAGAACAACAGACCGCTGAAACAGCTGCTCCGGTAGAGGGATTGAATAGTCCGATCAATCAATCTCCAAAAGAAGTTGAAGTAGTAAAATCTCAAATGAGGTCATTAGTAAACGACTTGCTGAAAGCCCAGAAAAAGCTGGATGAAGAGGTACGCATGAAGAAGTCTCTTCAGGAAAGATGTCTGGACTTGGAACAAAAGCTGGCTAACGCCCAGCTGGGTATGGAGGAAATAGAAGACCCTCTCGCTGGCCTAGATCAGGACGACACCGAATATTACTATGTCCTGTCCTGCCCAACTTGTAACTTCGACTCCCACCATACAGAAATCATGGAGGAGCACCGAAAGTCTACAGAACATCGGGAGAAGGTGGCTCTACTACGGAAAAAGGAGGAAGAGAAGGAGGAACTGCGCATGCAGCTGGCAGCTGACGGAGCCCAGAGAGTCTCCAAGAAGCAGAAAAGGAAAAGTCGAAACAGAAGATGACCCATCTGAACCATTATTACCTCTACCAGATCACACACGTGGTCCCTCCGAACGGAGCCAATTCAGTTCGGAAGTTCAAACTGTTAAATCCATGGAAGGACTATTGAATGAGTCACTCCAGCAACGTGAACCGACTACACCACAGAGATTGAATCTGTGAACTGTTTTCCGCAGAGACTGAATCTGTGATCTGTTTTGACATGAAGTTATCTATGTATCTATGTTATTCTGTTATGTAAACCTGAAGTTATATATGTATATATGTTATTACGTTATGTTAAATGGGGAGATGACTGTAAAGCTAGGAAGGGAGGAATGTTGTGTATGTAATATGTGTGCTACTTTGAACCTATGGACAGGACTGCACTACTTGTAGGGCGTAGTGATACGCAGTACCACTCCTGGCCATAGGGGTATAAATAGTACTGTGGGTACTGATCTCCCCTCAGTTCCCGCCTGTGGGCATGAAGTAAAGATCTACGTGTAGTCCCTACCTCCAACCAGTAAAGACCTGTTTGAGTTATACGTTTAAGTCTTTGTGTTAATTGTTCAATACAATACACATACTTAACACCTAGGGTCTGAAGACTTTCTAATCTGGCTCTGCCAGTTGTGGGGGAAACCAAAATGTTCTGAGGAGACAAGTGTCATTCAAATAAAATGACAAAACCTAGTAAGTATGCAGATGAATAGTGAATGATATTTAACATGGTGAATGTCAGATAATGTATATCAATACTAAAATCAGTAACTATGATTACACAATGAAATTACATCAATAAATTAAGTAAAGCAGAAAATGATTTGTCTGAGTTGCTTCATGAAACGTTGAAAGTATCACCTTATTTTATGGTTAATAATTGCCAAACTAGACAGAATGTTAAACATGATAAGTAAATCCATAGTGAAGTTCTAGGAGGGTACATGGATACTCTTATAAAGCAGGGGTGAGACCAGTGTTGGTCACTATACTTATGATAGGACAGAAAGGTAATAAAAAAGATTCCATGAAGTACACCAAGAATAGTAGCAGGTTTTAAATAGATGGACAATGAAGAGAGCCCAAGGAAACTAAATCTGTTACCAGTGGTAAAAAGAGATGCATAAAAAAGAGATTTAACCCAAATGTTTAAAATCATGAGGATTTCAGTGGAGTCAGAGGCCAGAGCCTCTTCACAAATGGCAAATATTGGAACACGGGAAGTGTGTTATTGATGGATTTTAGTACAATTCTGTCAGAATCCAAAAAGCACAAACACTGTCGCAGAAAAAGCAGACCAGAAAAAAATGTATCTCTTGAAAAATAATTGTTTTTCACCTCCAAACATCCATTCAGGATACCAACAGAGTCTATTGCTCACCAGAAACAAAATGCAAACTGAATAATACACCCATCCAACCGCATATCAATTCCCAACTAACAGAGCAATCAAGAAAGGTGAACTGCTTCTTGATAAAGTGAAGAATACTTGACACCATAATAATGCTTACCTTGTAGTGTATATTATCCATAGTCTTTAGTCATCAGTGGTATGAAATTAGTCATCACCAGCAGTGCAAAACATGCTCATTATGAATCGGCAGCCCATTTTGCACTGCTCTAGATTTATTTTCCCCACTGGCTTTAATGGAAAAGAAAATAGAGTGCATTGTAAAACAGGCTGTCGATTCGCTATGAGCATGTTTTGTTCTCATGATGCAGACCAATTTCACCCCTCAGGAGTTTGCTTTGCATTGAATAGTTTAGATGAGGAACTAATCAGCAGGTGGTGATGATAACACATTCAGAACGTCCGACCTCTATATCACCTGATTGAAATGTTATGCTGGGAAACTACAGAAACAATGATTTTGACATTATACTATGTGTTTGGCCTCATCATTGGTGTTTTCTCCCATGGGTATCATCAAAATGGCTTTCAGCACTCCACAAGATACCTGCTCAGTTTGAATTAGGATTATGTTGCTGTCACCAACAGCTCCATAAAAAAGAAAGTCATACATTTATATAGCACCTTTCACAACCACCGGACATCTCAAAGTGCTTTACAGCCAATCAATTACTTTTGGAGTGCAGTCACTGTTGTAATGTGGGAAATGCGGCAGCCAATTAGCACACAGCAAGCTCCCACAAACAGCAATGTAATAATGACCAGATAATCTGTTTTTGTTACGTTAATTGAAAGATAACTATTGGCCAGGACACCGGGGATAACTCCCCTGCTCTTCTTCGAAATAGCGCCATGGGATCTTTTACATCCACCTGAGAGTGCAGACAGTTCCTCGGTTTAACTTCTCACCCGAAAGACGGTACCTCCAGCAGTGCAGCACTCCCTCAGCACTGCACTGGAGCGTCAGCCTAGCTTTATGTGCTCGAGTCCCTGGAGTGGGACTTGAACCCACAACCTTCTGACTCAGAGGCGAGTGGAATCACGGCTGACACTAATGTTCCATACTGGAACATTATATTGGAGGTAATTATAATTTTTGATAAATGACTTATAGGGGGTGAAATTGGGTATAGCCCCGCTTGGGGCGCTAGAATTGGTGGTGCGCAAATTCTACCGCCAGGCGCAACTTATCGCCACCTCGAGCGATATTGGGTTGCATCGCCCCTAAAGGTGATTGCGGCGTAAAATCAGACGCTGCACGGGACCCCTAAGGTGCTAACCTGGCGGCGCTACTCAATATCTGGGTGGCCAGGCGCAGGTGCTGTCAATAATCGATGACCACAAGACATGCTGGCACCGGCCAGTTCTTAAAGGGCGGGTCATTTAGGATCAGCAGCCACACTCATCGCCCTGTAGGCCTCAAAATCGGCGCTGTGCATTCTGTGGCGTTACAAACTTTGACCAGATGGAGAGGGTGAGGCAGAGAGCGGAGCGCTTTACCGATGGGGCATTGGATGCTTTGGTTGGTGCAGTGGAGTGCCGGCGAACAGTGCTGTACCCTGACAATGGCAGGAGGCCTCATCAGAACGAGTACCGCAGAGCTTGGAGGGAAGTTTCGCAAATAGTCAAATCCAGCAGCATGGCGCCCAGGACTCCTGTGCAATGCAGGAAGAAGTTCAACTATCTCACTCGGGTCATTAGGGTGAGTGGCTTTTTGGCAATCTTCTTCATCCCTCCATCTGCACCTGACTTTATGGCCAGAGGGTGCGCGATGCCCCAATGGCCATCTGTCAGCCAGCACCCATGGCCCTTTCTGGGAACGCACACGCACATTCAACTCAGGGCATACTGTAAGGGCTGTTCCACCATGGGGGGCATGAGATGACAACTCGGCATACTGTAAGGGCTGTTCCACCATGGGGGGCATGAGATGACAACTCAGGGCAGCATGTTTCATCACTTCCCGTCCTTTCTCCTGCAGGCCAAGCTGGCCAAGAACCGGAGGGAACAGATTCGTACCGGAGGAGGCCCTCCTCAGCTGTAGACACTGACGGACCTGGAGGAAAGAGTCCACCAGATTGTTGGAGGCCGGATGAGTGGTCCTGTCACCACTGGAGCTGCCGACCCCATTGTGCACAGCGATGGTAAGGTCATCATATTTTTGAACTGTCTCCTTCCGCTTGTTCCCCCCACCAGCATGCTTTTCCACTCTGGACCCATGTCAGAGCATTGCAGCACTCTTGCATCCCTTGTTGCCACCCTGTCCTTTCGCTAAAGCCACTCTTCAACCTCCCTGCTTTCAGATGCTGCACCACCAGCTCGGGAGCCGGGCCATCAAGCTGCCAGGGACACTGACTCTGGAGTCGACGAGCAGGAGGAAGCCGGACCATCCATACCACCCTCAGGCGAGCCAGCCCATCTGCAGACTGGGGATAGTGCTTCCCTGGAGGGGAGCGGGGGGGATGGCTCTGAGGAGGAACCAGTTGCAGGAACCAGTGGGCTCCAGCAACGCAAGGGGGGTAGGGAAGCTCGGGAGCCGTCTCCCCGGAGGGCGAGTCAGGCCACGATGACTGCTGCACAGAGCGCAGAAGAGGTGCATTCCCTCGCAGAAATGAGCGCCCAGGCTCGGCTCAGGCACACTGAGCTGATGGCTGCAGAGGCAAGGATGCCTGAATCCATCAAGACACTGGCAAGGAGAGTGCAAGACTTCAGGGCAGCACAGACGAGGAGTGTACAAAACTTTGGGGCAGCACAGGAAAGGAGTGCCCAGGGCTTCAGGGCAGCACAGGAAAGGAGTGCCCAGGGCTTCGGGGCAGCACAGGAAAGGAGTGCCCAGGGCTTCAGTACATCACTGGAAAGGACTGTCCAGGGCTTCGGTACATCACTGGAAAGGACTGTCCAGGGCTTCGGTACATCACTGGAAAGGACTGTCCAGGGCTTGACCGAAGCACTGGAAAGGACTGTCCAGGGCTTCACCAAAGCACTGGCACCTGCCACGCAAGTGCTGAGTGCTGCCACGCAGTCACTCGCTGGCCTCATGCAAAGGCAGATTGAGGCCACGCAAGCACTGACTGCTGCCAACCTCGATGGATCAGGCAGGATTACCCGGGGCCCTTGCAGCACCACAGCAGGCCAGCAATCTGTGGACCAGCCGATTGGTTCGCATGCTGCGGTGCTGCCCCGTCAGAGTGCCAGTGTGTCGGCCGACCACGGAGCAGGTGTCCGCTCTCAGGATGTCAGCATTCCTGATGTCACCGCTGGCACGTCTCCACTGCAGCTGCCATCACCTGCAGGACAGACTGCTTCCACCCATGCCCAGTTGGAGCAGTCAGCATCCGGGTCCTCCAAGCCCAGAGTCCGTCCAGGCCGTCCCTCAGGGGCATCTGCGCTTTTGGACAGTCAGCAGGCGTCCCCCAGCCTTCATGCAGCCACTGGGGTCCCATTACGGAGGAGCTGCAGGGAGGGAAGGGGCCGTTCTCGCAAGAGAAGTAGATCACCATCAAAGGGGAAAGAGTAGAAGGTGCTGCTGAGACGTCTTATTTCTAGAAATCAAGGCCGCGGATGCTGGTCTGAATGTTAGTAATATTTTGGATAGTCTCCCGGGTGTGCGAGGCACTTGGTCTGAATGTTAGTAATGTTTTGGATAGTCTCCCGGATGTGCGAGTCACTTATGTGTTAGTTTGTTAGTTAAGCTTTCTGGTGCCATTGCTTTGTCATGTTGGAAGGAAGCACAGTTTTCAAAATAAACAAATTATTTTATTGTCATTGGCCATGTCTGCTATTTACATTCATACTGGCCTTCATAGGCTTTGGGTTATCCGAATGGTTCCATTCCTGGTCTTCGATTGGCACCAAGCATTCCGTGAGAGGGGCCTAGAACTGACTCCTTATCAGCCTCTGACGGATGGCCCTTCCAGTTTCTGGGTCCCTCCTGTCTTGGTCCTCCTCCTCCTCCTCCTCTGCTGGTCCTTCAATGTCTGCTGGCATTGGCTGGGTGCGCAGGGTGGCGAGGTTATGGAGCATGCAGCAGACAACAACGAAGTGGGAGACTCGCTCTGGTGAGTACTGCAAGGCGCCTCCCGAATGGTCCAAACAGCAGAACCGCTGCTTCAGCACGCCGATTGTGTGCTCCACAATCCTCGTCGCCTGATGGCTGACGTTGTAGTGCTCTTCTGCAGGGGTGCTAGGCGAACGGAGCGGGGTCATCAGCCATGGGCACAGAGGATAGCCCTTGTCACCGAGAAGCCAGCCTTCTGGGTGAGCCGGGGCCTCGAAAAGGTCTGTTACTGAAGTCTGGCGCAGGATGAATGCGTCGTGGCTGCTGCCTGGGAACTGAGCATTGACCGCGAGGATCAGCTGCCGGTGGTCACGGATCAGCTGCCGGTGGTCACAGACCAGCTGCACATTCAAGGAGTGGAACCCCTTGCGGTTGCGGAAGTCCTCAGGATTCAAAACAGGCGCCCGCAAAGCCACGTGCATGCAGTCAATGGCGCCCTGCACCATAGGGAAGTCCGCTATTGCCGCGAAGCCCTCTGCGTGCTCCCGCTGCTTCTCCGGTGTTGCGGTGAAGGAAATGTACTGCCGCCGCCTTTTAAACAGGGCATCTGTTACTTGCTGGATGCAGCTATGCACCGCAAACTGGGAGATGTTGGCAATGTCCCCAGTTACTGCCTGAAAGGAGCCGGTCGCATAGAAATTCAGTGCTACTGTAATCTTGACAGCCACCGACAGAGAGGTCCTGCAACTTATCTGTGGCTGAAGATCTGCCTGAAGCAGGTGGCACAGCTCAGTCACCACCTCCTTTCTGAATCGCAGCCTCCTAAGACACTGCTCCTCTGATATGTTGAGGTAAGAGAACTGCTGCCTGAATACCCTGGCAGCGTAAGGTCTGGTGTGGCGACGTCTGTTGGCCCTCCTCCGTCTGGCCATTCCTGGCCCTCTCTCCCTCCGTCTCTGTGCCCTTTCCAGATGGTCGAGCAGCAGGACGTTCCCCTCCAAAGCAGCCCCCATAATAATAGATAACAAGAAATTATACAGGGTGTAAACGCTCACCAGCAGCAGGGTGATGGTCTGAAGGCTGAAGGTCCCCTGGCAGCGCTGGGTCACTAGTGATATGGCTCTCAGAGTGCAACTCTGCAACTCTGTGAAAATCTCAAAGAAGTTGTGCTCCCAAAATGGCTGCCGCATTTATACCAGTGCAGTCCCCTTTAAAGAGCGCCCCCCTAAGCCCGAAAGCGACTGGGGAACGTTCCAGTAAGCTGTCCTTATTAGCGCCAGGCGGAACGAAGGGGCGCACCACTGAATTTCCGGTCTGGGGCGCTAAGATTTAGCGCTGGCGCTAAAACCCAGTCAATATGGCAGGAAGCGCTGGGTTTACTGCGCCCGGCCGAAAATTGGCTAACGCCCCACTTCTCGGGCTCTTTAGGCGCTAATCGCTGGCGCTACCAACCGAATTTCTCCCCCATAGTATTTTATTTGAACCTTAACACAGTTAACTGGTTACTTTGAAACAACTAGAAATGAAAAAGTTACAAGCAATGTTCATATTAAGCGGCCATGCAGCGGTCTGGAGGTCCCGCTCAGACTGCTCAGCAGCTTTTAAATGGAAAAACTGCACATGCTTGGAAACCTGAATGGGCCGCGCAACCCGTTAACATAGAAACATAGAAGATAGGAGCAGGAGTAGGCCATTTGGCCCCTCGAGCCTGCTCCGCCATTCAATGAGATCATGGTTGATCATCCAAATTCAGTACCCTGTCCCTGCCTTCTCACCATATCCCGTGATCCCTTTAGCCTTAAGAAATATATCCAACTCATTCTTGAATATATTTAATGAACTGGCCTCCACTGCCCTCTGTGGTAGGGAATTCCACAGGTTCACCACTCTCTGGGTGAAGAAATTCCTCCTCATCTCAGTCCTAAATGGCTTACCACTTATCCTTAGGCTGTGACCCCTGGTTCTGGACTCCCCGGCCATCGGGAACATCCTTCCTGCATCTAATCTGTCTAGTCCTGACAGAATTTTATAAGTTTCAATGAGATCCCCTCTCATTCTTCTAAACTCCAGCGAGTACAAGCCCAATCGACCCAATCTCTCCTCGTACGACATTCCTGCCATCCCAGGTATCAGCCTGGTGAATCTTCGCTGCACTCCTTCCATGGCAAGAACATCCTTCCTCAGATAAGGCAACCAAAACTGCACACAATACTCAAGGTGTGGTCTCACCAAGGCTTTGTACAACTGCAGCAAGACATCCTTGTTCCTGTACTCGAACCCTCTCGCTATGAAGGCCAACATACCATTTGCTTTCTTAACCGCCTGCTGCACCTGCATGCTTACTTTCAGCGACTGGTGCACAAGGACACTCAGGTCTCATTGCACTTCCCCTTCTCCCAATCTATTGCCATTCAGATAATAATCTGCCTTCCTGTTTTTACCACCAAAGTGGATAACCTTGCATTTATCCACATTATATTGCATCTGCCATGCTTCTGCCCAATCACCCAACCTGTCCAGATCATACTGGATTTTCCGGGCATCCTCCTCACAGCATGCTCTCCCACCCAGCTTTGTGTCGTCTGCAAATTTTGAGATATTACATCCAATTCCCTCGTCTAGATCATTAATATATATTGTGAATATATTGTTAAAGGGGCCATGCACCCAAAATAATATTCGCGGGAACATTGGTTACAAGTACAGACACAAGAGTTACATGGTAGATGAGTATTATTAAATAACAGAAAGAAATACCATATTCCCAATCACTGCAGGGGGAAAAATTGCCAACAACTGGTGAAAATTTGAAAAATATTCTGCTGCAGGGTGAACACTTTGGAATAAATAAGTCAAATTCTGTATTTCGAACACTTTATTTACAAAAGCCTCAAGCACTGCAACTAACTCTCACAATATGCACATACAGATAACACGAGATGCAACACCTGCCCTTTTACCTCCCCCCTTCCCACTGTCCAGGCCCCAAACACTCCTTCCAGGTGAAACAGTGATTTACTTGTATTCTTGCAATTTAGTACACTGTATTCGCTGCTCACGATGCGGTCTCCTCTACAATGGGGAGACCAAACGCAGATTGGGTGACCGCTTTGTGGAACACCTCCGTTCAGTCCGTAATGGTGTGACCCCGAGCTTCTGGTCGCCTGTCATTTTAATTCTCCGCTCCACTCCCACTCTGATCTCTCCATCCTCGGCCTCTTACACTGTTCCAACGAAGCTCAACGTAAGCTTGAGGAACAGCACCTCATCTTTTGATTAGGCACTTTGCAGCCTTCTGGACTCAACATCAAGTTCAACAATTTCAGACCATAACCTCGGCCCCTATGTTTTCTTTTTTCTCTCGCATGGCAGCTGTTGATGATTCTGCCATCGCCATTTATACCTCATCCAGAGCCATCTTTTAGTCATAGAGTCATAGAGTTATACAGCACGGATAGAGGCCCTTCGGCCCATCATTTTGTTTCTTAACTTGTCCCATTACCATCTCCTTTTGCCTTGCACCATCATCCCTTTTGTTTTCTAATCTCTCCTGCCTTCCATCCGATCACAGACCTTCCCTTTGTTCTTTCCTCCCCTCCTCCCTTTCCCTGCCCCACACTTGCTTAAAAATCTGTTACTACTCTAACTTTTTACAGTTCTGACAAAGGGTCATCGACCTGAAACGTTAACACTGTTTCTCTCTCCACAATGCTGAGTGTTTCCAGCATTTTCTGTTGTTGTTACAGATAAATATCATTGTTCAGTTTTACACCAGATGGCACTGTTCTACAAGTGCATGTCTAAGGCAGCTGTTAGTTGCTTGAGTGCAGCACTTAACCCTGCATGTCCGTCCATTGTGTTCTGCCCTAGGGCAGTTTCAAACTCGAGTCTCACACATGAGATTCTTCATCCACTTACTAGGGAAGAGTGGGGGAGGTGGCTTCTCGTTGCCTTCCTCATGGTTTTCATCTTTGGAGTACCTTCTCCTAGTTGGGCTGCAACCAAGGCTAAAGAGCCCCGCCTATACTTTACAATGGGGGAGGGGGGCACCCGCACCCATTGGACACGAGCACTCCTGGTGGACATCAACCCAATATTCAGAGCCGGTGCTCCAGTTTTCACTCGCCAGCGCTGTCTGGAGTGAGGCCAGAGCCCAACCTTTCTAACTCAGAGGCGAGAATGCTACCATTGAGCCAGTGGTTACTCCGTCTGGGCATGAGTACCACGCTGGATGTCAACCCAGGGCTTAGAGATTCTTGTATTCACTTGCCAAGGCTTACAGCATGTAACATTTTAAGGGTACAGTAGCGTAGTGTTACTAGACTAGTAATCCAGAGGTCTGGGCTAATAATCCAGAGGCATGAATTCATATTCCCACCACGGCAACTGGGGAATTTAAATTTCATTAATTAAATAAAACCGGAATAAAAAGCTAGTGTCAGTAATGGTGACCATGAAATTACCGGGTTGTCGTAAAAACCCATCTGGTTCACTAATGTCCTTTAGGGGAGGAAATCTACTGTCCTTACCCAGTCTGGCCTACACGTGACTTCAGACCCACAGCCATGTGGTTGACACTTAACTGCCCCTCTGAAATGGCCCAGCACCTCTTCCTGATTTACCTCAGTTGTACCAAACTGCTACAAAGAAGTACTGCCGCGGTTCAACCTTCTCAAGGGCGATTAGGGATGGGCAATAAATGCTGGCCTTGTCAGCGATGCCCATATCCCAGTCTCAGGATACGGGGTAGGACATTTAGGACTGAGGTGAGGAGAAATTTCTTCACTCAGAGGGTGGTGAACTTGTGGAATTCTCTACCACAGAAGGCTGTGGAGGCCAAGTCATTGAATATATTTAAGAAGGAGATAGATCGATTTCTAGACACAAAAGACATCAAGGGGTTTGGGGAGAGAGCGGAAATATGGTATTGAGATAGAGGATCAGCCATGACCATATTGAATGGCTGTGCAGGCTCGAAGGGGCAAATGGCCTACTCCTGCTCCTGTTTTTCTATGTTTCTATGTGAACAAATAAAAACATTTTTTGCCCAATTGTTGTGTCTCTCGGACACACTCCTCATGTGGCCAAGAGGGTGGGCAATCTGCATCCAGGCCTTCATTTATGATGATCTTGTGTCAGTTGCGAGTAGGTCAAGTGAAAGCAGCCAGGGTGTAGATGTTACTCCGTAGATGTTCCAGTAATTTATGCACGGCTCATTTATGACTTATAGGTCCTTTAAAAGTATTGCGTTCTATTTCTGACTACAAAAATCAAGCATTGATAGTTTCAATGATATGGTGACTATGGCAATGCTGCTGGCAACATTTCATGAAGAAAAAAAATTAATTCATAAACCAAATTTTGAAATGCTTTCAGCCTGAATTGAATAGTGCGCTTCCAGCGTTGCATTTTCAATAAGTAAGTGTAAAAAAAGGAAGGAAAGGGTTAATATTTAACCAGCTTCCCACAGTTTTCAAAGGAATGCTTTGTAATAACAACCTGATTCATATTGCCTTATGATCGAACTTCATTTAGCCACTGCCCCCTGGTGGCCCTTTTGCTGGCTGCATTCGTGTTTTTTTATAATAAAAAGTTTTAAATTACACATTGACTAAGTTGCTTTAGAGCAATGATTCACAAATCATAATGAGTTATTGGAATTTTATGCTAAAAGTAATCAGCCAAAATCCTAAAATTCATTGTGTTAAACATAAAGAAAATATACCAGTGATACAACATTAAATGTATGGGGCAGAATTTTGTTCCATGTGCAGAGGTGCTAAACAGCAATAACAGTAAGCAGTGTGCTGCCGCGAGAATGTTAGTCCTCTCCACTGAATTAGTAGCTGTGAAACTTTTTCGCAAATTTTAGCTGGGCAGTGGTCAAGCATACGAATATTTTCATTGTTTCAAGGTCCCATTTTGTGATAGGCCAGTTTAAATGCAGGCCAGGCAAGCCCCACAGGAACACACACAAGAGGCAACAGCGCTAATATTTTTTTGGGGGGGTTACTACTTTTTCCAAAACAAAATTAATTAAAATAATGAACTAATTCAAAAGCAGGGAAAATAAAATAAAATTCCATGTCTGCCCACCAGCCATGGGAACATAGCTCCAGGGTGTGCTGTGTCACGAAGGGGATTGAATTTAAATTTTTTGTGTCATACAAGCCTTTGTTTGCAAATGATATTGAGACTGCTTGGGAGGTTGTGTAGTGAAGGCCCCAAGCAACGGTTTTCAATATTGTGAATTGTAGGAAAATAAAATCAGAACAGATCTAGCAGCTCAAAACTGGGCATCCATGAGGTGCTGTGGGCCATCAGCAGCAGCAGAATTGTATTCCACCACAATCTGGAACCTCATGGCCCGGAATATCACACACTCTACCATTACCATCAAGCCAGGGGACCAATCCTGGTTCAATGAGGAGTGCAGAAGAGCTTGTCAGGAGCAGCACCGGGCGTAGCACCAGTCTTCAGCCAATTTGATTCACTCCACGTGCTATCAGGAAACAGTTGAGCGCACTGGATACAGCAGAGGCTATGGGCTCCAACAACATCCCAGCTGCCGTGCTGAAGACTTGTGCTCCAGAACTTGTTACGCCTCTAGCCAAGCTGCTCCAGTACAGCTACAACACTGGCATCCATCCAACAATGTGGAAAACTGCTCAGGTATGTCCTGTCCACAAAAAGCAGGACAAATCCAATCCGACCAATTACTGCCGCATCAATCTACTCTCAATCATCAGCAAAGTGATGGAAGGTGTTGCTGACAGTACTATCAAGTGGCACTTACTCACCAATAACCTGCTCACTGATGCTCAGTTTGGGTTCTGCCAGGACCACTCGGCTCCAGACCTCATTACAGCCTTGATCCAAACATGGATAAAAGAGTTGAATTCCAGAGGTGAGAGTGACTGCCCTTGATATCAAGGCACCATTTGGCCAAGTGTGACATCGAGGAGCTCTAGTTAAATTGAGGTCAATGGGAATCGGAGGGGGGGGGGAAACACTCCACTGGCTGGAGTCATACCTAGCACAAAGAAAGATGATTGTGGTTGTTGGAGCTCAATCATCACAGCCCCAGGACATCGCTGCAGGAGTTTCTCAGGGCAATTTCCTAGGCCCAACCATTTTCAGCTACTTCATCAATGACCTTCCCTCGATCATAAGGTCAGAAGTGGGGATGTTCGCTGATGATTGCACTGTTCAAATCCATTCGCAACTCCCCTGATAATGAATCAGTCCATGTCCGCATGCAGCAAGACCTGGACGAAATTCAGGCTTGGGCTGATAAGTGGCAAGTAACATTCATGCCACACAAGTGCCAGGCAATGACTATCTCCAACAAGCGAGAGTCTAACCACCGCCCCATGACATTCAATAGCATTACCATTGCTGAATCTCTCACCATCAGCATCCTGGGAGGGTCACCATTGACAAGAAACTTAACTGGACCAGCTACATAAATACTGTAGCAACAAGAGCGGGTCAGAGGCTGGGTATTCTATGGCGAGTGTCTCACCTCCTGACTCCCCAAAGTGTTTCCACCATCTACAAGCACAAGTCAGGAGCCTAATGGAATACTGTCCACTTGCCTGGATGAGTGCAGCTCCAACAACACTCAAGAAGATCGACCCCATCCAGGACCAATAAGCCTGCTTGATTGGCACCCCATCACTCCCTCCACCACCGACGTACTGTGGCTGCAGTGTGTACCATCTACAAGATGCACTGCAGCAACTCGCCAAGGCTGCTTCAGCAGCACCTCCCAAACCCGCGACCTCTACCACCTAGAAGGACAAGCACAGCAGGCGCATGGCAACACCACCACCTGCAAGTTCCCCGCCAAGTTACACACTATCCTGACTTGGAAATATATCAGTATTCCTTCATCGTCGCTGGGTCAAAATCCTGGAACTCTCTAACAGCACTGTGGGAGTACCTTCACCACAAGGACTGCAGCTATACAAAACCCTGGTTAGACCATACCTGGAGTACTGTGAGCAGTTCTGGGCACCACACCTTAGGAAGGATATATTGGCCTTGGAGGGTGTGCAGGATCGGGTGGGATATGTGTCGGTGCAGGCTCGATGGGCCGAAATGGCCTCTATCTGCACTGGGGTTTCTGTGATCTGTGATCTGTGATACCTGGACTTCAAGGGTTGTTATGAGGAGAGATTACACAAACTAGGGTTGTATTCCCTAGAATTTAGCAGGTTAAGGAGTGATTTGATCGAAGTTTTCAAGATATTAAGGGGAACAGATAGGGTAGAAAGAAAGAAACTATTTCCGCTCGTTGGGGATTCTAGGACTAGGGGCATAGTCCAAATATTAGTGTCAGACTTTTCGGGAGTGAAATTAGGAAACACTTCTACACACAAAGACTGGTAGAAGTTGGGAACTCTCTTCCGCAAACGGCAATTGATGCCACATCATTTGTTAATTTTAAATCGGAGATTGATAGATTTTTGTTAACCAAAAGGTATTAAGGGATATGGGGCAAAGGTGTGTATATGGAGTTAGGTCACAGATCAGCCATGATCTAATTGAATGGCAGAACAGGCTCGAGGGGCTGAATGGCCTACCCCTGTTTCTATGTTCCTATGCAATGGTTCAAGAGGGCAGCTCATCACCACCTTCTCAAGGGCAATTAGGGATGGGCAATAAATGCTGGCCTTGACAGCGACGCTCACATCCCAGGAACGAATAAAAAAATAGCTTGAACAGGGTGGGGCGGGGATGGGGGTAGAGCAGAGGACCAGCTTGACCTAGGTTGGAAGGGAGTGGGGGGGGGGGGCAAAAGCGTGCCATCATGAACTGGATGGAAAACAACAACAACAACTTGTATTTATATGGCACCTTTAACATCGTAAGACTTCCCAAGGCACTTCACAGGAGCGTTATCAGACAAAATTTGACATTGAGAATCATAAAGAGATACTAGGACAGAAAGAGAGAGGTTTTCAGAAGCTATTTAAAGGAGGAGAGTGAGCTAAAGACGCAGAGAAGGTGAAAGAAGACTGACAGGTTGAATTGAGCAGGACGAGGGAGAAGACTGACAGCATGGACTGGGGTGGGAACAGGGTGCTGGCTTAAACTGAGGAGCAGGGGGAAGAAGAGTGCCAGCATGAAGTGGGACATTTGGAGGAGGAGAAAATGTCTCTTCAACAGGGTGGTGTAAGAATGATGGGATCGATACTCTGACAAGAATAGTCAGCAAGGGCACTAGACAATTCTTTAACCCCTTCACCTTATCTCCTCATCAAGGACTATCTAGGGTTTACCATCCAATCAATGCCTAAGAGCTAATGATGCCTAAATTTGACTCACCGAACTGTCTAAAATCAGCCAGTTCCAATAATATTAGTATTTACACCTCCCAACCTCCCATCAGGATCTGCACAAGATACTGGGTCAATGAATTAACCCTTTTTTGCCAATTTTGAAAGAAGAAGTCAGACAACAATGTCATGAACTAACAATTGTTTATTCACCTTAGTTAACACCATTTAAACTTAAACATTGAGTATGCAAATAATTAGTAGATAGCATTAATTGATGAAGTAAGTAACAGCTAACAAAGGCAGTTCCGTTATGTCACAGTAATTCAGCATTAACTGCTCACTGATTATAAATTTATAGATAAAGAAACAGTCTGTTGAATAGATTAAATTCTATGAGGGTGAAATTGGATTGGGCCTGAAAAAGGGTGCAAGGGGCGCGATGCGTGATCTGCCTGCGCCCGTTCAAAATGGTGCAGGGGACACGCAAAATTCGTGCTGTCTGTTCATTTACATGATTGGAGCGCCGAGCTCAGCGCTAAATGCGCGGCATTCAAGGGGGGGGGGCCAATATATTGTCTACTGGCCAATAAAAGTTTGCTTCGGCTCTCTGCACTTAAAGGGGAGGTACTTTGTTCCAGAAGCATCTCATTGTCACTCTGTTTGCAGCCATGGCTCAACAGGGAAGAGAAAAGGCAAGGAGATTCTCTGATGCAGCACTGGAGGCCTTGGCCCTGGGGGGTACACAGGGGAAGACATGTCCTCTACCCGCAAAGGCCTTCCAGGCAGAATGCCAGAGGGCAGTGGGAGGAGATAACACAAGCTGTCAGCGCCATGTGTGCTGCCCTCAAGGCCTGGATCCAGTGCTGCAAGAAGTTTAATAACCTCAGGCGAGTGGTCATGGTGAGTGAGTGCATCTTCAAGTGCCACATCCCACCAGCCGCACCACTAGCCTCACATACTGCTCAATGCACCACGCCACAGAAACCACAGAAACCCCACAGTGCATATAGAGGCCATTTCGGCCCATCGAGCCTGCACCGACACATATCCCACCCGATCCCCGTAACCCCTACACCAACACATATCCCACCCTATCCCCGTAACCCCACGTATTTAATCCCCCTAACACTAAGGGTCAATTTATCATAGCCAATCATCCTAACCCGCACATCTTTGGACTGTGGGAGGAAACCGGAGCACCCGGAGGAAACCCACGCAAACACGGGGAGAATGTGCAAACTCCACACAGACAGTCACCCGAGGCCGGATTTGAACCCGGGTCCCTGGCACTGTGAGGCAACAGTGCTAACCACTATGCCACCGTGCTGCCCTCATCACTCACCTACCAACAATCTCTAGCAATCACAACTCATACTCCACAATCATAGCTTCACCTCACCTCCAATATTCCCTTTAAGCTGTGCGTCTGTGCAGCCACGCAGCTGTCTAGAGGCCCCGCGCAGTTGGTGAGCCGGCTTTTAAATAGAAAAACGTGCATGCGTGGAATTTTGAATGGCTCGCCACGCCCATGAAAGCAGCCACACGGGCCAAAAGAATATTAGAGGGAACATTGCTCACCTCACACACTTACCACTGCTGCAAACCTCACACTCATATCTCATGCCTTGCACACACTGCCAGCTATTCAACCATAACACGCATTGCACCACACTCACTGACACACATTCCTTTCTCTTGCAGGCCAAGGTGGCTCACAACTGCCGTGTGCAAAAAGAAAAAAAAGACTTGCATTTACATAGCGCCTTTCACAATCTCAGGACCAATGCGTTTCACAGCCAATGAAGTACTTTTGGAGTGTAGTCACTGTTGTAATGTAGAAAACACAGCAGCCAATTTGCACACAGCAAGCTCCCACAAATAGCAATGGCCAAATAATTAGTTTTTAGTGATGATGATTGAGGGATAAATATTGGCCAGGGAACCAGGGGTAACTCCCCTGCTCTTCTTCAGAATAGTGCCATGAGATCTTTTATGTCCACATGAAAGAGCTGACCTGGCCTTGGTTTAACGTCTCATCCGAAAGACGGCATCTCCAACAGTGCAGCACTTCCTCAGTACTGCACTACAGCAGACAGGTAGGGGAGACACACGTCTTCAAAAGCTCACTACGCTGGAGGAGACAATGCTGGAGATTATTGAAGGGGCCGTCACTGAGGCCGCGGCAAGCGGAGAGGTTGAAAGCATTGATGATGACGATATGCTCATACCTAATCGTTCTTCTCACATCCCACTTCCCCCTCATGACACAATCATTTCTCACTTATAAGCTACTGATGGTGTAAGCATGCACATCTTGATTCCCCACCCCCTTCTCTCACCATAACCCAACCCTTGTGCCTTTCTCCTTTCAGATACCCAAGAACTGCCACCAGCCAAGCCTGTACCCAACCTAGTAGAGAAGGAGAGTGATGGAGAAGAAGAGGCACCATCTCTCGATCTGACACTCCCAGGCACCAGCTCAAAAAATGGCACTCCGCGTATTTTAGAGGGTAGTATAGAGGTGGGATCTGCACGTGGTGAGACACCGGGCACGAGTGGACTGCAGCAAGGCCAGGAGGAAAGGGTAGCTCGGGTGCCAGCTCCCCGCAGGGTGAGGTCACACACGAGCTCTGCTGCACAGGAGTCAGATGATGACTTTGATGGGGCGGCCTTCAGCAGAAGGGTGATGGGCATGCACACAGAAATGCTTGGTGCAATGCCATGTCTGCCAGAGAGTCTCTTGTCAGTGTCAAGGATCATGGAGGAATCTGGCTCCAACATTGCACGGTGTTTTGCGCAGAGCTTGGAGCCCATGATTTCCAGGATGGAAGTGATAGGCAACTCTATTCGAACACTTGTAGACCCAACCATGATGCTGGATGTGATGGGCGATGTTGCAGCTTCCATTGCAGCACAAGCGGAAGCGACCCAATGTCTGAGTGCTGCCGTGGAAGCTCAGATTTCTGCCATGCAGGCTTAGCTTTCTGCCACGCAAGCTCAGACTGATGCCAACATGGCTGGGTTTACGAATGTGGAAAGGGGCTTGCAGGACCTTACAGCAGTCCAGCAATCTGTGCTCCAACAGATGGGTAGGAATGCTGAGGCGCTGCCCCAGGGGAGTGACAGTGGCTCTACTTCTCCACCAGTGCCCTTGCTGCTGCCTGTCAGCCAGCCAGCCCAGACTGCTGCCACCTATGCCGAGGTAGTGCAGTCTACAACTGAGCTTTCCAGCTGCTCGAGGTGATCCTGCAAGGCCATCTGCAGTGCCCCCATGGAAAGTCAGCAGCCTTCCACCAGCCATGCTGCAGCCACTGGGGTAGTACTGCATAGGAGCACTAGATTAGGCAAAGGAACACAAAAGACAGACACTAAGGGAATGCACAAGGGTGATTAGTTGATTTTGTTATGTAATTTTGGATAGATTCATTTATAAATTATGTTTGGAATGTTTGTTTTGTGGTGGCTCTCATTTCATGCCCAGGAGGACGCTGTGATGTTCTATGACAGAAGGATGGTAAGGTGGGGAAGTGATGAACAAGGAGATCTGGGGTTTCATGCAGGGGAACCTGATTCTGATGAGGTGCTCATGGACAGACAGTCCGGAATGGGGATCAGTTATCGGTCTCCTTCCTTCCTCTTCCTCTTCCTCCTCCTCCTGAGGTGGTCGTGGAACCCGTGGTGGCAAGGGCTGCGCCCTTATGATGGCCCAGTTGTGAAGGATGCAGCAGACCACCACGAAATGGGACACCTGCTTCGGCGTGTACCAGAGGGCACCTCCCGAGCGGTCAAGGCAGCGGAACCATTGCTTTAGCACCCCGAAGGTCTGTTCGACGAGGTTCCTCGTGGTGGCAAGGCTCTCATTATATGATTGCTGGCCACAAGTGGTGGGGTTGCGGAGGGAAGTCATCAGCTAGGTATAGAGCAGCCACCCTCGGGTTCGACGTGGTGGCTGCAATATTGCTGGCACACTGGACTGGCACAGGATGACATCATGACAACTGCCAGGATATCGGGCATTCACCATCATGATGTGCTAGGCGTGGTCGCACACTAACTGCACATTAAGTAAGTGGTAGCCTTTGCGGTTGCGGTACATCTCATGATTGAGGTGCGGCGCCCGCAAAGCCATGTGTGTGCAGTCGATGGCACCCTGCACCAAGGGGAAGTCTGACATTCTGGCAAAACCAACTGCACACTCCTCCTGCTTCTCTCTGTTCAGAGAGAAGACAATGACATCCCTTCTCCTGGAGTGCAGAGCCTCTGTGACCTCCCGGATGCAGTGATGGACGGCAAACTGGGAGATGTTAGCTATGTCTCCTGCTCCAGACTGGAAGGATCCAGTGATGAAAAAATTGAGGGCCACCACGGTGACCTTGAGGGCCATTAGCAGTGCCGTCATCACCCTGCTCTGAGGCTGCAGGTCTGGTTTCAAGAGGTTCACCTGTTTGGTGAAGCGGAGCCTCTGAGTATACTGCTTCTTGTTTTTATGAGCTGGTGTGGATGAACTGGTTGCTGTGCTTTACTCTGCTGGATGGTGTTAGCCTTCTGAGATACCAGAGTGATAAACTGTTGTCTATAGAGTGCTAGCCATGACTCCCAGGTCCTTTGCTCCTGGGTAAATTGACCTTCTGCACTGATAGCTGTATTCGAACTTGATGGCTTAAATTTCGCCTTTGTTGATCTCAGAAATGTATACATCAAAGTGACAGACGTGTATCTTATAGCTTTCTGATTTTACGAAGACACCCATCTACATATACTGGACAAAGAACTCCTATACCTTCTAATGCAAGAACTACTAAAAGAACTAAAATTAAACTAAGAACTAAAGAGTGAGGACTAAAGACTAAAGACTAAGGCCTAGAAATTCAGTGGCCTGCGCCACCCGTTAGCACCCTAAGAGGGCACTTAGTGGGTTTTGCACCACAGGCCACAGCTCCCGCTAAATTTAGCGGGACGCTAATGGCGGCGCTAGCCGTTAGCGCTGCGCCACTACCGATGATGTCATTGGTGTGCGCAGCGCCCCGCTACCGCCCCGATTGCGAAATTTAGTAGCACCCCCTGCTTTAAAGCCGGTCGCAATTTGCGACCGGTTCAGGGGGGCCTACCTGCGGCGGTAGAGGCGCTGAGGTGCAGGGTGGCCATTTTTTTTGCTGGCCGCCTGCCAGCACCTCCCCGCGCCGCCGTCCCTGGCCTCCTGAGCACCCCCCTCCCGCGGAGTGCCGGCTGTGTCCCAAGAGCCCGGCACTTCTCCTCGGTGCCGGGCTCTTTTGCCGGCACTCGCGCTCTTTGAGCGCGCTGCAGCAGGCTCCTCCCCTTTAAGAAGGGGAGGAAGGCCTGCAGTACCGCAGCGTGCCGTGCCGCAGCGTGTGGCACTGCGGCACGTTGCGCTGTGATTTTCAGTTGCAGCGTCCCAAGAGGGATGCGGGGCGCCTCGAGTAGCGCCGCGCTTCTGTCTGGGGTGCTGCAACTGAATTTGCGTCGGACGGCCGCAACTCCTTCCAGGGCGGTACTTCCGGCACCCTGGCGAGGAGGTGCCCCGTTTTTTCTAGGCCTAAAGACTTTAATGTCAAAAATGCCATCTTATATATCCTCAATGTCCAAATAAACCTGTTCAGTTCTACTTTCCTAGCATTCAGCCTGACCACTGACTCCAATCACACCAAATTGAATTAACAATTAGTAATTAAATTATTATAGAAATGGACAAACTGGATTAAAATCTTGTTTGACCTTTAACTTTGCTTCCAGCTTGTCAATGGAATTCAGCTCATTCTTTTGGAACCTGTCATTTGTTATAATACCTGACTCTCCTTGGGCTCGTAGCAGGGTTTCAGCTGATTAATAGAATCCCAGTTGAGCCATTTATTTTTCTCTGTCATAGGTAATTTAATATTTAATAAACTACTGATGACAATGTACAGCGAACTCATTATAGCCCTTCCCAGGTTCGTAGGAACATCATGCCTGCTTTGTTTTGCCAGCTATAGTTAAAGTAAAACACCTTATCGCTCTCTTGATACTCCACTTGGCATACTTTTTGATCCAATTGCACTGTTTGCCAATTTTTTTGCACAATTGCATAAACTCCCTGCACGTGTTGCTGTCACTCTTTTAGGTATTAGGGATCCAGTGGCAGGAGCATTGATTCTAGTTTCCACTGACTCATATAAGAGATGTAAAGGTAAGGTCATCTGGTATTCATGATCTTAACGGAGTCACTCCATTGGACTTACTGGGAGTAGGTCTGAGAGCCATGGATACCAGAGGCAACTTAACATTCCAGTCCTTTCCACTAGAACATATATACTTCTTAAGGAGACTGACTATTGTGCAATTAGTGCTTCCCACCTGTCCTGAGGCTTTAACAGTGGTAAGCAATATGAAGCTTCTATTTTACTCCTAGAGCATCCGAAATCCTATCACTTCTGATGTGAAATGGAAACCCCTGTTGTAATCTATACAGAGACACTTGCCATCTGCTGAATACATGATTGATCAGCAGGATGGATGGTAACCACCACAATATCCTTGGATATTGGTAAAAAGGTCCTTGACTGTGAGAATATACTTGTTTGCCCTTTTAGATTTAGTCACAGGTTCCACCCAGTCTACTTGTATATCTGACAACAACAATAACTTGCATTTATAAAGTACCATTAATGTAATAAAATGTCCCAAGGTGCTTTACAGGAGTGTTATCAGGCAAAATTTGACACCAAGCCACACAAGGAGATATTAGGACTGGTGACCAAAAGCTTGTTCAAAGAGGTAGGTTTTAAGGAGCATCTAACAGGAGGAGAGAGAGGTGGAGAAGTAAGGCTGAAGTAAACTTCTCTCCTGTAAAGGAGCCCAGTGGCGAGCGGTAGCTGATTAAAATCTACAGTAGACGGACATTTTTGAACGTGGGTCTCCATACATGAAGCACCCAGTGTTAATAGGTAGTCTGTTTTAATGTTTGATCATTGGCTCCAGCCACAGCATTTCCCATAGGAATTCTGTAACTATTCTCCTATGGCAAGAGGGAACTACCCACTTACAGGGTCCTCCTTCACTAGGAGCTGGTTGTGCATCTGGAATCTGACTTTATTCTGTTACATTATTTGTAATTCCCTGTTGGTTTTAAGATCCTCTGAAATAATGGGATATGCCTGAAGATCTTGAAGATAGAAGTACATTTTGCCTACAGTCTTGTCATTTTTTGCATCACCATTAAATTCCCATCAGGTGCACCTCAGCTATCTCGATAGCTCCCTGAGATGTGTTTTTGCTTTCCCTCTGCTGGGTTGTTACCTCCACTTCCATAATCATATTCGACTTCAGCTCCTGGTTGGTTCTTGATTGAACATGGTTCCTGTTAAGAATCCTAATTTAACCAGACTGAATGCCTCATCATGGCTTTAACCTTGCTCCAAGAAACCTTTAATTCAATCTCCCTAACCAGCCTGTCGACCTCCAGCATCAACTGTGGGTTCTTAATTACTTCCCCTTTGCTGTTTTATTTCCCTAATTTTCCAATAAGGACAAGAATTTTACAAAACTTTTGCATGTATAGTTAGGGTCTGTACGTATCACAAACTTGTTGAGCCCTTTTTGAATCACTATCATAAATGGCCACCGTGATGTGTGGATGAGAGTCCTTCAGATTGAGGAAGTGCATAGGATCCATTAGGACTAAATTCGGCCCCTTCCACCCCCATAGCTATTGTGAGCTCTCCACCAAATTTGTCAACCTAGGTTGTGTAGCATAAGCATCAGAAGTGACATTAGGTGGTCCCGCCTGTGATGGGATTGCAGCAGCCACAACAGAGGGAGGACTCCTTCTCTGGGTACATTTATTTTTTTGCAGGAGGAGTGGTACATGTTTTTGGTCATTTTATCAAACCAAACCTCAAACACCTCCAATTTAAAATTCTCATCCTCGTCTTTAAATATTTCATGACCTTGCCCTCCCTATATTTGTAACCTTCTTCAGTCCTACAACCCTTTGAGAACTCTGTGATCCTCCATGGCTGGCCGTTTGTGCATCCGCCACTCCTTTAGCCCCACCTTTGGTGGCCACGCCTTTGGCCGTCTAGGCCCTAAGCTCTGGAATTTCCTTCTTAAACCACTCTACTTCCTTCTCCTCCTTTAAGACCCTCCTTAAAATATGCCCCTTTGACGTACCTTTCAGTCACTCCTCCTAATAGCTCCTCCTTTGGTTCGATGTCAATTTTTGCCTGGTTACATTTCTATGAAGCGCTGACGACATTAAAGATGCTATATAAATGCAAGTTGTTATTGTTGTTATCAGTGTCAGTGGCAGCACTCTTGTCTCTGAGTCAGAAGGTCATGAGTTCAAGCCCCACATCAGAGACATGAGCAGTGCACATAATCCAGGCTGATAATTCAGTGCTGCATTGTCAGCGGTATCATCTTTTGATTAAACCAAGGTCCTGTATGCCCTCTCTGACAATCAATCATTTTTGGTGGATGTAAAAGATCCCGTGGCACTATTCAAAAAAGAGCAAGGCAGTTTCCCGATGTTCTGGCCAATATTTATGGCTCAACCAACATAGAAACATACATAGAAACATAGAAGATAGGAGCAGGAGTAGGCCATTCGGCCCTTCGAGCCTGCTCCACCATTCAACAAGATCATGGCTAATCATCCAAACCCTAGCACCCGGTCCCTATACCGACAGCCATCCCACCCAAGCCCTATCCCCGTAACCCCACGTATTTAATCCCCCCTAACACTAAGGGCCAATTTTTATCATGGCCAATCAACCTAACCCGCACACCTTTGGACTGTGGGAGGAAACCGGAGCACCCGGAGGAAACCCACGCAAACACGGGGAGAATGTGCAAACTCCACACAGACAGGCACCCGAGGCCGGATTTGAACCCGGGTCCCTGGCGCTGTGAGGCAACAGTACTAACCACTATGCCACCGTGCTGCCACCGAACATCATAATAAACGGATGATCTGGATTATACCTCAATGCTATTTGTGGGACCTTGCTCTGCAGAAATTGGCTACCGAGTTTCCCCACATTATGACAAGGTAGATGCAGAGAGGATGTTTCCCCTTGTGGGGAAATCTAGAACTCGGGGGCATAGTTTCAGAATAAAGGGTCGCCCTTTTAGAACTGAGATGAGGAGGAATTTCTTCTCTCAGAGGGTCGTAAATCTGTGGAATTCTCTGCCCCAGAGAGCTGTGGAGGCTGGGTCATTAAATACATTTAAGGTGGAGATAGACAGATTTTTACAAGATAAAGGAGTGAAGGGTTATGGGGAGCGGACAGGGAAGTTGTTTTGAGCCCAAGATCAGCCATGATTTTATTGCATGGCGGAGCAGGCTCGAGGGGCCGAGTGGCCTATTGCTGCTCCTATTTCTTATGTTCTTATGTTCTTATGAACATATGAATTGACAGACAGGAAAAGACCAGCTGGTCCATCAAGCCTGCCCCATATTCATGATGGCCGGAGCATCGTGACAAGACACTTCCCTTTGCCCCGCAGCCATGTAATCTTCTGGGAGAGGCAAAACACCAGAGAAAAACACAGGGCCAATAAGGAAAAATATACTCTAGAATATTTCTCTCTGACCTCCTCAGGCAATCGAAACCAGTCCAGGAGATCACACAGAACAAGTGTTATCTAAATTATCATATCTGTATGATGTGATCTCTGCTGCCCAGCTACAACAGTGACTACACATCAAACTTACTTCATTAGGTGTAAAGCGCTTTGGGACATCCTGAGGTTGTAAAAAGCACTAGATATAAATGCAAGTCCTTTCCTTTTCTTTGTAAACACGCAGCTTAGGTTAGGAACCCGTGTCCCGTTGCACTTTCAGTGCCATTATTTGTTTTGACATGTATATTCAGGACTGATTAGCTTTCCTTTTCTTTCTTGGTTGTCTTGTATGTAGGTTGGGGCTGGGGGAGAGCTGAGCGAAAGCCAATCCACACTATTGAAATTTATTTCCTCAATGGCCCTGAAATTGCGGTGTCTGTGACAGCGTACTCTCAGAGTACGCCACCATAATCCCTTTGATATGCCCTGCAAGTCCCGGATTTCCACATGCATCCACAGGGGGCTCCGAAAAAGCAATCGCTGGCGCAGAGTTGGGCTATGTGCCCAGCGACTGGCCAGCAATTGTCCACATAAGTCTTATGGTTGATGCAAGCAGGCATAGGGCCTGTTTGCATCAGTGTAAGGGGATATCTAAAGCTTAAATTAAACATTTATATATCCTAAATTATGCACATACACTGTATTAAATGAGTTTATGCAAATATTGGCCCATATTACAGGTTTAATGATGTTTAACATGATTATCAAAAAAAATAATTTTTATTGAGGTTGGTGCAATGAAGGTACTTATGAATAAAATTCTATTTCTGTAAATTGTATAATTATCAGATTTCAAGATTCCATTGCATATTATTAGGGGATTCCCTTTGTAAATGATTGAAATGGAATCCTCCTTTGTGATTGGAGGACCGGGCCAGCATGATCCCAGGTACGCTTCTGACCGGCCTGCGCCCCTGGGATCCGTGGGCCATTTACGCTGCCGTCCGCCTCGAGGCCTGAGACCGCAACTCTTCGCTGCCCGGCTGCCAGCAGGTACTTTCGTAGTTGTTTTGCGGGTCGGGGGCGTACTCTGGAGGTACGCCTCCGACCACAATTTCCAGGCCATTATCTAATTGATCCAGTATGTCACAGGGTTCGCATGAACCAATAAATGGTGTTAGTGACCCATTACAATGTAGAGAGAAGGACCAAAGATTTCAACTCTGACCAGTGAAACAAGAACGGTGTGACTAATAAAGCAATTTGTAAGGGTGCATCAAAATATATTACTTTTTCTACAAAAAAAAATGGGTGCTTATCATTGAAATAAGTGGGAAATAATTGGTGTTAACAAAAACGATCAGAATATTAATAAAAAAATGCAAGAATATTAATAGTAATGAAAGAATATTAATAATAATGAAAGAATATTAATAAGCATAATGCAGAAGCCACGTCACGTGACAGTGGATCATGCCAATTTCAGGATGTGACGTTGGTTCTGATACAGGCGTGGGCCAATGGGAGCAATTGGTGATAGTTTGATTGACAGGCGGACGCTGGCGAGAGTGGACGATGTGGGTACACTGGGCAGGTGTGCTGTTGCTCGCTGTGAGCGGAGCCCTGGGTGCCCAGAGCCACAGTCACGGGGTGCTGGCAGTGGATGTGCGGAGTCCGGGTCAGGTTGCAGTTGCAGGTCAGGTTGTTGAAGGCTGCACTGGGCGGATTGCAGCTGGTTCTGGGCAGCTCTTCCGCTTTGGCGAATGCCGAGCTTTTTCCTTCCCCCCCTCCCCAGCGCTGCTAACATTTGCTGTGCATTTTACATCAAACTAAAAGCTAATGGATGCCCCTTAAAACTACCAACCTTCTTTATATCTGCCCTGAATGAGCTGCTGCCGCTGACAGGCTGTAAACTTTTTTTTTTGAACTTGTTGGATTTTGAACTTTGTGTCTCTTTTTTAGTAGCTTTTGTTGATCACTTTCTTCCTTGAATTGTATGTCGTCATGCCTTTCATTTTAATTGCTTTCTTTATAAAGTTAGTGAGAAAGAACTTGTATTTAAGCAGTGTCTTTCACAATGTCAGCATTTCCCAACCTGCTTCATAACCAATGAAATATTTCTGAAGTGTGGTCACTGTTGCAATGCAGAGAATTGAACAAGTTCCCACAAACCGCAGTGAGATACTTGACCAGGTTTCCGTTAGTTTGCGTTGGTGTCAACCGCGCAGTCCGGGTGAAATCGGCCGAACCAGTGCAAAAATCGAGGAATTTTAAACGTAAGTTGCGTCAATCGTAAATTGAGCTTCCGCAATGTTTTAACGCTGGTTTCTGAATCATTTTGCCTGTGGCTGGCCCTGCCCACAAAACTGGCCATGCCCCCAGATCAAAAAAATGAGGATGGCGATTGTGCCCATTTGCAGACGTTTAAGGAGGGTCTTCAAATCGAGCTATTTTTCTTAGCGCAAGTAGGCACGTTTAAAAAATTTTATGTATTAAAAAATATTAAATTTACTAAGAAACTGACTACACCAATGAAACTACTAAATGGTTCAGTGTAGATGGATAAGGGAGAACCAGTGGATGTAGTGTATTTGGATTTTCAAAAAGCATTTGAGAAGGTGCCACACAAGAGGTTATTACACAAAATTAGGACTTGGGATTGTGGGTAATAGTGTGGATTGAGGATTGGTTAATGGACAGAAAACAGAGACTAGAAATAAACGGGTCATTTTTGGGTTGGCAAGTAGTAACTAGTAGGGTACCGCAAGGATCAGTGCTTGGGCCTCAGCTATTTACAATCTATATTAATGACATAGATGAAGGGACTGAGTAACATCCAAGTTTGCTGATGATGCAAAGTTAGGTGGGAAAGTAATCTATGAGGAGGACACAAAGTGGCTGTAGAGTGATATAGACAGGTTGACTGAGTGGGCAAGAACATGGCAAATGGAATACAATATGGGGAAGTGTGAAGTTATCCACTTTGGTAGGAAAAACAAACAAGCAGAATATTTTTTTGAATGGTGAGAGACTGGAAAATGTTTGCATTCAGGGACCTGGGTGTCCTTGTACATGAATCACAAAGTTAACATGCAGGTATAGCGAGTAATTAAGAAAGCAAATGGTATGTTAGCTTTTGTTACAAAGGGATTAGAGTATAAGAGTAAAAAAGTCTTACTACAATTATAGAGGGCAGTGGTGAGGCCACACCTAGAGTACTGTGTACAGTTCTGGTCCCCTTACCTAAAGAAAGACATACTTGCTTTAGAGGGAGTGCAATGAATGTTCACTAGGCTGGTTCCTGGGATGAGCGACTGCCCTATGAGGAGAGATTGAGTAGACTAGGCCTATATTCCCTGACGTTTAGAAGAATGAGAGGTGATCTAATTGAAACATATAAAATTCTTAAGGGGCTTGATGGTTCATGCTGGAAAAATGTTTCCCCAGGTTGGGGAATCTAGAACTCGGGGTCACAGTCTCAGAATAAGGGGTCAGCCATTTAGGACTGAGATGAGGAGAAATTTCTTCACTCAAAGGGTTGTGAATCTTTGGAATTCTCTACCCCAGAGAGCGGTGGATGATCAGTCGTTGAATATATTCAAGACAGAGGTCGATAAATTTGGGGGAATGAAGGGAATCGAGGGATATGGGGATAGTGCGGGAAGATGGAGTTGAGGCAGAAGATCAGCCATGATCTTGTTGACCGGTGGAGCAGGCTCGAGGGGCCGAATGGTCGACTCCAGCTCCGATTTCTTGCGTCGTTCTTCTTCATTTGTGATTATGCAAATTAACTTTAGCGGAAACTTGAACTGTAACCTAACCAGCGTACTTTGCTCCCATTTTCCCGATTCTGCCCAAAGCAAAAACTTAACCCCAATTAGTTTTAGTGATGGTGATTGAGGGATAAATGTTGACTCAGATACTGGGAAAACTTCACTGCCCCCCCCTTCACATCGTGCCATGGGATGGATCTCGTGCATCCACCTGAGAGGACAGAAGAGGCCTCTGTTTAAAGTCTCATCTGAAAGACGGCACCTCAGACAGTGCAGCACTCCCTCAGTACTGTACTGAAGTGTTGGTCTAGATTATGTGCTCAAATTTCAGGAGTGTTGCTTGAATCCATGACCTTTTTGACTGGGTGCACGTGCTGCCAATAAGCCCATCGGCATCGTGGAAACAGCTTCAGCTAGTTAACCCATCTTTTGCCTCCACTCCTAGAAACTTAGTGAAAGCTTTACTCTCGGGTCAAGTTAACTTGGTTCACATGTTGAAGTGATGTACGAGTCTGATCTTTCTTGTATATGCTTCAATAGAAATACTAAAAAACTCCATTCACACAGCCACAATTGCTCCTTCTACCTACCGTTCTGAAAACCCTTTTTAAAAAAAAAAAAAAAAAAAAAATTTAAACTTTAAAACTTACTTAAAATTTCTTAAAATAACTTCCCTCCCTTTCCCAAACAAAATTATTGCATTTCAAAAGCTCCACGATAAAATATATCTTCCTCCGCAGCCAATGAACAACTTTACACTTGCTTTTTTCAAGTGTAACTTCTAAGGACTTAACCTCACTGAATCCATCAGTGAAATCCACAAAGTTCACTGCGCAAGCGCTGCCTGTGCAGTCGCACGCGCTGTGAATAGACCTCGGGTCTGGAAATGCCGGCGTTCCCCGCATGCGCTGTTCCTGCTGAACGCCGGCATTTCCAACGGCCAGAAGCGTGAGTAACCCGAACATACTCACGCTTCTGGCCTGGAATTTCTGGCCCCATGTTTTAACGCTGGTTTCTGAATCATTTTGCCAGTGGCTGGCCCTGTCCACAAAACTGGCCATGCCCCCAGATCAAAAAAATGAGGATGGCGATTGCGCCCATTTGCAGATGTTTAAGGAGGGCCTTCAAATCGAGCTATTTTTCTTAGCGCAAGTAGGCACGTTTAAAAGTTTTTATGTATTAAAAAATATTTAATTTACGAAGAAACTGACTAGTGTACACCAATGAAACTACTAAATGGTTCAGTGTAGTATTTTTTAAAAGTCATTTGCAGTGATTTAAAATCCGGTTACAGGTGGAGGACTGGACACTTATTAAAAATGCTCACTTTTTGTGATAAACCCATTTTCAGCTGTATTAAAACTGCACGAGGTTACCACTCTTAAATATATCTAGGAACATTTTATAATACAAAGAAAAAATAAATGATTACGTTCTGTGCTGTATTTGTGTTGGTTTATTGACATCTGTTAGTCTTTTGAAGATGTAACTAGTAGGATGGATAAGGGAGAACCAGTGGATGTGGTGTATTTGGATTTTCAAAAAGCATTTGAGAAGGTGCCACACAAGAGGTTATTACACAAAATTAGGACTTGGGATTGTGGGTAATAGTGTGGATTGAGGATTGGTTAATGGACAGAAAACAGAGACTAGAAATAAACGGGTCATTTTTTGGGTTGGCAGGCAGTAACTAGTGGGGTACTGCAAGGATCAGTGCTTGGGCCTCAGCTATTTACAATCTATATTAATGACATAGATGAAGGGACTGAGTGTAACATCCAAGTTTGCTGATGATACAAAGTTAGGTGGGAAAGTAATCTATGAGGAGGACACAAAGTGGCTGTAGAGTGATATAGACAGGTTGACTGAGTGGGCAAGAACATGGCAAATGGAATACAATGTGGGGAAGTCTGAAGTTATCCACTGTGGTAGGAACAACAAAAAAGCAGAATTTTTTTTGAATGGTGAGAGACTGGGAAATGTTTGCATTCAGGGACCTGGGTGTCCTTGTACATGAATCACAAAGTTAACATGCAGGTATAGCAAGTAATTAAGAAAGCAAATGGTATGTTAGCTTTTGTTACAAAGGGATTAGAGTATAAGAGTAAAGAAGTCTTACTACAATTATACAGGGCATTGGTGAGGCCACACCTAGAGTACTGTGTACAGTTCTGGTCTCCTTACCTAAAGAAAGACATACTTGCTTTAGAGGGAGTGCAATGAATGTTCACTAGACTGGTTCCTGGGATGAGCGATTGCCCTATGAGGAGAGATTGAGTAGACTAGGCCTATATTCCCTGACGTTTAGAAGAATGAGAGGTGATCTAATTGAAACATATAAAATTCTTAAGGGGCTTGATGGTTCATGCTGGAAAAATGTTTCCCCAGGTTGGGGAATCTAGAACTCGGGGTCACAGTCTCAGAATAAGGGGTCGGCCATTTAGGACTGAGATGAGGAGAAATTTCTTCACTCAAAGGGTTGTGAATCTTTGGAATTCTCTACCCCAGAGAGCGGTGGATGATCAGTCGTTGAATATATTCAAGACAGAGGTCGATAAATTTGGGGGAATGAAGGGAATCGAGGGATATGGGGATAGTGCGGGAAGATGGAGTTGAGGCAGAAGATCAGCCATGATCTCGTTGACCGGTGGAGCAGGCTCGAAGGGCCAAATGGCCGACTCCAGCTCCGATTTCTTGCGTCGTTCTTCTTCATTTGTGATTATGCAAATTAACTTTAGCGGGAACTTGAACTGTAACCTAACCAGCGTACTTTGCTCCCATTTTCCCAATTCTGCCCAAAGCAAAAACTTAACCCCAATTAGTTTTAGTGATGGTGATTGAGGGATAAATGTTGGCTCAGATACTGGGAAAACTTCACTGCCCCCCCCTTCACATCGTGCCATGGGATGGATCTCGTGCATCCACCTGAGAGGACAGAAGAGGCCTCTGTTTAAAGTCTCATCTGAAAGACGGCACCTCAGACAGTGCAGCACTCCCTCAGTACTGTACTGAAGTGTTGGTCTAGATTATGTGCGCAAATTTCAGGAGTGTTGCTTGAATCCATGGCCTTTTTGACTCGGTGCATGTGCTGCCAATAAGCCCATCGGTATCGCGGAAACAGCTTCAGCTAGTTAACCCATCTTTTGCCTCCACTCCTAGAAACTTAGTGAAAGCTTTACTCTCGGGTCAAGTTAACTTGGCTCACATGTTGAAGTGATGTACGAGTCTGATCTTTCTTGTATATGCTTCAATAGAAATACTAAAAAACTCACACAAAAATAGATGTACATGGTCAACAAGCTTCTCTTGCAGTACATTTTTATGTCTGCCCTGTTTTGTTCTTGTTCAGACTTGCCGTTGAGCAATTACCATAAGTTTTTCTTGCAGATTAGGAGCAGCTGATTTTTCTAAATTAGATGTTTAATGTTTAGACCTTGGGATTCCACCTTGTTTCTTCTCAGCTGCTGTCGGTTTGATTTGTTTTGTGCAATATTCATTTACTTCCTGGGGATATCTTGGTGACCCAAGCTTTAACCATCAGCTCATCACTAAGGTGGTAATAAACCTGATTTGTAGAAAGTCTTTCAAGAAGTTTCCTGTCGTTTGTAATATGCATGATATATTTTTAATCTGTTTAGTTGTGCGTGTTAAAACACGCTATTATCCCTGGCATGTATAGTTATCAGTGATCCTGTAATAACAATCCTACACAGCATGGTCTACAGAGCAGTAGTGATACCCGCCCTCCTGTATGCTTCAGAGACATGGACCATGTACAGCAGGCACCTCAAAGCACTGGAGAGGTACCACCAGCGCTGCCTCTGCAAGATCCTGCAAATCCAACATCTGTGTTCTCGCTCAGGCCAACGTCCCCAACATTGAAGCTTTGACCACGTTCAATCAGCTCTGATGGACGGGCATATCATCCGCATGCCCGATACGAGACTCCCAAAGCAAGCGCTCTACTCGGAGCTCCGACACGGCAAGAGAGCCCCAGGTGGGCAGAGGAAACGCTTCAAGGACACCCTCCAAGCCTCCTTGAAAAAGTGCAACATCCCCACCGACACCTAGGAATCCCTGGCCCAAGACCGCACAAAGTGGAGGAGAAGCATCCGCGAAGGCGCCGAACACCTCGAGTCTCTTCGCCGGAAGCCAAGCGCAAACAGCGGAAGGAGTGCACGTCAACCTAAGCACCCCACCCACCGTCTGCCCCTACAGAGACTGTAGGTCCCGCTTTGGACTCATCAGTCACCTGAGAACTCATTTTTAGTGTGGAAGCAAGTCATCCTCGGTTCCGAGGGACTGCCTAAGAAGAATAGTAACAATCCTACACACAATATGGATGTGGTGTACCTTGACTTCCAGAAAGCCTTCGATAAGGTTCCACACAAAAGATTGTCATGCAAAATTAAGGCTCATGGGATTGGGGGCAAAGTATTAACGTGGATAGAGAACTGGCTGGCGGATAGAAAACAGAGAGTTGGAATAAACGGCTCGTTTTCAGAGTGGCAGGCAGTGACCAGCGGGGTGCCGCAAGGATCTGTCCTGGGACCCCAGCTGTTCACAATATATATAAATGATCTGGATCAGGGAATTGGATGCAATATTTCCAAATTCGCTGACGACACTAAACTAGGAGGAGGGGTGGGCTCTGATGAGGATGTCAGGAGGCTACAGTGCGATTTGGACAGGTTGGGGGAATGGGCGGATACGTGGCAGATGCACTATAATGTGGATAAATGCGAGGTTATCCACTTTGGGGGTAAAAACAGGAGGGTAGATTATTATCTAAATGGCAATAGATTGGGAGATGGGGAAGTGCAGAGGGACCTGGGTGTTCTTGTGCACCAGTCACTGAAGGAGAGCATGCAGGTGCAACAGGCGATTAAGAAGGCAAATGGTATGTTGGCCTTCATATCAAGGGGGTTCGAGTATAGGAATAGGGATACCTTACTACAGCTGTACAAGGTGCTGGTGAGACCGCATCTGGAGTATTGTGTACAGTTTTGGTCGCCCCATCTGCGGAAGGATGTTCTTGCCGCGGAAGGATGTTCTTGCCATGGAAAGAGTGCAACGGCGATTCACCAGGCTGATACCTGGAATGGCGGGAATGACCTACGAAGAGAGATTAAATAGTTTGGGCTTGTACTCACTGGAGTTTAGAAGATTGAGAGGGGATCTCATCGAAACATATAAAATTATGGCAGGCCTGGACAGGCTGAATTCAGAGAGAATGTTTCCAATGGCCAGGGAGCACAGAACCAGGGGCCACAGTCTAAAAATAGCGGGCAAATCATTTAAAACAGAGATGAGGAAGAATTTCTTCACTCAGAGTGGTGAGCCTGTGGAATTCCCTGCCACAGAGGGCTGTGAAGGCTAATTCAATAAATATTTTCAAGAGAGAATTGGATATATTTCTGAAGGCTAAGGGGATTAAGGGTTACGGAGAAAAGGCGGGGACGGGGTACTGAACTGGTAAGATCAGCTATGATCTCAGACGAGGATCAGCCATGATCTCATTGAATGGCGGAGCAGGCTCGAAGGGCCGAATGGCCTACTCCTGTTCCTATCTCTATGTTACTATGTTAATATCTCCCTCTTATTGCTAGCTTTTTTATAATTCTCTGCTTTTCCTATAAAGCTCAAATATACCCTGCTTCAGCATCTTGAACGTAATTTTCTGAGACTAGTCACTTGCCACACCATCTGCAGTAGTATCAATCATAATCACTGCTCTCAAAAGACCAGAACAATCTTTGTTTGATACTGCTAGATTTAAAACCAAGTTGGATGAAAATGGCGTTGTCTGTAAGCTACTGGTTATTTCTTCCTCCCACCCCACCATCTATGTATTTATTTTGAGATATAGATATATTTCCTTATTAGTTTTCATGACAAGTTCTTTCTTGTTCTGGTGCATTTTTCCACTGAGTTAACCTTCATGACAGGAAGAGAAATGGAAACCGCCTCTGGTTGGAAGATTATCTTCTGAAAAAAGTTAATAAATTGCAGCTTGAACATGTTCACTGAATTTTACTGCTGTTTGTGCTAAGTTTTTTTTAAAGGAAAGAGTGCATGATAGTACTAAGAGGATCCATTAAGATGCAGTTGAAAGCGAGCAGTAATGGAACGCACATTTGCTGTATTCAGCTGTTGTACAGTAGAAATTACCTTTAGCACTTACACTTTATGTACTTAAACAGGGAAGCTTGTACTTTTTGCTGGCAATGTGTTAAAGCAGTAGAGGCATAATCCAACTCGAGTGACTCTGCATGTGTTGTATAAAGAAAGTTAATCTTGCTTATCGCTGAAGTATGTCTTGAGAAAATGTTGTAATTAAAGTAATAGCATTGATGTGATTTTGCTTCTAATTCTCTCACTGTAGATCACATTAAAATTCCTCTTTTGGAGCCTGTTTCTGTCCTTTTGGAACCTAATGAATATAAACGAGTTGTGGTTACAAACATCAGTCACCAGACTGCCGCTGTGGTTACCCAAGTATACTCTCAGAAGCAGAATGTGACGGTCTCACTCTCTAAGGTAAGTAAGTGCATCTATGAAAGGCTAACATGGCCTCCCTCATCTGTACTTGCCTTTTTGATCTCTAATGTGTGTAAATAATCAAGTAGAGATGGCATGAAGGATGTGAATTATCTGCTGTTTATAGATTTTTGGTTTCACCTTTAAGAATTTTGATGAAATCAAAGTTTATGTAATACTATTCTTATTCTACAGCATAACATTCACAAAGTATGTGGCAGACACCCAGCAGTTGAAAATATTGCTGCCCGCAATTGTTTTTTGGAAATCAATTTCGATGGGGATCTTGATTTTCTTCTCTCCTTCAATACTCATTTGACCATTGGTTTAAAAAAAAACACTCAAGTACAGCTATAATTCTACTTTTTTATTTTATTCCAACTGGACTCGGTGGAATTGTGACTTATCAATACCAGGTGACCATCTGGTGAAGCAAAACACTGTTAAAACGATCAGAGGTATCTTGTAATGCAGTTTGGAAAGCCCATTGCCTGAAATGTTGTGCCCCGATTGAATCAAAGTAATAATTTAAAAAATGAAACAATACTTAGAATACAAGGAGCCATGGTCCTTAAATTTGTGAATTGAAGATGAGGAGGCACTTTGCTGGCTTTACAAAGAAACTAAGATTGAGTGGGAATTTGAGCCAGTTGGAATGCAAGCCAGTTTGACCAGATTGGGTTCAGGTCTACATGAAGCAGAAGAGTTCTCTGTTGTGGAATTCAAACCAAATCTGCCAACTAGTGTATCATCATTTGTACCCTCAGATTTTTTTGGTTGCTTTGACTGATAGCCAGATTTGATGGCTGGGGACAGTTTGAGTTACACTGAACATCTGCGTTTTAAGAATATTTTAATTTTAGCAATGAATGGTGGTGGTTCAAAGCAAAATTCTGCGGATGCTGGCAATCTGAAATAAAAACAGAAAATGCTGGAAATGCTCAGCAGGTCAGGCAGCATCTGTGGAGAGAGAAATTCGGGTCGCGGGATTCTCGCGGGTGTAAGTCCCCGACCTGCACTTACCTTGCGCGCCGGCCATTGTGCTGTGGGCCCCTGTGGAATTCCGATCCTGGGCCTCCTCCAACTGCTGGCGCGCAGTGCTTGCGTATCCCAGGGGCGCAGTTAGTTCAATGCGTCACCTGGGATCGCGTGGGCCATGGGGAGCCAATCGGAGCAGGGAATGATTCATTCATAAGTTTGACAGGAAGGGCTGTCAAACTTATTAAAAAAAACTTATAATCTTATAAAACCAAAACCTTAAACTTATAAAACCAAAATATCACTAAATCATCAAATAAAAAAAAATAAAAAAATCACATTTTAAAAATAAACTATAAATTACATGAAATAACTATTTTAAACAATTTAAATTTTTGAAAAATAATTTTATTTTCTAACGGGGCTAAAAATAAACTTACCTTGCTTTAAAGTATTTAAAAATATTAAACCTGTGGAAAAAATGTTTAAATTTTAATTAATTCACCACTTACCTTGTAAAAAGCAGGCCTTGCGACTACTTTTTACACATCTAACTTCTGGAGACTTACCCTCCCGGGAAAATCTGCAAATAAAAAAAAAATGTAAGTTCGATGCGCATGCGCAGCCTCTCCTGTGCACACGTTCGACCTCTGAACCCCTTCTTTCAGGGGAATGGAAGTGCCGGTTTGCCGTGCATGCAGGAAACCGGCACTTCCATTAGGCTTACGGGTGAGTACCCCATGCGTACTCACCCGTGGAGACCCGAATTTCTGGGCCAATGTTTCAGGTCGATAACCCTTCATCAGCTCTCTGGTTACCCAGCGTGCAAATCCTGTTCCGCTGTAACCTTTTGACATTTTAGGCAGACTTGCAATCTCAGCATGTCAGTGATACATTTTCAGGAAGTTGACTTATTTCCCTGTGTGTCTCAGTTCTTTCCTGCAGACTCGTCGTATACAAGCTCAAGTGCTGGTGTAGTGCTGATGTTGAAGCCAGCTGCTGTCAAGGCGACATTCTATATCCAAGCTGGAGAGGAGATGGTGTCAGCAGTTCTGTTGGCTCTACCCTACACTGCTCTAGGTATATAAGCTGTTATAGCTTTCTTGCCTTCATTATAGAAAACTGTAGTGTAAGACTGTCCAAGCTTTTGGTCTTCATGTGTGTCATATGTGCACACTATGGAGCTTTTTGACTACATATAAAGTTTAACCCACATTTTCATCAATTTGTATATATCTCAAGTTGCTCATGCTAACAGATCTTGGTGTTTAGTTTAGAATTTATCCACCAATTTGGAACAGTGCTAAGAGCAGCCTTTTCCGAATCTGCAAACTCTCAAATTCAAAACTGGACAAACCAGTGAATGTAAAATATAGGGGGAGAAATTCAACTCCTGGCCTCCTGTTTTGAGCCTGAAAAATGGGTGGGCAGCAGTTGAAAATTGGAAGGGTGAGGGTTGGGGCACCTTGGCCCACCCCATTGACACCAAGGTCTGGCCATACCTGTAAAAGGCCTGTACAGCTGCTTAAATGTGCAAATCTGAGCCCTACACCGGTTGTAGGATGCTGATTGCATAATTCAGGTACGAATGAGCAAAGTACATGCGATGCACGCTCCACCTTCTGTTAGACATTGAGTGGCCTAACCGGCCATCAGGAACTGTTGTGGCTGCTTAATCAAAGGCCCAGGAAATTTGAGTGTTTATTTTTGTGGGCCCAGGAGAAGCAGAAGTCCTCCTCCTGGACCCACAAATTATCTTTGGCCAGCTGTTGGTCTGTTTGAGGCCCTCCCCGTGATTGCCTCCCCTTCAGGCCCTCGTGTAACAGGCTGTATAAATCAGCAACAGCCTGTCTGGAGAAGTGCAGCTTCCTCATGTACTGTTCTTCAGATATATCCAGGATAGTGACTCTTGGCCTATAGACCCTGTGGGCTGTGTAAGGCCTTTGACGAGCAGGTCTCCATCCACGCCACCTATCTTCTGCTGCTGCTTGTCTTGGCTGTTGAGACTGAACCAGAACCTTGTTCGCAAGGTCAGCGTCCTATTTGATCCCAAGATGAGTTTCCGTCCCCAAGGCCGCCTAATTCCAGCTCTGTAATATCCCCTGTCTCTGTCCCTGCCTCAGCTCATCTGCTGCTGAAACCATGCTTTAGTTATCTCCAGACTCAACTATTCCCATACACACCTGGCTGACCTTTCCACCTTTCACCCTCCACCCTCCGTAAACATTAGCTCATCCAAAACTCTGCTGCCCATATCCCAACTCGCACCAAGTCATGTTCACCCCCTGTGCTCACTGACCTACACTGGCTCCTGGTCTGGCGATGCCACAAATTTGAAATTTTTATCCATGTGTTCAAATCTCTACATAGCCGCGCCCCTCACTATCTTTAGCCTCCTTCAGATCTACAGGAAACTTTCGATTTACCGGCACCTAAATAACCGGAAATCTCGGTTAACCAGCAAAATTCAGGAGTAGGTTTTACTTCATATTGTATTTGCCTTCCTCCGTCTGTTGCTGTGTAAGGGTGTTGCTAAGCTACAGAGACGCTTGGAACTTGTGGCCATTGTTCTACACTTGTTGCTAAGCAACAGGGTTTGTTGCTTTATACGGAGCTGTCAGCTCTCCCTACCTTTTACTATAGCGTTCGGTTATCTGGAATTTTTGATGAACTGGCACCACGTCGGTCCCGTCCGTGCTGGATTAAAAAAAAGTTTCCTGTACAACCCTCCCAGATCTCTGAGCTTCTCCAATTCTGGCCCCTTGTGCATCCCTGGTTTCCATCACCCTACCATTGATGGCCATGCCTTCAGTTGCCTAGACCTTAAGCTCTAGAATTCCCTCCCTAAACACCTCTGCCTCTCCTTTTTAACATGTCCCTTAAAACCGACCTCTTTGAACAAGCTTTTGGTCACCTGTCCTAATATCTCTTTGTGGCTCAATGTCTTTTGTTAATGCTCCTGTGAAGCGCCTTGGAGTGATTTACTATATTAAAGGTGCTATATAAATGCAAGTTGCTGTTGTTGAGGTTGCTTCTGCTCCTCTTCCTCCAACTTCTTAACTATCCATAGGAAGGAAGCCGAAATGTCACCCGTGATGAGCAGTGAGTGCTTAATCAGGGTAAGTTAGGGGAAAAAGTCACAAGAAGCAAATCTGGAAGCTCAGAACTGCCTACTACTTGCAGTAGCGCACAGATCCTAATGACCTGGGTACCTACAGGTGAGTGCCCCTTTAAATCTAGCTTCCACTCAGGTCAGCCAGTTTGTGAAGCCAATGCCATTATGTTGTACTTGGCAGGTTTGCTACTGGGTGGAGCTTCTGGCCTGCCCAATTAAAATGGTGTTGGCGTCCTTAACGTTGTAGGACCCCAATTTCTATTTATTAATGAGGCACCCGTCTGTAACCAGTGGGTGCGTTTGCCACCTTCATCAGCTCTGGAGTTCAAAAGGCGGTCGGTGAGTTTTCAGCATGAATGGGACAGTAAGTCGATTTTTAACCCCTCATCTTGGTGAGTTGGGGTAAATTTGGAGCAGTGGTCTGGAATAGGCTGTAAAAAATCCTGTGCAGTTCATAATTGCCAGTTTTAGCACTGTCTGTTGTGTAAGAGCACTGGAAGATATTGGGCCAGATTTTGCGGTAGATATAATGATGAGACTATCAGCCCTCACAGTTATTTATGTGGAAGTCAGACAGCAACTTCCGGCGACTGCACATGCGCGGTTAAATGTGGAAGTTGCTGTCAGAGATGCCCTGCTCCTCCAAAAGCTGCGCGATAATGGTATCTTGCCATCTGACTCGCCATTCAGTACATTGAAAGGCGTGAAGTTGCTGTGCTCACCTAATAGATAGGGACTAAACTCACCAGGAAAAGTTAGGGCTTGTCCATTCCAGTGTAAGTACCCTTTAAACGGTGTGATAAGTTTTAATTACTGCCAAACAGCACCTCTGGCACTGAAAATTTACTTTTACTGGTCTGGAGTCTCATTCCTTCAGATTTTAATTATACTTGGAGATGTAAAAAAATGTTTACATTTTATTTAACTTTCTTCCTCTTTCATCTCTCTTTATACAATCTTTCTCCCTCTCTATTTTGCTTTCTGTGCCTGATTTGACGTTGAATTCACTATTCTAACTGACGCTTCCTGGCTGAGGCACTGTGCTGCTTGTTAACGATTCTTCAATCTGATTGGTTAAGGAGATACATAGTTGCTTTCCCTGTTCACACAGGTCCCAGATGCTCTGTAGAGGGCGCTGCGCTTTTTAGATAGTTGCAACATCCAGTGCAAAAGCCCTGGAAAGTCTATCGGCAAGTGCAGGTGCAACGAATGACCAGTGACCCTTGTTTGCTGCTGAGCACAATTTTTGGCCCGCCCAATGTATGACTCTCTTGGACGAATTCATGGGGGAGAAATTAATTATAGCCCTGTTTGGGGCGCTAAATTTTAAAAGTTTGGAAAATTATTAATGTTTCTAAACTTTGAAAACATTCGGTTTTATGCTCCAAGAAGGAAGTAGAGCGCTAAATCAAGCGCTCCACTTCCTTCTTGGAGGGCAAATGGGCAGCAGGCAGGGCGGAGACTTCAGCAGCGCTGCACACTGGGCCGTGCAGCGCTGCCGTGCTCAAAGGCTCCTTCCCTCCCTTTAAAGGGAAGGGCCATCGCTGCAGGCTCTGCAATAGAAAAATTACCTACCTGGACCACCAAGGTAGCCGCGATCCCGCGCGATCAGCCTGGCACTCGAGCAGAGAAGCCGGGCTGATCGATCGCTGGCAGGCACCCGCGAAAAAAAGCGGAACAAGAAAGGCAAGTTTTATTTTACTTGCCTCGGCCATCTCTCCTTTAATCATCGCCACCCAGAAGCGGCCGGCCGACCGATGCACGGCGCCTGCAGCTTTCGGTGTTTTCGACTGGCGCAGCTGCAGGGGGCGGAAGTCAATTTCGGGTCCGGGGCGATGTGCACAGCGATGACATCACGATCTTCGGGCAAAGGAGATCGGGGCACAATGTAGTAGCACTGGCGCAAAAGTCCCGCCGAATATGGCGGGAGTCGACATCAGCGCCGTGTCGGTCGCAAAGCCATTTGCACCCCATTATCACTAACCGGAGGTGCAAAGACACCCAATTTCGCACCCCCCCCCCCCCCCCCATGTTTTTTATTTGCCTCCTACCCAATTTTTGATTGCTCTCTTCTCTTTCCCTTCCCCCACATGTGATGTCATTGCGTGATAACTAATGGATGGCCCCTTGCAGGGTATATTAATAAATTATTGTATTAATCCAGGTTCTATAATTAGTTCTGTGTGAGGATCTAATATTCACTAAATCTAATAATAACTCTGCAGTGGTACAACAGTTTCTTCCTGGGTGACGTAGCTCACTATACAATATAGGAATCTTGTAAATTTTCTCTTCAAATCCCTTCATGGTCTCGCTCTACCCTACCTCTCCATCCTTCTCCAGCACTACATTGTACCTTTAGTTCGCTCAGTGTACCGCACACTTTCCACTCCACTGTTCGTAGCCGAGCCTTCAGTTATCTTGCTCACACCATTAAAATTTCAGCCAAGCAACATTCAACCCACCTTCAAAAGCTTCCTTAAACCTACCTCTTTGTACCTTTAGTAACCTCCTCTAATTTCCTTAGTGCATTGGGATGTTTTGCTACATTCAAGGTGCAATATAAATGTAAGTTTTTTTTTGTTGTGAACATAACATAAGAAATAGGAGCAGGAGTAGGCCATACAGCCCCTCGGGCCTGCTCCGCCATTCAATAAGATCATGGCTGATCTGAATCTAGACTCACGTCCACTGCCCTGCCCTCTCCCCGTAACCCCTAATTCCCTTATCTGCTAGGAAAATGTCTATCTCCATTTTAAATTTATTTAATGTTGCAGCTTCCACAGCTCTCTGGGGTAGCAAATTCCATAGATTTACTACCCTCTGAGTGAAGAAGTTTCTCCTCATCTCAGTTTTGAAAGGGCAGCCCCTTATTCTTAGATTATGCCCCCTAGTTCTAGTCTCGCCCATCAGTGGAAACATCCTCACCGCATCCACCCGATCAAGCCCCCTCACAATCTTATATGTTTTGATAAGATCGCCTCTCATTCTTCTGAACTCCAATGAGTAGAGTCCCAACCTACTCAACCTTTCCTCATACGTCAACTCTCTCATCTCTGGAATCAACCGAGTGAACCTTCTCTGAACCGCCTCAAGAGCAAGTATATCTTTTCTTAAATATGGAAACCAAAACTGCACGCAGTATTCCAGGTGTGGCCTCATCAATACCCTGTATAACTGCAGCAAGACTTCCCTGTTTTTATACTCCATCCCCCTTGCAATAAAAGCCAAGATTCCATTGGCCTTCCTGATCACCTGCATACTAACTTTTTGTGTTTCATGCACCAGGACCCCCAGATCCCTTTGTACTGTAGCACTTTGCAGTTTCTCTCCATTAGATAATAACTTGCTCTTTGATTTTTTTCTGCCAAAGTGCATAACCTCACACTTTCCAACATTATATTGCATCTGCCAAATCTCTGCCCACTCACTTAGCCTGTCTATGTCCTTTTGCAGGTTTTTTATGTCCTCCTCACTCACTGCTTTCCCCCCCATCTTTGTATCGTCGGCAAACTTGGATATGTTGCACTCGGTCCCTTCCTCCAAATCGTTAATATAGATTGTAAAGAGTTGGGGTCCCAGCACTGACCCCTGCGGAACACCACTAGTTACTGATTGCCAGCCTGAGAACGAACCATTTATCCCAACTCTTTGTTTTCTGTTAGATTGCCAATCTTCCACCCATGCCAGTATATTACCCCCAATCCCGTGATTTTTTATCTTGATCAGTAATCTTTTGTGTGGAACCTTGTCAAATGCCTTTTGGAAGTCCAAATACACCACATCCACTGGTTCCCCTTTATCCACCCTGTATGTTACATCCTCAAAGAATTCGAGCAAATTTGTCAAACATGACTTCCCTTTCGTAAAACCATGCTGACTCTGTCCTATTAAATTATGTTTATCCAAATGCTCTGTTACTGTTTCCTTAATAATGGACTCCAACATTTTGCCAACCACAGATGTTAGGCTAACTGGTCTATAGTTTCCAGCTTTTTGTCTACTTCCCTTCTTAAATAAGGGTGTTACATTAGCAGTTTTTCAATCTGCCGGGACCTTTCCTGAGTCCAGGGAGTTCTGGAAAATGATCACCAATGCATCCACAATCCCTACCGCCACTTCTCTCAAGACCCTAGGATGTAGGCCATCAGGTCCGGGGGATTTATCCACCTTAAGTCCCATTATTTTACTGAGTACCATCTCCTTAGTGATTTTAATCATGTTTAGCTCCTCCCCCCTCCCCCCCCCCCCCCCCCCCCCCCCCCCCCCCCCCCCCCCCCCCCCCATTGCACCCTGTTTGTCCAGTGTTGGGATATTTTTAGTGTCCTCTACTGTAAAGACTGATACAAAATATTTGTTCTGCGTCTTTGCCATCTCCACGTTTCCCCCACTAGTTTCCCGGTCCCATCCTCTAAGGGACCAACGTTCACTTTAGCCACCCTTTTTCTTTTTATATAGCTGTAGAAACTCTTGCTATCTGTTTTTATATTTTTTGCTAGTTTACTTTCATAATCTATCTTCCCTTAATTAATCTTTTTAGTTATTGTTTGCTGGCTTTTAAATGCTTCACAATCTTCTATCCTCCCACTAAATTTGGCTACTTTATATGCCCTTGTTTTCAGTCGAATACTATCCTTTATTACTTTACTAAGCCACGGATGGCTGTCTTTTCTTTTACTCCCATTTTTTCCTCAGTGGAATATATTTATCTTGAAAGATGTGAAATATCCCCTTGAATATAGACCACTGCTCTTGTACCGTCTTACATTTTAATCTGTTTTCCCCAGTCCACTTTAGTTAATTCTACTCTCATACCTTCATAGTCTCCTTTATTTAAGCTTAGTATGCTGGTTTGAGATCCAACTCTCTCGCCCTCAAACTGAATTTGGAATTCAACCATATTATGGTCACTCATTCCAAGGGGATCCTTTACTAGGACATTTTTTATTAATCCTGTCCTCATTACACAGGACCAGATCTAAGATTGCCTGCCCCCTGGTTGGTTCAGTTACATACTGCTCAAGGAACCCGTCCCTAATACACTCTATGAACTCTTCCTCAATGCTGCCATGCCCAATTTGATTAGTCCAGTCAATATGAAAGTTAAAATCCCCCATGATTATAGCTGTTCCCTTATTACAAGCCCCAACTATTTCCTGATTTATACTCCGACCAACAGAGTTGCAACTGTTAGGAGGCCTATAGACTACGCCCACTAGTGACTTTTTCCCTTATTATTCCTTATCTCCACCCAAACTGTTTCACTATCCTGATCCTTTGACCCAATATCATTTCTGACTATTGCAGTGATTCCATCCTTGATTAACATAGCAACCCCACCTCCCTTTCCTTCCTGTCTGTCCTTCCTAATTGTCAAATACCCTTGTATGTTTAGTTCCCAGTCATGATTATCTTGCAGCCATGTTTCCGTAATGGCTACCAGATCATACCCATGTGTAGTTATTTGCACCGTCAACTCGTCAATTTTGTTACGAATGCTGCGTGCATTCAGATAAAGAACTTTCAAATATGTTTTCTGACAATTTATTCCTGCTTTTACCCCTTTTACTACTTTACCTTTATCATTATACATTCTGTCCCTTCCTGACACGCTCTGGTTTTTATTTCCCCCACTGCTACCTTGCTCTATTGCCTTCTCCGCTGTCATTTTTATTTTTCGCTCTCTTAAAACCGCCCCCCCACTAATTAGTTTAAAGCCCTCTCTACAGCCCTAGTTATTCGTTTCGCCAGGATTGTAGTCCCAGCACTGGCCAAGTGAAGTCCGTCCCAACGGAACAGCTCTCTCCTGTCCCAGTACTGATGCCAGTGTCCCAGGAAGCAAAACCCATTTCTCCCACACCAGTCTTTGAGCCACGCATTTAACTCTCATTTTATTTACCCTAGCCAAATTTGCACGTGGCTCAGGTAGTAATCCAGAGATTATTACCCTTGTGGTTCTGCTTTTTAATTTGGCCCCTAGCTGCTCAAACTCCCTCAGCAGAACCTCCTTCCTATCTATGTCGGTACCAACATGGACCACGACAACTGGATCCTCCCCCTCCCACTCCAAGTTTCTCTCCAGCCCAGAGGAGATGTCCTTAACCCTGGCACCGGGCACCGGGCAGGCAACACAGCCTTCGGGACTCTCGCTCTCGGCTGCAAAGAACTCTATCTATCCCCCTAATGATACTATCCCCTACCACTACAACATTTCTTTTAACTCCCCCCCCACTTGAATGGCCCCCCCCTCCACGGTGCTGTGGCCAGGTTGCTCATCCTCCCCGCAGTCCCTGTTCCCATCCTCACGGAGTAAGAGCCTCAAACCTGTTGGACAAGAGCAAGGGCTGCGGCTCCTCCAACACTACCTCCTGGACCCCCGTACCTGCCTCACTTCTAGTCACACCATCCTGACCCTGGCCACGGACTACATCTGAATTAATTAATCTAATTGGTGTGACTACCTCCTGATACACAGAGTCCAGGTATCTCTCCCCCTCCCTGATGTGTCTGTGTTTGAAGCTCAGACTCTAGCTCTTCAACACGGAGCCGGAATTCCTCGAGCAGCCAACACTTACTGCAAATGTGATCACCGTGAGCATCAATGGTGTCCACCAGCTCCCACATATTGCAGCAGCAACACATCACCTGATCTCCCATTCTATGTAATTAATTAAATGTATTAATATTATTTTTAAATACCCGCTGCCCCGATTCTAGATGATGAATATCGCACCTTAGGAACTATAAACCACAGAGTTTAAGCTTAAAGAGAGAAATACTTACCAACCAATCACTTACCCGCTTTCTGGTGACATCACACTTGGATTACTTTTTACCTCTCTCCTTCCCTCTGAGTTCCGAGTTCGGAGACTGGTAGGCCTTACCTGGTCTCTGGGGGCCTTTTATAGCCCCGCTCTGCGGCTCGAGTTTCCCACCGACGCTCTGAGGCCTTACCTAACCTGTGAATGTGAGTTACTTGCGAATCCGCTGTCATTGAAGTCTGACGGTAATTGAAACGCCTTTGCAAATTCAAATGGAAATGCTTGTGGAGAGCCTTGCAAAATAGGACATTGGTTTACTCATAAACTTGCTGTTCTTTGAAAGTAAAAGGACGTTGGAGTGAAAGTCAACTTCGGAGCGCAAAACAGGCAATAGCAGTTCGGCAGCCTGTTGCACACCCTCAACTGAAGCCAATGGAAAGGAAAATCAGATGGGGTGTATAATGGTGGGCGATGTGCTATTGCCTGTTTTGCACCCCTGCCACAGTTCAATTTCACCCCTAGCGTTTGAGGAAGGTGACTTTATAAAAAGAAATGTTCAACAGATAGTCTCTTTATAGAATAATAATACTGATTCTTTGTTCCCCACTCCCCCCTTTCAGATCCTGTACCTGGTGCCTGCAACACAGAGTTTGTCTTAGAAAATGACCCGAACCTGCACCTGATGTACAATATTTATGAAACTGCTGTTTTGTTTGCACCAGCTAACTTGGGTACAGTGAGGTAAGCCAACAACATGGACAGTCAGTAACTAGCATTGACATGGCTTTGAAGTGTCTACTGAAAGTGATACTATTTTTCTGTGACTTTTGGTCAGTGTAGTTTCGTCCAGTACCCATTTGTTGTTGTTAAGGTGACTGGATATTTTTTTTGTTTTGCAAACGGGAATGAGAAAAATTGTTGCCATTCACTACTAGCCACTGACTCGTGCAAGGGTGGTATTGTGCTTTAGCACTGTATAAATGTGCTTCTTTAAATATGCTTTTTGACTTGCATGATTTAAAATATTCCAGTGTTTTAGGCTTTTCAGAAAGCGGTTTTGTCACACTGTGGAGTTTCTAGAGCTGTGTTGACTAGTTACATTGATTTAAAAAATTCATTCTTGGGATCTGGGTGTCGCTGGCAAGGCCAGCATTTATTGCTCATCCCTAGTTGCCCTTGAGAAGGTGGTGGTGAGCTGCCTTCTTGAACCGCTGCAGTCCGTGTGGTGAAGGTACTCCCACAGTGCTGTTAGGGAGTTCCAGGATTTTGACCCAGTGACTATGAAGGAACAGCGATACATCTCCAAGTCAGGATGGTGTGTGACTTGGAGCTGATGGTGTTCCCATGCGCCTGCTGCCCTTGTCCTTCTAGGTGGTGCAAGTTGCGGGTTTGATGCACTTATTGGTTGGTCATTAGTGGAAATGCTGTGTGGTAAAGCCGGCAGTTATATCAGTTTGCAATAAGCGGAATGGAGTTCTTGGGCTAGAAATTAGCTATATCCCTGCCAGCTCGCTTGCGCCCAAAATTTACCGCTGGGCGCAGAGCCACTCGCGCCCATCCGATATTCAGTTTCAGCGCCCCAAGTCGAGGACGGGCGCTGTTCCAGGGTGTGGCCGCCCCCGCTTGGGGCGCTGCAACTGAATATCGGCGCGCTAGTTGCCGCAGCGCCACCCGCAGCGGAGCGACAGGCTGCGGTACTGCAGGCCTTCCTCCCTCTCAAGGGGGAGGTGCCTGCAACAGCCGGAGCCCCGATCGCGAGTGCCGGCAAAAGAGCCCGGCACAACGGAGAAGTGCCTGGCTCCCGGAAACCAGCCGGCAATGCAGCGGGGGGGGGGGGGGGGAGGTGGTGGAGGAGGCCGGGGAAGGAGGTGCGGGCAGGCGGCCGCCGAAAAAGCGGCCGGCCACACCTCCACCTTAAAGCGCCCCACTAAGGCTACATTACGGACCCGGTCTCTGAACGTTGTTTGCGGCCGCCACTAAATATGGGGGTCGGGCCGGTATCGGGGCGGAACCGGGGCACTGCACACACCGATGACATCATCGGTGCCGGCGCAGCGCTACCGGCTACCGCTGCCATTCCCGCTGCGCTGAATATCAGCGCAGCCTCTTTTGGCGCAGAAGCCCTCTTTCGGCGGTACCTGGGCGCAAAGCTGGTGGGGCCTTACTGAATTTCTAGGCCCTAGTGTTTTCTGGCTTGCAACTTCCAAAAGGGGAGGGGGGAAAAGTAGAAAAATATGATGCTTCTAAGAAGTGTTGTCTTTTTTAAGCCTAAAGCAATTTTTCCTACCACATATTGTACTGAAAGCATGTAGTCGGGTTAAACAAACTGCTAACTTAATGTTCAGAGAAGTATATATTTTTTTGCTTGCATTTTATAGACAAATGCTGCCTCCTGCTTGTGATGTTAAGACTGATGCTCACACCAGGTGGAGGCTGACTTATGATATTTACCAGTATTTTCTGCCGGAGAATGACCTCACCATGGAAAGCCTATCGAAAGGAATGAGTAAAATGTCATCTGTACAAAACATAGAAAAGAATGGAATGAAGGTAATTGAATGTATGTCATTGGCATAGGATGATATAAACCTCAAGTTTGCCACTTTTGAATTTGGCTGAAACCCACTCATGACATAAAATATTTGTCACTTGTGACCTCAAAAACGTTGTATTTTCCCTTTAGTAGTTCATCCGTTTTAAAATGATCATTTTCATTTTAATCAGTCACTTGTGCCATATGCTGTTTTGTGGGATCTTACTGTGTGCAAATTGACTGCCATATTTGCTGACAAAATGTGTGACTGCACTTCCAAAAGTAACATTGATTGCAAAGTACTTTGGGGCATTCTGAGGATGTGAAAGGTGCTATATAAATTCAAGGTATTTGCTTTTAATTTAAATATTCTCCTTTAGACTGTGACAGATTCAGTACGGTAAAACTGTACCATGCACTTGCTAGAAGTGCGCAAAACCTAGAATTTACTTATGCTCACTTTTTTAAGATTTTAAAAAACACATACATTTTAGTGGTCAGACTTTGTAATTGTACACTAATCTCCAGCAATTCAACGTTCTTGGATAATGATTACATTTCAAAGCGGACCATCCACTAAAGGTTAACATGATTGTACTTCCTGTCTCCTGGAATTGAACCTCCAGTGCAATAGCCAACTGCGTTTTAGTGATTATCCTCTATTGTAGTACGAGCCCAGTGTGATTCACGCAATAGACTTGTTCGTGCTGCTACAGCAAGGCTACAGTGAAGTGTCACCTAAATCTGGTTCACTAAACCTTTACTAGTGCATTCCAAACCTTCGTGATGTGTTCGTGTCTCCTATAATATAAAAACCATGTAAAATACTCTTCGAGAAAAGACCTCATTAGAACTTTCTTAAAAAAAAACAACCAAAAAAAAACAACCAAAAATGATACTAACAACCACCTTTTTCGACTCTGATTATCGGATCTAGTTCAAATATGTTCTAAGCAGTCACTATATAAAGTTTCACAAAGGAATTGGTTTCAATGACTGTACACACTTGTATTCTAATGATGTGGCATTGTCTCAGTAAAACTTTCAATCCATAATTGCTTAATATATTGGAGTTTCAAAATTTTTGAGTTATACATTGACTTTTTTTTTTAAGTGTTTGATAAATCATCATAAAAGCTGTACAACTTCATTCAGCATACTTTTCAAGTCTTTGCCAAATGAGTTTGCGAAAATGCTGTCCAGGTCACTAAAGGCTAGATTTTCTATGAACAGTAAATATAACGAGAAAATACATTCAATTTGTTACCGCCAAGCTAAATTCATTTAAATGTATAATGTCAAATCACACTTGTAATTGGCTTTGAACTAACAAAAGTTTAGGTGAGGCGTATTGCATTTTCTACATACTGTATCTTAGGCTGTCTCTGTCTCTCTCAAAAGTTATAGAGCGTACCTACACATGTTATATCAAAAGAAAGCTTATGATTAGAGAAGTGTCAATAGGCGTATTTACTTTTTGGTCAAACAAAAATTGTTCGGACAGTAGACAAAAAAGGGGAAAAAAATCCGCTCATTAGCGGTTGACCAATCCTACTGCTCATTAGCGTTGAGTGACGTGATGGTTGACCAATCCACGCGCTGCGTCACGGGGGGGGGGGGGGCGTTTCATGCCATTTGTGGGCGGGGCCTAATCCTTCAAACTGCCGTTAGTGAGGTGAGTGGCGGCCATTACAGACCGGCCGGGCCTGAAGCTCAAAATTTCTCTCCATCCCTCTCGCTCTCGCTCTCTCTCTCTCTCTCTCTCTCGCGCGCTCTCTCGCGCGCTCTCTCTCTCGCGCGCTCTCGCTCTCGCGCGCTCTCGCTCTCGCGCGCTCTCGCTCTCGCGCGCTCTCTCTCTCTCGCCCGCTCTCGCGCCCTCTCTCTCTTGCGCTCCCCCCACCCCCCCCTCCATCTCCCGAAGCAGGAGTACACCCTTGCGGTCTTCAGGCGCCATTCCCTCCTTCCTCCCCGACCAGTGAAAAGCAAGCTGCGGCTAATCGTGACAGGTGAGGATGGTGTTTGTTGTCCAGTGACTAGGTCGGCGTGCTGCAGCGCGAGCTCAGCTGGGGTGACTTGGGCTGGGCCTGAGGGGAGGGAGGGACAGAGAGAGGAAAGCAGGGGGAGGGAAAGAGTGAGAGGGAGGGAGAGTTCGCCGCCTTCCTTCCTTTGCAGGGGTCCATCGGGCCAGGCCTGAGGCGTTCCTTCCCCCCCCTTTCTAGGCTAATCCCAAACTAAATCCAGCAGTCTCTCTCTTTCCCCCCACCCCCCCCCCCGTCTCTCTCTTCTCTTTTGCGCCCCCCCCCCCCCCCCAGTCAGTCTCAGTCTTTCTCTCTCTCTCTCAATGATAAAGGGTATTGTGTTGGAATGTGAAGGTTGGAACTCATTTTGAGCTCTTCTGTTTTGTTATAAAACTAGGCGGAAAATACATTAAAAAAAGTACAGTTCTGGATTTTTCTTTAGTGCACTGGTCTGGGGCACTTGTATGCTACATTGCTTCCAATCTGCTTCATTCATTTTAGCAAAGTTTAAAAAAATCTGTTTAATATTCAAGTACAAATTTGATCTGCTTAAGACCTGTACCAAAGAACTTGGGCCTAGAAATTCGGTTGGTAGCGCCAGTGATTAGCGCCTAAACAGCCCGAGAATTGGGGTGTTACCCAATTTTCGGGCGGGCGCAGTGAATATAGTGCCACCTCCCATATTCAGTATCCTTTTAGCGCCGGCGCTAACTCTTTTCGCTTGCCCGCGGGCGCAGGCAGATCATGACGTCATAAGAACATAAGAAATAGGAGCAGGAGTAGGCCAATCGGCCACTCGAGCCTGCTCCGCCATTCAATAAGATCATGGCTGATCTGATCCTAACCGCCAATCTACTATCACAGAACCATCTCCTGAATCTAACAGAATTAGACACATGAAGTAGGAGCAGGATCAGGCTACACGGCCCCTGGGCCCGCTCCGCTACCCACAGGGCCATGACCGATCCGAACCTAGACTCATGTCCAAATTCCTGCCCGCTCCCCGTAACCCTTTATTCCCTTTACTTCTAGGAAACTGTCTCTTTCTGTTTTAAATTTATGTAATGATGTAGCTTCTACAACTTTTTGGGGCAGCATATTCCATGGACCTACCACCCTCTGAGTGAAGTAGTTCCTCCTCATCTCAGTTTTGAAAGAGCAGCCCCTTATTCTAAGACTATGCCCCCTAGTTCTAGTTTCACCCATCATCGGGAACATCCTCCCCGCATCCACCCGATTCAACCCCTTCACAATCTTATATGTTTCAATAAGATCACCTCTCATTCTTCTGAACTCCAATGAGTAGAGTCCCAATCTACTCAACCTCTCCTCATATGTCCATCCCCTCATCCCCGGGATTAACCGAGTGAACCTTCTTTGTACTGACTCGAGAGCAAGTATGTCCTTTCTTAAGTATGGACACCAAAACTGTACGCAGTATTCCAGGTGCGGTCTCACCAATACCTTGTACAACTGAAGCAATACCTCCCTATTTTTATATTCTATCCCCCTAGCAATGAAAGCCAACATTCCATTGGCCTTCTTAATCACTTGCTGCACCTGCATACTAACCTTTTGAGTTTCGTGCACCAGGACCCCCAGATCCCTTTGTACTTCAGTACTTTCCAGTTTCTTGCCATTAAGATAATAACTTGCTCTATGATTTTTCCTGCCAAAGTGCATAACCTCACACTTTCCAGTATTGTATTCCATCTGCCAAATCTCTGCCGACTTACTTAGCCTGTCTATGTCCCCTTGCAGGTTTTTTATGTCCTCCTCGCTCACTACTTTCCCTCACATCTTAGTATCATCTGCAAACTTTGATATGTTACACTCGGTCCCCTCCTCCAAATCATTAATATAGATTGTAAAGGGTTGGGGACCCAGCACTGACCCCTGTGGAACACCACTAGTTACTGATTGCCAGTCCGAGAATGAACCATTTATCCCAACTCTCTGCCTTCTGTTAGATAGCCAATCCTCGATCCATGCCAGAATATTACCCCCAATCCCGTGATTTTTTATCTTAAGCAATAATCTTTTGTGTGGCACCTTGTCAAATGCCTTTTGGAAGTCTAAATACACTACGTCCACTGGTTCCCCTTTATCCACCCTATATGTTACTTCCTCAAAGAACTCCAGCAAATTTGTCAAACATGACTTTCCCTTCATAAAACCATGCTGACTTTGTCCTATTAAATTATGATTATCCAAATGTCCTGTTACTGTCTCCTTAATAATGGACTCCAATATTTTACCTACCACAGATGTTAGGCTAACCGGTCTATAGTTTCCAGCCTTCTGTCTACTGCCCTTTTTTAAATAGCAGTTTTCCAGTCTGCCGGGACCTTTGCTGAGTCCAGGGAGTTTTGGAAAATTATTACCAATGCATCCACAATCCCTACCGCCACTTCCCTCAAGACCCTAGGATGTAAGCCATCAGGTCCAGGTGATTTATCCGCCTTGAGTCCCATTATTTTACCGAGTACCACTTCCTTAGTGATTTTGATCGTGTTTAGTTCCTCCCCCCTTATAGCCCCCTGTTTGTCCAGTGTTGGGATATTCTTAGTGTCTTCTACTGTAAAGACTGATACAAAATATTCATTCAGTGTTTTTGCCATCTCCATATTTCCCACCATTAATTTCCCGGTCTCATCCTCTTAAGGGACCAACATTTACTTTAGCCACCCTTTTTTCTTTTTATATAACTATAAAAACTCTTACTATCTGTTTTTATATTTTTTGCTAATTTACTTTCATAATCTATCTTCCCTTTCTTAATCAATCTTTTTGTTATCTTTTGCTGTCTTTTAAAGTTTTCCCAATCCCCTCTATCCTCCCACTAGATTTGGCTACCTTAGATGCCCTTGTTTTTAGTCGAATACTATCCTTAATTTCTTTACTTAGCCACAGATGGCTGTCTTTTCTTTTACACCCTTTTTTTCTCAGTGGAATATATATTTTTTGGAAGTTGTAAAATAACTCCTTAAATGTACACCACTGATCATGTATCGTCTTACCCTTTAATCTATTTTCCCAATCCACTCTACTCAATTCCGCTCTCATACCTTCATAGTCTCCTTTATTCAAGCTTAGCACGCTTGTTTGAGATCCAACCTTCTCACCCTCTAATTGAATATGGAATTCAACCATGTTATGGTCACTCATTCCAAGGGGATCCTTTACTAGGACATTTTTAATTAATCCCATCTCGTTACACAGGACCAGATCTAAGGTTGCTTGCCCCCTGGTTAGTTCAGTTACATACTGCTCAAGAAACCCATCCCTAATACACTCAATGAACTCATCCTCAAGGCAGCCCTGCCCAATTTGATTTGTCCAGTTAATATGATAGTTAAAATCCCCCATAATTATAAATGCTCCCTTATTACAAGCCTCAACTATTTCCTGATTGATACTCCGTCCAACAGATTTGCAACATTTCAGTGTGCAACGCCTTTTTGGCGTCCCGGACCGGATATTCGGTGGCGCCCGCAACCTTTTCACCTGGCGCGATTAGTGACAGTTGGATGGAGCGTTCCCAGGCCCTTCTTGGACTCTGGGGGCGCTATTTAAAGGGGACAGCACTAGTATAAAAGCTGCAGCCATTTGGGCTGGCCATTCTGATCGTTGCTGGAGAGAGTTGCTGACCGTCTGTTGGACAGTAATTTTCTCATTGAGCCTTCGGAGGCACTGGTACTGGCAGCTTGAGGGCCCGGCTCCTGAGCTGGTGATGCAGCATCTGAAAGCAGGGAGGTGGAAGAGTGGCTTTAGCAGAAGGACAGCTTGGCAGCAAGGGATGCCAGATTGCGGCAAGGCTATGACATGGGTCCACAGTGAGAAATCATGCTGGCGGGGGGAACAAGTGGAAGGAGACAGTTGTAAAAGGTGAGAACCTTACCATCGCTGTCGACAATGGGGTCGGTAGCTGCAGTGGTTACAGGACCACTCAGACATCCTCCAAGAATCTGGTGGACTCCCTCCTCGAGATCCGTGAGAGTGACCACTTGTGGAGGTCCTCCACCGGTGCGAAGCTGGTCTTTGCCAATCCTTGCCAGCTTTGACTGCAGGGGAAAGGAGGGGAAGTTATGTTACATGATGCCCTGAGTGATCATCTCATGCCACCCATGGTGCAAGAGCCCTAACATGACACCTTGAGTCAAATGTGCATGTGTGTGCCCAGAAAGGGCCATGGGTGCTTGCTGGCAGATGGCCAATGTGGCACAGCCCACCCTGTAGCCATAAAGTCAGGTGCAAATGAAGGGATGCAGAAGTTTGCAGAAACAACACTCACCCTCACGACCCGAGTGTGGTCGTCTAATTTCTTTCTGCATTGGACAGGGCTCCTGGTCACCATGCTGCTGCAGTTGACCCTCCAAGCTCGTCGGTAGTCCTTATGATTCGGCCTCGTGCCATTGTCTGGGTAGAGAACATCTCGCCGGCGCTCCACTGCGGCCACCAATTGCTCCAGAGCCTCATTGGTGAAGTGCTCTGCTCTCTGTTTCACCTTCTCCATCTGGTCCAAGTTTTTAGCGCCAGAGAAGGGCCTGCGCCGATTCTGAGGCCTGCAAGGCGCAGAGTGTGGATGCTGAAGCTGACTGACCCACCTCTTTAAGAGCTGGCCGGCGCCTGGAAGTCTCGTGGTCATCAGTAATAGAGAGCACCTGCGCTGCGCCTGTCCGCTCCGATATTGGGTTGCGCCGGAAGATTAGTGCCTTAGGAGTCCCGTGTAACGCCTGAATTCGCGCCTCAATCCCCTTTAGGGGCGATGCAACCCAATATCGCGCCAGGCGGCGATAAGTTTCGTCTGGCTATAAACTTTGCGCAGCGCCAGTTCTAACGCCTCAAGCGGGGCTATACCCAATTTCTAGGCCTTGATCTTTTATAAGTGTAAGTATTTTAGCATAGTTTGATAGTCTTTTAAAAAAGTTATTAACTCATCTGAGGTTTTAAATATCAGGCACATGAGTGGAATTTGACCAAGATTAGCCTAAAGTATAAAAGGGTAAGTTCAATCATTTGTTTCGCAATCAAACTTCAGTATTTACGGCTGCGCAGTATAGCGTGCTCATGGTGCAATACTGTAAGATCTTAACGATCTCGGAGTTCTTGGACAAGACACCAATAGGCAGCAGCCAGTGTGTTTGAGCAATAGATCAAGATTTATTAAGCATACAGCGTAATATACTTAATATTAGGCAATAGCTTTAACGAGTAGCTCGCATCCCTCGGTCTCTGGAACCTCTCGGGCGCAGATGATGTCATCTTAAGTCTGTTCCTTTGTCCTCGCAGTACATCTGTGTGAAACTGTTTGAATATTGAGGTTTTAACCCATTCCTTCTCAACAGTTTGGTTGGCTGGTGTCCATATATGGTCTTTAACAAAATCACCTTTTTTAATTGGTTGTAATGGTCAAAATACAATTGTCACTCAGGCTAAGGCTAGTAACCTGGCCACTCTTTCCAGTACATTTCCATTAACCCTGTTCTGCTGTTGTGTTATCTTGTTTATAGCTTTTCACCCCATTGGAATTTACCATATCTCTTTCATTTCATGCCTCAAGCAGTACAAGGCCTTTCTCTACACCAAGGGCCCAGATCGTTTCAGTGCTGTTTCACTAGTCTTGATGTATCCAGACTATCTCACTTTAATCTACCAGATAAATACCTTAACTTCCATGATATCTCTCATTTATTGGAATTTATACTAATTATTCTTCAAATATAGTTGCAATTAGTTTTGTTAAGCGAATTCTAAGTTCTAACAGCATTATAATGGCCCAGAAATTCCAGAACGGGGCTTGCAGCGCGTGCAAGCCCCGTATTTACACTTACCCCGCGCTACTGCCGATCAGCTCTAGGGACGCCTGGAATTGGTGTTTCCAGAAGAAGAATCCCGGGCAGCGTATGACGTCACGCCGCCCAGGAGTGCAGCCAGCGCGAAGCCAGGAGTGTGCAGTGCAAGTGAGACACGCCCCTTGAGGTCTCAGTTTCACTGGACACGCCCCCAATGTTTCTGTCAAGCTGCTAACCATTTTTACATGCAAAGCAGCAGTTTAAATAGGTTTTTGGAAGTTTTTTGAAGATTTTGGTAACTTTTATAAACTTTTTAAAATGTTTACATTATTTTGAGTAATCTGAAGTAGTTTTAAACAGAATTAAAGCAATTTAAAGACTTTTAAAAGCCCTAAAAGAATTTTTTTAATTCCATTTATTTATTTAGCAATGTCATAGAGTCATAGAGTAATACAGCACGGATAGAGGCCCTTCAGCCCATCGTGTCCGCGCCGGCCATCAAGCCCTGCCTAATCTAATCCCATATTCCAGCATTTGGCCCGTAGCCTTGTATGCTATGGCATTTCAAGTGCACATCCAAATGCTTCTTAAATGTTGTGAGGGTTTCTGCCTCCACAACCCTTTCAGGCAGTGAGTTCCAGACTCCAACCACCCTCTGGGTGAAAAAGTTCTTTCTCAAATCCCCTCTAAACCTCCCGCCCTTTACCTTGAATCTATGCCCCCTAGTTATTGACCCCTCTACTAAGGGAAAAAGCTCCTCAGCATCCATCCTATCTATGCCCCTCATAATTTTGTACACCTCAATCATGTCCCCCCTCAGCCTCCTCTGCTCCAAGGAAAACAAACCCAATCTGCCCAGTCTCTCTTCATAGCTGAAGCGCTCCAGCCCTGGTAACATCCTGGTGAACCTCCTCTGCACCCTCTCTAACGCGATCACATCCTTCCTGTAGTGTGGCGACCAGAACTGCACACAGTATTCCAGCTGTGGCCTAACCAGTGTTTTATACAGCTCCATCATAACCTCCTTGCTCTTATATTCAATGCCTCGGCTAATGAAGGCAAGTATCCCATATGCCTTTTTTACCACCTTATCCACCTGTTCCGCCGCCTTCAGGGATCTGTGTACTTGCACGCCCAGATCCCTCTGACCCTCCGTCTTGCCTAGGGTCTTTCCATTCATTGTGTATTCCTTTGCCTTGTTAGTCCCCCCAAAGTGCATCACCTCGCACTTTTCCGGGTTAAATTCCATTTGCCACTGTTCCGCCCATCTATATCGTCCTGCAGACTGAGGCTACCCTCCTCGCTATTTACCACCCTACCAATTTTTGTATCATCCGCGAACTTACTGATCATACCCTTTACATTCATATCCAAGTCATTAATGTAGACCACAAACAGCAAGGGACCCAGCACCGATCCCTGTGGTACCCCACTGGCCACAGGCTTCCAGTCACAAAAACAACCTTCGACCATCACCTTCTGCCTTCTGCCACTAAGCCAGTTTTGTATCCAATGTGCCAAGGCACCCTGGATTCCATGGGCTCTTACCTTCTTGACCAGTCTCCTGTGCGGGACTTTATCGAAGGCCTTACTGAAATCCATGTATACCACATCCACTGCGTTACCCTCATCCACACACCTAGTCACCCCCTCAAAAAATTCAATCAAATTAGTCAGACATGATCTTCCCTTGACAAAGCCATGTTGACTATCCCTGATTAATCCTTGCCTCTCCAAGTGGAGACAAATTTTGTCCCTCAGGATTTTTTCCAATAATTTTCCTACCACTGATGTTAGGCTCACTGGCCTGTAGTTCCCCGGTTTTTCCCTACTACCCTTCTTGAATAATGGTACTACATTAGCAGTTCTCCAGTCCTCTGGCACATCCCCTGTGGCCAGAGAGGTCCTGAATATATGTGTTAGAGCCCCCGCAATCTCCTCCTTTGCCTCACACAGCAGCCTGGGATACATTTCATCCGGGCCTGGGGATTTATCCATTTTTAGGCCAGCTAAAACCGCCAATACCTCCTCCCTCTCGATGTTAATATGTTCGAGCATATCACAGTCCCCCCGCCCTATTTCTATGTCTACATCGTCCTTCTCCATAGTGAAAACAGATGCAAAAAATTCATTTAGAACCCCTCCTACATCTTCTGGCTCCACACACAGATTGCCACTTTTGTCCCTAATGGGCCCTATTTTTTCCCTAGTTATCCTCTTACCCTTAATATACTTATAAAACATCTTCGGATTTTCCTTTATTTTGCTCGCCAGTGTTATTTCATGGCCCCTCCTTGATCTCCTAATTTCTTTTTTAAGTATCCCCCTGCACTTTTTGTACTCCTCTAGGGCTTCCTCCGTCTTTAGCCTTTTGTATCTACCAAAAGCCCTCCTTTTTTTCCTAATCCATTCTCGTATATCCCCTGACATCCAAGGTTCCCTGTGGTTTTTGGAACCACCCTTGACCTTTACGGGAACATGTTGCCATTGTATGATCTCAATCTCCCTTCTGAAAGCCTCCCATTGCTCCGATGCGGATTTTCCTACAAGTAGCTGAACCCAGTCCATTTTGGCCAGATCCTGCCTTATCCTATTAAAATCGGCCTTCCCCCAATTTAGAACCTTTATTTCCGGCCCATCCCTGTCCTTTTCCATGACCACCTTAAATCTTACCATATTATGGTCACTATCACCAAAGTGCTCACCTACTAGCACTTTTTCCACTTGGCCGGCCACATTCCCTAGAATTAGGTCCAGTACCGCCCCCTCTCTTGTAGGACTTTCTACATGCTGGCTCAAAAAGCTCTCCTGGATGCACTTTAAGAATTCTACACCCTCTGAGCCTTTCACACTCTGACTATCCCAGTTAATATTGGGGAAGTTGAAATCCCCCATTATTATTACCCTATTATTTGCACATTTCTCTGAGATTTGCCTACATATCTGTTCCTCTATCTCCCCCTGACTGTTTGGAGGCCTATAGTACACTCCCAGCAAAGTGCTTGCCCCCTTTTTGTTTTTAAGCTCCACCCATATGGCCTCATTAGAGGACCCTGCTAATATATCATCCCTCCTTACTGCAGTAATTGACTCCTTAATTAATATTGCGACACCCCCTCCTCTTATACCTCCCCCTCTGTCTCGCCTGAAGATTCTGTACCCCGGAATATTGAGCTGCCAGTCTTGCCCCTCCCTCAACCATGTCTCCGTGATAGCAACAATATCATACTCCCATGTGTTTATCAACACCTTCAGTTCATCCACCTTATTTGCAAGACTCCTTGCATTAAAATAGATGCCATCCAGCCTTGCCCTTATATATTTGCCCTGTCTACCAAGCTGACTTGTTTTTTTCTCTATAATTGGCAGCACATCCCCCCCTATTTCAGCTCCCCTCTGTATCCCATCCCCCTGCCAAGTTAGTTTAAACCCCCCCCCCCAACAGTGCTAGCAAACCTCCCCGCAAGGATATTTGTCCCGCTCTGGTTCAGGTGCAACCCGTCCGACTTGTACAAGTCCCACCTTTCCCAGAAGCAGGCCCAGTGATCCAGGAAAGTAAAACCCTCCCCCCTACACCAACTCTTTAGCCACGCATTCATCTGCTCTATCCTCCCATTCCTATACTTACTAGAACGTGGCACTGGGAGTAATCCAGAGATTACAACCTTTGAGGTCCTGCTCTTTAATCTGTTACCTAGCTCCCTAAATTCTTGATGCAGGACCTCATCCCTCTTTTTACCTATGTCGTTGGTACCAATGTGGACCACGACCACTGGCTGTTCACCCTCCCCCTCCAGAATGCCCTGCAGCCGCTCAGTGACATCCTTGACCCTGGCACCAGGGAGGCAACAAACCATCCTGGATTCACGTCTACGGCCACAGAAACGCCTATCTGTTCCCCTTACTATAGAATCCCCTACCACTATTGCTCTCCCACTCTTTTTCCCCCCTTCCTGGGCAGCAGGAGCACCCCCAGTGCCAGGAAGTTGGCTGCTGCTGCCTTCCCCTGGTGAGTCATCCCCCTCAACAGTATCCAAAGCGGTATACTTGTTTGAAAGGGGGATGTCCGCAGGGGTTCCTTGCACTACCTGCCTGCCTTTGTTGCTCCGCCTGATGGTCACCCCCTGTGCTGCCCTACCCTGAGGCGTGAACAACTCGCTAAACGTGCTATCCACGAGCCTCTCAGCATCGCGCATGCTCCAAAATTCATCCACCCGCAGCTCGAGCGCCGCAATGCGGTCTGCAAGTAGCTGCAGCTGGATGCATTTCCCGCACACATGGTCGCCAGGGACACTGGCAGCGTCCCTGATTTCCCACATGGAGCATGTCGTCGTCATACGTGTCTTCACACTGTTCCCTTTGGGGAACTGTATGAAGTGGTGGAAGGATTTATGGCCATGATTAACGCTCATTCCGTGACCGTAACCATCTTTGAACCAGGCATTAGGGCGGTTAGTCCTATGGCGGGAGGGTTTTACGGGCTCCCACAAGCTATACAAGGAGGGGGGGCCACCCACACCCACGGACGCAAATATCCCACTGGATGTCAACCCAGAATTTAGAGCTGGAGCTCCGACTCCACTTGCCGGGACTGTCTGGAGCGGGGTTCGAAACCCTACCCTGATCTGGCCCAGCGGCGGGGATCCTACCGCTATGACAAAGGCCCAATCCGATTAGCAACGTGAAATGGCAGCATAGGGCTCCAGTCACGGGGAGGGAAAAGGCGCAGGAAACGTATGGGTGTCACCTTTTGTGCGGAGTGGGCCTTTTGCGTAGCAGTAAGCATCCCCGCCGCTGGGCCAGAAGGAGTAGGGTTTTGAACCCCACTCCAGACAGTCCCGGCAAGTGGAGTCGGAGTTCCAACTTTAAATTCTGGGTGGACATCCAGCGGGATACTTGTGTCCGTGGGTGTTGGTGGCCCCCCCCCCCCCCCCCTCAGATGGGTTGTGGGAGCCCGTAAAACCCTCCCGCCATAGGACTAACCACCCTAATGGCTGGTTCAAAGATGGTTACGGTCACGGAATGAGCGTTAATCACGGCCATAAATCCTTCCACCACTTCATGCAGTTCCCCAAAGGGAACAGTGTGAGGATACGTACGATGATGACCTCTTGCGCAATGCACCTCCTTGGACCCTCAGTCGCAGATGCGAGGGGGCAAGTCATGCAATTGTTAAATTTTTCATTTTATTGACATGTAAAATGTTGGCCCAGTAATTCCCTTCCAAATGCGCGAGTACGGTCGGGGTACTTACGCATCTGGCCGGATGAAATGCCGGCTTTCAGCATGCACAGTGCATGTGGGGAAAACCGGCATTTCCTGTCCTCTGAACGAAGGGGTTCAGAGGCAGAACGCGTGCGACTGCACAGGCAGCGCGTGCGCAGTATAATTCGCCGCTTTCATTAATGCTTTCAGTGAGGTCAAGTCATTACAACTTACACATGAAAAAAGCATGGGTACAGTTGCTCCAGAGGCTGCGGAGGAAGATATTTATTATCGTGGAGCTTCTGAAAGTATGTATGTCTGTATATATTCCTTTGCGTGTTATGTATATATTCCTTTACTTATGTGTATGAATGTATTATTTAATTATGACTTTCAGAGAAAGTAACTTATTGGAAAATCATAATTAAAAACATACATTCATACACATTAGTAAAGGAATATAAAACATACATACATATACGTAATGGAATATATGTGGACATACATACATAACTCATTCTCACATTCCATTCACACAGCCACAATTGCTCCTTCTACCTACCGTTCTGAAAACGTTTTTTAAAAAAAAAAAAAAAAAAAAAAATTTTAACTTTAAAACTTACTTAAAATTTCTTCCCTCCCTTTCCCAAACACACACATTGCATTTCAGAAGCTCCACGATAAAATGTTTCTTCCGCCGCAGCCAATGAACCACTTTACACTTGCTTTTTTCAAGTGTAAATTCTGAGGACTTACCCTCACGGATTTCATGAATGAAATCTACGAAGTTCACTGCGCAAGCGCTGCCTGTGCAGTCGCACGTGCTCGAGGTCTGGAAATGCCGGCGTTCCCCGCATGCGCTGTTCATGCTGAACGCCGGCATTTCCAACGGCCAGATGCGTGAGTACCCCGAGCGCACTCACGCCTTTGGCCGCGAATTTCTGGCCCAATATGTTTTTCTTAGCAATTTAATGATTTGACCTTCACTTGCAGTCTGGCTGTTTGTTATCAAAACTTAGTCAAAACTGCTTTTGACTGCAGCTACATTTTGAAAAAGTTTTCTAGTTACCCAGGAGTAATTATGGGTAATATTATTTGGTCAATGGCTACACTTAAGTTATACATATGATTCTCATCTACTAAATATCTTTAAATATCAGCCTTTCGTACAATACGCATGACTGTTTTCCTATCTGAACCACACATTACAAGCAGAAGGCAATATTGGCCAGTTTCTTACCACAGAGGTGCTTAAAAAAAATTCAGTAGTTTTCGCAAGTTCTTGATTTCCACCTCCTTGTGGCTGACTAAATAATTAGAAAGAAAAAGAAAGACTTCCATTTACATAGCGCCTTCCACGACCTGAGGACATCCGAAAGCGCTTTACAACCAATTCAGTACTTTTGAAGTTTAGGCACTGTTGTAATGTAGGAAACGCGGCAGCCAATTTGACCACAGCAAGCTCCTACAAATAGCAATGTGATAATGACCAGATGATCTGTTTTTCAGTGATGTTGATTGAGGGATAAATATTGGCCAGGACACCAGGTATAACTCGCCTCTTTTTCAAAATAGTGCCATGGGATCTTTTAGGCCCACCTGAAAGAGCAGACGGGGCCTCGGTTTAACGTCTCATCCGAAAGATGGCACCTCAGACAGTGCAGCACTCCCTCAGCACTCGAGTGCCAGCCTAGATTTTTTTGTGCTCCAGTCTCTTGGAGTGAGACTTGAACCCACAACCTTCTGACTCAGAGGTGAGAGCGCTACCCACTGAGCCACGGCTGACGCTCCTAGTTCATTAGTAGAAACCTGTGACTCGGTATGGGCAAGGAGGGCCCTGTTAAAGTGGGACTTAAAATCATATGGATGGATTCTTTGAGCACATTTAGCTTGCATGTTTTTGAAAATCAGGAAAAATGTACTACTGCAAATCTGAAAATATTTGGCAGGTATCCTACACAGCAATCATTCGGCAGTTTATTCTCCCTATAGCCATACAGCACATTAAGCTTGTCTTATTTTCATCAACCACTGCCACCACTGGGGGTCTGTGTTATACACTCTAGTCTCTTGAGTATTGTTTAACTCCTCGCATGTTTTCACTGATCTTCACTCTCGATGCTTGAGGTAAGGAATGGACTGCTTTTAATGCTACTGGAATTTTTATGCTGCCATGCTGGAATTCATCATGAAACACTCTACAAAGGCCCAACAAATGTTTGATGCACTTAAATGCCATTTTACTGGTGTGTTCACTTGCCTCTGAAGCATGCTAAGACATTCCCATGTGTCTATATTCAGTTGCACTGCTTTAAATAGTGCTTTAGAGTTCTTGGGCTGGATGTTAATGGGGAAGGCGGGTTGGAAGCAGGCGGGGCAACCTGGGAGAACGGGTTTCCTACAGGCCCTGCCGACTTTAATGGCGGGGCCTAATTCACACGCGAGGCACTTGTTTCCCTCCGGCAGCCAGCCAGATTGAGAGGCTGGCTGGCACCGTCAGGTAGGCCTGTGGCACTAGGCTGCACAGAGGAGGGAGGGAGGGATCAAGTGTGGTTGGCCTCCAGAGAATCGGGGTGGAGAGAGGAAGAGAGGCTTGCTCTGGGGGTGGAGGGGAGGGAGAAGAGAAGATTGGGGCCGGCCTCCAGAGGATTGTTTTGGGAGGGGGTGGGTGGGTGGCGGGAAGATCGGGGCCGGCCTTGGGATCATTGGTGCGGGGCTCCGGGAAGGCGATCAAAGGCCTTGGGAGGGGATCTCCAATCGCGGGGGGTGGGTTAGGTAGGGACCCTGGATCCAGGAGGTAGGTATAAAGAAACTTACCCCATGGATACAGCAGTCCTCGCCTTGCTGTAACCTCCATGTAAAACCCAACCAGCTAGTTAAACACAAAATGGAGGTTAAAGAAGAGGCTTCCAGCCTCATTATGATACTTAAATTGACGTTCCGCCCCCTGGCAGCGGGTTGGCTGCCCACCCCTGTTCCGGCTCACTTCCTGCCTCCGTTAAAACCAGAAGGAGGCGGGTTCAGTTTGGGTTGCTGATTTTTAACAATGTAAGTAACCCCTGCTCCTAACCCACCCATTTTTTAAGGTTAAAATTCTCCCCTATTGTGTCAGTTTCATTCTTTGTATGACAACACAATTTTGTAACTGGCTTGTTTAAAACTAAAATCTACATCTGTTTGTTTAATTTTTTTCCCCTTGTTAGACAACAAGTTGAGCTTTAATTGCACATGTCTTTGGGAATAGATTACAAAATTGGATGCAGGACCAGTAGATTTATTTGTCCTGAACAGATGAATTGCACACAAATGAATACTGTTTGTCACCATTTAGTGTCCTATTTGTATTGAAGAACTGCTTAGTGATGTAACTCTCCAATACTGGTTCCCAGTTCTGATGCTGTTTCAGCCACTCCATTTTATTTTGGCGAGCAGTTTCTCCACAGCAAGATGCACTTGAATGCAGTTGCGTGTGTGTAAGGTTACATATGCGCAGTTGTTTTCAAGTTTAAATTTTGAAATTACTTAGATATTTATATAGCGCCTTTCACGACCTCCGGAGGTCCCAAAGTGCTTTGCAGCCAATGAAGTACTTTGGAAGTGTAGTCACTGTTGCAATGTAAGAATGACGGCAGCCAATTTGTGCACAGCAAGCTCCCACAAACAGCAGTAAGATAAATGGCCAGATGACAAATATCCAAATCGGTCTTACTGATGCTAATATCTTTCCTAGTGGCTGAGTGAAGTCTGTACAGGGCAGTGATGGCAAAACGGCTTCACCAGTCTGTGCAGAGATAGCCTTAGCCTCCAGGTGGCCATTATTTTTACCCTCCCCTGCTTCTGACCACACATTACTTGGCATTTGTATTGCAGGCTGAGGCAGCCTTGCTGTCTGAGGTGTGGCTAAACAGCACCAACTTTGGTGGGTGCCGCTTCTTGTGATACTTGCCACTAACTGCTGTTGGCAGCATCCTCTCATCCTAAATGGAGTAAAAGAAAGAACTACCATTTAGATTCAGGTCAAGAGAAAGAAGATCCACTAATCTCTTACTGTATTTTAGTTTAGTTAATTGGTATACTTGAAGACTAAATGTACATTCATTCATTCTCTCACAACCATAGATCAAGACAGTAAGTTCATTTGAGCAGACTATAGTCTATGGAAACTCGTATGTTGGCACTGGAGTGATATACAATGTTGTTGTCAGAGACCCTCATTTGAAGACCTCTGCTTCTTATGCCCCTGTGTCCACATATGCCTGCAGTTTGTCCTCCGAAGGATACACATGTAAGGATTCAGGTAAGGAAAAAAATAATTTAAAAAAAATTTATTCAGGGGATGTGGGTGTCGCTGGCAAAGCCAGCATTTATTGCCCATCCCTAATTGTTCTTGAGAAGGTGGTGGTGAGCTGCCGCCTTGAACCGCTGCAGTCCGTGTGGCGAAGGTACTCCCACAGTGCTGTTAGGGAGGGAGTTTCAGGATTTTGATCCAGCAACGATGAAGGAATGGCGATATATTTCCAAGTTAGGATGGTGTGTAACTTGGAGCGGAACTTGGCTGGTGTTCCCATGTGCCAGCTGCCCTTGTCCTTCTAGGTGGTAGAGGTCACGGGTTTGGGAGGTGCTATCGAAGAAGCCTTGGCGAGTTATAGAACTCCAGGTATAAATTTTTTATAAAATATAATAATGAATTGTGTTCAGACTCACAGTTGAAAAGGAGAATGGGTGAGAGTCTGAATTGGTGGACGCTGGGTATAAGTTGGCTGCTCGCCCATCTAGCTCAGCAGATATATGACCGAGGGGCTAGAGAGGAACTAAAGAATAGTTTTATTTTTGATTTGGGTAATTGTATAATTTTGGGGGGAAATGTTAAAGGGAACTTAGTCAGAAGATGCTCTTATTGCTCTACATCACCTATAACCATTAGTACATTTTAAAAACAACAGCCAGATCACAGATGGACTTCAATTTCTCCCCACCCAAGATTTTGAGTTTCAGGCAGCTTCAGTGCGAATTGACCAGCTCAGTTCATGCATCCTGTCTAATATGCACCCCTGTGCTCGCTGACCTACATGGCTCCCGGTTAAGCATCGTCTCGATTTCAAAATTCTCATCCTTGTTTTCAAATTCCTCTATGGCCTCGCCCCTCCCTATTGTCAGGGAGACAGAGGAAAGGGAAGCAAGGATAGAAGCAAAAGACAGGAAGGAGAAAAGCAAAAGTGGAAGTTATTATGTCCGTGTATAATTGAGACACGGACTACAGGAGTTGATTATAACAAGTCTTTAGTGAATGGAGACAACCTGGAAACTGAAACTACAGAAGCCTGCTAGGGCCTTTTATACAGGGGTGATCACTGCCGGTACTGCAGTCTGAGACCAGTTATTCCCTTAAAGGTACATGCACAACAATTCCTCCCCTTTTAGATAAACAGTACATAACATTCATTTAACAACTAAATAATAACTAATTAAAATTACGGTTGCTAGATACATTGGTTGAAGTTAAGCAATTATAAGTTCAGTCTTTGAGGAGGCTTCCTGATTCTGTCTGGATAACGCCTCTTTGGGATATCAGGTTCTTCTGGCAAGGTTGAGTCGGGATCAGTGTCGTCGTTCGGTTCGTCTGCTTCCAATATCACCGATTCTGCGGCAGATGCAATTGGTACTTCGGTTTCATCGCCAGGTGTATCAGATCGTGGTGTGGAGTTGACGTTTTCCAGTGACTCTAGAATCTGGTCAGCATGGCGTCTTACAATGCTCTCTCCAACGTCCACGGTATACATGAGAGGTCCTTGCTGTGTACAGATCGTTCCTGGCTGCCATTTCTCTGTGCGGTAGTCCCTGGCCAAAACTGGTTGACCGATCTTAAAACTCCTGGTCGGCCTTTCATTCATATTCTGAAACTGCCTGTTCTCCACATCTCTTCTGACGTTTGGCTTAACCAAATCCAAGCGGCATCGTACTCTTCGATTGAAGAACATCATGGCTGGAGTTTGGTTGGTAACCGCATGTGTCGCATTCCGGTAGGCAAACAAGAAGTTATCCACCTTGTGTTGTAGGGGTATATCTTCATTACACATTGCCTTGATAGCCTTCTTGAATGTTTGAGCAAACCTCTCGGCCAATCCATTAGTGGCTGGATGATATGGGGCGGATGTGTAATGCTTAACACCATTGTTCTTTAAGAACCTCCGGAACTCTTCAGACACAAACTGTGGTCCATTGTCAGAGCAAATCTGTTCAGGCAGCCCATTCCTGGCGAATATGGTTCGTAAGACTGTGATAGTTTTTTCTGTGGTGGTTGAGGACATTTTTATTACCTCTGGCCACTTTGAATGTGCATCCACTGCAATTAAAAACATCGAGTCCATAAAGGGACCAGCAAAATCAATGTGCACCCTTTGCCATGGAGATGAGGGCCACTCCCATGGATGTAGAGGGGCTTGTGGTGGGGCGTTTTGGACCTTCTGGCATCCAGCACAGCTCTTGGTCATCTCTTCAATTTCTCTATCGATTCCCGGCCACCACGCAAACGCTCTGGCTAAGTTCTTCATTTTTACCCCTCCCAGATGACCCTCATGAAGCTCATTGAGCACTCTATCCTTCAATTTGGGTGGAATTACTACTCTGGATCCAAACATCAAGGTTCCTCTGCACACTGACAGCTGTTCTCTTCTCGGCGAGAATGCTGGCAGCAGTGGTTCGCCATGTGCTGGCCATCCCTTCACCGTTAAATCATAGACCCAGGAGAGTGTCGGGTCATTTCGTGTTTCCTTTTCTATGTTTGCATTCGTCACAGGGAGACATTCGACTATAGTCGAGTGGAATAACTCCACTGGATCCACTGCCAGTTCCTCTTCCACCGTCGGCAACGGTAGGCGCGACAATCCATCAGCATTCCCATGCTGTTTAGTTCCTTTGTACTCGATGTCATATTGGTGTGCCCCTCGGAACAGGGACCACCTCTAGCCGTTGTGCCGTCATTATCGGTACGCCCTTCTGAGGGTTGAAAATGGAGACGAGAGGTTGATGATCAGTTAGTAGAGTAAATTTCTGACCGTGCAGGTAGTGATTGAACTTCTTCACCCCCCACACCAGGCTGAGGGCCTCTCTGTCAATCTGGGCGTAGTTACGCTCGGCTGAAGTTAACGAGCGTGACGCAAAAGCTATCGGCCTCTCTGAACCATCAAGGAATTTATGTGACAGTACCGCCCCAATGCCGTAGGGAGACGCATCACGCGCCAGTCTTATCGGTAGTGATGGGTTGTAGTGAGCCAATTCTTCTCTTGAAGTGATTCGGTCCTTACTCTTCTGAAAGGCCCGCTTACATTCATTGCTCCATTTCCATGCTACTCCCGTTTGTAGTAGGGCGTTCAGTGGGTGCAGAATTGTGGACAAATTCGGCAAAAACTTATGGTAGTAATTCACCAATCCGAGGAATGACCTCAGTTGCGACACATTTTCAGGCGCTGGTGCCTTAACTACCGCTTCAATTTTGTCAGGGGACTTATGCAACCCCTCTTCATCAATCACGTGGCCACAATACGATATCTGTTTCTTTAAAAACTCGCACTTGGGGCGATTGGCTCGTAGCCCATGTTCACGTAGTCTAGTGAGCACCTGCTCTAGGTTGGCAAGGTGTTCACTGTCATCTTCACCTGTCACTAGGATGTCGTCCAAGTAACACTGAGTCCCCGGAATCCCTTGCAGGACTTGTTCCATCGCTCTTTGCCATATCGCCGGAGCTGATGCTACTCCGAATACCAGTCGATTTATACTGGTAAAGACCTTTGTGAGTGTTTATCGTGAGATACTTACTTCCTAGAGGATTCTTCAACCTCCATCTGCAAATATGCTTGTGCTAGGTCAATTTTTGTAAAACGCTTCCCTCCAGATAGTGAGGCGAAGATATCTTCTATCCTTGGAAGAGGATATTGTACTGTGTGAAGGACTGGGTTCACCGTCACCTTGAAGTCCCCACAGATGCGAACCTTCCTTGGCTCCTCAGACTTATTGTTTAACGTTTTCTTCATGACCGGAACGATGGGTGTCGCCCACTCGCTCCAGTCTACCTTAGATAATACGCCTGCATTCTCCAGATTCTCCAGCTCTGTTTCGATGGCTGGGCGAATTGCATCTTGCTTTGAAAAATTTGGGAATTGCATTCTCCTCTATTTTTATCGAGGCGATTACGCCTTTAAGAGTGCCCAGTTCTTGTTGAAATACCTCTTTGGCGTCAGCTAAGATTGTTGACAATCGTCCAGGAGTGACGTCGTCATCCTTTTTACCAGCCACCGTCAGTGCCTGAATGGAGTGCCAGTCTAAACTTATCTTTCTGATCCATTCACGTCCCAATAACGGTGGTCCACCATCTTGCAGAATGTAGAGATACAATTTCCGTATTTTCTTGCCGTTGTATTCGACAGGCACCTTTATTTTTCCTCTGGGGTATACTTTTTGCCCCGTATACGTCCTCAAGACAATGGATGTCTCTCTCAAGGGTATGTGTGAGAATAGCCGCTCGTAGTCTCGTCGATTCATGACGGTTAGAGCTGATCCTGTATCCAGCTCCATTTTGACTTGGGACCCTGCTATCGTGAGGGTGACCCAAATGGTTCGGTGATCCTCTTTTGCGATTTACGTTGTGAAGTTTGAGACAGCTTAGTCTCTTGTTCCCGTATTCACTGTCGCTCATCTGGTCTTCGGAACTACTGTCCGTCATCTTTTGTACTTTCCTGTACGGTTCCTTAGTAGCCTTTTTGTTGTCGTTGGTCTTCTTCCCAGACCTGCAAACTCGTGCAATGTGTCTAATCTTTCTGCATTGCCTGCATATTTTGTCCTTGGACCAGCAGTCCTTCTGGTCATGGTTTGTTCTGCCGCAGCAATAACATTTTGCAAATCCCCGTGTTATTTCGTGGGCGCCGTATTCCTTTGGCTTTTGTTGTATTTCCGCAGCTCCCCTTGTTGCTGCTTCGTAAGATACTGCCACGCTGAAAGCCTTATCCAGCGTCAGCTCTTTCTCTGAGAGTAACCTCTTCTGGGTTCCTTCACTCAGGAGTCCACAGACAAATTTGTCCCGTAAGGTATCTGCCAGTCCTGCTCCGAACTGGCAGTGCTTTGATAGCTTGCGTAGTTCCGTAAGGTAATCAGCATTGCTCTCATTTTTATGCTGATTTCTCCTGTGGAATTTAAATCTTTCTGCTATCAGCAGCGGTGTAGGATTTAGGTGTTCCTGTAGGATAGCAACAATTTCGTTAAAACTCTTCGCCTTCGGTTTGGCTGGAGTAATGAGGTCCTGCAATAGGCCGTACGTTCTTGCACCCATTAAATTTAGCAATACCGATGCCTTTTTCTCATCGGCTATTTCGTTTGCCTCGCAATATACCTCGACTCTTTCCACATACGTGGTCCAGTCTTCTATTGCATTATCGAAGGCAGTGATATCACCAGTCTTTGGCATCTTGAAAATCTAAGATTGTGACTCCCACGCTTTGCCTTCATCCCTGATGAATCAAAATGGCGCCTCCCGCGCTTTTCCTTCTTCCCCACCGAGTTAAGATGGCGCCTCCTGCCGCTGCTGCCAACGCTGTTGCTGGCGATTATTTATTTTACTATCCTGTAATGGCGACGCCCTATGGTCTTCGCGCCTCCCCGATCGCTGCTGCCAACGCCGCTCTCCGCGGTATTTTTATTTTTCTATCGCGCTTCAATATTTGCTCCGTTAATTGAATAACCGTTCCCGTCTTGGAGCAGACCCTCTGGGACACTTCCCTCCCTCTTCTTAGGTCCGAACGCTGCCCGGCTTCGAAGCACCGGCCGCGCCCTGTGTGCTCCACCCTCTCTCTTTGCTTCCCGACTCGCTGCCCGGCCCCGTTGCAGAGCCACCCAATCGAGCTCTAGCCCGCCGCAGCCCAGGAAGGATCAGTGCACTACCTGCCACCAGCCCGATTTAGCTGGGAAACCACAGACTGGAGAACAAAGCCTGGCTCTCGACAGTCTCTCCTGCACTTTTCAATTCGATGATTTGGAGGGCGGTTGCCCACGGTCGACGCCCATTTCTCGAGTTTCTTTGGATTATTTTGTTTTTTTTCTTTCTTCTGGCTTCGACCTTCAATAACGTCGTCTGAGGTGCTGCCGAGTTGCAGGTAAGTTTGTTTCTTACTCGTCGCCAGTATTATGTCTGTGTATAATTGAGACACGGACTGCAAGAGTTGATTATAACAAGTCTTTACTGAATGGAGACAACCTGGAAACTGAAACTACAGAAGCCTGCTAGGGCCTTTTATACAGGGGTGGTCACTGCCGGTACTGCAGTCTGAGACCAGTTATTCCCTTAAAGGTACATACACAACAGAAGTCCAAGAAATCAAGGGTGTAAATCAAACATGGCCACAGTAAATAATAATTGTAAGAGTGTTTATAAAAAAAAAAAAAAAAACAAGCCTGAAGGTTTTGTGTCTTAATGCGAGGAGCATTCGTAATAAGGTGGATGAATTAGCTGCGCAAATAGATGTAAATGGATATGATATAATTGGGATTAGAAACATAGAAGATAGGAGCAGGAGTAGGCCGTTTGGCCCCTCGAGCCTGCTCTGCCATTCAATGAGATCATGGCTGATCATCCAAATTCAGTACCCTGTCCCTGCCTTCTCCCCATATCCCTTGATCCCTTTAGCCTTAAGAAATATATCTAACTCCTTCTTGAATATATTTAATGAACTGGCTTCCACCGCCCTCTGTGGCAGAGAATTCCACAGGTTCACCACTCTCTGGGTGAAGAAATTCCTCCTCATCTCTGTCCTAAATGGCTTACCTCTTATCCTTAGACTATGACCCCTGGCTCTGGACTCCCCAGCCATCAGAAACATCCTTCCTGCATCTAGTCTGTCCAGGCCTGACAGAATTTTATAGGTTTCGATGAGATCCCCTCTCAATCTTCTAAACTCCAGTGAGTATAAGCCCAATCGACACAATCTCTCCTCATACGTCATTCCTGCCATCCCAGGTATCAGCCTGGTGAATCTTCGCTGCACTCCTTCCATGGAAGGAACATCCTTCCTCAGATAAGGCGACCAAAACTGCACACAATACTCGAGGTGCGGCCTCACCAAGGCCCTGTACAACTGCAGCAAGACATCCTTGTTCCTGTACTCGAACCCTCTTGCTACAAAGGCCAACATACCATTTGCCGCCTGCTGCACCTGCATGCTTACCTTCAGCCACTGGTGCACAAGAACACCCAGGTCTCTTTGCACTTCCCCTTCTCCCAATCTATTGCCATTCAAATAATAATCTGCCTTCCTGTTTTTGCCACCAAAGTGGATAACTTCACATTTATCCACATTATAGTGCATTTGCCATGTTTCTGCCCAATCACCCAACCTGTCCAAATCGTACTGGAGTTTCACGACATCCTCCTCACAGCATACCCTCCCACCCAGCTTTGTGTCATCTGCAAATTTGGAGATATTGCATCCAATTCCCTCGTCCAGATCATCATTAATATATATTGTGAACAGCTGGGAGACATGGCTCCAGGGTGACCAAGGCTGGGAATTCAACATCCAGGGGTATTCAATATTCAGGAAAGACAGGCAAAAAGGAAAAAGAGGTGGGGTAGCATTGCTGGTTAAAGAGGAGATTAATACAATAGTAAGGAAGGATATTGGCTCTGATGATGTGGAATCTGTATGGGTAGAGCTGAGAAATACCAAGGGGCAGAAAATGTTAGTGGGAGTTGTATACAGACCCCCAAACAGTAATGCTGAAGTTGAGGATGGCATTAAACAGGAAATTAGAGATGCATGCAATAAGGGCACAGCAGTTATCATGGGTGACTTTAATCTACATATAGATTGGGCTAACCAAATTAGTAACAATACTGTGGAGGAGGAATTCCTGGAGTGTATACGGGATGGTTTCCTGGACCAATATGTCGATGAACCAACTAGAGATCAGGCCATCTTAGACTGGGTATTATGTAATGAGAAAGGATTAATTAGCAAACTTGTTTTGCAAGACCCCTTGGGGCGGAGCGATCATAATATGATAGAATTCTTCATTAAGATGGAGAGTGAAGTATTTGACTGAGACTAGGGTCCTGAATTTAAATAAAGGAAACTACAATGGTATGAGGCGTGAGTTGGCTAGGATGATTGGTGAGCATTACTTAAAGGGTTGACGGTGGATAGGCAATGGCAAACATTTAACGATCGCATGGATGAACTACAGGATTTGCTCATCACTGTTTGGCCTAAAAATAAAACAAAAAAGGTGACTCAACCGTGGCTAACAAGGGAAATTTGGGATAGCATGAGATCCAAGGAGAGGACATATAAATTGGCCAGAAAAACCAACAAACCTGAGGATTGGCAGCAGTTTAGGATTCAGCAAAGGAGGGCAAAGGGATTAATTAAGAGGGGGAAAATAGAGTATGAGAGTAAGCTTTCAGGGAACATAAAAACTGACTGTAAAAGCTTCTATAGATATGTGAAGAGAAAAATATTGGTGAAGTCAAGCGTAGGTCCCTTGCAGTCAGAATCAGGGGAATTTATAATGGGGAACAAAGAAATGGCAGACCAATTAAATACATACTTTGGTTCTGTCTTCACAAAGGACACAAATAACTTCCCAGCGATGTCGGGGAACATAGGGTCTAATGACAGGGAGGAACTGAATGAAATCAGTATTTGTAGGGAAATGGTGTTGGGGAAATTGACGGGATTGAAGGCCAATAAATCCCCAGGGCCTGATAATCTACATCCTAGGGTACTTAAGGAAGTGGCCCAAGAAATAGAAGATGCATTGCTGGTCATCTTCCAAAATTCTATAGACTCTGGCACAGTTCCCATGGATTGGAGGGTAGCTAATGTAACCCCACTATTCAAAAAAAGTGGTAGAGAGAAAATGGGGAATTATAGACCGGTAAGCCTGACATCGGTAGTGGGGAAAATGCTAGAGTCCATTTATAAAAGATGTAATAGCCGAGCACTTGGCAAACAGTGACTGGATCGGACAAAGTCAACATGGATTTGTAAAAGGTAAATCGTGCTTGACTAATCTACTGGAATTTTTTCAGGATGTAACTGGTAGAATAGATAAAGGTGAACCAGTGGATGTGGTGTATTTGGACTTTCAGAAGGCTTTCGATAAGGTCCCGCATAAGAGATTAGCGTGTGAAGTTAAAGCTCGTGGGATTGGGGGTAAGGTACAGACTTGGATAGAGAACTGGTTGGCAGACAGGAAGCAAAGAGTTGGAATAAATGGGTCTGTCTCAGAGTGGCAGGCAGTGACTAGTGGGGCACTGCAGGGATCGGTGCTAGGACCCCAGCTATTCACAATATATATTAATGATCTAGACGAGGGAACTAGGTGTAATGTCTCCAAGTTTGCAGATGAAACAAGGCTGGGTGGTTGTGTATGCTGTGAGGAGGATGCCGAGAAACTCCAATATGATTTGGGCAGATGCAGTATAATGTTGATAAATGCGAGGTTATCCACTTTGGTGGCAAAAACAGGAAGGCGGATTATTTGAATGGCAATAGATTGGGAGAAAGGGAAGTGCAACGAGACCTGATGCCCTTGTGCACCAGTCGCTGAAGGTAAGCATGCAGATGCAGCAGGCAGTTAAGAATACAAATGGTATGTTGGCCTTCATAGCGAGAGGATTTGAGTACAGGAGCAAGGATGTCTTGCTGCAGTTGTACAGGGCCTTGGTAAGACCACACCTCGAGTATTGTGTGCAGTTTTGGTTGCCTTATCGGAGGAAGGATGTTCTTGCCATGGAGGGAGTGCAGCGAAGATTCACCAGGCTGATACCTGGGATGGCAGGAATGACGTATGAGGAGAGATGGGGTCGATTGGGCTTATATTCGCTGAAGTTTAGAAGAATGAGAGGGGATCTCATTGAAACTTATAAAATTCTAACAGGACTAGACAGACTAGATGCAGGAAGGATGTTCCTGATGGTGGTGTAGTCCAGAACCAGGGGTCACAGTCTAAAGATAAGGGGTAAGCCATTTAGGACAGCAATGAGGAGGAATTTCTTCATCCAGAGAGTGGTGAACCTGTGGAATTCTCTACCACAGAAGGCAGTTAAGGCCAATTCATTAAATATATTCAAGAAGGAGTTAGATATATTTCTTAAGGCTAAAGGGATCAAGGGATATGAGGAGAAAGCATGGACAGGGTACTGAGTTTGGATGATCAGCCATTATCTCATTAAATGGCAGAACAGGTTCGAGGGGCCAAATCTCCTGCTCCTATCTTCTATGTTTCTATCTCTGAAATCTCCTCCAGCCCCACAACACCCCCCCCCCCCCGTGCCGAGATATCTGCACTCCTCCAATTCTGCCCTCCTGAGCATCCCTGATTATAATCGCTCAACCATTGGTGGCTGTGCCTTCTGTTGCCTCGGCTCTTAAGCTCTGGAATTCCCTGCCTAAACCTGTCTGTGTCTCTCTCTCTCTTTCCTCCTTTAAGACACTCGTTAAAACGTACCTCTTTGACCAAGCTTTTGATCACCTGTCCTAATTTCTCCTTGTGACTCGGTGTTAAAAATGTTTGTCTTTTAACACTCCTGTGGAGCGCCTTGGGATGTTTTACTCTGATAAAGGCGCTATATAAATACAAGTTGTTGTTCTAATACATAGCCACCCTGTAGGCAGCTATACGCATAAAGTTTTTTTTTAATTATGGGAAGTAATTTTTTTTTCAACAAACAAACAGATGACAATTGAAACAGGAAGCCTGGAAAACATTTAACAAATGTATATAATATTTTTTCTATATATGTAAATGTTGAATTTTGATGCTGGTGAAGTGAGGTGCTGAGTTTGTTCAGGAAACTGTTTGCTTGTAATGCCCGTGTCCATTTTTTTTTATCAAAGGGCATTTTTTTCTTTTAATTCTAATATAATGTAGAATTACACATTGTACTTTTTTGATATGACTGTGATTAGCCTTTACATTGAGCTTCCAGCTCTTTCACATGTAGTCTAAGACCATGTTGAAGTTCATCTATAAAAGATGTACAGTAATAGCATTATAAAAGATGTAATAGCAGAGCACTTGGAAAACAGTGACCGGATCGGACAAAGTCAACATGGATTTACAAAAGGTAAATCGTGCTTGAGTAATCTACTGGAATTTTTTGAGGATGTAACTAGTAAAATAGGTAAGGGAGAACCAGTGGATGTGGTATATTTGGACTTTCAGAAGGCTTTCGATAAGGTCCCGCATAAGAGATTAGCGTGTAAAGTTAAGGCACATGGGATTGGGGGCAAGGTATTGATTGGATAGAGAACTGGTTGGCAGATAGAAAGCGAAGAGCTGGAATAAACGGGTCTTTTTCCGAGTGGCAGGCAGTGACTAGTGGGGTACCGCAGGGATCGGTCCTTGGACCCCAGCTATTCACAATATATATTAATGATCTAGACAAGGGAACTAGATGTAATATCTCCAAATTTGTAGACGACACAAAGCTGGGTGGGCGTGTGTGCTGTGAGGAGGATGCCGAGAAACTACAGGATGATTTGGAAGGTTGGGTGATTGGGGAGAAGCATGGCAGATGCAATATAACGTGGATAAATGTGAGGCTATCCACTTTGGTGTCAAAAACAGGAAGGCAGATTATTATCTGAATGGCAATAGATTGGGAGAAGGGGAAGTGCAATGAGACCTGGGTGTCCTTGTGCACCAGTCACTGAAGGTAAGCATGCAGGTACAGCAGGCGGTCAAGAAGGCAAATGGTATGTTGGCCTTCATAGCGAGAGGGTTTGCGTACAAGAACAAGGATGTCTTGCTGCAGTTGTACAGGGCCTTGGTGAGACCACATCTTGAGTATTGTGTGCAGTTTTGGTCACCTTATCTGAGGAAGGATATTCTTGCCATGGAAAGAGTTCAGCGAAGATTCACCAGGCTGATACCTGGGATGGCAGGAATGACTTATGAGCAGAGATTGGGTCAATTGGGCTTGTACTCGCTGGAGTTTAGAAGAATGAGAGGGGATCTCATTGAAACTTATAAAATTTTGGCAGGACTGGACAGACTAGATGCAGGGAGGATGTTCCCGATGGTCAGGGAATCCAGAACCAGGGGTCACAATCTAAGGATAAGGGGTAAGCCATTTAGGACAGAGATGAGGAGGAATTTCTTCACCGAGAGTGGTGAACCTGTGGAATTCTCTACCACAGAAGGCAGTAGAGGCCAATTCATTAAATATATTCAAGAAGGAGTTGGATATATTTCTTAAGGCTAAAGGGATCAAGGGATATGGGGAGAAAGCAGGGACCAGGTACTGAACTTGGTTGATCAGCCATGATTGCATTGAATGGCGGAGCAGGCTAGAGGGGTCGAATGGTCTACTCCTGCTCCTAGCTTCTATGTTTCTATCTTTTTTGTAATGTTCCAATTCATCATCAGGCTTTATGTTTAGCATCCAAGTCCAGATAATGCTTTTCTGGCACATCTGACTTTGTTATTGAACCTAATCTTCACAACAGTTTCTGGAAATGCTGTAATTGAAATGTGGGCACCTCTACAAGGAGAGACACAGGTCACTGAGGTTTCACCAGAATTTGACAAGAATCTGGTAGAATTAACATTGGTAGATTTGCATAATCTCAGCGTTTCATTCCCCCACGTGGTTATAGTATTTCACCTATGGAGAGCCTAAAGTACAAATGTAACATTTAGCAATCTATCCTTACAATATATGGGGGTACATATGATACTTGTGTAAGTGTATACCACTGCAAAAACATGTGCAATGGTTAAACTTGCCAATTTAAACTAGAAGAGTGGGAATAAAGGAGCATGGGTAGTATAATTTCCCCTATTAATTCTGCTGTGCCATTTTGTTAGCCATGGCAGATGTATCCTTTTAATCCCAGCTCTTTGCCCTTTTCTCCATATCTCTTAGTCTCCTGACTTCCCAAGTAAATATTAACCTCCCTTTTTAAGCATCCAATTAACTGTGTGTCTCTGATTTTCCAGGGCAGTGCATTCCACGATATCACAACTCATTTGTATGAAGAAATGGTTTTCATGAATTCATTTTTCAATCAAATTTTGTCCTAGATTACCTGCTAAAGAGAAGACTCGTTTTCCCACCTATCCTGTCGCTCCATTCATTATTTTAAACACCTCAATCAGATCATCCTTAACCTTTTCAACATGAGCGAATATATCCACATTTACTCTGTCTCATATCATAACTAAATCCCTTCATCTTGGTGAATTGTCACTGGACTTTCTCGGAACAGCATTATTGCCTTCCTAAGAAGGGGTAGCCAAAATTCAATACAGTATTCCAAATTACATTTCTCTACAGTGCTGCAGCTGAACTTTCTTGCTATATATTTGTGACAAATCCCAGCTTCCTGTTCTCCTTTTTGATCACTGCACTCACAAGCTAGCTTTTGATGACTTGCATACCTGGCTCCGAGCAATAAGTAGTATTGAAGCTGATAACCTCGTCCCCCATTCGCCCCATGTTTTGACAAGTGATGACCCGTGGAGTAGACCAAAGCCAATTTAATCATTTAGGTACATCTTATCCTTGACTATATCAAAACCCCTTGTAATAATTACTTATCATATTGTTCAGCAAACTAATATTCCACCTATAATTATGTAAGTTCTCTTTCACCCCTCCCCACACCAAAGAATTGTTATTAAAAAAGCTGTCTACATCAAAAGCGAGGAATGACTAAATTATTATTTTGAGATATCTCATTGTACGAGATATCAAATTGCCGCTTCAATGGTGAATTGAATCTACTAGTATTAACTTTTTGATCTGGTATTAAGCAGCGTCACCTTAATTAGGATGTTAATCCGGGATTAACAGGTTCTATCCAAAACAAATGATTTGTTTTTGTTTCTGTTTTGCAGGCAGAAGTTTCATCTACATACAGGTTCTGTGCACAGTAATTGGAGTCTATGGCTTATCGCTCTGCTTGGTTGGGCATAGAATCTTTGAAGCAGGTAAAGTGTTTAATAAAAACAAAAAAATGTGGAAATACTCAGCAGGTCAGGCAGCATCTGTGGAGAGAGAAACAGAGTTAACGTTTCAGGTCGATGACCCTTTGTCAGAACTGGAAAAAGTTAGAGATGTAACCGATTATTAAGCAAGTGCAGGGGGGAGGGGAGGAAAGAACAAAAGGGTAGGTCTGTGAGAGGGTGGAAGGCAGGAGAGATTAAAAGACAAAAGGGAGGATGGTGCAAGGCAAAAGGAGATGGTAATGGGATAAGTTAAGAAACAAAAGAGTAAAGTGTTTAATAATATTGTCTTAAAATATTGCTCCTTCCAGTTGGATTTCATATTGGAATATCGTGTGTAACGTAAAGATCCTCTTCTCTTGAACGTTCTTCCTCTAGTCTCCCTCCTTCCTCTTCCCCCCCCCCACCCCCCACCCCCGGCATAAAAATCCTGTAGATTGTAAATTGTGGAATTGGTTTTAGGGCATTTTTCCCTCTGTTTTTAAAAAAAAAAAATGACAATAGCGAATTAAGATGATACTTAACGTTCCCAGAGCAAGTAGTAATAGGTTATGCATATCCCGTCGCACTTCAAACGCCTTTCGCTCGCTCACGCGTGCTCTCAATTTTTTAAGATGGGTAAGAATAAGAAATGTGTCTGTTAATGAGCAAGTTGGTCTGCTCAGAATCTTTGCAGAAATATAGTGCCGCCAGTGTAAAAGGAAAGCAGTTTGTAAATAGGTCAATTTTGTGTTGGAGTCTGTTAGTTGAGATAAAAGCAAAACTGCAGATGCTGAGAGTCTGCAATAGAAGGCAACTGCTGGAAATACACACTGGTCTATTAACATCTGAAAAGAAGGGTAGAAAAATCCATGCTTCAAGTTGCACAGCTAAAGGTCTCGATCCAAAATGCTGGCCTGCTTGATGACCGTTGCCTGCTGTGTATTTCCAGCAGTTCTTTTGCATTGCTTCTAATCCACCTGATATTAAGTGGAGTCAGTTGAGTGAAGAGAGGAAGACTTGCATTTATATAGAGCCTTTTACAACCGAAAGCACTTTACAGCCAATGAAGTACTTTTGAAAGGCAGTCACTGTTGTAATTTAGGAAACGCAGCAGCCAAATTGCACACAGCCAGCTCCCACAAACAGCAATGTGATAATTATCAGATTATTTGGGTATTTTTTTTTAGCGATGTTGATTGAGGGATAAATATTGGCCAGGACACCGGGGATAACTCCCCTGCTCCTCTTCAAAATAGTTCCATGGGATCTTTTACATCCACCTGCGAGAGCAGACGGGGCCGCGGTTTAACATCTCATCCGAAAGGGTACATGTTCGGGTCCCACGTAACCCAGCTCTGATGGTATTGTGCACTGCAATTGCACCACCTCTGATTCCAGTGTTGTGCTATTATGGTTATCCTCAGTGGATAAGAAAGTGATATTTCCTTTGCCAGATTGGATTTCTAAACCAGACTAACTTGTTTTTTTTCAACTCTTTATAGAATTTCTCTTCTTTGGATTCTTGATCTTCGGATTCCTGAGCTTTGTGTTGGCAACACGATTCTCTGCACTCGACTTCATCAGTAAGTGAGGAATAAGAAACCCAAATACCGAATGTTCTTTAGTTTCCAATTTGTCCAACAAAACACTTGAAAATACTTGTGCCTCTTCAATGTTATGTAATTTCTCCTCTTTGCTATCCTCAAGGTGAGCGCTCATAATCGCACTGGTTCTCCCAACTAAAATTTAAATTGCATTGCACACTTGAGAGAAATTTTATCTGATTGGGCAAGGAAATGCTACATATGCTTTGAAAAGTGTAATAAAAATGTCAATGAACTGAAGCTGGTGGCAGTGAAGATAATATTAAATGTTATGCCATGTACATGTTTTATTTAGTGAATGGATATTTTCCTGGCCGGGTTTTCGCTGCTTTCGGTGATTTGTGCCATCCCTTGATATATCAAGCTGCTAATGGAAAGCTTTTCACAATACAGTTAACAAGAAAGAAAATGAGCTTTAACCCTCTTTCCCCCCAACCCCCTCCATGAGCAAATCTTTGTGCTTCCACAATCATACTGCAGAATGTACCTATCCATCCAACTCTTCATATGAGCACCTCAGACTTGGAAGCTAACACCACTGCAGGGACTTGTCATGTGTCATTGCACAAAGACTACCAACGCCATTTTTTACCCAATTATTAACAACAACTACTTGTATTTATATAGCGCCTTCAATGTAGTAAAATGTCCCAAAATGCTTCACAGGAGTGTTCTAAAACAAAATTTGACACCGAGCCACGTGAGATATTAGGGCAGATGATCAAAAGCTTAGTCAGAGGTAGATTTTAAGGAGCGTCTTAAAGGAGGAAAAAGAGGCGGCAAGGTTTAGGGAGGGAATTCCAGAGATTAGGGCCTTGGTAGCTAAAGGCGTGGCCAAAAATGGTGGAGCGACTAAAATTGGGGATGCTCGAGAGGCCAGCATTAGAGGAGCACAGATATCTTGGAGGGTTGTGGGGCTGAACGAAATTTTTAAATTAAAAAAAATTAATTTAAGGAATGTGGGCGCCGCTGGCAAGGCCAGGGGTGCGTTGGAATAGTCAAGCCTAAAGGTAACGCAGGCATGGATGAGGGTTTCAGCAGTGAATGACCTGAGGCAGGGGCGGAGTAGGGAATGTGCCGGAGGTGGAAAAATTAAATATTTGTACATTAAATAAAACACATTCTGGTCATGCCCCTGCATTCTGCCATTCTGGACAGCAGCCTGGGAAACCACAAGGAACATGATTAGCCTTGCACTTCCAGTGGACCCAGTTCAGTGCTTGCTGGGCCTACCCACCAAAGAGGTAGGCTCCTCGCAACGAGCAGATTCGAATAACTCCCAATACTAGTGTTGTGTATGTACCTTTAAGAGAGAACTGCTTTTATACTGTAGTACCGGCAGTGACCACACCTGTATATAAAGCCGTAGCAGGCTTCTGTACTTTCAGTTCCAGCATACCCTCTGTTCAGTAAACACCTGTTATTACCGTTCTTCTGCAGTCCGTGTGTTATTGATACGCGGACACTATAGTGGCGACGAGCAGGTTCGAACTCGCCTGCAGTACAGCATCACCTCACGGGGATCCATCCCTGAAAAGAAGCTTCTTGGAGGTCGAAGCCAGAGCAATGGGCGTTGACCGTGGGCAACCGTCCAGTGATCCATCGGAGTTCAGTGAATCGCAGGGGAAGCTGTGGAGAGCTGGGCTTGGCTCCCCAGTCAGGGTGTTCCAGCAAATCGTGCTGGTAGCAGGTAGTGCGATGACCCTTCTGGACTGTGGCGGGCTTGAGCTCGATCGAGCGGCTCTGCAAGGGGGCCGTGCAGCGTCGTCGGGAAGGAAAAGAGAGAGAGAGAGGGTGGAGCACAGTCGGTGCTCAAGAGCCGGGCAGCGTTAAAGAAAATAAGAGGGGAAGGAAAAGAGACGCGCAGTGGACAGCGTCGAAGAAGAATAAAACGAAGGCATTTAACTAACAAAAGAGACACATCGAAACTGCGGGACACTGCCATTACTATTTAGAACACTAGGAGCAGCAAGGGGAAGAAGGAAAAGCGCGGGAGGCGCCATTTTAATCCATTGGGGAAGAAGGAAAAGCGCGGGAGGTGCCATTTTAAACCACCCAAGATGCCGAAGAGTGGCAGTATCACTGCTTTCGACAACGAAATAGAAGACTGGACCACGTATGTGGAAAGAATTGAAGTGTACTGCAAGGCAAATGGGGTGGCCGATGAAAAGAAGGCGTCGGTATTATTAAATTTGATGGGCGCGAGAACGTACGGCCTATTGCGGAATTTAATTACCCCAGCTAAACCAATGGAGAAAAGCTTTGAAGAGATTGTCAATATCTTACAGGAACATCTAAACCCTACACCGCTGCTGATAGCAGAAAGATTCAAGTTCCATAAAAGAAACCAGCACAAAGATGAGAGTAATGCTGACTATCTTACGGAACTACGCAAGTTATCGAAGCACTGCCAGTTCGGAGCAGGACTGGCAATACCTTAAGGGATAATTTTGTCTGCGGGCTCCAGAGTGAAGGAACCCAGAAACGACTACTTTCGGAAAAGGACCTTACGCTAGAAAAGGCTTTCGGCGTGGCAGTACCCTACGAAGCAGCAGCATGGGGAGCTGCAGAAATACAACAGAAACCGCAAGAATATAGCACCAATGAAATGGCATATGGAGCAGAAAAGTGCTATCGCTGTGGCAGAACAACCCATGACCAGAAGGACTGCTGGTTTAAGGACACAGTATGCAGGCAATGTGGAAAAGTGGGACACATGGCACGAGTCTGCAGGTCGGGAAAGAAAACCAACACTAAAAGAACTACTAAGGAAAAGTACAAGAAAGTAAAAAAAATGACAGACAGTAGTTCAGAAGATCAGGAGAGTGATAATGACTCCGGGAGCAGGAGACTAAGTTGTCTAAAGTTACATAACGTGATCGCAAAGGAGGATCACTGAACCATTTGGGTCACCCTCATGATAGCAGGGTCCCAAGTAAAGATGGAATTGGACACGGGATCAGCCCTAACAGTCATGAATCGACGAGACTATGAGCGGCTATTCTCACACATACCCTTGAAGGACACGTCCATTGTATTGAAGACATACACGGGGCAAAAAGTCTACCCCAGAGGAAAAATAAGGGTGCCCGTTAAATACAACGGCAAGGAAACACAAACTGTATCTCTATATACTACAAGATGGAGGACCACCAATATTGGGACGTGAATGGATCCGAAAAATACAGTTGGATTGGCATTCCATTCAGGCGCTAACTGTGGCTGACAAAAAGGATGACGACTGTCAAAAATTCTAACTGACGCGAAAGAGGTGTTCCAGCAAGGACTTGGGACTCTAAAAGGAGTAACGGCAATGATAAAAATTGAAGATAACGCAAACCCCAAATTTTTTAAGGCCAGACCGGTACCGTACGCGATCCGCCCAGCCGTCAAAGCAGAGCTGGAGAGTCTGGAGCGTTCGGGTGTGCTGTCCAAGGTGGACTGCAGTGAGTGGGCCACACCCATCGTTCCTGTAATGAAGAAATCATTGAGCAGCATGCCTGGGGAGCCGAAGAAGGTTCGCATCTGTGGGGACTTCAAGGTAACTGAACCCAGTCCTGCACACAGTACAATATCCACTTCCGCGGATAGAAGATATTTTCGCCTCACTATCTGGAGGGAAACGCTTTACGAAGATTGATCTGGCCCAAGTGTATCTACAAATGGAGGTAGAAGAAGCATCTAGAAAATACCTCACGATAAACACTCAAAGGTCTTTACCAGTACAACCGACTGGTATTCGGGGTAGCATCAGCTCCGGCTATTTGGCAGAGGGCGATGGAACAAGTCCTACAAGGGATCCCGGGGACCCAGTGTTATTTGGACGACATCCTGGTTACGGGTGAAAATGACAGTGAACACCTTGCCAACCTGGAGCAGGTGCTCACTAGATTACAAGAATATGGGCTACGAGCCAACCGCCCCAAATGTGAGTTTTTCAGGAAACAAATCTTGTATTGTGGCCACATGATTGATGAAGAGGGGTTACATAAGTCCCCAGACAAGATTGAGGCAGTAGTCAAGGCTCCAGCACCAGAAAATGTGTCACAACTGAGGTAATTCCTCGGGTTGGTGAACTACTACCATAAGTTCTTGCCAAAATTATCTACAATTCTGCACCCACTGAACGCCCTGCTGCAAACTGGAGTAACATGGAAATGGAGTGATGAGTGTAAGCGTGCCTTTCAGAAATGTAAATGCCTAATCACTTCAAAAGAAGTATTGGCCCACTACAATCCAACACTACCGATTCGGTTGGCATGTGATGCGTCTCCCTACGGTATTGGAGCGGTGCTGTCACACAAATTCCTTGATGGTTCAGAGAGGCCAATAGCCTTTGCGTCGCGCTCGTTAACCTCAGCCGAGCGTAACTACGCCCAGATTGACAGGGAGGCCCTCAGCCTGGTGTGGGGGGTGAAGAAGTTCAATCACTATCTGCACGGGCAGAAATTCACCCTACTGACTGATCACCAACCTCTTGTCTCCATTTTTAACCCAAAGAAGGGCGTTCCGGTGATGACAGCGCAATGGCTGCAAAGATGGTCCCTTCTTCTAGGGGCACATCAATACGACATAGAGTACAAGGGTACGAAACAGCATGGAAACGCTGATGGGCTGTCGTGCCTGCCGTTGCCTACAGTGGAGGAAGCACCTGCAGTGGACCCTGTTGAGATATTCCATTCGACCATAGTCGAATGTCTACCTGTTACAAACTCAAGTATAGAGAAGGAAACCCGAAATGACCCGACACATTCTCGGCTCTATGATTTGACGGTGAAGGGATGGCCAGCACATGGCAACTCACTGTTGCCAGCATTCTCGCCAAGGAGAGAACAGCTGTCAGTGTGCCGGGGGACCTTGATGTGTGGATCCCGAGTGGTAATTCCACCCAAGTTGAGAGAGAGTGCTCAATGAGCTTCATGAGGGTCATCTGGGAGGGGTAAAAATGAAGAGCCTAGCCAGGGCGTTTGTGTGGTGGCCGGGAATCGATAAAGAAATCGAGGATATGACCAAGAGATGCACAGGATGCCAGAAAGTCCAAAACGCTCCACCACAGGCCCCGCTACACCCATGGGAGTGGCCCTCATCTCCATGGCAATGGGTACACATTGATTTTGCTGGTCCATTTATGGACTCAATGTTTTTAATCGCCGTGGATGCACATTCGAAATGGCCAGAGGTCATCAAAATGTCGTCCACCACCACGGAGAAAACTATTGCAGTCCTACGGACCATCTTCGCCAGGAATGGCTTGCCAGAACAGATTTGCTCCGACAATGGACCACAGTTTGTGTCCGAGGATTTCCGGAGGTTTTTGAGGAATAATGGGGTAAAACATTACACATCTGCCCCATATCATCCAGCCACAAATGGATTGGCTGAGAGGTTTGTTCAGGCCTTTAAAAAAGCAATAAAGGCGATGTATAACGACAACATACCACTACAACACAAGGTGGATAATTTCTTGTTTGCTTACCGGAATGCGACACATGCAGTCACCAACCAAGCTCCAGCCATAATGTTCTTTAACCGAAGGTTAAGATGTCGCCTGGATTTGCTCAAACCAAACATAAGATGAGATGTTGAGGATAAGCAATTCCAGCACATCAATGAGAAGCCAACCAGGAGCTTCAAGATAGGGCAACCAGTCTTGGCCCGCGACTACTGAACAGAAAAATGGCAGCCAGGAACGATATGCACACAGCAGGGACCACTAATGTACACAGTGGACGTTGGAGAGAGCATCGTGAGATGCCATGCTGACCAGATTCTAGAGTCACAGGAACAAGTCAAACCCATACCACGAGCATGCGCACCTGGTGATGAACCCGAAGTACAGATTGCGTCTACCTCACAATCAGTGGTATTGGAAGCTGACGAACCAACCAATGACAATGAGCCAGAATCGACTCCGCCGCAAGAACAGGATACTCGAGAAAGGCGCTATCCAGACAGGATCAGGAAGCCTCCTCAAAGACTGAATTTATAAATGATTACTTCAGTTGATGTATATAGTAGAGAAAATTGTAATTGTAATTATTATTTAATTGTTAAATGAATGTTATGTACTGTTTATCTAAAAGGGGAGGAATTGTGTATGTACCTTTTTAAGAGAGAGCTGCTTTTATACTGTAGTACCGGCAGTGACCACACCTGTATATAAAGCTGTAGCAGGCTTCTGTACTTTCAGTTCCAGCATACCCTCTGTTCAGTAAACACCTGTTATTACCGTTCTCCTGCAGTCCGTGTGTTATTGATACATGGACACTACAACTAGCTACAACAAACATGGCTGAAGCACATGCAGTAGCTAGCTAGTTGTGACCTTTAGATTTGAACTTAATTTACTGGATTTAACTTTGGTGGATTGGTTTACTAGGTTGGAAGCTCTTTTAGAAACTTCATTGAGAACAGTATTGAGAATCTTATCAGAACCAGAGTGGCAAGTTCAATTTAATATTATTTTGAAAGAGATTTTGTAGTTGAGGAAATGGGAGCATTGTACAAAACATATGCACTGTTGGATATCTGTGTCTGATGTGTGTCAGCTGTGGCTCAGTGGGTAGCACTCTTGCCTGAGTCAGAAGGTTGTGGGTTCAAGTTCCACTCCAGGGACTTGAGCACAAAAATCTAGGCCGACACTCCAGTGCAGTGCTGAGGGAGTGCTGCACTGTCGGAGGTGCCGTTTTTCAGATGAGATGTTAAACCGAGGCCCCGTCTGCTCTCTCAGGTGGACGTAAAAGATCCCATGGCACTATTTCAAAGAAGAGCAGGGGTTATCCCCAGTGTCCTGGCCAATATTTATCCCTCAATCAACATAATGAAAACAGATTATCTGGTTATTATTATATTGTGCGCAGCAAATTGGTTGCCATGTTTCCAACATTACAACAGTGACTACACTTCAAAAGTACTTCATTAGCTGTAAAGTGCTTTGGGATGTACAGTGGTCATGAAAGGCTCTATATAAATACAATTTTTCTTTCTTGTCTGTTGATAATGCACTAATATGTTGTCCTAAAGGCTCCTTGTGCACCTCCTTAAAGATCTTTCTGTTTTGCCAGTTTTATGAAATCATTTGATGTCCTTAAGACTTGCTGTATTCTTTTACAGGACGGTTTGCCATTTCAGTAGCAGTGGGACTGCTAGGTGGTATGGCAGTGACCCTGGTGAGGTGGAGGTTTGGCATTCCTGTACTCTGTGTAGGGTTCGTGGGATTGGTGCTGGGATTTTTGGTGGCAGCAATCATTTTCTTTACTCCACTTGGTAAGTCAAAGGAGAAAATCAATTCACTTTTAGTATTGTAGAAATAATTGTATCCATTTTCATCCATGTCTTGACGATAAGAGGAACAAAGTATTTGACTGACTTGCCCAAGTATGTGTCTTTTTTTTCTTCGTCCTTCCCACCTCCCCATCCAGCTAGCTGTGGTTCTGTTGCTTTGCTGTGCCAGCTCTTGGCTAAGAGGATTTAAGACCAGGAGATTTGGTTGGTTTCAAAGGTCTTTTGTGAGCCTGTAGTGATTTGCTGCCATCTTAGTTCTGCCAGTTTCTGCTTAGGGTTGAGTTTTTAAAGTTTTCCTCAGGAACATTATTTCTATGACTGGGTTCTGGTTCATGAAGGTGCTTTAACACTGTTTTTGACAAGTTGTATCTCGCTGTACTGCTAGTTTTGAAAGTCCTTTAGTGGGGCCCTTTTTATATTAATGTGCACTCCACAGGAGCAATTGTTCAGCAGATACGCATCTAGGACTGGTGGGGCAGGGAAAGGAGAGAAGTGGAATAAAATGAGGAGAATGCTGGCTGTATGAATCGGGACCTGTGCAGGTGCAAGTGAATTCTGGTGATCCATCAGATTCATTTTCTACAAATTACCAGTCCACAATGTATTTTATACACCACATCGACTGACTGTATAATGTACCAATACTGTGTTTAGATATTTACGTTTTACAAGTTTATTTACCATTTTAGCTGCCCAGTTATGGCAAGTGTGATACATTATGCAAATTATAACTATTTTAAACCACTTGGAACAAAGTAACTATTTTGGATTAGTCCAAATTATCAATATCTCATTCTATTTTTATTCATTTTTAAATCTCAATACAGGAGGCGAAATGGATAAAATGCACCAATTAATAACATTTATATATTTTTTTTAATTGAAGAGGAAGTGGTAACATCATGTCACTAATGCATATGCATGAGAAATGGGGACTTTCCCATTTCTATGGAAGGTAGCAGTATTTGTCTTCTGGTAAAATGCAGAGGTTATGTCGCCAGATTGTCTGCACTGAATGAAAATTGAATGCAAAGTGTAAGTCAGCTTAATAAATAGTTAAAACTACAAATGCTGGAAATGAGAAATAAAAACAGTAAATACTGGAAATATGCATTAGTCAGACAGCATTTGCAAAGAGAAGAGACAAGTGATGGGCTCGGGTTTTTGCGGTCAGTGGTGAAGGAACGCCGCTCACCGTTCATTGCGCTTGCAGCTGCCCACAGACTTTTTGCAGGCTTTTGAACAGCAACTTGTGGTATTTAGAGATCATTTCCAGCGCGGCGCCCTCTACAGGGGATCTGTGGCATGTGTGAGCAAGTAACAGCGTGTCTCCTCATTTAGCAAAATGAAGAATCCTCCGAGACACCGTCTAAACCAGGAGATATCAATTAGAATATTTAATTCAATGTAAAATCATGTACAGAAAGCGAAATAGAGGGCGAACGAAAGATGGGATTAAGAGAGCGAGATCAAAGAGACAAAGAAAAAATGTTTTTAAAAGAAATTTAATTAAAAAAATCTCCAATAATTAAATTCTGAAGGGATGAGACTCCACACTTGTAAAATTAAATTTTCAGTGCCAGAGAGATTGGTTGGCAATAATTAAGACTTATCCCGGCATTAAAAGTTCGCACATGCATGAATGCACCAGCCCTAACTCTTTTTTTCTGGCATGTTTAGTGGGTAAGTACCGCAACTGCAGGCCCTTAATGTGTTTGAATGCCGAATCTGTTGGTGAGGAAGTGGTGTAGTGAAGCTTGTGGCGGAGCAGGGAAAATCAAACACCAGCTTCTGGATTTCTGCCTTTAACTGCGCATGTGCGGACTCTGGAAGTAGCCACTCAGGCAATACCGCCAGCAGGTCTCGATTTACCCCATAATAACGGTGAGTGCGGATAGCCTCACCGTTATTCCTATCCCAAAATCCGGCCAGCTATGTTCTGGGTGGCTGCCTTGCATCAGTTCAAAAGTTGTCATTTCACTTTATACTGCAGATCAGTCACCATCTGTATTTACAGCATTTTCTGATTTTTATTTTTTGTGTAAATGATTTTTTTGTATAAATTTAGCTTATTTGGGAATGTGGCCAAAAAACCTTTTCTCGCTGGGCAAGTGTATGTGGTGACAAAATGGTGTCATTTGTGTGTACCAAATGTTTGTGCGACGTTGATGTTGAATTTTTCCTTGATGTCTAATTGCAGTTGCCTATTCTTCCCAAACAGCAAATTTTGCTTTATTCCGCAATGACTTCAACTTTTGGATTGTATTTGTCTGTGTGACGCTGGTGGTGCCTGTGGTTCTGATTCTATTTCCAAGGCTGGTAAGTACCTGTATTTAATATCTTGTGTTTTCCAGTTCAAGAGTAAGTTTTCTGCAACAGTAGTGGAAAAACCGCTTGAAAAGTAAGCAGCATTACAATATATTTTAATACTAATTTTAGGGAAAAGAACACTTTTTTTCGAGTATTCCTCCTCGCCCAGTCTGACATGGATCTATCTTCTGCCATTTTGTGGGGATCTCCAACATTTAAGTATAAATCTGCCTCTTTCTTCAGTACGTACACTGAAATGGAAAGGCATATATTTTTATAGTGCCATATCAAGCCCGTTGTTCAGATGAGACATTAAAGCGAGCCCTGTCCGCCTGTTTCGGAAGATATAAAACATCCCACAGCAAGAGCAGGGGAGTCCTTCAGGTCTCTGGGCCAGCATGCATCCCTCAGTCAAAAACAGATTGGCCCAGAATTTGCTGCCAAAGTGACGGCAAATTTGATGGCGCTAGCTGTTCTGTGTATATCGGCCAGCAACTTCTGGCGTGCAAGAGGTGCCCCGTGAATTGTGAATTGCTACAAGTTGCTGGATGATTTGGGCCGCTCCGCTGTTAGCCTTGTGAAAATGACAGCTTGCCCTTAACCTCCCTGTGAGTTTCATGAAATTGCTTCATTTGCGCATTAAATGTCAATTAAGCTCGCCGCAGAAAATTAGGGTAATTAACTTTAATTTTAATAAAAAAAATTTTTTTTTTTTTTTTTTTTTTTTTAAAGAAGATTTATGTTCCTGCAATGACGCATCAACCTCTCTGACCCAGAAACTGACAATTTAAACTGTGGAGCCTCATTCCTACAGATAGTAAATTGTCAGAGTGTAAGGGGGGCATCTTTTAACTGGTTTATGGTAATTTACCTGGCCAGCAGCCTTTGCCTCTGAGCTCTGACCAATTCCAACCTCTTTCCTGGTTTACGGTAATTCACCTGGTCAACAGCCTTTTGCTGCTGCACTCTAAACCAATTTACAAACAGCGGTTTCGAATCGCTACCCCTCCTTCAGTTCTGAGTGGAGGAACTTATAATTAATGATATTAAAACGGAACAAGTGGTTTGGATGAGAGAAAAATCAAGTTTTATTACCTAAATAAACTACAATCCAAAGAATAAACTATACCACACGAACACAGTAATTACAGTAAAACTATATAACGGGGTTGCAGATGGCGAAAACGAGGGATAAAATGGCTACAATGTTATTTAAACAATCTTAGCAATTCCCTTAAATCACCACCCCTTAACTCCTGCTAGGTTGCCTTGCCGAGGAGTCAGAACACCCTGCTCACCTCTGGTCCCAGGAAGTAAAGAGAGAGATAGCTTCTCGGCAGCTATCTTTTATACCTGGTGAGGTCCTGCCGTTCTGCCCTGCAAGGGCTGTGTGCAAAATTCCCCGCCCAAAGGGTCCAATACACAAGAGAAAGCTGTGATTGGCTAACTTAGAGTGGTTGGACTGGGTTAATGTGTCTTCCGGAGCTCCCTGGGCTGAAACAAAAGGGAAATTCAACTGCTCTATTGTCCAGAATGCTAGGTGATTTAAGCCCATTCAGTTCTTAAATGGATTCCCATTCAAGATCCAAAAGTCTCTTCTGCAGTTTAGATGTATCCACTCGATATACAAACAAATGCTAATAGCATTCAATTGCTTTGTAAACAAAGCATTGTCCTGTGGTAATGTTTTGTCTCCATTGAACCTTGCTTCCAGACACACAAAGCTGCTTTCCAAGCCCCTTTGTCTTCGGCCATGTGGTATGACAGCCATTTTTACCCCTGGAAATTTAAAAGCACAACGCCCAGGGATTCTTTAATCAAAAAAATTAATCTTCAGAACTGTAAATTATTGTGAATTCTTACAAGAGGATTTTTAAAATTTTCAATTTAAAAAAAAAAAAAAAAAAAAAAAAAAAATTATTTTCCTTTTTTTCCCCTCTCCCTCTCCCCCGGCCCCCCTCTCACCCCAATCTGTCTTTTCCTCTTTTATTTCTCTTTCTGTACCTGAATTGACTAATTCACCCTCCTTCTCTGTCATTCCTGTTTCTTAATCCTTAAAACTCATTGGTTAAGGAAATAGATTATTGGTCCTGTTGTTGACTAACGTCCCAGATACCCTGTTGACCTTGCTGTTACCAGCTCACACTTCCAGCAACTTGCAGGGCAAAAACTTTTCGAGCTGAAGGGTGAGGGAAAAAGTCTATCTAACAGGGCGCGCCAAGAGATGCCCCACTCCAGAAAATTCTGGGCCATTAACTGGTCATTTATCTCATTGCTGTCTTTGAGACTGCTGTGTGCAAATTGGCTGTCGCGTTTGCCTACAAAACAGTGACTATGTTTCAACATTGCCTGCAAAGTGCTTTGAGGATGTCAAAGTTGTTCTATAAATTCAAGTACTTTCTTTTGCATTTTTCTTTCTTGGCATTGTTGTGAAGGTACTGATCTGCTGGTTGGTTTGAGTTTCAGTGGATCTAATCCGTGCAATCATCAAACAGCACGTGGTGAGATTTTTTCCTTGTCTGAAACCTAGAGGGCGTCTCCCCCTCTGAACATCATATGTAGTCAGTACATGCCTAAGTAATCATTGATTTCAAAAATGGTAAAGGGAAGCGAGACTGGATTTTGTAGAATAAGTGTTAAATATATTCCTTCTAATAGTGTGTGTTTTTTTAATAGCTGAACATTATCACGTGTGCACTGGTTGGCTCTTATGCTGTAATTATTACAGTTGGAGTATATGTCTACACCAGCCTGACTTATATAATTCTAAATGTCATCAAGAGAGCAATACACCCAGATTTTGCGAAGGTGTATAGCGATGCTCCTTTCCAGCGTACAGGTAGGTGTTTCGGCTCAGTAAAATCTTCCTCTTGGGGTTGAAGAAAACATAAGTGTGGTTCTGTTTGTGCAGCAATGAATACAAATGTGTTACCCCATTAACTGGGAGTAGCAAATTAGATCACTGTTACTGAAGTACTGTTCTATATATCAAAGCCCGCTATGTTCATAAATGAAGAATCGGTGGCAGTAATCTCCAGTTTAAATTCTGGGAATGTTGGTAATCTGCTCTGTAACTTTAATAAAGACAGTTTACCGCAGTGATTATAGAAATAGGATAAGGTACAGTTATTTTTAATTAAGTGCATAAGCAAGTACACTAACTCTATTAGCATATATCTTTTTGTCCATATTATAAACCCCATTGATTTTTGTTACACTGATGGTAATATTTTAATTCTTTCTTCTCCAGATTACATCCTGACGTCTATATGGGCATTTTTGTTTGTTACTGGTGCAGCACTGCAGTTTGTTTTGGGGAGAAATAGATCCTATTTTCCACCTTGCCCATACAACAAATGGAAAAGCAGGAGAAATTCAGCATGTGGAGAGCGAACACCTCTGTTACAGCCACCCGAGATATTGACCATTTGAAGCTTTTGAGTTTTGTTTTTGTGTGTGTATTTACCCTTCATTCCTGTGGTGTTTATCTCACATTGGTGATGCAGAGTTCTGCACTAACTACTCTTCAAAATGGAGAATCGTGTTGTCCTTGGAGCTTTCAAGTTTTAATGTAGGATATCCTACGGAATCTGTTTTGGTTGAGTCTGTGAAAATGAACAATTTTTAGAACTCCCATTTGGATTGAATATTCCTGTGTCACTTGTATGTTACAAAAATTGTCAATGGTGCAGGTAAATGGCTTGTGTCAAAATGACTGTTAAGTTTTCAGTAGCCTATATCCGTTTACTCTGGCTGATCCCCTGTCTAATCTGGCCCATGTGAAATATACAGCCAAGGATCCTGGGTGGCATTCAGCAGATCAAAACTGAATGACACCCGACTGGCAAGCTGTGTGACATCTGAGCGCCAAAGTTGAGAGTTTTCCCTCCTTGCAAGTGGGGGAGGAAAAATTCTATCAGTTCTTTCTGCTGGATATGAAATTGACAATTGTGATATTTCCACAATTCTGAAGCCATGAGTTATAGTTACTGAATTTAAAATTTTAAGAGGTAATTTGTATCTCTGTTTCCTTGTGTATACGTCGGATTATAAAGGAGATAAAGTTGAAATAAAATGAGAAGTAATGTTTCCTAGCTGTGTTTTAAATGATTTAGCATTTCATTTAAAGGAAAAGGGATACTAATTCTTCAATATTCTTTTACTAACGTTAGCACAGCTTTAGACAACGTGTTATGAACATGTGTGTACCACACCCCTTTTTACAGTGCTAGCCTAAAATATAACTTAATAGTAATTGTACTGAATAGAATTGCAACATTTTTGCCGTTTACACCTGAATTGTACAGCTTCATACTATTTTGTGGTCTTTAACGTAATTGAAATGTAAAATAACAATTGCTGTGAAATACTTTAGTTGGATTGGATTTAACTTTTTCTGGCTGTTCAATGTTATAACCTACTGCAAGAATCATTTATAAAAAAAAAAGTCACTTGCACACCAGTATTTACTATATCACTTTCAGTTCTGGATTCCCAGATGACTTAGCGAGGTTATCCAGGCAGTAGCTGAGTGGTCACGGGTTCAATCTCTGGTTAATGAATCTCGATTGGGATAATGGTGAAGGTATAATTGGTTCAGTGCCCTTTGAAAATGGCCAGGATTATCGCTCATGCTTTCCACCATGCTCGCTATCCAGCAACCTGCTGTTGAAGGGGCCAATATGTAACTGTCCAAACTGATTTTGCATATAACCTTTTATAGCAGGCAGGCACCAATCACTTTCACCCTAACCAGTCTGGGTTTATACTCAGTCCCAGAAGTGCAAGGGCAGTGTTTAACCCACCGTGTAACCCAGTTCCTCATTACATTTGTTTTTAATATATCTTGATGCAAAGGATTATTTTTGTCCTATTTGGGAGTCTTAACGTAGTATTAGATATGGAGCTGAAATTTTTGTGCATGTCCTAGAATGTGAAATACCTTTTGTGGAATGGGTGGGGGGCAGGGGGGGGAGCGGGTGGAGAGAGAAGTGGTGGAGAGGAGGCAGAATTCAAGTCTTAGCTTTTAGCAAATGGATAGTTTTCTTCCTTTTTCCCCATATCCAAAGAAAAATATATTTGGCTGCCTAATAATTGAGATGAGACTTGCTGTCAGCACCGAGAAAAGAATCTGAAATCCAGGGCTGGTATCTGACCTCTTGCAGAGACCAGAATGCTAATTTGCACTATTGCACTTATTTTGTCTGCATGGGATGCTCTGAATGCTATTTTGAACATGGATGAGTATTTTTAAGGCAGTTTAGAAATTGTGCAAATGAATTCCTTTACCTTTTAAAGATGATAATTCCTGTTTCCTGAACCTTTGTTGTTGGAAGAAATAATTTGTGCCATTAACAAAAATTGATAGTGAACTGAAATAGCAAACTCTGCAGATATTCTGCACCTAGGAACAGGAGGAGGCCATTCAGCCCCTGTTCCACCATTCAGTTAGATCATAGCTGATCTGTACCGCAACACCTTTGTTCCATATCCCTCAATAGCCTTCCCTAACAGATTACCTGTTAATTTTCAGCAGATTTGTAAGTACTTCTGTAATATATTGTATAGATTGATACATTTTCAGGCTGTAATACCTCTCAATCTTCAAAGAAGTGGATCTTGTGTGATTCATCATCAGTGCACTATGTTTCTCCTTGTAACATGTTCCTGTATGTAATCTACAGAAAAATGCAATCTTGTGATACTGTTATTCATATCTGATGTTCTTGACTGCTATTATATCATTTTGCCTTGGTCCACAATTCTGATTACTGACTTTACTCATAACTGTTGTTGCTTCAAGGAAGGGTTAGAAACCAGAGACACTGTAGACATGCTAGACCACTTGTTCATTCTCTTTTTCTCTCTCTCTCGCTCGCTTTTTCTCGCTCACTTTTTCCTCTCACATTCTGTCTTTCTTTCTCGCTCTTTTTCTTAACCAGGAAATAATGAATTGCTGTAAATTACTGAATAATGCCTACATAATACAAGATAACTTGTCCCCAGTATTGGTAGTGAATTATAAGGCAGTCCGAGTTCAGTTAACATCCTACACCGAAAGTAATACTGAATCAATTTTCAACTAGCATCTGACCCTCACTTGAGATTTCTGTCTTTACAATTACTCCCATGTGCTTTATCTTTTTTACAATCTGTATGGAGAGTTAATGGGGATTGTTTTTTTTTGCTTCTAGTCAATGGTGGATATAGACTGGAAGAATGTTCTAGTGTCAACAGTGCTGAGCATTAGCTACTTGAAGGATTACCATTTTATGGAGTGATAGTATTTCTCAGCAATGACATAAGAATGATTGATTCCACCGTGAGGCTTTTGAATGTTGATTAAAATCGCAAAGCTCAAGTGGTTTACCTTAACTCCACCGTGGAGGTGCTGCCTCACCACTCACATTTACCATGGTCACCGGCCCAGTGTAGCAGTCTCTTTGGACTGCGTGATGCGCATGCACCCATCGGGTTTCTCTCGCTTGCACTTTGAGTTGTCGGGTAGTTTAATTCTGTAAAATGGTGTGGGAAAAACACTACAAAAGTTAGAACTCTGGAAATGAAATCAGAAATTGTTGGAAATAAATGAGCCAATTGGCATCTAAAGTGAGAAAAGGCAGATGAATGCTTTTGAGGTTCTACATCTGAAGTTAGGCTATCTTGTCTTTTTACTGGTTCTGTCTGTTTCTAGCATTTTCTGTTTTTTCCTTTTTCAGATTTCTGGAAGTCGGTTGCCAATTGAAAGCGCACCCATTCTGGTGTAAAATTGTTAGAAATGGATAATGTGGAGGTAAACTGAGAGAACGACATCTATGTTATTGGGATAAAGTAGGACTTTACTTGGTACATATGGTATTGCACAATTTATATTTTTTAATACCATTTACAGTGGCTTTTGTACAATTAAAGGGATTTTTATGAATACCACATTCTTTGAGCAGTCTTGACCGTACAGGAGAAGCTAACAAAATTTCAAATACGGTAGTTAAGCAGGTGCACGTGTTCATGCAAGTCTGTTTTTATACTATCTATCTTGCCAAATGACCAATAGATTCTTCCTGTAAAGAAATGTATTTAGTATCTTATCCTAAAGCCCCAGAAGGATTTTGTTGACCTGTAAATTGTATGTACTTTTTAATTTTTCAAATTAAAGTTTCCATTCATACTAAATGCTATTGTTTTAATCTATAATTGGTCTTGTTAGTCAATTTTCAAATGGAACAGTTAGTTTATGCATATTAGTATTACTGTCCAATCGGGCCAGAACTTGCTGAAAAAATAACGGCGTGTGAACAATGCACATGTTCTTAAATCAGCCAGCAAGTTTAGGGCATGAAGAGATATGCCATGAGTTGCAAGTCTCCCGATCTTGCTGGTTGATTTTATGCCGCTCCACTGTTTACTTCGCACAAACAACATCTCGCCCTTAGCCGCCCATTAGTTTTAAGGACTTGCTGGATTTGCTCATTAAACTCGCCACAAAGTTAAGTCTAATAATTAATAGCGTAAGTACCCTTTTAATAACTTGATAATTGTTAATGACTGCCAATCAACACCTCTCACCCAGAAAGTGAACAATTTAAACAGGAGTCTCATTCTTCAGGTTGTGAATGGTTGTTGGAGATTTTAAAATGTCAAATTATAAATGTTGTTTTCTTACTTTTCCTTTGTCTCCTTTTTTCTCTCAATCCAATTTCTTTCTCTTTCTGTACCTGATTTGATTCTAATTCACCCTCCTTCTGCCATTCCTCTGTTTATCAATCCTTAAATCTCATTGGTTACGAAGATACACTGGTTAAGAAGGTACACTGATGGTCCTGCCACGCCGTTATCAACTCGCACTTCTAGAAAATTAGGGCACAATCATTTATTTAGCTGAAGGGTACAGGAAGAAGTTTAACTAACAGAGTACACCGTGAGATGCCCTAATCAGGCAAGTTCTGGTCCATTATATCAACACTGAGAATTCAGATTTTGAATGAAGTGTAATACTGTTACACAAACATGAAAAAGGATAGGAACAGACCAGCTGGTCCATCAAGTTTGTCCTGTCTAGATATGGTGCACTCTCCATTTACCACTAAACCCATCTTCCCTTTCCTCCCATCTCCCCCAATAACTCAGTTCAGCAATAACTTCAGAGAAAAATGTCCTAGGCCAATTTAGAAAAATGCCTCTAGTAAATGTCCTCTCTGATCCCTGTAGCCAATTGAAAAAGCTCCAGGAGCCCATTGTGACTCATCACTATATCTTGTTAACCTACCTACCTTCTTTAACTTGATGATTTTGAAGTAGATGAAAAAAGGAAGTACTTCGTAGCATCTAACCTAACTCTGCTTTTGTCATTTGAACTGCTGTCCCTGATTTCTCTCCTTTTCAAGTAACCTATCCATGTGGACAGAATTTAATCCTTTCATTATTTTAAAGACATCAATCATAATTTCTTAAGGTCTATGCTTTACCAAAGAAAAAATCCAAGCTCAAACCTGTCATGGATGTGCAATGATTCATGAACAATAACCCCAGTTTTGTCTGCTGCTCATCAGCCTTTAGTGTGCAAACATGCATGGTATATATCTGCTATGAATTGCCCCAGCCCAAATGCATTATGCTGCACTTGTCCATATTATGACATATTCCAGACACTGGTGCTATGCCACCTGCAACATTTTTCCATCTAAAGTCCTTACACTTACACCTATCTTTGTCATCTGCAAGCTTGAAAATTGCTCCTCCAATGCCCTTGTCTAAATTAATAACGCATGCCTGTGAAATTCCACTTGTGACTGGTCCCCATGCAGAGCTGCTACCATCTGCATAAATACAATCCATTCTTTATCCAGCCTAATAACACTCCACCGATCCCACATATTGCAGCCTTGCTTAGAGGACTTGGTGCTGCACTTTATCAATGGCAATTTGAAAATATATCAACTAGTCGTCTTTCTTTCATCAACTTCAATACCTTCATCAGTTAAAGTACATCATTTACTTTATAATTTTAGCAAAGGATTTAAAGGACTTATTTTAAATGTACTCAACATTCTACCTAGTGTTTTCTGAACCTGCATTCTGCTGAGAGACCGGTCCAATTTGTGTCCTCTCCATTGAACAATACTGCTTCATGCAATGACTACTGGAAAGGATGGCTTGATGGTACTTGTGTTCTGTGTAGCTGTAATATATTTCATTTTCATAGAAGTAAACTTCTGTTCCCTGATTATGTTTGGGGGGAAATAACTTAGTTACACATGGCCATAACTGAGGGGATTCTTGCTAATGCATCATATGAAGCTGAAGTAATTCTGAATGAATGCTATCCTGTGGGAAAGGGTTGCTCCACAGGTGGAGACCAGCAATAGCTGTTTGCAGACTTTCTGGTCTCTGTGTTTGAAACAATGTGGACAGCAACAGAAAAAATACAATCAATAAGAGGGCCTTGAGGAAACTAAAGAATAGCATATGTTATATGGCCTGTCTGACTTCTGAGGGCTGCAGAGAGAGAAATGGAATTAATATGGTTGGAAGATAGGAACATAGGAACAGGAGTAGGCCATTTAGCCCTCGAGCCTGTTCCACCATTCAATTAGATCACAGCTGATCTGTGAACTAACTCCATATACCTGTCTTTGCCTATATCCCTTAATACCTTTTGGTTAACAAAAATTTATCACTCTCCGATTTAAAATTAACAATTGACCTAGCATCAATTGCGTTTGAGTTCCAAACTTCTACCACACTTTGCGTGTAGCAGTGTTTCCCAACTTCACTCCTGAAAGGTTTGGCTCTAATGTTTAGACTATGCCCCCTCGTCCTAGAATCCCCAGCCAGCGAAAATAGTTTCCCTCTAGCTACCTTATCTGTGCCCCTTAATATCTTGAAAACTTTGATCAAATCACCCTTTAAACTTCTAAATTCCAGGGAATACAACCACAGTTTGATAAAATCTCCTTGTAATTTAACCCTTGGAGTCCAGGTATTATTCTGGTAAATCTATGCTGCACTCCCTCCAAGGCCAATATATCATTCCTAAGGTGTGGTGCCCAGGACTGCTCACGGTACTATAGGTGTGGTCTAACCAGGGCTGTGTACAGCTGTACCATAAATTATACCCCCTTTTTTCTAGTCCTCTAGAAATAAAGGCTAGCATTCCATAGCCTTTTTGATTATTTTATGTACCTGTCCATGACATTCTAGTGATCTAAGATTCAGCTTGGGGAGCAGGAGAGTGGTACAAAATTGCATTAGTACACCACCCATTCACTTATGCATCATAAGTTAAAATCCAGTCATCAACAACAACTTGTATTTAGAAAGCGCCTTTAACGTAGTAAAAGGTCCCAAGGCATTTCAAAGTAGCGTTATCAAACAAAATTCAACACCGAGCCACCTAAGGAGATAATTAGGGCGGACCAAGAGGTAGATTTTAAGGAGCATCTTAAAGGAGGTGGAGAGGTTTAGAGGGGGAATTCCAGAGCTTGGGGCCCAGGCAACAGAAGGCACGGCTACCAATGGTTGAACGATTTATAATCGGGGATGCTCAAAAAGGCAGAATTAGAGGAGCGCAGATATCTTGGTGGATTGTGGGACTGAAGGAGATTACAGGGATGGGGAGGGGTGAGGCCATGGAGGGATTTGAAAACCAGGATGAGAATTTTAAAATTGAGGCTTTGCTTAATTGGGAGCCAATGTAGGTCAGCGAGCACGGGTGATGGGTGAACGGGACTTGGTGTGAGTTAGGACACAGGCAGCAAAGTTTTGGATGACCTCAAGTTTACGGAGGGTAGAACGTGGGAGGCGGGTAGAACGTGGGAGGCTGGCCAGGAGTGCATTGAAATAGTCAAGCCTAGAGGAAACAAAGGCATGGATGAGGGTTTCAGCAGCGGATGAGCTGAGGCAGGGACGGAATCAGGCAATGTTATGGAGGTGGAAATATGCGGTTTTAGTGATGGTACGGATATGTGATCGGGAGCTCATCTCGTGGTCAAATATAACACCAAGGTTGCAAACAGTCTGGTCCAACCTCAGAGTTGCCAGGGAGAGGGAAGGAGTCACTGGCTACGGAACAGAGTTTGTGGTGGGGACCAAAGACAATAGCTTCAGTCTTCACAATATTTAATTGGAGGAAATTTCTGCTCATCCAGTACTGGATGTCAGACAAGTAGTCTGACAATTTAGAGACAGTGGAGGGGTTGAGAGAGGTGGTGGTGAGGTAGAGCTGGGTGTTGTCAGCATACATGTGGAAACTGATGCTGTGTTTTTGGATGATGTTACCAAGGGGCAGCATGTAGATGAGAAATAGAAAGGGGCCAAGGATAGATCTTTGGGGGACACCAGAGGTAACTATGCAAGAGCAGGAAGAGAAACAATTGCAGGTGATTCTCTGGCTATGACTGGATAGATAAGAATGGAAGCAGGTGAGTGCAGTCCCACTCAGCTGGATGACGGTGGAGAGGTGTTGGAGGAGGATGGTGTGGTCAACCATGTCAAAGGCTGCAGACAAGTCGAGAAGGATGAAGAGGGATAGTTTATGTTAGTCACATCACAATGGATGTCATTTGTAATTTTGATAAGAACCATTTCGGTACTGTGGCAGGGCAGAAACCTGATTGGAGGGATTCAAAACATGGAGTTCCGGGAACAACAGGCATGGATTTGGGAGGCGACAGCACGTTCAAAGCCTTTCAAGCGGAGAGGGAGGTTGGAGATGGGGCGGTAGTTTGCAAGGATGGAGTGGTCAAGGGCAATGTTCCCTGTAAGCTGTGCGGCTGCACAGTGCTCCAGGGATCCCATTCAACCGGCTTTTCAATACAAAAAATGCGCATGCATTATATTTTGTGTGGCCCCCAAAAAACTAGAGGGAACATTGGTCAAGGGTTGTTTTTTTTGAGGTGAGGGTTCATGACAGCTTTATGTAGTCCAGCCAGATCTGGCAATGAATGGCTAAACTAATTGTCCGCCATATCAGTTCAAGTCTACGTCCCTTGGATTTAAGGGAGCAGAGATGAGGGCTGTGCCGGGGGAACAAACGGCCAGGGTGAGAGAGAGTAATGGTTTTAATGGAGACTAGGGCATCAAAGGTGGAGGTGAGGGTGTGGTTGAGCAGACCGGTAGCTGCAGAAATGTTGTGGTGAATGGAGGGCCAAAGGCTGGACAGTTGGGATTTTGAAAGTGCCGTTGCTGGTGAATTGGGAGAGTTTTTTTTCCAGGGGCGGACACAGAAGGAAATTGGATTGGGAGGGGAAAGGGGGGATGTGGGTGGAGAGCAATACAGGAAAATGATCAGTGATGGCCTTATCTGTGATTGACAGGATGGGAGTAACGAGGCCATGTGAAATGGCAAGGACCAGGGGTGGCTGTGAATATGGGTAGGGGAGTTTATATGGAGGAAGAGATTAAAGGAAGATAGGAAGGCATTGAAATCAGAGGAGAGAGAGCTTGATCAATTGAGATGTAGGTTGAAATCACCGAGGATGAGAAGTCGTTTGGTGCAGAGGCTGAGGGAGGAAAGCAGTGACGATAGCTTGGTGAGAACATTTTTATGGTACTTGGGTGGGCGGTAGAGAACGAGGATTTTAAATGAGAGCTGAGCGAGGTAGAACAAGGTGAGCTGCTCAAAGGAGGAGAAAGTGCCAGAGGAGTAGAGGGACAGACTGAGATAAGAGCCACACCACCATCGTGGTGGTTTGGGCGGGGCAAGTGGTGGAATGTATAGCCAGGCAGGGAGGTTTCATTTAGGGGGAAGGTGTCATCACTCCTCAGCCAGGTTCCTGTCAAGGCCATGATGGCCAAGAGGCATAGAGGGAAGCTGTGGGCTTATCTAACAGGGAGTCAAGCTGGGACGACGACAGGAGAGTAGGAAGGTTGAAGAGTGCTGAAGGGTTGGGGCAGGGATTTGGGAGGGCAGAGTACCTGAGAGGGATACATGAAAGGAGGCATGATGATAGGAGAGAGGAGTCTAGGAGGGGTAAAGAGAGAAGTAAAAAAAGGATGGAAAAATAGTGGAAATAGAAGTGATGTGCTTGGGTCCGAAGCGGCAGCCAAAACGCGCATGTGAATGGACACAGGGAAAGCTCAAGTTACATAGGACTGGTTAAGTAACAATTATTTGGATACATATATTTGGATACATATATCCTGGTAGTAAACAGGGAATAGCGAGAAGACAATAGAAGGGAGACCACAGTTAAAGTCAGAGGTCCGGTGGTGGGATAAAGTTGACAGGTAGGGTGGATTCGGCATGGAGCACTGACGAACTGTTGTCCAAGTTCGGACACAGGTGTGGCGGGCGAGCGAAGTCCAGAAGCTATTTGAAAGGTAGAGCATCGGGGGACGCACTGTTGGAGGTATTTTCGAAGGAACGTAGATCCAGGAGATGTGCAGAATCAGTTGCGGGGCAAGAAAAAAGATGGTGAAGTTGGAGGTCACCAGAAGATCCAAATGCGGCGGAGAATGTACTTCGACCCAAGAGTGTGAAACTCTAGCCAGGAACCAGACCGTAGCTGAAGCTGAAAAACCAGTAGAACCAGTAAGCCCGTCATGTGCTCTGCAGGGAACAGCAGCGGTGGGGGAAGGGCTGTAAGCTGATCAAAGTTACTTTTAAAATTTAAGCAACAGAGCAGCAGATCAGAGACACAGCAGCTGAGTCTAATGGCGCAGTCCAGTGTAGTCCAGCGCCGAAGCGTAGTCTTGATGTCCAAAGAGCCTGGAGTGGAGGGGGGGAGGGGATGAATCTTTTTGCTATTTGTAAAGATCACAATGAATATGTGACCAGTCTCAGCCCACTAGTTCTCATTGTCTTTGCCCATAGCACAAACCCCGAGTAATAAGAACATAAGAAATAGGAGCAGGAGTAGGCCATTCGGCCCTTCGAGCCTGCTCCACCATTCAATAAGATCATAGTTGAACTTTTACATCAACTCCACCTTCCCGCACTATCCCCATATCCCTTAGAATGTAATAGCATAAGAAATAGGAGCAGGAGTAGGCCATTCAGCCCTTGGAGCCAGCTCTGCCATCTTCTACTTCAGCTCCACCTTCCTGCATTATTCTCATATCCCTTGATTCTCTTAAGATTCAAAAATCTATCAATCGCTATCTTGAATATACTCAATGACTGAGCATCCACAGCCCTCTGTGGTAGAGAATTCCAAAGATTCACAACCCTTTGAGTAAAGAAATTTCTCCTCATTTCAGTCCTAAATGGTCACCCCCTTATTCTGAGACTGTGACCCCTGGTTCTAGACTCCCTAGCCAGGGAAAACATCCACCCAGCATCTACCCTATCAAGCCCTGTAAGAATTTTATATGTATCAATGAGATCACCTCTCATTCTTCCAGGGAATGTAGGGCTAGTCTCTTCAATTTCTCCTCATAGGACAACCCCCTCATACCAGGAATCAGTCTGGTGAACCTTCATTGCACTCCCTCGAAGGCAAGTATATCCTTCCTTAGGTAAGGAGGCCAAGACACCAGGTGTGGCCTCATCAAGGCTCTATATATTTGCAGTGAGACTTCTTTACTCTTAAATTCCAATCGTTTTATAATAAAGGCTACCATACCATTTGCTTTCTAATTGCTTGCGGTACCTGCATGCTAACTTTCAGTGATTTGTGTACACGGACACCCAGATCCCTCTGAATATCAACATTTCCCGATCTCTCATCATTTGATTCCCTTAGTGCCCAAAAATCTAGCGATCTCAACATGAACGATAATGTAGTACTAAATTGGCAATCTGCTATAAAACGCATAAGAATTGTTGAAAATAGAAATGGTGCAATAGATGTGCTTCTCTATGGCTGTAATTACGGCACGTAGGACAGTTTAGAGAGCCCTTTAATCTGGCTCTGGTCTGCGCTCTATTTTAAGTTGGAGTCTTTTATTCTGATGTGGAGTGTCTAAATTTGGTTCCATTCTCCAGTATGGCATTTTTCATCTTGCCTACCTGTCTCACTCTCGCTCTAACTGACCGCACTTGATATACAAAGTATGTGTTACCATTATAAATTTTCAAATTTAGTTTTGTGTAACGGGATGATTTTGAAGTGCAGTGGTTATTTTGTGAGTACCTGTAGCAAAGTAGAAATAAACGGGGGAAATAAATTTCTTAAAAAGAGAACTTTTTTCGGTGTTAAGTTTACATTTTAGAAAATTCTGACCAACTTGATCAAAAAATGAGACTCTTTATTCCAAAACTTTACAGGTACCAACTCTGGCAGTAAAGCATCATAAATTTGCTCAGAAAATGTGCCAAAAACTAGAGCTTTGTTTTAGTCTCTCACATAAAAAGCAAAACATAATTGTACTTGCATAAATCACAATTTTGTCTAGTTTTGTGAGCAATGCTTAGATTGAATCTTGCATGCCTGGAACACTGTTAGAGAAAGATATGTTTTGATGTCCATTGCTATACATGTAAACTAATTTGTTCAGCATTATAGGATAGGTTGAACAATCTTTAAACAATTAGTCATAGTGAAGTTCGGATAAAAGAAAATTGCACTTATTATATTGATGTAATTTCAGCCCTATCTGCAATCTGTCCCATCACTCCTTGTTTGGGAGAACGCTAATGTTGCTTTTGCACCACCCACAGCATTGGTCAAAGTCACAAATGACATGCTGTACATCAACAAACGTGATTTACTGTCTCCCATTGTCCTTGACCTTTCTGTTGTTTTTGATACCAACAAACATTCCTTCCTTCTCCAACCTTTCTCTCTGCAATCTACCTCCACGGCACACCCCTCTTTTGGTTCCACTTGAATCAATCATAAAGAAGACACTGAAATGGTTTATTTATGTCTAAAAGGCATCAAGGGGTATGGGGAGAGAGGGGGAATATGGTATTGCGATAGAGGATCAGCCATGATCATATTGAGTTGGGTAGGATTGATTGGGGAATGACACTCAAAGGGTTGATGGTGGATGGGCAATGGCAAACATTCAAAGATCACATGGATGAACTACAGAATTTGTTCATCCCAATTTGGCATAAAAATAAAACAAAAAAGGTGACTCAACCGTGGCTAACAAGGGAAATTAGGGATAGCATAAGATCCAAGGAGAGGACACATAAATTGGCCAGGAAAAGCAGTAAACCTGAGGATTGGGAGCAGTTTAGGATTCAACAAAGGAGGACAAAGGGATTAATTAAGAGGGGGAAAATAGAGTATGAGAGTAAGCTTGCAGGGAACATAAAAATTGACTGTAAAAGCTTTTATAGATATGTAAAGAGAAAAAGATTGGTGAAGTCAAGCGTAGGTCCCTTGCAGTCAGAATCAGGGGAATTTATAATGGGGAACAAAGAAATGGCAGACCAATTAAATACATACTTTGGTTCTGTCTTCACAAAGGAGGACACAAATAACCACCCAAAGATGTCAGGGAACATAGGGTCTAATGACAGGGAGGAACTGATAGAAATCAGTATTTGTAGGGAAATGGTGTTAGGGAAATTGATGGGATTGAGGGCCGATAAATCCCCAGGGCTGATAATCTACATCCTAGGGTACTTAAGGAAGTGGCCCTAGAAATAATAGATGCATTGCGGGTCATCTTCCAAAATTCGATGGAATCTGGAACAGTACCCATGGATTGGCGGGTAGCTAATGTTACCCCACTGATCAAAAAGGGTGGTAGAGAGAAAACGGGGAATTACAGACCGGTAAGCCTGACATCGGTAGTGGGGAAAATGCTATAAAGGATGTAATAGCAGAGCCCTTGGAAAAAAGTGACCGGATCGGACAAAGTCAACATGGATTTACAAAAGGTAAATCGTGCTTGACTAATCTACTGGAATTTTTTGGGGATGTAACTGGTAAAATAGATAAGGGAGAACCAGTGGATGTGGTGTATTTGGATTTTCAAAAGGCTTTCGATAAGGTCCTGTATAAGAGATTAGCGTGTAAAATTAAGGCACATGGGATTGGGGGCAAGGTATTGACTTGGATAGAGAGCTGGTTGGCAGACAGAAAGCAAAGAGTTGGAATAAATGGCTCTTTTTCCGAGTGGCAGGCAGTGACTAGTGGGGTACTGCAGGGTTCGGTCCTTGGACCCCAGCTATTCACTATATATTAATGATCTGGATGAGGCAACTAGATGTAATATCTCCAAGTTTGCAGATGACATAAAGCTGGGTGGGCGTGTGTGCTGTGAGGAGGATACCGAGAAACTCCAGTATGATTTGGACAGGTTGGGTGATTGGGCAGAAGTATGGCAGATGCAATATAACATAGATAAATGCGAGGTTATCCACTTTGGTGTCAAAAACAGGAAGGCAGATTATTATCTGAATGGCAATAGATTGGGAGAAAGGGAAGTGCAACGAGACCTGGGCATCCTTGTGCACCATTCACTGAAAGTAAGCATGCAGGTGCAGCAGGCGGTTAAGAAGGCAAATGGTATGTTGGCCTTCGTAGCAAGAGGGTTTGAGTACAGGAACAAGGATGTCTTGCTGCAGTTGTACAGGGCCTTGGTGAGACCACATCTGGAGTATTGTGTGCAGTTTTGTTCGCCTTATCTGAGGAAGGATGTTCTTGCCATAGAAGGAGTGCAGCGAAGATTCACCAGGCTGATACCTGGGATGGCAGGAATGACGTATGAGGAGTGATTGGGTCGATTGGGCTTGTACTCGCTGGAGTTTAGAAGAATGAGAGGGGATCTCATCGAAACGTATAAAATTCTAACAGGACTAGACAGACTAGATGCTGGAAGGATGTTCCCGATGGTCGGGGAGTCCAGAACCAGGGGTCACAGTCTAAGGATAAGGGGTAAGCCATTTAGGACAGAGATGAGGAGGAATTTCTTCACCCAGAGAGTGGTGAACCTGTGGAATTCTCTACCAAAGAAGGCAGTTGAGGCCAATTCATTAAATATATTCAAGAAGGAGTTGGATATATTTCTTACGGCTAAAGGGATCAAGGGATATGGAGAGAAGGCAGGAACAGGATACTGAATTTGGACGATCAGCCATGATCTCATTGAATGGCGGAGCAGGCTCGAGGGGCCGAATGGCCTACTCCTGCTCCTATCTTCTGTGTTTCTATGAATGGCGGAGCAGTCTTGAAGGGCCAAATGGCCTACTCCTGCTCCTATTTTTCTATGTTTCTATTTTAATTCACCTGCACTGTCATTTCTTCCACCGAGTGTTGATCATTTTATTTATATATACTGCCCCTTGGTGACATCATTTGGAAGCAATGGATCAGTTTCCACATATTTGCTAATGGCGCTCAGCTTTAATTCACCTCCTCCACAGGTCCATTGGCTTCATATACTTTGCGCTCCCTGCCTAACTTTAGGACCTGATAAGACAAAAATTCCTCCAGTTTATTATCAGCAAAACAGAAACCATCATCTTCAACTCTTGCTAACACCCCCATGATTCAGGCCTTAACCTCATTAACTTTTCTGGGTGCTATGTAACAAGGTATGCAACATACTGCTCAACACAGAGCATTACTTTTTCCACCACATGCTTCCATTACCAAGACCACTTTTCCTCCTCTGCAATATTGTCCACCTTCTGTTAACACCTCTTCTCCCCAATACTGCAGAACCCATGGTCCATATCTTTATCACCTCAAGGCTTGAATTCTCTAACAGTCTGCTAGCCAGCCTCCATCCTACACAAGTTGTAATTGCCATGTTTAGATGCTTAAATACAATATGGTGAGTTTTACCTTAAAACCGAGTGCAAAATCCTAAGTGAACTTTATCCCCATAGTTATTCAGGTTTATTATGGTCTGTTGTAATCCAATGGGCTTGTTGGCCTTCATTGTGGAGTCATCCTCAAGAATCTTAATACTAGACATCTAAGATTCCAGTGTGTAAAGGCACCACTATGCATTGTACTAAGCCTTGCTGATTAGCAGGTCCCAGGTTTCAGTCCTGGTCTTGCCTGAGCTAATGGATCTCAGCAGGTGCAGTAATTAGTACATTATAATTGTCTTCAACACCATTGGGTTAGGAAGTCAGCCAAGCTTCCCACTGCTGCTTGCTCTCTACTTACTCTTGCTTAAAAGTACAAGATCTGGTTTGGCTGTGATTCCCTTTGTGGCTGAGTCTGACATTCACTCTCTTGGCTATTTTAATAAGATGCCTTGAGGACTGCCAGCATTCATGGAACTGAACCCAGCAAGATCGTGCCCTCCAGGTGGAGGAAAGATAAGGGGGAAAATAGCAACAAAAAAATTAATATCTTGGCACAGAGATGCTGCAAAATATAATTCTAGTTTCTTTAGAAAAGATTAAAGCCTGATGTATTTAATTTAGAGCTATATGGATTTGAAACACATTGTAAACAATTTTATATCACTGTTCTACTTTTTATCTTCTGTCGTCTACTTGAACCATACCCTTAATAAGATCTAAAAGGTCAACTGCCCGTTACTGCAATTTATGTGTTATATGATCATTGATAAAACCACAGCATATAGTAGCATAACACTACTTCATGTGTTGGAGCTAGTCTTCTATATTTTAATTTAATCAGAAATCCTTGAGCAAGCAAAGTTGTGTTGTATGGTTGCTTCTGTTGATTCGTTCAGTGTTGAGGACTGCAAAAAGCTATTTGGCGATATGAAGCAATTGATATCACTTCTGTTTCCTGGTTCTGTGACAAAGTCCAGCAAGACACTGCAGCAGCTAAGAGCAATGGCAATCAGAAGTCATCCTTAAAAGTTCCCTATGGACATCAAACACCAATGAACCCAATTCTGCTTTGGTCACTTTGTTAATGAGAAGATGATGCCCAGCCTAGTTTTTAAAAGTCTATAAATTGTAGAAGGAGTGAAAGTCTAAGGGATGTAAGGAGTTCTATTGTTTTGGTTTCCTGGGAAAGAATGAGTAGGAGACTGTGGAATGAGTCTTGATTTCAACAAAGTGAAAATATAAGGAAGGAGGAGGAGAAGGATGGTGTATTTGAAAACAACATTACCTACTGACAGGACTAGCCAGAGATGTATCATTCATATAGGGCTGTAACTATTAGCATGTTTTGGGACTTCTAAACTTCTTCAAACTCTTGCTGCAGTAGAGAGTCAATCAATGCTTTCCGTTTACTTACACAGCCCTGGTGCTGGAAAAGGATTAAGAATTATTTCAAAATAAGCTTTGCTTAAAGAACATTGACAAACTGTCAGAATCGGTGTAGAAGTAAATATTAATTTTCATTTGGTGAAATATAGAACTGACAGTAGCCAAGTCAAATAACGTTCTTCATGACTATAGTTATTACAGGACATAACGTGGAATTTTATACAAAGTACTTTATGGAGTTCACGCCAATTCTGGGATTGAAGGCAAATGGTATGTTGGCCTTCGTAGCAAGAGGGTTTGAGTACAGGAACAAGGATGTCTTGCTACAGTTGTACAGGGCCTTGGTGAGACCGCACCTTGAGTATTGTGTGCAGTTTTGGTCACCTTACCTGAGGAAGGACATTCTTGCCATGGAGGGAGTGCAGCGAAGATTCACCAGGCTGATACCTGGGATGGCAGGAATGACGTATGAGGAGAGATTGTGTCGATTGGGCTTATACTCACTGGAGTTTAGAAGATTGAGAGGGGATCTCATCGAAACCTATAAAATTCTGTCAGGTCTGGACAGACTAGATGCAGGAAGGATGTTTCTGATGGCTGGGGAGTCCAGAACCAGGGGCCATAGTCTAAGGATAAGGGGTAAGCCATTTAGGACTGAAATGAGGAGGAATTTCTTCACCCAGAGAGTGGTGAACCTGTGGAATTCTCTGCCACAGAGGGCGGTGGAGGCCAGTTCATTAAATATATTCAAGAAAGAGTTGGATATATTTCTTGAGGCTAAAGGGATCAAGGAGATATGGGGAGAAGGCAGGGACAGGGTACTGAAATTGGATGATCAGCCATGATCTCATTGAATGGTGGAGCAGGCTCGAAGGGTCGAATGGCCTACTCCTGCTCCTATCTTCTATGTTTCTATGAAATAAAGGATTGTGTGTTAACAGTTGTAACATTATTTCTCCACGCAAGAAGAATCAATCTACAAATATGCAACAACTGTTTTTTATAGTTAAAATGTGTTATGAAAAGCATCGTGTAATCCTTTCTCTCATACGTAATGTCAAAAGTCAAATGATATCGAAATCGGATTTTTATTTAAATCTGATATAAAATGCAGCTCAGGTTTCATTCCACCATAGCATCTCTTCCCAGTCTGCTTCCAATACATTTTGTGAGTCTGAGCAGTGTCAGGGTCAACCACCAGGCGGAGACGTGGACCATGAAGAGTTAGCTTTCAATCAACCGATATCACTCTGTTAATTGGTGCGGCAACATGTTTGATCTTATGGTCGCATTTAAATCTTCGATTTTTGATAAAAAAATCATTCGAATGCAAACGCATGCTTTTGCAATTAAAAAAGGGGGCTTAAATCTTAAGTTCTTACTCATTTTGTTTTAAATGGCAGGTTATGCTCAAATCTGTATTTTGGTCTCAGTGGGATAATTTGGAATATCTGCAAACTAATAAATCAATTAAGGAAAGCGAACTGTTGCACCGGATGTATAATGTGCTGCTTTGCGTAAGGGCAGTCATCCCTTTGCAAAATATGTGACATGGATTAAAAAAAAATAAGGATAAAGAGGCCATGAACGTGTGCTGTAGTCTTCGTGCCTGTTCAATAAATCAACATCCTTAGTACAAGAGGATCATGAGATCCAGATCCATTCAAGGCTAGGAATGAATGCCAGGGGTGCGCCTCACGTCAGCAGGGGGAGCGCACATGGGGATTGAAAGAAAACTTGTCAATTTTTTTTTAATAAACTCCAAGCTCCGTGAGGCAGCGACACAGCCTGGAAACCTGTGGCGAGATGATCGAATCTCTGACGCCGTTTCCATAGCATCCACAACCCAAGACAGAGCCTGGTGACGGTGAGGGATTTGCTGAAATACGGTCAAATCCCAGAGAAAATTGGCGATCGAACCAACACCCCCCTCGTTGCAGCGTTGCTGCTGTCCAAGGTGCTGAAAACGCCACCAGCCACTTTCCCGTGCAAACTACTCCAACAATCGACGGTGCCAGGTAGTTCTGTTCTGCCTTTGCATGCGACTGAAAAGTCGTGCATATTCATAGACTTTATTAACTGCGATCTACAGGTTACAGCCCAGGATTTATTTTTTTTACAAGCAACAGTACATTTCGGAAGCAGGATTCCCTAAACATCATGACTGTTTCTGAATCTTCAGTGGTTGGGTGCGGGCAGCCAAATAAGACTTTCTCATTTCCTCTTTGAACTTCGAATCGCAGCAGCATATCAGTTCCTATGTAGGAGTCGTACCCTCCTCTGTAGCTTGAGAGCACTTGATCGTTCTACCATATTCATTCTAATGAACAGTCATTATCTCTAGCATGACACTTTCATAAGAGAATATACCTGAGCAGCTTCTGGAGGTATGGATACTGTTAAGGAACGGGTCTTTGCTCCCAGCAAAGAGGGGCTCAAAAATTTTGCTGGGAAATCCCTTAGCCACCTGTACAGGTAAGACTCCTAACAATATTTGTCAATGCGTGATTCAATAAAAAAATGGGCTTAAAATACCCGGGGATGCATGTCGTTGTACAAAGGGTTTTCTAAATCATCTCTGGAAACGTTATTAAATGCAAATATTGATAATAAATGTATGTAGTTATAAAGACGGTAGAATAATCAAAAATGCTTGTATTAACCTCGTTCATGCCACATAGATGTATGTGTGATGTTCCTCAACACTCCCTCGCTCCCCCTTTCCCCCATACTTATCTTTTTAGCTTTTTCAGCTAATAGGACTCAGAGTGCAGTCAGTTAAATATGGCTGCTTGCATTTTTGTCTCTTTAAATCGGGATTGCTGTCATATTTACTATGAGCTACTACAATGCGAAATGAAACATGTTTAGATTAAGCACGGGTTATTTAAGAGACCGTCGTAAATGCGAGTTTTCCTTTGGTCTAAAAAATCGACTTGTGGCATTACATTCTTGTTCTGGAGCTTGAGTGTAATCTCCACCTTAGCAATCAGCCATGGAACGTGTAAATAATTAATATCAGAAGGGATGCCTGCTTCTGCATTTGGCGCGTCTTTGTGCATTAATCCATAGCACTGCATACATATCGACCTGTTTAATAATATATACACCACTGTGCCTATCTATCAAAATAACAATTATGCAAGGTATTTTTTTCCAAATCGAGTCTTATTTTGATGTAGATCTTTGCGATGTAACTAGTCACAGATTTTTTTTAGACTAAAATCAATTCAGTCTATTGACGTGATTATTTGAAAAGTACAATGTCTTGGATATCTTTGATGTTCAAAAAAAATGTGTTTGCTTTTAAAATGCTTCTCTCCTAACCTCAGGCTTTACTTGGTGTGCTAATCAATTATTGTCAGGTTAATCGCTTTATAGTTTTACAGACTTTTAACATTTTTTAATCACAATTGATTATATTTTGGCCAAAAAGTAAATTTATCGACAATAACTTCTTTTTAATACTGAAATATGGTTGTAATAAAGCTCAACACTGATTAAACACAGCAACAGCTTTTGAAGCCTAGAAAATCGAAATTTCCATTCGTTATTTCTCCCTGTTATGTTAGGTATTAGTTACATGTTTTCTACCAATAATATTAATATTGCCCTTACAATAAAACAGAAATTAGATCAGAGAGATCAGATTTGATTTCTGTATTGCTTTTATTATTAAGTCAAAATGTACATTTTTCCAAATGACCGTTTTACCAATTAATGTCATTTCAATTGTAGCGAACTAATATCATGCAAAGAACACTGCATTCTAAAATAAGGCGTCTACTTGAGAAATAAATATCCCAAAAGCACATATACAGTGCGCTTTAAAATACACCCGTATAAACATAAGGAAACCATTTTAGGCGCACGTTTATGAAAATAAAAAATCCGAATGATAATTATGTGGCGCTACTTGTTCTTATATATAGTTTGTATTCTAGGCTTATGTGTGTCCATATACTATTACACTCTGGGCATGCATCTTATTCCTTGTCGGGTTGATGTAGTGTATTTTACGAATATTTAACAGTAACAAAATAAATATAAATTAGACTGTCCTATATCAATGTACCCCGACTGCGAATTGTAAAAAATAAGACCGCAAAGATAACACAACAGAGAGATGTATGTTTCTTAATTTCACAAAGAGTCCCTTAGACGCGAGCAGCAGTAAAGGCATTAAAGGAATTTTTTTTTCTGTTGGGTGAATGTGATTTTTGTGGTGCAGAGTCCTGGAGAAGAGGCAGCAGCCTGGAGAGAACATCGAGATGACCGAGGATGGCAGGGTGCAGGATGTCCGGCCGAAGAAACCGCCGCTCTGTGATTGTACCTGCTTCGGGCTGCCTCGCAGGTACATCATCGCGATCATGAGCGGCCTGGGCTTCTGTATCTCCTTCGGGATCAGGTGTAATCTTGGCGTGGCCATCGTGGACATGGTCAACAACCGCACCATCCACCACGGGAATACAATTATTAAGAAGGTGAGGAGGGCAGGCTCTTAGTCTGGATTCTAAAACACTCCGTGGAATTCAGTTAAATCCCAGGGCATGGCAACTCTCGTTTTAATCTTCTATATTTAGTATCAGAAATGTTGGATGCTTGTTTCCAAGGCTAAAAATAGTAAAATAATGATTGGAGAAATGTCTGATAGAAATAAAAGAAAAACACAGAAATGATGCTATAAAAACCTTTACTCTAAATTTAGAACATGCCAAAATAATTATAGCTAGGCCCAAACCTTGTTCTCTACCCTGTCTCCTACCCTTTCCCTGCTACCAGCTTATGGTGAATGGAAAAATCCCACATCATTAAGTAGCTGCAGCCCTAAGGTTAAAACACGTGTTCGATCACTTGGGGTGTATATGACTATCATTGTTTCTAAATATATCTGAAAGATTCTTTCCCGTTTCATTATAATCTGACCTGCATTTCCCTCCCCCTTTTTTCTCTCTTTTCCACAAGAAAGCGAAGTTTAACTGGGATCCCGAGACTGTGGGAATGATCCATGGTTCCTTTTTCTGGGGATATATCGTCACTCAGATCCCTGGCGGTTACATAGCGTCTAGATTGGCAGCGAACAGGTAAAAGACCTCATCTGAAAACAATTTGGCCATTTGATGGATTTTACTGATGTGCAAACCTGGCGCCATTAATGCAAAAAGCTGAAAATAGCGACTGCAAAAATTTTCACAACATATATTCGATTTTTATTTTAAATATTGCTTTTACCAATGAGCCCGGATTTTAAATTAAATATTTCGAATTCGAACCAGATTGTCAGACACAAATTATTGAACGGAGAACCAATTTAAACGCTGTTAAATTACTAAAAGGTGGAACGCTAAGTGAAACTCGACAAATGCCACATACGCCCAGGAATTTTGTTTGGTACTTATTGGAATCCTTATTCAACGAACTCATTTTTGACTATAGAAGATATTTGGCTTTAATTTTTTTTTAACTTAGCTTATAGGCAAAAACAATTAGGAATCTCACAAACCCTCCTGCGCTTCCTTGATGTGGGGACCATCGGCGCTGGGTTGGACTAAGGGGGAAAAACAATCGAGATCTGATCTATTTACTTCAAATTCAATTTATCCACACTAGCTTTTAAAAAAACCTGTTTTAATCAACAATAGAATAATATAATAGAATCATTAAATAGAACCATTCTTTGGGCAATCAGCTTAATTGTAATTTCTCTCCCCAAATCATATTCTTTATGCTTTAAATGTTTTACTTTTTTATATATCAAATGCAATCATTTAAGGAATCATGTTCGTGATAATAACTTTATGAATGAAAAGAATTAGACGATTTTCAGGCAGATCCCACTCCCGATTAACGCACTTTGATTTAAGAGATAATTAGAGGGTGTGAAAGACGTGTAAAATTGAGCATGTTGTGCCAGCTGTAAAGCCGAGTTGGGGAGCAGGTTGTGGACGATCCGTTTCTATGGTGCCTGCTAATACTTCGGCACACAGGGGGTTTCATCCAACCTGTTAATTAGATCCCCTGAGATTCAAACCGAGTTTATCTTAATCCGAGTCACGCACTGTGCCGACTGGTTCCTAGTGCCTGCCCAACCCACTCTAGTCTGCATGAAACGTGCCCATTTTCATTATGAACAATATATTCAAACGCACATTAAATGCCTCCGCCGTGCAAAATATTATGCGCACGTCAACTGCAGAGGAACGTGATCAGTGTCCGTGTTGCAGGGAGCGAGATGATTTGCGTAAAGTTGCGACAAGACCCGAGAAAGATAAAGGGGGGTTGAAAGGTTGTTGTGATTTGAAAGCGATTTGTTAGTGGGTGGATTTCTGAAAATTGCAATTCTCACCGTGTTTTAGAAAAGTTTCTCTTTCTTCTACGTTCAAACGATGTTGAAATGTCCAGTGACTTCCTAACATAGTAGCCGGTGTCATTTATTTCACACTAATAAAACGTGCTAAGTAGATTAATCCTCCACCCCAACGATATTGTGAGCTGTCAGGGAACTGGATTCCCAATCCGCACTGCCGACAGTTTTTAAAACTTGCAGTATACGCAGTCTACAATTTTAGCTAGTGACAACACGTTAGATACGGACTGGGTGTTTAATGCATTGACACAAAAATGTCTGGGAACTGGATCGTAAATTATTAGGGAATAATAGAAAAGGGGGTTCGTGTGAATTAGATACGGGAAATATTTGGGGTACAATTACAAGAATGCCGGCAGAAATTTGTTAAAGCACAGGCCTCAAAGTGTTCAAAAACACTGCCTATGTTGTTAACTCTAACGATATTTATGAATTTCCAAGTGTTTTTTAAGATTGAGTCTTTACATATTCATATACCCGCCTTATATCATAACATATATCCCAATCTTAGCGGAATGAATCATTCATATCGCTGCCCTATGTGGTTGATCTTAGCATTGCAATCTGTAAGCGATTATCTAATTTCACATTTCAAATGGACTATTTCTTACAAATATAGTTGGTTTCACTTTCAGAATAACTGCAAACGGGAGTGTGTATATCGACACGGCATTCTAACTTCTACTCTAACGTGCTGGCCCCTTTCAACAAGATAACATTTCTAAATGCTGCATGTGTCCGAATACAAACTCTGTAAGACCAGAGCGCTCTACGGTGTAATAACAATTTGACAATGATTTGACAATGTGGCAGGGAACTTCCAAAGATCCTTTGTAACGACTGTATAATCCAAAATGAATGGACGAGTTTGTGTGGAAGAATTAGTTTACAAAACGGCCAAGAATCGGTGATTTTGAGGACAGGTTTTTTTCACCTCATAGAAAATTTCTCAAAATTTGACTTTTTAAAGAGGGGGGGGGAATCGCTGGAATTATTTTATGATTTAACGTGTGTTACAATCCCTTGTTTTCGCTCCTTTTTTATGCGGTAAAACATTCAGGCAGAAATCGTGAAATAAGATATCAAAACAACGGTTGTAGTGTCTTTTATCTGAACATGGGTTGGGTTCAGGGAGAAATTCTAATTGTCCAACAATTTGGCTAAAAAAAATGTTTTTGGGGGGGTGGGGACTGCCGATTTGCAGGAGACCATTTGTATCACCACAGTGCCTGATTCCTTAATCTGTCCCCCCTTGGAAAATAGGCGGAGTTGATTAAACAATGCCTGTTGAGATCCTTACCAAGAGCCGCGATGGGTTTTACTGATAAACAAAGGTGACAGTTTATGGAGGGCACTATTTGTTGCCGAGGTGGTCAAGTCCAGGAGGTTGTAAGAAACTATGAGGGTTCTTGTCACGATTTGTAAGCTCTTGTTGTCTTTGTTCACTGAAGCAGTTGGTGGACAGTATTGATACCCGCCAGTCTCAGTCTGTTACATAAACCACCAGCATGTTAAAGCGGAATTGCCAAAGATTCGAGCTACACGCCCTCCTGTCTGCACAATTCTAAACTTGAGTTTTTAGCGTATCATCTACAACTAACGGTAACCAACTAATGATTTTTGTTGTGGCAATATTCTCTGTCACCTGGCAATTGCAGATTTAATGTACTTTCGATTGTGCCCCTATTCATATAGTAGCCCTGATGCCGCATTCAATCCTTCCCCGCATTCCTACAGGAATTGAAAAGAACTCGGAGAGAACTCATCACAATAAATTGCGCCCAATCTGTTGATATAAGGTACCCTGGATATACGCACAGAAAACATCTGTCGATGCTCTCCCCCCCCCCCCCCCCCGTGCCCCCTCAATTCATCTATTTTTTTAAGGTACAGTTATAGTAAACTTGGGAGATGGCTTCAGCGAAACAAAATTCATACACGTTTCTCAACATGCCCAAACGTATTCAGTGGTGGCTGTGGAGAAATCCCATGGAAGCCGAATGCTTAAATCATAAAGATGTATTAATCTGTGGTTCGTGGCTTTGGCCAATTGCTGCATGCTTAACCAAGCGTTTTACCGGAGCATTTTAGATACTTAGAGCTTGTAAAAAAAAGATTGCACTGTTTCTACCAAGATGTGCTTAGTTTTATATGTAACAGTTACTCAAGTGGAATAAAATCTAAATGTAACGTCAGCAAAATAGAAACACTACAATATACAAGTAAGATTCAATTAGATTAGAAAAATAGTTCTTAAAGTACCGAATGTTAAGTGAACAAACGCTTTTATTTAGATTTGAGACAGTTCCCCTGTATTGTTCATGGCCTTGACTTTTCTCTCTGACTGTGAATGCGATGTCCAGTTGACGCGTTCTGTTGTACTGTACCAGGACGGTTTGAATGCTAGATTATGTGACAATATTAATCTCCTGGTTGGGGGGTGACAGTATCAAGTGCAATAAATATACGATTTTGTTCACTAGAACGATTATTGCAACGAAAGTAAGAATTGCGCTTTAAACCTGTAGAGTATATTCATTGTGGGTTGATGCACCTTCTGCCTGTTTCCAACACAGAACAAAGGGAAGCAACACACGCCGAGTATGATATTTAAATGTATACAGCATTCGTTGGTATTAACTGAGATGTTCACATTTCGGATTGATCATTTCCCAATATGCAGAACCTGTTTCTTTTGTAAATTCACATTGATCAATTCCATGTGTCTATCACCACTGTACCAACACCACAAATGATGAATTTGTACAAATGAGTTCATTCATAAACCACTGGTATCTTGTCATCTTCTTCCTCTTTCCCCAAGAGCTAGAAGCAACGTTGTGATGAATTTTAAAAGACAATTTTCCCTCTTCACATTTCAATGCGATACCCATCGCTTGAATCCCAAGTGACCCTCCTCTCCCGTGACGTTGTCCTTGACACAATGCATCATTATCCAATCAAAAACTTCTAATAAGCCCCTTCCGGTTTGCGACTGAGATAGAAAGCGTATCTTATTTCCGGCTCCTGCTTGGCAAGACGCGAACAGTATAATTATGCGTAATTTTGCAACGCAGAGACTTACCGTCACTGTGTTAGAAGAAAGTTTGAGACAGCCTTCCGGCCTCCACAAGAAATCTTTTGTCACCTGGAGAAGGGGAAGTACCGGCTTTGATGTCTGAAATCCCCTATGCTATGGGGAGAATAATGGATAATTTCGGGGTCAGTACCAGGCTGTGATCTAATGTGAACTTTTTAAGTGACATCATAAACTACGAAAGCACAACGGACTTAGTTATTAATGTCATCTGAAATCTGAAATAACATTGCCACTTGATTCTTTTCTTTTGTCTATGACATCCAAACTTAGATATTAATACATGTTACATAATCGCTGCATCTTTATAAATTATACTAATCCATTGATGACGAGGAAATAACATAGCTAACATAGCGTGTCATAGATAGAATAACACCTAGACTGACGTGTGATACATGGAAAAGTTGAATAGGGTGGGGATAAAGGTTATATTTTAATGGCTGTTTTGAAAATAGTAGTTGAGTGCATTTTCCCCATGCGCAATTTTATGAAATGCAACTTTTTCGTGGGAATTGTGATAAAACACATATCACACGTTTCAAGCAGCTAAATAGCCAACAAACTGGTATAAATGACGGAAACTTAATTCAGCCAGTTGTGGAGTGTACATTATTTGTCTATAAAGGTTGCATGAAAATAAAGAAAATCCCAATATGCCAACAAGGCCCATAGTAAGGTTTCCATGACCCACTTCTGTGCTATGTGGTTAAATTAGTCGAAACTCAGATCACTTTTTGTTACTCAAACATTGTGACATCACAATTACGCTCATCATTTTGTACAACAGGAAGATTGTTTATTGAAGAAAAAGAAAAGCTTATCTATTAACCATCCTCCATCACTGTCACGGCCCAATAAAATCAGTAAACAACGCCATGCGTTGGATTCAGAAGAATGCGCTACCTTTTATAAACAAAGGCAAAGACTGCTGGTAGAATTATTTCATGAAAAAAGAACATGATATTGCAGATAAGCAATTGGTTGAGATATTTATACAACTAACAAAGGGACTTGTTGAAGTATATCTCAAATCTTTCATTGTTGTGCTTTTACAATTAACTTCAATTTTTTGGCATCTACATAAGTATGTATCTGTGCTGGCTTTTACCATGAACTAGAAGCGTATTTTTGCAAGTACCTTCCCCCATTCTTACAAAAAATAGAGAGCAAGTATATCAATTGTTAAATAAATGGACAATGAAAAAAATTAGAATAGGAAGATACACATCAACATTTTTATTTTGCAAACTTCAAAACCGCAGGTGTGAAGTGAAGAAACAACAAAGCACTTGGAGCCTGAAATTATTCTGAGATAATAGGTATGGATGCATACATTTATATCTGAATAGAGGCATTAAACCACTTAAAATAAATCATTAACACCTCTACTAAAACAGTGAAGAGAAATTTCAGATAAATGCTTAAAGCAGTTGTGCTTATTATCCCATCGTGTAGTTTCAAGCATCATTTAGGTTTCCAACTCCTCCCTGCCAAACACACACAGTCATCAACACACAACACATCAACACACAACACAGTCGTACACATGTTTATGCACATGCTCACACACACACAACACATGCTTGCTTTCATGAGTAGTTTCAAATATTTAATCTAAAATTAGTACAGATCTTCCTTCTTCTAATGCTTCATTCTCATCATGCCATTGCACCCAAAAGGCAGTCAGAAGCTCTTCATAAATGTTCTGTCCTTTGCTGTGTTGTTTTCTTCCCAAGAGAGGTTTCTTTTTCTTATGTTGTTCCTGTTTTGCCCACCACAATATTAAATTATTGATCTAAATCTCAGGTTTGCACTCACACATCTTTATCTCTCCCAACATCTCCAGTAAATGTATTTTGATTACTGACAAATCTTGTCTTATCATAGACACAACTGATCTAAATATTTCAAGCCAACTACATGAACTCATATCCACAGTATTTGCCTTTTCCCACACGTAACTAACATGTGCCTAATTCTATATTAGCATCAATACTGAAATGGAACAACATTGCAATGATCCCTATTATTAGATTCTTATTTAGTAATTTCATTTAGTTTCTTAATATATCCCCTTCCTCATCCCAACTATTTATACTATTAGCTCATCTTTCTTGTTCTCTATATCATGCTTCTCCTTTCTTCTTTGCTTTGTTTTCTAATTTAGGTTTATCTATCTATCTATCTATCTATCTATCTATCTATCTATCTATCTATCTTCCTTTTCTTCTAAACAGCCCTGAATCTAAAGCTGAACTATGTAATCATATTTTCACACACCGACTTGCAACCATGTTGTTATAGGCAACTGTGATAAATTGCATCCTGATGTGATCAGAATGAGTCCACATTTGTCTTGATGTACTTCACAAGTGCAATGAAGATAAGATGAAAATACTGATGACTAACTGAGTTTGAGTCAGATCCATACACATTTTATTCGAAACCTGAATAAAATGAACAGTTATGTTGCAGTTCCCAAACATAAAATTACAGAGATGCTTACTTCCTTCAGACAATTTCCTCAAGTTCTGAATTTGGGTTATCTCTCCCCATGTCATGATGCACAACCAATCTCCATTCGCTTTTAACAAAGCCATAACAGTCCATAACAAGGAACAATTCCTTTGTTAATTTCAGGCAGCACGCTTTATATTGGACTAAGAGTAAGATCAGTGGTACAAGTACATTACTATTTTCTATTCGTATCACTGAATTGTTTACTCATTTTTTGCTAAAGTAATGACAAAAAATTCCTAAGGGCCCAAGAAGGCTTCAGTAATCTTGAGACCAAATCTTTTGAGTAGTCCAGCAATATAATCTCAATTTCAGATGTATTATATCTTTAAAATACCGTTTATTAGTATCACAGTATGTCATTCCCTGCTTTACTATTTTATATAGTACCGAGGGTGGATTCCAGTTGTTATGCATATTTTCTTGCCTGTGGACAGTGTTATGGTGAACAGTGAGAGGTGCAAGTTACTGTGATCAAAGCACTTTATTAGAAAGGCAATGATTTGGGGCTTTCTTACACATGTTGCATGGAGTAGCTGATCATTGATCCCTTATATACAAACTGTAATGATCATAAACAGAAGTTAAAAGAGAGTTTTTAAGAAATCGTTTATGTGAGGCGCTACTGTTATTTATTGTATAGTGACCGTGTGGATTTATTACTGTTCAGCTATCTTCAGTAGTTAAAAGACAAAACGTGTATATATAATAAATATCGATATGTATGGAACATAGTGATTAACAGTGAAATATTATTAACTTCTCTAAGATTATTTTCTTTTAAAAAAAGTCTTGTTATTTAAACTACATACAGTTACACTTGTAGAAAATAATCATCTATATTCCAATAATTTAATCAAATAACTTCTTCGTGTATTTCATTTAGAAGCAAGAGGTCATATGAGCAAGTTACTCAAATATTAAACCAAAGAAGTAGACGAGTATCTCGGAGAGTTGAGCTATAGAAGACCATACAATTCAAGCGAGTTTTAGAAAACTATTGTAGACCAAGGTTCGTTCGCGTGTGCACCGTCTCCACCATATGAACGACCTTTGCATGTTTGGTGAGCGAGCGGCCGTTTTTTCAGAGCTGAGTGGAGAGACAGTATAACTCTGGTCCATCTAATGGGTACGCACCCAAACATGTACTGATCTCAAACCCTGAGCGTACGACAATTGCATCCCGAGTGGGTTTAAAAAAAAAACTTACCGGTGCAATAATAATAAAATTGCGGATTGGTCTAAAAACGTATCAGGTCTCTTGATTCCCATTTAATGGCATGCAGGAGCTTCGGTATATAGTGGTCATTAATAGTAAGGCAGGCGACCTTGGGGGCGGGGGTTATATCAGCAGAGGCAACAATCCGTCCCAGAGTGTAGTTTGGAATAAATCGAAGATAGCAGAACACGGCAATAAAGTCTAACAATGTGCCCACACTGAACTGGCTTTCCTGTATAAAGGTGTTGATTTACTGCTGTACCTTGAAGCTACTACAGGTGATAGTAACTGTAGCACAATGTGCCCAGAAGTTCTCCGTGTTAGCATACCTTCACTCTGAGATAGGAAATATAAATCGCGCACTAACATATTTATATATAAGATCGCAATATCACTTTAAGATAGGCACATTGCAATGACATTATTGTTGGAATTCCCTTTTTCTTTCAGTGTCATTATAGAAAAAGAGCTCAGTTTGATTTCTTGGTATGTAACGTCGCCAGGTCAGGTTAGGATTAGAATATATTTGTAAAAGGTTAGGACGCCGAGGTACCACTGGATGGAAGCGTTCTACTCGTTGTTGATTTGCCGCAGAGTCTGGAGGTGGAAAAGCCGCAGCTCCACATCACCAATGAATATATTAATTAATAATCATTAAATATTTAGTCACTGGTGTAAAGATTTATTGTCCACTGACGCCAGAAAAGTATTTACATATTTATTGGATATTTCCAAAGATCATCAGTCACTGAGATTAGGCTGCGAGTTTATGAAATACAAGGCGACATATTTGTTTGCAGAATATATACGAATGAGTTCAAAAGAATTTAAATTACAAAATGAATGTTATTTCACTGTATAAGGATCGAACACTCTAGTGTCCTTTCTCTTATATTCTCGTCTTTCTCGAAGTGAGAGGAGAGATGGACATAGTTTTCTTTCATTTACCCTGGAAGCAATGCTTTGTATTCCACGCTGGTATTTATCCTTTATCGGGAAGTTTGTTGCTGTAATTTTGTGATGGAGACTATCCTGGGAGGCTTTCAATCTGCCTCAACTCACAAAGGAACCAATGCAATTTTTTACTCGCTCGGTTATTTTATCCGATTTTCGTCTCTCTAGCTCTGTACTAACAGTACGGTTCGTCCCCAGGCTACGTACAGTAGGAGCATCAATATGTGTGGAAGCAACCTGAGCATGTTAACAGGATTGCAATTTATCCCGAAAGACTGGCCCTCTCCGCAGTCCCCGGTCCCTGCGGCATTGCTTTGCTTGATGTGAACAGGTGCAGCACCGGCCAGCGAGCCAATGTGCCTCGCTTAAACTCCCATTATAATTACAATTACTGACCAGTAACAGAATGAGCACCCGTATTAAATACATAACTGCTAAAAGTAAATTATTTGGTTCTATAAATTTCATAACATTTAGCCCAAACCTCATAAAAGAAGCAATGTGTAAAACTTGTCACGACAAGGCATCCATCTATCTATCTATCTATCTATCTATCTGTCTGTCTGTCTATCTATCTATCTATCCCCCGCCCTCTCTCTCTATCTATCCCCGCCCTCTCTCTATCTCTATCTATCCCCGCCCCTCTCTCTCTATCTATCCCCGCCCTCTCTCTCTCTCTCTATCTATCCCCGCCCCCCTCTCTCTCTCTCTCTCTATCTATCTATCGCCCGCCTCTCTCTCTCTCTATCCCCCACCCCTCTCTATCTATCCCCCACCCCTCTCTCTATCTATCTATCCCCGCCCGCTCTCTCTCTATCCCCGCCCGCTCTCTATCTATCCCCGCCCCCCTCTCTCTCTCTCTATCTATCTATCGCCCGCCTCTCTCTCTCTCTATCCCCCGCCCCTCTCTATCTATCCCCCGCCCCTCTCTCTATCTATCTATCCCCCGCCCCCTCTCTCTCTCTATCCCCCGCCCGCTCTCTATCTATCCCCCGCCCTTCTCTCACTCTATCTATTCCCCGGCCCTCTCTCTCTCTATCTATCCCCGCCCTCTCAATTTTTTTTTCAATTCAAATTGCTTTATTGGCATGACAAGGTACATCTTATGTTGCCAAAGCACCGAAAAACATGTCTGATTGAACACGTAAACGCAGATCTAGCCATACAGTGTATAAACAGATATATCCCCGTATGTATAAATATACACACATATAATATGCATATAATCTTTTCTTAGATTTAATGGTTGTCCCTCTGCTTATGGCAAGCTGTAACATAGTTTGCCGCTAAAGTTACGCAATTTCTCTGTTCCCCTAATAGATATGGGAGTTTTTGGTTGTCAATCAAATTTTTGAACTCAGGGCATATTTTTATGAATTTTGGGTAGAAATTCCCCCTTATGTCCTGATAGTTTCCACAAGTTGTGAGGAAGTGCATCTCTGTCTCCACCACTCCCTGACTGCAGTGAGAGCATATCCTGTCCTCTCTTGGCAGCCAGATCTGCCTGTGTCTGCCTTTTTCGATGGCCAGGCTATGCTCACTAAGCCTGTACATAGTCAAGGTTTTTCTCAATTTGCTATCTTTTACCATGGTCAGGTATTCAGCCATGGTGTATTGTCTGTTTAGGGCCAAATAGCAATCGAGTTTGTTTTGGGTTTTTGTTGTTTCTGTCCAATAGGTCAGATATTTTTCCTTTTGTTTAGTGACCATTGTGTTGGGTCGAATTTTCTGTGCTAGGATGTCACTGTCCTGGAGCTGATTATTATTATTAGTGTCAGTAGTTACTTCACTGAGTCCCAGGACTAATTGACTGAGGGGACTCTTTTCTATGATCATCTCTTGGCATTTCAGGGCTTCGTAATGATAGCAGTGGGGGTTGCTCATTTTTAGGTGTTTCCAAAATTTGATGGCTTTTTTTGGATATTAATTAGTAGTGGATATTGGCCTAGTTCTGCCTTGCATGCATTGTTTGCGGTTTTCCTCTGAGTCCGGAGGATACTTTTACAGAATTTTGCATGTAGGATCTCAATTGGGTGTTTGTCCCATTTTGCAAATTCTTGTTGTGTTAGCGGACCCCACACCTCACTGCCATAGAGTGCAATTGGTTCAATTACTGATTTAAAAATTTTGAGCCAAATGCCAATTGGGATTTCTATTTGGATTGACTGGTAGAACTAGTTTGTAGTTTGCTCAATTTTGGTTGCTCCTAGTGTGAAATTTATTCTGGGTCCCTGATGTCTGGATCTTTGCTGGAACACAAGAACTTTGGTTTTTTGGGGGTTCTCTCTCTCTATCTATCTATCTATCCCCGCCCCCTCTCTCTCTCTATCCCCCACCCGCTCTCTATCTATCCCCCGCCCCCCCTCTCTCTCTCTCTCTATATCTATCTATCCCCCGCCCTCGCTATACCTGTCTGCCATCTTGGCCATTTATATTCTAGCTTATTTGGCTTATTCACAAACGATTCCAGCATACTCAACACAATTTGACCACAAATAGTTCGTACAGTTAAATACATTCGAACAATAAAATTGAATGTCGAAACATAGGTAATTTACCAAGAAGTAACACTCGGGATTATGCTTTGACATTGGAATTCTATGTTTGAATTGGAGGAGACCTGGGCCGGGCATGTTTTCGAATTCACTGTAGAAATAAAACACATTGATGTACAGATAAATCGTTCATCAGAATGCAGTTTTCGTTTTGCACGTGAGCTACCCATTCAGCAGGAATCTGAACCATCTGCCATTGAGTTATGATTGGCCAGTCAGTATAGACCCTATAATGTAGCGATACACTATGCATTTATTTATATATTAGGTCCCATCTGGCTCCCAATTCGCCTTTTGTGTATTCCATACAAAAGCTTTGTGGAAGTACACGTCGAGCTGTTAAAGTATATTCCTGTTGCACAGATTAAACATCTGGGATCTTTGGGTTTCCATTACCTGCGCCTGGGATTTTTAATATCGCCACGCCATATGTTCGAAGCCCCTTCAATTTACATTTCAGATAATGAGATCGTTTTTACAATTTGAATGATTCACTCTGAGATTTTTTTTTGGTTGGTGGGGGCGGAGTAAACAATTCGCCAGTGGTCTCAGCTGTGGGAAAGTGGGATCTGAATCACCGGGTGAAACTTCAAAGAGCTTCGCGCAGATTTGAAATGGCTGTTTTCAGGAGCTCTGCTTTAAATGAGTGCAGGTTTGCAATAGTGAGACAGTCGATGTGAACAGTTATAACCTGAACCCTCCCCGTCACACAGCACTCAAACAGATATGGTTAAAGCCGAACCAAGTAATACGCAGTGCGCAATTATAATGATATTCATTCATTGTTATTATGATATTATTCATTATTATTGTGATAATCAATCATTCATTATTGTGATATTTATTAATTGAACAGTAACCCAGATAACACATGTAAGCATCGGTGTTGAGGATTATTTACTCGTTTAACGCCATTGATTTGGCAATGTTGAAACTTTGGGCGGAAGGAATCGTTGGATAACCCGGTCAAATGAGGACCTGATAGACAATTTCAAATTCCTTGGCCCAATTGCATTATTTTTCCTCAGACAATGTTAAAGGCAACGCTGATTGAATCAGTCTTGTGTAGTCTGTGAGAAGCCGCGTTATAAACTAAACTGGAAAAGCTAAAGAAGAATCAATTTTTAGATAAGGATTGTATGTTTGGCACCAGCCGCTTCAGGCACTGTTCAGTAGATATTAAATATTAACTGCAGAATACTGAAACATTTTCAAATCTGTTACCTAATTTCTCGGTCATTCAGTCTGGTAACAACAGCCCCCTCAAAACGACCACCTTGTATTTGTACAAAGTGATGAAAATATTCATTGTCAAGAATAATGGGCGTAACCGAGTGAAATATCTGAACCCGAGGGATTGTGTCTCAGGGACTAAATATTGCAAAGAGTTAATGAACATCTGTGAGGAGAATGTGTATAATGCGGATATTTCTGTGGCTCTGTTTCAGAGTATTTGGCGCTGCTATCTTTCTCACCTCCACTCTCAATATGCTCATCCCATCTGCAGCTAAAGTGCACTATGGTTTCGTGATGTTCATCCGGATCCTGCAGGGACTGGTAGAGGTATGTTTGACCCTCCCGGGGTATTGGAGCAACACCGACTAATTCAAAGAAGCCCACAGAGAGTGCTCACAATACAATGTAGTAAGCTCTGTGGGAAAAAAAAATATTCTTCCCTCTGACATTATTCTACAGTTTGCCCTTTATGCATTACCTGTTTAAACTGATGAAAGTTTCACTCCCCAAACATCATAACCCACCTGTTTTGTCTCTTTACAGATGGTGACTGACCTATTGTGTGTCTCCAGCCTTTTCTATTTTCATTTAAGATTTCCAGCATTTGCAGTCTTTCTTTTTGTTAATTTTACCTTTGACTTGTTAATGTTTTATTACCGATTATATATTGTCATGTTTCTGAACGAATTGGAAACTAATAGCTTTAACTGCATGCATATATTTTAATTAATATGATACAATTGTTTCTTGCAGAATTTTTTGTAGGAATACAGCTATCTGGTTACACGCAGGTCTATTTTTACACATAAAAAGGAAATGTAAACTCGTGATGTAATTGTGTTATTGGGTAGAATATAATAGTAACTGAACTGCAAGATACATTCACACCTCTTAAAATTCTCGACTGCTGATTCCTCTATTTCGTCTGCATCAATAATTGAACAAAGAGTAAATGTATTGATTTTTTACTTAGATGACTGTTAACAAATTACAGACCGGTTTGGCACTCACACTCTGTGTAAAAACATAAATGATGTATGTTTGCAGGGAGTCACGTACCCAGCCTGCCATGGCATATGGAGTAAATGGGCTCCACCATTAGAGAGAAGCAGGCTGGCAACCACCTCATTTTGTGGTAATTAGCATTTTGTTTCTCCTGTAAGTTTTTTAAAATTTTAAATGGATAAACTGTTGCGGAAGTGCAACCTTTGAATGGGATCTTATTTACGTGTTGATTTGACACTGATCTTCTTGCAGGTTCTTATGCTGGAGCTGTAGTTGCTATGCCTTTAGCTGGGATTCTAGTGCAATACACCGGATGGCCCTCCGTGTTTTATGTGTATGGTAGGTTCTAAATCCCAGTGAAGCAGGTGATTGCTGACCAACATGCCTTAAATACATATCGGCCAATAAGCTTTAACACACCAAAGAACACTTGTTTCTTTTAATAAAGTAGTTATTTATTTTGCTTTTGCTGTTTCATTAATGTCTGTATTTATATGATTATCAATACAAGCATTACATTTCTGAAAATACAGTACTGATTAGCTACAAAATAACTTACTAATCCTAGATTGTTATGAACTTTTATTACACAAAAGAAATCAGTTCCCGTGTTATTTTAAAAAAATCTAGCAAATTAATTAAGATTAATAATGGAGCTATTTTGAAGTCTATATTTACAAGTTGGTAAAGCTGTTAAAAAAGCATATGGGACCCTTGGCCTTATAAATAGAGGCATAGAGTATGAAAGCAAGGAAGTTATGCTAAATCTATATAAATCACTGGCTACGTCTCAGCTGGAGTATTGTGGTAGAAAGTTGTCTTGAATGGTAGCACAAAATGGTTGGCATCGAATTGACTGCCTATTATATGCCTCACTTGATATTCAGTTCTATTGAAGTCAATGGAACTGAGTATCTGACGGGGAGTATATTGGCGGCTAATTCAATACCACCTACTTAATGCTACCACCCAAGATTAAGTTCCACCCTATTGTGTCCAATTCTGGGCACCACACTTTAGAAAAGATGTCAAGGCCTTGGAGAGGGTGCAGAAGAGGTTTACTAGAATGGTACCGTGGTGAGGAACTTTAGTTATGCGGAGAGACAAGAACAGAGACAGTTAAGGGGAGATGTAAGAGAGGTGTTCAAAATTATATGGGGTTTTGATAGAGTAAATAAGGAGAAACTGTTTCCACTGGTGGGTGGATCGGTAACCAAAGGATACAGATATAAAATAATTGGCAAATGAACCAGAGGGGAGATGAGGAGATTTTTTTTTGCACAGCAAGTTGTTATGATCTGGAATACACTGCCTGAAATGGTGGCAGCAGCAGATTCAATAGTAACTTTCAAAAGGGAATTGGATAAATACTTGAAAAGGAACAATTTACAGGGCTATGGGGAAAGAGTGGAGGAGCAGTACTAATTGGATCGCTCTTTCAAAGAGCCAGCACGGGCCCAGTGGGATGCATCGTCTCCTTATGTATTGTAAGATTCTATGATTATAGGTGTTATTTTAGAATGTATAATAGCCAATATAATAAATATAATTGAATTAGTTCTTTAAACTGGATGGGAACTCTAATCTTTCTTCATGAAATCAATGGAAAGACAAATTGGGGAATTTCTATACTGGATTCTTGACCTGCAATGCCAGTTTAAGTTCTGGTGGTAAGTTGAAAATGGTCCTTTAAATAATGTTTGAACTAAAAAAACATAGTATGTAAATCTGTAGTAACTCCCTAATATAGTCACTTTAATTCTCCGCTCCACTCCCACTGTGATGTCTCCGTCCTCAGCCTCTTACACTGTTCCAACGAAGCTCAATGTAAGCTCGAGGAACAGCACCTCATCTTCCGATTAGGCACTTTACAGCCTTCTGGACTCAACATCGAGTTCAACAATTTCAGACCATAACCTCGGCCCCTATGTTTTATTTTTTCTCTCACATAACAGCTGTTGATGATTCTGCCATCGCCATTTACACCACATCTAGAGTCATCTTTTGTTTCTTAATGTTCCATTACCATCTCCTTTTGCCTTGCACCATCATCACTTTTGTCTTTTAATCTCTCCTGCCTTCCATCCTATCAGAGTCCTTCCCTTTGTTCTTTCCTCCCCTCCTCCCTTTCCCTGCCCCACACTAGCTTAAAAATCTGTTACTTCTCCAACTTTTTCCAGTTCTGACAAAGGGTCGTCAACCTGAAACGTTAACTCTGTTTCTCTCTCCACGATGCTGTCTGACCTGCTGAGTGTTTCCAGCATTTTCAGTTGTTGTCCCTAATATAGTGGTTATTCTTACTCCAAAAATGTAAATAATATTACCTTGGGGGCAATTGTACAATATAAGCTGGCAGTGGGTGAGGTTTCCACCACCACTGTATATTTAGAATATTATCCTGAGGTGCTATTAGATTAGAGCATCACTTATGCATATAAGTATGCATGGCAACATTTTTGTAATTGGTTTAGATGAGAGGTTATGGAATCAAGGGCAACATCTGACTGGTACAAAACCACAGCATATAGCAATATGATGCTATCAAATATAATTTGTATATAAAATTCTTAGTTTCAAATAAGGATAGTTAATCTCGATTTCAGATACATTGATAATGTTATAATGCTGTGATGTGCTGGTAGGTTCAACCACAGATGTTGGCTAGGGGAGCAATAAATAGTAAAGTAAACAAATATAAGTCTACTAAAACATATATAGTTGAGATACAAAAGTCTTCTAAGGTGTAATGGGTTAGCAATAATTGACCAAATGCATATTATGATCCAATTGAGTAGAAGCTGGCTAATTAAACCCTCAATCTCAATCTTCATTTGGCACAGCACACACAAATGTCCAGTAGACTTGAGTTAAGATTATTAGGCAAAATGCAATTTACTCCTTTGAAATATATGTTCTTATTTGGCAAATATAGTAATGAGATGAATGCACAATTGTACCCATCTGTTCCTGAAATCGTCATTTTTAATACTGCTTTTTATTAAATACATAAATTACAAAAGCAAATGTTTTAAACAAGTCAGTGAAAGAAAGACCCCCAGGAAGAGCTGAAATTGCACAGCAGTTCTGTCAGTGCAAAATTGGTTAGCATTTCCCGCAAGATACTTCATCAGAAGGTCTGTGCTCGCGAACGTTTCCACTCAACAGGGTTGATACTCTGAGTATTTGCCCAGTGTCCATGATTTTCCAATGCGCTCTCATGGCATGTGAGATACCTTGCCACATGTGTGAGGCTTGAGAAAATCTACCCTTAAAATATTAACCTGCTGTTCCCCTTTCAGCTATTGATTGCCTGGCTGTGCAGTTCTGGCATTTTCTGTTCTTATTTCAGAGTTCCAGCATTCATACTTCTTTCCACGTTAATAAATTAATTTTTTTTGCAAATATTAAAAACTATTTGTGCCAAATAATAACTGAATAGTGAGATATTAAATAACTAGTAATTGTCCTGTTGCAGAACAATGGCATTTTGTACTATACATCTAACTTCTGATTCTACATAGTTGCTGACGTAAGAAAACTACTAGGCACTTGGTCTAAGCGTTAAACAAAGCTTTAATCAACTGTTTTACAACATGGAGGTCTAGTTGTGTCCTTCACTAGTTCCTGTTAAGAATGTCCTGTGCAAGCTGGGCCCGTGCCCGAGTATTTATACTCTCCCTGGACAGCGCCACCCGTAGGCCGCTCAGTATTATTTCATAAATCTTTCTTTCATGATTGACTGATTCATGTCAGTTGCTTTCATATGTTTCTTCCTTTTTTTTGGACTAGGGTCTTTTGGAATAGTGTGGTACATGTTCTGGATTCTGGTATCCTACGAAAGTCCTGCAGCACATCCAACTATCACAGACGAGGAGCGCACCTACATTGAAGAAAGCATTGGTGAAAGTGCCAACCTTATTGGAGGAATAGATGTATGGACATTTCTTTCTGCACTTAATTTTAGATACATTTCAGTTAATTAAACACAAATACAGTTCCGTGTAAAATTACTCAAACATATGCACAAAGCTCTGTGCGTATATAATCACATTTATTGAACTTTGTATATGCATACTTTATAAGTCCCTTGAGCTCTGCACCTATGTACTTTAACATGTGCAGAACTTTGTCCTGACAGCCTGAATAATGGGCACAGGGCTCTGGACTTAGATATTGAAATACATGTGCAGAGATCTGCTCTTACATATGTGCACCAGCTTTTTGCATACGTTCTTAAATTCATGCACTGAGTGTTGGGCCTACATACTTTGAACTCATACACTGAGCTCTGCGCACACATACTTTAACACGACAACAACAACACACATTTATATAGCACCCATAAGGTAGTAAAATGCCCCAAAGCGCTTCACAGGAGCGTTATCAAACAAAATTTGACACCGAGCCACATAAGGAGATATTTGGACAGATGACCAAAAGCTTGGACAAAGAGGTAGATTTTAAGGAGCGTCTTGAAGGAGGAGAGAAAGGCAGAGAGGTGGAGATGTTTAGGGAGGGAATTCCAGAGCTTAGGGCCTAGGCAGCCACCAGTGGTGGATCGATTAAAATAGGGGACGCACAAGTGGCCATAATTTGAGGAGCGCCAAGACCTCAGAGGGATGTAGGGCTGAAGGAGATTACAGAGATAGGGATGGGTGAGGCCATGGAGGATTTGAAAATAAGGATGAGAATTTTAAAACTGAGGCATTGCCGGACCAGGAGCCAATTTGGTCAGCAAGCACAGGGGTGATGTATGACTGGGGCTTGGTATGAGTTAGGATACGGGCAGAACATTTTTGGATGACTTCAAGTTTATGGAGGGTGGAAGCTGTGCGAGGCCAGCTGGGAGAGCATTGGAATAGTTAAGTCTAGAGGTAACAAAGGCATGGATGAAGGTTTTATCAGCAGATGAGGTGAGGTGGGGCAGAGCTAGGCGATGTAATGGAGGTGGAAGCAGGCGGTCTTGGTGATGGCGTGGATATGTGGTCGGAAGCTCATCTTGAGGTTAAATATGACACCAAGATTGCAAACGATCTGGTTCAGCCTCAGGCAATTGCCAGGGAGAGGGATGATGTTGGTGGCTAGGGAACGCAGTTTGTGGCGGGGACCAAAGACAATTGCTTTGGTCTTCCCAATATATAGTTGGAGAAAATTTTTGATCATCCAGTATTGGATGTTGGACAAGCAGTGTGACAAATCAGAGACAATGGAAGGGTCAAGAGAGGTGGTGGTACAGTACAGCTGGGTGTCGTTAGCGTACATGTAGAAACTGATGCTGCGTTTTCGGATGCTATCGCCAAGGGGCAGGATGTAGATGAGAAATAGGAGAGGTGAAGGATAGATCCTTGGGGTCTCCAGAGGTCACGGTGTGGGAGCGGGATGAGAAGCCATTGCAGGTGATTCTCTGGCTACAACGTGATAGATTAGAACGGAACCAGGCACGGGCAGTCCCACCCAGCTGGATGACGGAGGAGAGGCATTGGACGATGATGGTGTGATCAACCATGTCAAAGGCTGCAGAGAGGCTGAGCAGGATGAGGAGGGATAGTTTACCACAGTCACAGTCACACATGATGTCATTACATTGAGCTCTGTACATACATACGACAAAGCTAAGTGGGAAAGTAAGCTGTGAGGAGGACACAAAGAGGCTGCAAAGGAATGGCGTGATAGGGAAACAAGGTGTCAGATGGAGTATAATGTGTGGAAGTCTGAAATTATCCATTTTGGTAGGAAGAATAGAAAAGCAGAATATTTTTCAGAAGATGAGAGACTAGTAAATGTTGGTATGCAGAGGTATTTGTGTGTCCTTGTACATGAATCACAGAAAGTTAACAAGCAGGTACAGCAAGCAATTAGGAAGACAAATGGTATGTTAGCCTTTATTGCAAAGGGGTTGCAGCATAAAAGTGAGGAAGTCTTTCTGCAATTATATAGGGCTTTGGTGAGACCACACCTGGAGTACTGTGCACAGTTTTGGTCTTCTTACCTAAGGAAGGATATACTTGCCTTAGACGGGGCGCAACAAAGGTTCCTGGGATGAGAGGGCTGTCCTACGAGGAGAGATTGAGTAGATTGTGCCCATACTCTCTGGAGTTTGGAAGAATGGGAGGTGATCTAATTGAAGCGTATAAAATTCTTAGAGGGCTTGACAGGGTAGATGCTGAGAGGCTGTTTCCCCTGGCTGGAGAGTCTAGAACTAGGGGCATAGTGTCGGGATAAGGGGTTGACCATTTAGGACTGAGATGAGGAGAAACTTCCTCACTCAGAGGGTGGTGAATCTTTGGAATTCTCTACCCCAGAGGGCCGTGGAGGCTCAGTCATTGAGTATATTCAAGACTGAGAGCGATAGATTTTTGGGCACTAAGGAAATCAAGGGATATGGGGATCGGGCGGGAAAGTGGAGTTGAGTAGAAGATCAGCCATGATCTTATTGAATGGCGGAGCAGGCTCGAGGGGCCGTATGGCCTACTTGTGTTCCTATTTCTAATAACGTGTACTGAGCTTTGAGCATACATATTTTAACACAAGCACTGAGCTTTATACTTACATACAGAAACATGCACACAGAGCTTTGCCCTTACATACTTAAACATGTACACTGAGTTCTGCATATAGTTCAACACATAGTCAAAATGCGGACAAAACTCTTTTCACTGGCTGTTGATGAGAAGAAGAAAAAAAAACCTGACTTTTCCATTAGCTCTTTTCTAACATGAGAAACTTGAAGCTAGTGTAACAGATTTGTTTGGACATTTTTTATTACTTTAACGTACTCGTTTAAAAGGTCTGCTTTACACTGGTTGATGGATGTAACTGTTTTTTACAAAAATGATGTGAGTTGATCTCCTTGAGGTGGATTCATGTTCAGTGTAAGATGCCAAATACCTTGTGATGTTGTACATTTTGAGTTGCTATAATTCTGGAACTGCTACACTGTGGCACAAGAAATGCAGGAATGACATTTCCAGTAACTGGTATTTCTGAGTCTTTAAACATTATTTTAGCAGAATGAAAGGTATTTGATAGCACACCAAACATTTACAAAAGAATAATTTCCTGGTTCTTTGTCATAATATGTTGTTGGAATACTGGGACATGGATTCTACCCACAAGGTATTTTATATTGCAACATAGATTATAGTTTACAATCTTGGTTATTTATCATTAAGCAGTGTTATTATAGCTATATAACAACAACAACATATTTATATAGCGCATTTAACATAATAAAACATCCCAAGGCACTTCACAGGGGTGTTATCAAAAAAAAACATTTGACACCCAGCCACATAAGGAGATGTTAGGGCAGATGACCAAAAGCTTGGTCAAAGAGGTAGGTTTTAAGGAGAGTCTTAAAGGAGGAAAGAGGAATATAGAGGCAGAGAGATTTAGGGGGGGGGGGGTGTATTCCAGAGCCTAGGACCTAGGCAGAATAATGAGGAGTAGTACCCAGCATAATATTAACATAATACTGTAATGTTACCTACTTATTACATTCTGAGTGTGCTGGGGCTTTCTTTATTAATAGTAATTCAATCAGCACAAGGACAAAAATAAACTTGAAATTGTATCTTCAGACATCAAAAAACAACCCATCTAAATAGTAAGATCCTATAGTAATTATTCAATTGGTTCATTAAAAAGTCATTATTTAGAACAAAGATGAAAAATTTCAGCTCTGGAATGAAATCATCGAAATGTGATGATATGTATTTCTCACGGAGTGCTGGTTGTTTATCTAGGTGAACCTTTTTGATTTGCCAGAGAATTGGTGATTTGCTTACCACAGAGCCACTGAGGTTCTTCCCAAAATAACAGGCAAATAACTTGGAAGATAAAACCGGTTGGAGTAGAACTGATTATCTGCCACTATTGGTACTTCACCTGTTAAGAACTATACTGTAGAGCAGTCCAGCTGGTCATTATATAGTTATGTGCTAAGCGTTAAAAAAAAAATTTGGGGGGTAAATTGGTTGTTGATCATTTGACACTTCCATTAGCCAATACATATTTACCATTTTGTTTCACAAAAATCAATTGGTTTGATGTACTAAAGTCTTAATCTGCAAACTATTTGCAGGTGTAATAGGTCACTGGTTTTGGAGGGGGCAGGGATTTCTTCCTCAGGGACTCTAGTTGTGATCAATGTTCCCCACGCATGGTATCTTAGAGGGAACAGCTCGTGAGCGACCTGCGCGGTATCTTCCCGATTGCGGCCGCGCATACGCACAGCTTAGATAGAAACATTGGTTGTGATAATAATTTTCTGATTTTTATTACAGTGAATGAAATTTAACTTATAAATGGACTTGATATAATAAAAGTGACTGGTACACCCCCCAATTTAACAATGATTAAAATCTGATTCGGTTTGTACAATTTTTTTTAGAAATACAAGACACCGTGGAAAAAGTTCTTTACCTCTATGCCAGTCTATGCAATAATTGTGGCAAATTTCTGTAGAAGCTGGACTTTCTACTTGCTGCTGATTAGCCAACCTGCCTACTTTGAAGAAGTCTTCGGATTTGAAATCAGCAAGGTAACTTTCATCCCGAGCGACGATGTTCATAACAAGATAGACAATTTGCCCAGTTCTGTTTTATACAATCATTTTATACAGGAGACTGTGGTTAGAACAATGCAGTTAATCTCTACATCCTGGGTTTAAATCTAAACAAATGCCATTAAGAAATCTCTTCTTTCATCGGCTGGTCAATGCAGCAGTGACTAAGGGGGGAGTTTTACGGGGAGGGGGGGGGTCAGCGGGCGCGATCGTTGGTGGTTCGGGTGGGAACGTTTTTTTTTGCCAGCGGGTCGGGACTCCGCTGTCAACCTGCCACCACCCGCCTTTCCCAAATGGCGGGCCTGTCAGCGCTGAGCAGACCCAACCCGTCACGCAGCAGCAGGGGAGGCAATTCAGGTCATTATGACCTTGTTAATAGAGGATTAACAACAATTTTGAGCTCATTTTTAGAATTTACCAGCTCGCCAATGGGGTCCACACTCCGCGGGGATAGAAAAATAGGAGCAGGAGTAGGCCCTTTGAGCCTGCTCTGCCATTCAATATGATCATGGCTGATCCTCTATCTCAATACCATATTCCTGCTCTCTTCCCCTACCCCTTGATGCCTTTTGTGTCTAGAAATCTATCTATCTCCTTCTTAAATATATTCAGTGACTTGGCCTCCACAGCCTTCTGTGGTAGAGAATTCCACAGGAATTCCACACGTCTGTTAAGCTGGGCGGGAGTTGAATGGCCATGGAATCATCTCATTACTTGACAGCTTGAAATGTGCTATAAAAGCTCCCATCTCACAGCTGTTTACTTTCCAAGCTTAGAAGCTGTTGCTTACTGCATTTGGAAGACAGATTGAGCTTTATGCAGGTTGCAAGTGTTTGGAGAAAACTCTCTATCCAGTGTCACCTCATTGGAACAACCTCTCTCACCATTGTCAGATTGCTTCTCTCATCACAAGTTCACCTGCCATCTATTACATTGACATGGGTGCGGTTTATACTCTCTCACCTTGGTCCTCAGAATCTGACCACGATCAGCTGCAACACAAGCATCACCAGGCACACCAGCAACACCAACAACCACACCAACCTCTCCGCAATCACCTGATGCTGCACAGGACACAGGGCATCAGCACCCGACCATATTGCTGCCCGGGACACCAGGGATGGTCTCACCATGGCCACAATTACTTCACTTGATGCTGCACACCCTGGCTGCCACATGATGCGCCAGGTTGGCACCACCCCACACCAACAACATAATGCATCCCTACAATGCCCATTCCTTTCACACTCATCACCATTGCGGGGGTTACCGTTTTGTCTCACCATTCACTGCAACTCACTAAGCCACTTGCAAAGGTGCCCACAAATTGTCCAGTGTGTTGAAAATAAAGGTTTCAATGTTTGACAGCACATTAACAGAAACTTTACATGAACATTGGATAAAACAGCCAAGTGCCCACCCTTGTGTGTTGTTAGTTGGTATGATTGGACTAGGATGAGGGCGAGTGTGAGGGGTGGCTAGTGAGATGGGGATGTGATAATGTAGATAGAGAGGGATGGGTGGAGGTGCAAGGTAAGTTGGTGTGAGTAAGGATGTGCAGGAGTAGGGTAGGGAAGGCAGAGCGATGGGGATGTGATGAGTGGCACAGCAGGATGAGGTTGAGTGTGGCTTTGCAGTAGTGTTTCATGATCTGTTGAGATCATTGAAAGGTTTGCGCCACTGCAACCTGGTCCTCCTGACGACATCCCTGCTTGTGCCCTCCTGTGCAATGTGCAATCAGGCTGCGTTGGTCTCCTGGGGAGGTCTCTTCCATTCATTGGTGTGCACCTCTGTGCAGTGCTTGCAGCACCTTAATGCTGTAGAACACTGACAGCACAAATGTCAAAGTAAATTTGCGCATGGTCCCTTTAAGGAAACCGGCTGATGACGTGTCGTCAAATGATGTCATCAGACCCGCTTCCTTCAATTGGACCGAGAAATGTCCTGGGCAGGCTTAACAAGCCCAATCAGGGGAAAGTCTTGTCGGAGGCCGGGAAGGAGCCAGCAGTGAGGCCACGACCCACCACCGACCTTGCGCGCCACATTCTCACCGAGGTAGGCAAAATCGCGGCCATAGACACTCCAACAGAATACATCATATATCGGATTTCCTGTCAATAATTCTTTGGTAATACTGGACACCTAGGAGTGCCCTGTGCATTCCTGGCATCCAGGTTGCTACATCTGTGGTGGAAGGCGGTGTTTAAAATTTAAAAGACTGTCTCTCAGCCCATGGAGTTAACCATATAGGCTAAGAAAGAATTGTCTTTTTGAAAATTGAGGCCAGCTGTGGAGGCTGGCAGCCAAGCTACTCTGTTGTAGGTACCTGAAACCTGTTGCAGCCATTTTCCTTCTCGCTACCTCCACACAGGCACCCTGACAGAGGTAGGAATCCCACCTCATAGAGATGTCAACCTTGGCTCAGTAGTGGCAATCTCACCTGTGAGTCAGAAGGTTGCAGGTTTAAGTCCCACTCCAGAGACTTGAGCACATAATTCAAGCTGACACTTCAGTGCAGTACTGAGGGACAATCCGCTGCACTGTCAGAGGTGCTGTCTTTTGGATAAACCAAGGCCCTATCTGCCCTTTCAGGTGGACGTAAAATATCCCATGGCCCAGTGCAAAGAGTAGGGCGGGATCGGGTGGGGGGTTGGGGAGGATTCTGCCCAGTGGCCTGGCCAATATTTGTCCCTCAATCAACATCACTTAAAAAAAAAAACATATTATCTTCCATTATCTCATTGCTGTTTGTGGGATCTTGCTGTTTGCAATTTGGCTGCTCTGTGTCCCTACATTACAACAGAGAGTACACTTCGAAAGAACTTTGGGATGTGCTGTGGTCGTGAAAGGCGCTATATAAATGCAAGTTGTTTCTTTATCTAAAATATGTTAATTACTCTGACCCCAGAAATTCGGTCAGGAGTGGGACATTGGAGCAGACAGAACTTCCGTCCTGCTAAAATTGCACTAGAATTTCAGCAAAACTGAAAATCCTGGCTAAAATGTGTAATATCGTCACTGCTTATTCATTGGCACACTTTTTTTTGAAACATCCCAAATCTTTTTTTAAAAGATCCCCATTCATTTTTGATCTGTTGCCACCTTGTAAATTCATACCTGGTATCACTTTCCACACAAACTGTTAGTCCTGTATACTGCATATACTTAACTTATTACCTTCTTGTCAGGTTAACTACACAGGAGCATGAAAGACGAGGGCTGAATATGATTTTTAAAAACTAGTAACTCTGACTATTATTTAGCTACTAGCGCATTATGTTGGATTTTCTAATAGACATTGCAAGCCCTGCGGGAAAACAATTTACAAGTGAAAAGCTCTGTCACACATTTATAATTGAAGTAATATAACTGAGCTGTGCGGTTTTTAATGCACATTTAAATTTGCCTGGCTTTTGTTGTTCAGCTCTCCCACAGACATTCATAACTCAGTCTGAATGTGCAACACGTCAAAATCTCCAGCAGATTCCTGGAATAGACATGCAACATGTGCTACGTTTCTCAGTGTTCATCCACCTTTCACCTTTGCCCTTCCCTCCCTTTCCTCTGCAGCAGTTGGCTAAGTTTATTTTTTTTTCTTCATGAAATGAACTTTCTTGTCTCTTTCTGTGGCTCTTTTCCACTGCTTGGTTTTCACCAAGACATCAGATCCAATTGAGAGCTGCGCGTTGTATGAGCAAAATCTTTTCGTATTTTTGTTTGAGATAACCTTGTTGCTCTCAGAATCCTGTTATCCTCTTGGCTATTTTAGATTTGATGTCAGATAGTTTTCCCTGGGCCACCTTGTTTGAGAGAATTTTCAATAAGTTAATTCCAGTAATTTATGTCTTTCTCTGCGCAGGGTACAGCAGTACAAGTCATATTCCTTGTTGCCTTTAACTATTACATTTTACTATTCCAGGTGGGTATGCTATCAGCTTTGCCCCATCTTGTCATGACGATTATAGTACCCATTGGTGGGCAGATTGCAGACTACCTCAGAATTAAGAGGATACTTTCAACTACAAATGTCAGAAAGATAATGAACTGTGGAGGTACGTCTCCTTTTTTTTATAGATTTCATGATGATACTTATAAATTTTTAGGCATATTCATTCAGGCTACACCTACAATATAGCAGCAGGTATCGTTATCAGAATACATAACTAAACAGTAGTTTATAATTCTTGATACCGTTGCACAGATTATGGTGTTGGAAGCTAATGAATTCCATATATGAGTTTAAGGACATGCAGTAAGAGTGAAAAGGATACTTGCTACTATAGACTTATCTTTTGGAGTTCAACCACTGGAGTCCAAACATATTCAAAGAGAAGGTTTACTAGACTAATACCTGGACTGGGCGGGTTGTCTTATGAGGAAAGGTTGGACAGGCTAGGCTTGTATCCGCTGGAATTTAGAAGAGTAAGAGGTGACTTGATTGAAACATATAAGATCCTGAGGGGTCTGGACAGGGTGGTTGTGGAGAGGATGTTTCCTCTTGTGGGAGAATCTAGAACTAGGGGTCACTGTTTAAAAATAAGGCGTCGCCCATTTAAGACAGAGATGAGGAGAAATTTTTTCTCACAGAGGGTCATGAGTCTTTGGAACTCTCTTCCTCAGAGGGCGCTGGAAGCAGAGTCTTTGAATATTTTTAAGGCAGAGGTAGATAGATTCTTGATAAGCAAGGGGGGGGGGTGAAAGGTTATCAGGGGTAGGCGGGAGTAATCAGATCAGCCATGATCTTATTGAATGGCGGAGCAGGCTCGAGGGGCTGAGTGGCCTACTCCTGCTCCTAATTCGTATGTAAAGGTTGGAAGCACATTCATATCTAATTCTTACACTCAGAGACGGCCGAGTAAGATAACAATAGCATTCACTCTGCCTGTGAAGGTAGAGTTCAGTCTCTGTTTAATGTAGGGGAAGAGCTGCAATTAGTAACAAAGTAAAAGACTGACAGTAACAATAACAATCTCTAGTTCAGCATTGAAGGTTTGAAATTGTCCCAAGCTATACCAAGGCTGTGTCATCGGCATCATAAGACTGGCAGTATTGAATTTGTCATTGATGTAGGTTTCCCAATGGTATTTCAGCTTAGCACAGGAGCTCAAAATAATGGCCCAGAAATTCGTGTCGGGGGCTTCCCGCGGGTGCAAGCCCCTGACCTACACTTACCTAGCGCGCCGGCAGTTGAGGCCTGGGCCTGCGTGGATTTCCTCTCTGTGGCCCGGTCCAGCTCCCGGCGCGCTGTGCTTGTGTGATCCAGCGGCGTAGTTAGTGCGATGCGTCCGCTGGGATCACGTGAGAAATGGGCAACCAATCGGAGGAGGGAAAAGTCCATTCATGAGCTTGACAGAAAGAACTGTCAAACTAATGAAAACTCCAGCCCCCAAAACAGTACTTACCCTTCAAATAAATATAAAAAAAATCACACTTTTTAAATAAACTATAAATAACTATTTTAAACAATAATTTAAATTTTTGAAAAAAATAATTTTATAAAAAAACGGGGCTAAAAATACACTTACCTTACTTTAAAGTATTTAAAAATAATAAACCTGTGGAAAAAAAATTCCAATTTTAATTAATTGACCACTTACCTTTTAAAATGAAGTCCTTATGCCTGGTTTTTAAATGTGTAAAATGTAGAGGCCTTCATGCACGGAAAAACCAGTAAAAAAAAAGGAAGTTCAACGCGCACGCGCAGACTCCTGCGCGCACGCGTTCGACCTCTGAACCCCTTCGTTCAGAGGTTCGGAAATGCCGGTTTCCCGTGCATGCGTAGTGCATGCAAGAAACCGACACTTCCATCGGGTCCACGCATGAGTACTCCGTCCGTACTCACGCGTTGGGACCCGAATTTCTGGGCCATTGTGTTGGGCATCCTTTTCACCCAAAATTTCAAAACAAAGAACTAGATGCCAGGCTTGCTAGTTCAAGTATCTCTTAAGAAGAGTTTTGTACGGACCAATTTAGTGCAGATTTTCTTGTTGAGGACTGCACCTCCCTTCACCTTTATTTCTCTGAATCAACATTTACCTGTAGGCTGGGAATTTCCTTGGAGCTGCTCTGTGCCGTAACTTCACTGGAAGTGCGATGGAAACCCTAAGTGTCTTCTTCTGCAGGCTTTGGCTGCAGAAAAGGAGCTAGAGGAAAGAGAAAGCAGAGTGATGATAGCACTGACAATTGGGACAGTAGCAGCTGACCGGCTTCAGAATAAAGCCAATATTGCCAGTGGGTTGAATGATAATCTCAGATTCCATGGGGGAGACTTTTGATTTGGGTGCCAAACAGGCATAGTATCGGTGAGGTTAACAGCATTCACTGTTATAATGTGGTAAATCGGACAGCAACTTCTGTTGTCCACACATGCACAGTTAAACGCACAAATCCAGAAGTTTCTGTCAGAGATACCCCACTCTTCCACAGGGTGTGCTGTTGCTGTCCTTGTTGATAGACTCAGCACTGAACTTGGGGTACTTGCCCATTAGTTCCACATTTATAATGGCTGAAGAAGTTAGGGCTGGTGCGTTCAGGAGTAAGTGTGATTTTAACAGCGTGACAAGTGATAATTACGGCTGAACAACCACTCTGGCCCTGAAAATTTAATTTTTCAGGTGTGCACTCGCATTCCCTGAGAAGAAAATTAGTGTTGGAGATTTAAAAATATATAAAAATTAGTATATTTTTTTATTTTTTCTGTCTGTCTCTTTTATCTCTCTCCCTTAATCCCACCTGTATTTCCCAATCTTTATTTTGCTTTCTGTACATCATTTAAATCTAATTTATATTTCTTCTTTATACTTCTTGGTTTAGACTCCATGGGGTGATTTTGCCAATGGGGAGCTTTTGGAGGCGGGACTCCCACTTGTCGGGTTTCAGTCCCGCCTCCATCAACTTCTGGCCAACCCACGCTATTTTCCCTTGATTGACCCAGCGGGCTTAGTAGGCCAATTAAGGGAAAACCAGTTGCAGAGAACGTCAACGTATGACGTTTCATTTGTCAAAAATTTTTGACAGATGAATTGTCATCGTTTGACAGCTCTGTGAAGTTGTCAAACATTGACATTCTCTGTAGTTTGATGAGGTCTTGAATTCAAGACCTCATCAAACATCTTTCTTTCGCAGAAATGAGATGGTTGTTGCATTGGAGAATGCAACGGTCATCTGTCATCTCTACCGCGGAGGTGCGAGACTCTCTGCATACCCACCGATTGAAGCCTGCAGGAAGAAACAAAGGTAAGTACACTTTTTCTAACACTTTGCACTTACCTCATATACTCACCTCTCCACACTTGCACCCATCGCTTACCTTCACAGCACACTTTTGCACCCCGCAGACACCCGCAGACCCACTACTCACCTTGCTGACCTGGCAGGGTTTGGAGCCTTCCCGCCTCCAAGGAGACGGGACTTGGCACGGGATGGCTACCTGCTTCCTGGCAAGATGGCACAGAGGCAGTTTGGGGGTGGGTTGGGCACCCACCCCCAAATTCTGCCATTTTTCTGGCAGCCCTGCCTCCATACCCGCCACCCCAGGGCTGGCACGATCGTGCCCTGCATGTCTCAGTGAGGCTTCTTCAATCTGATTAGTTGAAGAGCCTCACTGTTGCTTCCCCTACTCACAGCCGCCACAGATCCCCTGTAGAGGGCACCACATTGGATTAGATGCTGGATTAGAGTAAGTCTGTACTCTAAAGCTCGCAATAACTTTGTGGGCAGCTGTTAGCATAATGAATGGCGAGCATCGTTCCTTCACCATTGGCCACAAAATAAGGGCCATTACTTTAATAACATAGTGATCTTTAGGATTGTGTTATTAACCAGTTAATATTTCCCCATGATAGAATTACATCCTTATAAGATCTATTTAATTTTGCTGATAATTGATATGAAACTGGTGAAGCACAAAGGAAATGCTTAGATATTTAAATCCCTTTCCACCTCATCAAAAATCTACTGTTCCTGTGATACTTTTGTTTCAGCTATTTTGCATTTATCCATATAAATAATTGTTTTACCTGCAGAAATTTCCTTGGAGATTATTTAAATTGCTTTATAATACACACTATGCTTCTGAGATTTAAAATTATTTTATTTGAATCAAGTGATAATGAAAATGAAAATAAACACCTTCAGGAATTATTCCCTCACCATTGTTATACCCTAGCAATAATAATATGAAATATTATAGATTAACAGTAATATGTATTACAAAAAAATAAGGTTGAGCAAAAGAGTAAACAAATCAGTAATTCAACTCCTTTGTTCCTAATTTTATCCATTCAAATTATGATTTTGCGGTTAATGACATCATCTGAATACCTCAGATAAGTATTTTATTACATTTGCTGTTTGGGAGTCTTTGCTGAGCACACATTCTTCTTCTTAGGCAGTCCCTCGGAACCGAGGATGACTTGCTTCCACACTAAAAATGAGTTCTCAGGTGACTGATGAGTCCAATGTGGGACCTACAGTCTCTGTCACAGGAGGGGGCAGACGATGGTTGAAGGGGCAGGTGGGTGGGGTGCTTGGGTTGACGTGCGCTCCTTGCGCTTGGCTTCCGCTTGCTCCCGGCGAAGAGATTCGAGGTGTTTGGCGCCTTCTCGGATGCTTCTCCTCCACTTTGTGCGGTCTTGGGCCAGGGATTCCCAGGTGTCGGTGGGGATGTTACGCACACATTGGCTGCTATGTTTGCTACATAACAACAGTGACAGCACTTTAAATAGTAATTTATTAGCTATAAAGCATTTTGAGACGACAGGGTGCTGTGTGAATGCAAGTTTGTTTCCTTCTCAATTTATTCATGACTACATTTATATTTTTTATTTGACCTCAGGTTGTGAGTAATGATGGGAAGACCAGATTCATTGCCCATTGTTAGTTGCTCTGAGAAGGTGGTGGTGGGCCTTGTTTGTGAATTTCTGTAGACTGTGTGGTGATGGTGCTCACACAACGGTGTCTGGTAGGGAATTCCAGGATTGTGACCCAGCTATGGTGAAAGGCTGGCCCAAGTCAGGGCGATGTGTGAATTGGATGGGGAATGGGGAACTTGCAGGTGAAGGTGTTTCCATGCCATTGTTGCTCTCCTTCGTAGAGGTCATGAGGCTGGGAACTACTGTTAAAGTAAATTTGGTGAGTTGCTGCAGTGCACCCTGTAGATAGTAAATACTGTAGCCACAATGTGCTGGTTGTGGAGGGGATGGATTTTGAGTTCATTGGCAGGGGCGCCGATCAAGTGGATGGCTTTGTCCTGCATAGAGTTGAGTTTCTTGAGTGTTGTCATGGCTGTACCTATCCAGGCAAGTGAGCTATATAAATGCAAGTTGTTGTTGTTGTTAGAAACAGTAGAGAGGCACCATGATATCAGGAGGTGAACCATTTGGTGCAGAGTATATAAATCATAAATGTCATAACACCAGAATTATTAACAGTTCTCTTCGGGAAGATAACTACTTGTATTTCATTTTCCTGAAGGTTTTGGTTTGGAAGCAACATTTCTTCTTGTGGTAGGCTACTCACATAACAAAGGGGTTGCGATTTCATTCCTTGTCATGGCTGTTGGTTTCAGCGGTTTTGCTATATCAGGTAAGAAAATACTGTAAAAATTTCGACAAAGTACATTGATATCATTTTGCTAATCAGTTGTCAGCCAGACCACCTCTATCTTAAACAACAATAACTATATTACAGATTTTGCAGTATTTTGCTTTTGTTAACTATATTTCTATCCATAAAAGTTTATTCTACATTTTCTGAATATATTGTAGTGGACACCAGGACCTGCGCTTTTTACATATCTACAGATTTCCGAGTGTCCCTTATCAAAATGCTTAATGATGCTGCGGAACAGTATATTATTTGTATGAGGAGAATATTACTGAGTTAATGAGACTGGCTAGCCTTATAAGAAGATGATTGAATTATTATGTCGCACTGACAAGGAATTCATTTTCCAGTGCATATTATTGTAGACTGTGTGTGGCCTGATGTTCATTCATAGTTACTGAGTTTTAATGAGCCAAATGTAACAAACAAAATTTGTCTCCTGCAAGTTCAAAGAGTGTATATGAATCATAGAAGCGTAGAATCATAGAAATATTACTCTTAAACAGATTAGCAATTGTCACTGTGAGGCAATCTCAGTGTTGGGGAATGAACGCCTTCCTAGTTTGGACACCCATTGTCAACGTTAAATACTTCCAGGACAAACATGGATGAGATGCAGAATGAAGGGCCTTCAGCTCTGTCTCAACAACATGCCTCAGTCAGAAGCCCACAAGAGCAATCCAGACTGTGTCAGTGAGAATTATTCTATTTTCCACACTAGCCAACCTTACAGCTTCTCACAGTGACACTGCCACTTTCGTGTCAAGTTATGGGAGGTGGGTTGAGTCTGCCCCAGCTCAATTCACAGGACATCTGGCAAAGAGAGGACAATTTAATTCCATTAACCTAGGCTAGATTTGAATCGAAGTCTCAGGAATTAGGTTATTGTTAGAATATAGTTCAGCTAAAGAAGGTTATTCCTTTATCTATAGTTTTGCATGCCAGACGCATGCCAGTTGTAAATTTGCTCCAAGACAGTCTCGCACAAAAGGCATTAACTGTTGCGACTTAAAATATCTTAACTTACTAAGAAATTTTACATCTGTGCATGTTAGATTTGGTTATTAGTTTAACGACTCTTTTAAATTCCTATTTTGCATAAGAAATGAACTCAGTTAGTAGTTTTACATTAGACTGAAAAGCAATTCATTGCCTGATTCCCCGATTAATTATTTAGTCTACATTCCAACACATGCATTTTCATAACCCATTTTTTTAACTTTCTATTTAGGTTTCAATGTTAACCATCTGGATATAGCACCAAGATATGCCAGTATTCTCATGGGAATTTCCAATGGTGTGGGAACACTATCTGGAATGGTGTGTCCACTGATTGTTGGAGCAATGACCAAAAACAAGGTACAGCAACTGTTAGATCAACAACTGTGGAACACTATGGGGTAGATTTTCAACCTGCCTCCCAGGACTAACACAAGGAATTGCAGATCAGCTTTAGAATAGGATATTTTGATATTTTCTACTTTAATAATTCACCAATCATATTATGCAAAACCTTTTTTCCCCAGTTTCCTTTTTCTGTACAATTGCATTGCAGCATGTTTTTGTTGTCTGAACTGCAGTCTCTATGACACTCCCCAATATGGCTACAGCTGAGGGTAACATCTTTTTTCAATAATAGTACGACTTTAAATATTGGGCAAGAATTTGCTTTAGCAGAACATCTAATGGCGTCTGCCGTTAGTTAGACTTGCCTCTGCACTTTCAGCTCCAAATATTTTTGGCCACATAGTTGCTGAAACTGCGAGCTGATAACGGCACAGTGAAGGAAACAGGGCCTCTGGGAACAGGTCAATCAACAGGGTATCTGCTTAATCAATGAGATTGAAGGATTGGGAAATAAACACAGGAAGGACTGAGAAGGAGGGTGAATCCAATGTCAAATCAGGTACAGAAAGAGAAATAAAGAGAGGGAAGGAAAGATTGGATTAAGAGAGAGTAAAAGAGACAGAAAGTAAAAGTAAGGAAAACATTATTTAAAATTTGACATTTTTAAAATATCCCTAAAAATTCAAAACCTGAAGAAATGAGATTCCACAGTTGTAATAGTTAATTTTCGGTGCCACAGAGGTTGATTGGCAGTCATTAACACTTAGCCCTCCTCAAGCCTCAGACTCAATTTAGAGGGTGGAGTCCAGTGCCAAAGCTTAGGGCGAGGGTGGATGCCATGTTAAATTTTGGAGTGTGTGATAGCGGGGCTTTTGGCGAGGAAGTTTAATTTCCAAAAAAAAACTAAAGAATTAAATAAAAAGAGAGTTTACGCCTAGAAATGGATGGAGTGGAACACTGTTTCAAAACACTGACTGCTCTCTGCCCAGAGACTGCTTATGGGCTACCAATATAATTCTGTAAGGTGGAATCTCTGCCCACTGAGCTGTCAATCCAGCCCTCCTCTCAGGTGCCTTACAAACTACTGTCAGTCAAAGTTACTATCCCAGGCAGTGGCCTTTTGTTTGAACTGCAGCCAGGGGCCTTCTCATAGTCTACTTGGCTATGTGCCACACTGGATGAATTAAACAGAACAACACCTTCTGCAGCCAACAATCCTGAGGAATTATGTGAAGCATTTTTGATGATAGCATAAAATATTTGGGACTGCAAATAATGGCATCCCAGGTCGAATAATTAATTAGCACATTGTGTGGGACAAATAAAAACTCACACATTGAGGAATCCTTTCCAGAAATGTCATTGGATTCGAACTAACAGCTTTCTGCTTACAAGGTGCCTTGGATATTAACTCTTTAAACGCTGCTTTTAGCAGTACACAATGCAGCATAAGTTAAAGAAAAATCAGCACAGGTAAAAATCCATTTTGCCACAATTACTGTTGTTCAATTTGTTTGAGTCATGCAGAGTGCTCAAGAAAAGCTCTTGCCTTTTGGCTCTGGTATCCGTTCAAGCAAATTGTTTCCCAACTCTTGATGAAGGGTTCCATCACCGAGTGATTTGGCAGTTTGGGGATTTATGCCAGACTATTCAACATTCCCTGTTACTTGTACAAATGGATGCATCACTCATTACCACTGTAATATTTGTCTGCAGAGTGAACGTCTCAGTCTTTGATACCCTTTTCTTGCAAGCAGCCACCATACCACAACTGAAGTAACAGCCCCATGATCTAAATTCAATTTTAGCTGCAAATTTTGTCCGGGTAGCATCCACAGTTGTGACCATTCAGCATGACCAAGCCAAAAATCCTGATATGATTGTAGAATCTGCACATGCTTCAGAAGAGGGGGAAAGAGGATGGAAAATTGTTGGTGGAAAACAGAGAGAGCAATTATAAACTGGAATGCTTCAGTATGTTACTATAACTGTCATGAAAGATTGGTAACTGCTAACACAAATACTGTTGTGAAGCCGAACATTGGTATATTTATAAAATATTTTGCTTTTTGTGCACTGATCCCAATAATTGCAGGCGCAGTGGCTATTGCAGTCATATCAATTTGTTTGTCACCATGATCTTTTGAGTATCAGAATTTACAAGTAGTGCGTTTGTATGACCGGGAGAAGAAGAGCTTATTCACACCACAAGGTTAATTATTATCCTTAGCTGTGATTACTAAGTTCTTTGAATGCAGCAAGCAACATTTGGGGAAATCAACAATTCTAAGTGTGGACTTTCCTAACTTGAAATTGAGATTTTTAACAATGGATATTTGTAAGACCTCAAGCCTACTCTACTCAGGTAAATTATGGGTGTGCAAATAGGTTTCACTGTACTTTTTGTTCACAGAGTCAGGACGAGTGGCAGTATGTCTTTCTAATTGCGTCCCTGGTCCACTACGCAGGAGTCATATTTTATGGGTTATTTGCATCTGGTGAAAAACAGCCTTGGGCAGACCCTGAACAAACGAGCGAAGAAAAATGTGGTTTTATGCACGAAGATGAACTGGCAGAAGAAACCGGGGACATTACTCAGAATTATGGCTCAACAAAGTCTTACGGGGCCACCACCTGTAGCAACGGTGGCTGGCCAAATGGATGGGAGAAAAAGGAAGAGTTTGTACAAGAGGAGGTTAAAGATACTTACTACTATAAAGAACACGAAGAAGGAGACTATTCATAACAGGGAGAAGAGAAAAAAAAATCTATTCGATATTTTGTAGTGTTTGTGTCCAAGATTCATTGTGATTGTTTGCACAGAGATCTGTGGTGTGAATGTCCACACGTAAGAATGACAATTGTCAACAGTGTACAAATTAACAAAAGCAGCATTTGAGTGCAATCTGTGCAAAATGGTGGTGTGCATCATCTCAATCCAGGCTTTACCATTTTAGAAGGACTTGGGCTTTTTTTTTAGGGGTCTGCTGGTTGACCAGTAAACTGCCAGGAGATTTAGCAGGAAACAAAATGTCTGAATGATTAGCCATTCAGAAGGGGAAGCTTCTGACAGTTAACTGGTTCCTCATTCAAATAAAAGATAAATTCCAACTTAAGTGCTTGAAAGGATGTTTAGGTTATGAGTTGTTATGTTGCGTTTCAGATATTAAGGTAAATTTTAAATAGATTCAGTGGATCTGAGCCAAAGCTTAATGCATATTATATGGATATTCAGATACAGTACTTGGGACATGAAGATCTCCGATAAGTGATCAGGGAATTAAAACCCTATATTCTGTGTACTACCTAAAATATGCATTTTTCTTAAATGAATACTTTTATCTGTAAAATCCCACTGAATCAATACATTTACATCCTGGTTAGACATTTTATATACTTGATAGCCAAAATGCACGTGTCATCATGTCCATCTTGGCTGTGTAGTAAGATTGCCTTCGATTTTCCACTGAACCAAATGGTTTATATTTTACAAGTCTCGCCATTACTATGAAAAAAAGTATGCAAGAAGGATTTGCTATAGAGCACATATATTATTAATTTAATGTGAACTATTAAAGTTAAGTAAATAGCTTTTATAATGAAAAAAAGTCACATATTTAAGAGTTATCCGTATTTGAATACTGTTAGCACTCCAAAGTAAGAGGTTATTTATCAACTACAAAGCAGTTAATGCTTTGCAAATTTTTAACTTACCGTAAAAATCTTGAACAGAAATTTATCTTAACCCCAGATGTAGGATTTGCACCAAAACATTTGACTGACAAACAGAAAAAGAAGGTTGGAGCGACAATCCTCATCAATAACCAAAGGTGGCATGCCTCATCAGGCTTAGGAATAGCATCACTCAATGTCCTTATCGGCTGAAACCATTTCCCCTCCACATTAGTGGATTCACCAAGGACTGCAGCATTTGTGTACAAAGCAATAAATCCACATAATAAGCTGCATTGTCTTGTACTCTTATATGTGCTCCACTAATGTAGTTTGATATAGCTTTTGGTTGTAGGTAACAATTATGCTGGATTCAGCAGCACCTCGTGTTGGCTTGAGACAAGCCACACTCTAGATTGAAATTATGCTCCGCAGATGATCGCAGTCCTACTGATTATTGGTACAGTTCCCAAGATGTGTCAACCATTTGCTGCTATACTGTGCATTCCAGGTGGTGTAGGGGAGGGGGTTGTTTCTATTTGTTGGCTATACCGTACTAATGGATGGAGGCTGTTTTAGTGTCTGTTGTCCCAGTATACAAGTCGAGAATGGCTTCTATTACTAATGGGGGAAGCCTACTTGACCCGAAGATATTGCCCTTGCTTTGTGCCTCAAAGTGATGTGAAATGTGGTCATGCCGTTGCTGTGTACTTTGGAAAGATGTGGACTGTGTCACTTTTGTTGCTGCAAGAAGTGTTAATAAAAAGCTCTATCTATACTTTTATACAAAAGTTATGTTCTTAAAGCAAGTAGTTTAAATATATACATTTGCACTTACCTGCATGTCACCAACACTAGCAGACAGTATCACCTATATTGGGAGTTGTAAGCTTGTCACGAGAGTTTCGACCAATAGCTTTGAAAGATATTTATGCCATAAGCTCCTATTGAAAAGGAAGCATCTTTTCTAAAATTTTACACAAAAATTGATCATATTGGCAGGAATGAATCACTGGTCACATTTCTATAGTTTTTTTTCCCGACAATAAGCCTGATTTTGAAGTGTTGTGTCGATTTCCCCCCTAAACCACATTTCTTTTCTCTGTTGAGTTTTTGCTCCATGGGTTTGGGTTACTCTTGCACCTACCACAACTTTGCTGGTTGTGCTGCTCATATTGCCTTTTCATTTGTCTGTATAAACCTGGTGTAGGAAAAGATGCACAGCGGAAGATGTAAACTGCCTGTAGCTGGTCTCAGGTGTGGATTCCACAGTTTGATTTTTGCCTACAAGGTCACCAAGGTCCAAGAAATATGTTCTGAACATACTGTGTTTTGAAAATTCCTCTTAGTTCAGGCAATCATGGAATAGGTCAACCTATGATTTGCAAGGTTGGCAACATGAACAATTATGAAGATAGGTGCAAGGAAGGCATACCTGAAGAAAGAATGTCAATACAATCCATAGGAGCAATGAACTGGATCATTGCATTAAATTCAGCACAAGCACATCACTGTTCATTGTTTTCTCTCTCTATTTCTAATGAGATTTGGAATGACTTGATGCTAAGATGAGTTTTAGTGTACTGGTGCATGTACCTTTAATGGGGTCAGGTAAATGTCTCTGTGGATCATGTGGGGAAAGGGGAAGCTAAAAGTGGTTGAGACGTGTTGGTTGACTTGTTGCTCAGCATGTCCAAACAGTATGAGGGGGCCAAAAAATGAAGCAAAAAGGATGCTGGGCTACACTGACAAATCAGTTGAGTTCAGTCCCCAGAGGTCATGCTGAAGCTGTACAATGCTCTGGTCAGTCTGCACTTGGTGCAATGCAAGCTGTTTTGGTTGCTGCAAATATAAAGGGCCATCCACGTTCTAGAGGCAGTACAGAACAGGGCAATATGGCTGGTCCCTAATATCAGAGGGAAGAGCAATGAGGATTGACTTAAGCTAGGGCTCCTCACTTTTGAAAAGCGTATATTAGATACAGAAAGTAAGCCTGAAACAATACTTTCAGATATGCAGTGCAGCAGGACAAGGGCACAGATTCAGGGTTGTGAAGGGAAAAAGTAAGTGAGACGTCAGGAAGTTTTCTTTTACACATTGCCAGGATGGTTGAGGCCAAGTAGTAGATTAATTTAAGGAACAACTAGGTGCTGTGATAGATTTTTGTTAGATAAGGTTATTAAGGGTTACAGAACCAAGGCGGGTAGATGGAGTTAAGATACAGATCAGCCATGATCTAATTGAATGGTGGAACAGGCTCGAGGGGTTGAATGGCCAACTGCTGTTCCTATGTTCTAATGTTCCTAATCATTATAGGCTTCGTATTCACAAATTACCTGTTAACTTCGAAAGCCCAAGTCCCACAATGCTCTGGACAGTTGATGCTTCAGTAACTGTGACAGATGCAAAGACACAAGTTACAGGGTTCTACAATGTGTCATGACTCCCCAAAGCCTTTCTACCATCTACAAGGCACAAGTCAGTAGTGCGATGGAATACTCTTCACTTGCCTGGATGAGTGCAGCTCCAACAACACTCAACAAGCTCGACACCATCCAGGACAAAGCAGCCCACTTGATTGGCACCCCATCCACCACCTTAAACATTCACTCCCTCTACCACCGGCGTACCGTCACCATCTACAAGATGCACTGCGGCAACTCCCCAAGGTTTCTTCGACAGCGCCTCCAAAACCCGCAACCTCTTCCACATAGAAGGACAAAGGCAGCAGGCGTATGGGAACACCATCACCTCCAAGTTCCCCTCCAAGTTACACACCATCCTGACTTGGAAATATATCACCGATCCTTCATCGTCCCTGGGTCAAAATCCTGGAATCTCTCCCTAACAGCACTGTGGGAGCACCTTCACCTCACGGACTGTAGCGGTTCAAGAAGGCGGCTCACCACCACCTTCTCAAGGGCAATTAAGGATGGGCAATAAATGCTGTCCTTGCCAGCGATGCCCACATCCCAGGAAAAGAATAAAGAAAAAACATTTTTTTTACTTCTTTATTCTCGTGGACAAACAATTGGAGGAAGAGCAACGGCAGCAGCCTCAGCAATCAGGACGCACAGCATCTGGGCCTGTTAGAGCACAGCTCATAGCAAGAGCTCTTACCCACCTCAAAGGTTCTATTGGCCAAAAGACACTCTCCTGGACATCTCTGGCGAGCAGTGCATCAGGAGGCTGCGCTTCACCGGGCAGGGCCTTACAGATATATGTCACATCCTGCATCAGGAACCCTGTGCCTGCTGGACGCAGGCCATGCTTTGCCGACGGCTGTGAAAGTCACCACCGCTCTGAACTTCTTTCTCTCATCTGCAAATTGTTTTGAAAGGGTGAATATTGAAAGAATGTTTCAACTGGTTGGTGAATCAGTGACAAAGTTGGATCGACTTGGAAAAGCAGGCGGCGGGAAATTAAAAATCAGGGTATAATCTCAGCTGTCCCATTGATGCCCAAGGCCCGCCTGATGCAATCTTTATGTGGGCTGTCGATAGGCGTGGGACGACATACATCAGTCAGCATCGGGGGCCTGTCACAGCAAGGTTTGTCAGCTACTTCCCTACCTCTTTTTCTATTTAACTCTTTCAGTCACACACTCACTAACCTCCCAAACAAGATAACCTGATGTAGCATAGTATGGTCAAGGATGTGGCAAAAGCTTGACATCGAAATTACATCCTAAACTTTGTCCCTCTCCTTGAACGTGCTAATGCCTCCCAAATCTGTGCCCATCTTTCACGGAACTCCATGTTTGAATCCATCCAATCAGGCATCCACCTCAGCCACAGTAACAAAACGGCTCTTATCAAAGTCACAAATGACATCCTGTGTGATTGTGACAATGGTAAACTATCCCTCCTCGTCCTTCTTGACCTGTCTGCAGCTTTTGTCATGGTTGATCACACCATCCTCCTCCAACGCCTGTCCACTGTCATCCAGCTGGGTGGGATTGCACTCGCCCGGCTCCATTCTCATCTATCCAGTCATAGCCAGAGAATCCTCTGCAATGACTTCTCTTCCTGCTCTCGCACTGTTACCTCTGGTGTTCCCCAAGGATCCATTCTTGGCCCCCTCCTATTTCTCATCTACATGCTGCCCCTCGGCAACATCATCCGAAAATACAGCATCAGTTTCCACAAGTACCCTGACAACACACAGCTCTGCAATATGCGCAGCGGGAGACCTAAGTCTGCTCCCAGATTTGATGACGTCGCCCTGCAAGCTTTGGTGGAGGGAGCAAGAGCTAGTAAGGAGGTGCTTTTCCCTTCATCAGGGAGGAAGAAGCCTCCCCAGCAGACGAAGACTATGTGGATCCAGGTGGCCCAGGAGGTCAACTCGTTGTCCCTGATCCGCAGAACCTGGCTGCAGTGCAGGAAGAGGTGTCATGACCTTCTGCACACTGGAAAAGTGAGTATGACTTTCCCATCACCCTCAATCTGATCCCCATTGCCTCTCCTCACCAGCACTCAGCTTTAGCAACCTCTTCCTCCACATCCCACTTGACACTGACATCCATGCACCCTTACCCATTCCCTCTCTCTCTCTATGGTCACATTTACTTAACTATTCGACCATGCAGCCCTCTATCACTGTGATGCAATGACAACTTACAACACACAGGGAGGGCCCTTTGTCTCCTTCTAAGCATCTATGCTATGGATTCTCTACACTCACTCCTTCATTCTCACTCAAACTCCACTTGTCTCCCTCATTGCAAGAAAAAAGAGCTCACAAAAAGAGGGAAAGAGCGAGGACAGGAGGAGGGCCACCCTCAGTAGCCCACCTCACCCCTTGGGAGGAGGCGGTCCTGGAGATCATGGGACTCGAGGACGATGCACAAGTGGGGGACGGACAGGCGGGTGCATCAGAGAAAGCTGGTGACAGAATAGTTTTTCATCTCTCTCATTGACATTGCATGAGTCACTGATAATGATTCTGAAGCTCTAACAGATGGACTTATGATCATCTGCAATATGCAATGTACATGTAACCTTGGCCTCACATCTCTGACACTTTCCTTTACTCCCCCACAGGACCATCGCAAGCACCCGTCCCCACTATCCAGGAGGAACAGCCTGAGCCTCCAGACTCCTCAGAGGAAGCTGCAACCTCAGAGGGCGCAGCGTCAGCAGAATTCAGCCAACCCAGCACCAGCGCAGACATTCACACCTCGGTGGGACCATCGCGAGATAGAGTAGTGTTGTCACCTGGTATATCACAGCTCACAAGTGAGCATCAGCAGATTGTGGAGACAGGGAAAGCAGTGGAGAGTCCTAGTCGGAGGGCGCAGGACTCTCCCAGCTCGGCTCAGCTGCATGTCGACCCTCTGCCTCTGGGTCCATCCAGAAGAACAGCGGTGCTGGAACTCCAGGAACAGGTGCAGGAGTCTCTGGCAGGTTTTGTCTCCAGGGTCACTGCGAGTGTGGAGCGAATGGAGGAGTCCATCACGAACATGAGCAGAGCCTTTGTGGAGTCATTGGTGCATGAACGCAGCACCATGGAAAGGATGGCAACCTCCGTGGAAAGGATGGCTACAGTAGATGAGAGGATGGCTATGGCCATGGAGGAGCTAAGTCACCAGAATGTAGAAAACATGGTGAGTGTTCAGAATAGACTGACATCTCTGAAGGAGCGATGGTCAGCTATTGAACAGAGAAACCAGACCTTCATGGAAGTCCTTCTGAGTAGGACTGCCAGTGCAGATATGGGTCCCCATGGCCCCCCTGATGTGCAGCAAGGTGCTCTCAAGCCACTTGCAAGCGCTGAGGTGGAACTGACCCATGAGAGGGATGTTGGTGGCAGAGAACAAGGAAGTGGGGGCTCCTCTCCAAGCGCTCACACTTCCATGCCACCGCAGAGCCCTCGGTCAGAGCCCCACCAGAGTCTCCACCCAACTGAGATCGGTGTCTCAACCCCTGCACAGCCGCAGGAGCAGCAGACTGTTGCCGAGCCCTCACAGGTTCGCAACCCCAGAGGACGCCCGCCAAAGGTGTCGAGACACGAGCAGCAAGAAAGTGAGCAAGGGGCCTCCACATCTGCTGAAGCCACAGGGGAAGCACCATGTAGGAGCACGCGTAAGAGAATAATACTGCAGAAATAGTTACAAGGGTAGTCATTTGGGTGAAATCTGATGTTTAATCTTGAGAAGCCATCAGTTGGTTATTGTAAATAAAAATTCTGATGGCAACTGTTGCAGTTGTGGCATGTGTCATTTCACTAATGGGACTTCCACATTGAGGGCTTAGGATTACTTGCAATTGTCAGTATGGTGGTCAGAGTGCTCGGAATACGCAGGTTCTTGGCCATTGTTGATGGTCTGATAATAAGGTGCGAGACAAAATTGTTTGATTGTGCAGGCTAAGCAAATCTGGCCAAGATGAGTGGGTTCCTTGCATCCTAGTCAGCAATGTGGTCACGCACTGGCGCCTTCTGGCCTGTGCAGCTTCAGGTGGGTGAGCAGCAGCTTGGCACTCCTGTTGCTGCTGCTGTTGGTGGTGCTGTTGTTCATGGTGTGCTGCTGCCACGGCTGGTCTTCGTCCTCATCCAGGAGGAAAGGAAATAAATACTTCCCATGCTTCTGGTATATGCCTCAGTTGGGGAAGTGCTCAGTCAAGGTGGTGAGAGGGGTTTTCCAGGAGGTTCCACTGGAAATGGGTGTCAGGCTCCAAATTTCCACAGCTGTGGTTATGCCTGCTAAAAGTTCCCCCAGACCTGAGACAACAAAGTCCTGCCACCTGCAAATGATGACTGATCAAATCTCCTATTTAATGGTGGAGCTGCAGCTGATAGTCAGCAATCCAATTGTGCTCCCACCAGGTTTCACCATCGTGTTTCAGAAGAGGCGTGCATCATGTCGGAAAAGTGTTAAAATCAGAAAGGCCTCTCAAAATGGGATTATAGAGGCAATTCAGTGGTTGTTAAGGGCCTTAAGGGCCTATCCCGCCTCTCGGAGGCGGCACATAGACGGGATCAGAAACCACGCATTTGGGAAAATTGCTTGAAGGCGGGATGAAGGCGGGGTCGGGCCTGCCCACCACTTTTTGCAATTTTAACACGCCTCCATTCCTGCCTCCTCGGGCCTGGCAAAATCCAGCCCATTGCCTTCGCTCCCTGCCACAAACTCCATTCCTAGCCACTGATTCCATCCCTCTTCCTGGCAACTGTCTGAGGCTGAATCATACTACAGGTAGACTATCCTTTATCCGAAAGCCTCGGGACCAGCCGTGTTTCGGTTTTCGGAAAATTTCGGATTTCAGAAGGTATTTTATAAGACTGAGAAATTTGTCGGGGGTAGGGGTCAGCGGGGGTCGGGGGTCGGCGGGGGGTCAGGGGTCGGTCGGCGGGGGGTCGGCGGGGGGTCGGCGGGGGTCGGGGGTGGGGGTCGGCGGGGGTCGGGGGTGGGGGTCGGCGGGGTCGGGGTCGTGCGCACGACTTACGCTGAACGAAACCTTTCGGTTTTCAGAGGATTTCGGTTTTCGGAAGTGCGGATAAAGGATACACTATCCCTTATCCGAAAGGGTGGGGGGTCGGCGGGAGGTCGGCGGTGGGGGTCGGCGGGGGTCGGGGTCATGCGCACGACTTACGCTGAACGAAAAAACCTTCGGTTTTTAGAGGGTTTCGGTTTTCGGAAGTTCGGATAAAGGGTAGTCTACCTGTATTCACAACCTTGGTGTCATATTTGACCCTGAGGTGAACTTCCGACCACATAACCGCACCATAACTAAGACCGCCTACTTCCCGACTTCACCCCTGCCTCAGCTCATCAGCTGCTGAAACTCTCATCCATGCCTTTGTAACTTCTAGACTTGACTATTCCAACACATTCCTGGCCGGCCTCCTATCTTCCACCTTCTGGAAAATTGAGGTCATCCAAAACTCTGCTGCCCGTGTCCTAACTCGAACCTAGTTCCGTTCACCCATCACCCCTGTGCTTGCTGACTTACATTGGCTCCCAGTTAAGCAACGCCTCATTTTTAAAATTCTCATCCTTGTTTTCAAATCCCTCCATGGCTTCGCCCCTCCTTATCTCTGTACGTTCCTCCAGCCCTACAACCCTCCGAGATATATGCGCTCCTCCAATTCTGGCCTCTTGAACATCTTCAATTTTAACCGTTCCACCATTGGTGGCCGTGCCTTCAGCTGCCAAGGCCCTAAGCTCTGGAATTCCCTCCCTAAACCTCGCCATCTCTCGACCTCTCCTTCCTCTTTTAAAAGATGCTCCTTAGAACCTACTTCTTTGACCAAACTTTTGCTTATCTGCCCTAATATCTCCTTAAGTGGCTCGGTGTCAAATTTGTTTTGATAATGTTCCTGTGCAGCGCCTTGGGATGTTTTACTACATGAAAGACACTATATAAATACAAGTTGTTGTTGAGATGCAGCTCTGTTAACTCCTTTCCTCCTCCTCTGCCTCACAGAGTGGGATTCCTAGCAGTACCCTCATTATAAAACGACTGCAATGCAAGAAGCCCCTTTACAGATCAGAGCTTACAATAGCAAGTACAGGAACATTTAAAAACTTTGTCAAAATACCAGCTACTGCAAGAAAAATGTTTCCAAAAGCTCCATCTAGCTTCATCGGAGGGTGGCTGAGTTATCCTTTAAGTCTCATTTGAACTTGTACCTCTCGTGGTTTGTGGGCAGGAGCAAAAAGTAGCATTAGGCAAGCAGTGAGGTGGACATCTTAATGAATTCATGTGGTTTGGGGCCTGTTTCAGAATGGGAGCTCCGGCTGCCAGGAATTATCTCCCCCCTGGAAAATCAGGAGCGTTATTGCCCGTAGCGATAACTGGGTGAGAGGATGTGATACTGCATTTTCCACTCGCTACTGCCCTGTCTTTGCGCACAGACAGGGTGGGAGGTGGATCAAAATCCGCTCCATTGTCTATCTTATCATAAGCAATGCCTTGGGAGATTCACTAACATTTGATTAACAATACAAGGTGGCGACTACAAATCAAGTAGCAACAATGATTAGCTTAACATGAAATCACTGCCCTAGCAAGCATACAGGCCTTATTGCAAATTAGCATCAGGCCAGCTTGCTATAATTGGTTTTCCTCACTAATACATTTCTTAACAAGGTGAAGGGTCCAGCAAGTTTAATGATAGACTGGGGGACCTTGAGCTAATTCTATATTCGTACACAGCATAGAACAGCAAAACAAATGAGTAATACGTGTTAGATCATATTGTATATTTCTATCAGCAGAAGAAAGCAGAACATTTTTTTGAGCCTAAAATAGGTCAATCTGAACCATCTTGCATGATATAACTTGCAGGCTGCAATAAAGAAAAGCAAATGTTGGACTGTTTCTAGCACTTGGCTGTTGATGGAAACAAAAAATGCTGGAAATACTCAGCAGGTCAGGCAGTATCAGAACGTTCTGACGAAGGGTCATTGTAGTGTATGTACCTTTAAGAGAGAACTACTTTTACAGCTCCTGTATACTGTAGTACCGGCAGTGACCACACCTGTATATAAGCTTTGCGCATGCCTCTGTGCCCTCAGTTTTGAGGCTACCCTACTCCAGTAAATACCTGTTGATTGTTAAGTTACAGCATCCGTGTGGTTATTGAAATACATCATACTCTCAGAATCACGGATCTAACAGTGGCGGCGAGTGTCGATTTGAATCTACCTGCAACTCTGCATTTCCCTTCGAGGATTCGCTCCGGGAGGGCGGTGGAAGAAAGTCGAGGCCAGAAACACGGGCGTCGACCACGAGCAACCGCCCAGTCGTCCGGCAGAGAGTGAACATTGCAGGGGAGGCTGTGGAGAGCCGGGCTTGGTTCCCCAGCCACGACGATCAGCAATAGACTGACGACGGGTACAGCGCAGGCCCTTCCCGGACAGCGGCGGCTGGAGCCGACCGACGGCGGAGAGAAAGCCGAGCAGCGTCGACGGGGTAAGACAGAGGGTGAAGCACACAGGGCACAGCCGGGGGTTGAAAACCGAGCGGCGTCGAGGAAAAACAAAACGGAGAGAGAGAGGGTAAAGCAACAGCCGAGTTCAGGACTGAGCGGTGGAAACGGGAAAGGCGCACAAAAAAAAAAGAACGCGCAGAGCACAGCCAGGGCTCAAGGGCTGAACAGTGTCCGCGGGGAGAAGAAGGGAGAGCGCGGGAGACGCCATTGAGCCACGGAGAAGAAGAGCGCGGGAGATGCCATTTTTAGAAGCCGCAGCGGAGAAGAAGGGCGAGCGCGGGAAGGAAGGAAAGCGCCGGAGACGCCATTTTGTGCCAGCGGAGAAGAAGGGGAAGCGCAGGAGATGCCATTTTTGACAGTTAAATCACACCCAGGGATGCCGAAGAGTGGCAGTATCTCTACGTTCAAAAATGAAGTCGAAGATTGGGTGACATATGTGGAACGTATTGAGGTGTACTGCAGGGTGAATGAAGTGCCAGATGCTAGGAAAGCACTGGTTTTGTTAAATTCCATTGGTGCAAAAATGTATGGGTTACTGCGAAACCTAATAACCCCAGCGAAGCCTGTGGACAAGAATTTCGAAAACATAGTAGAAATCCTACAGGACCACTTAAACCCCACATCGCTGCTGATAGCAGAACAATTTAAGTTCCATAAAAGGAACCAAAACAAAGACGAAAGCAATGCTGAGTACCTAATGGAACTGTGCAAGCTATCGAAACACTGCCAGTTTGGAGCGGGACTAGCAGATGCGTTAAGGGAAAAGTTTATGTGTGGGCTGCAAAGTGAAGGAACCCAGAAATGGCTTCTATCAGAAAAGGATCTTACGCTGGACAAGGCTTTCAGTATGGCAGTATCACACGAAGCAGCCGCAAGGGGCGCTGCAGAGATACAACGGAGACCGCAAGAATATGGCACCAATGAAATGTCCTATGGAACAGGGAAGTGCTATCGCTGCGGCAAAACAACACATGACCAGAAGGATTGTTGGTTCAAGGACCAAGTGTGCAGACAGTGTGGAAAAACAGGACACATAGCAAGAGTCTGCAGGTCTGGGAAGAAAACCAACAGTAAGAAATCTCCACAGGAGAAGTACAAAAAGGTACACAAGGTGATGGACAGTAGTTCAGACGAACAGAAAAGTGACACAGACTCCGGAAGCAAGGAGCTGGGTTGTCTGAAACTACATAATGTAACCGAAATAGAGGATCACCAGACTATCTGGGTTACACTCAAGATAGACGGAGTCCAAGTGAAAATGGAATTGGACACAGGATCAGCCCTAACAGTCATAAACCAAAGGGACTACAAGCGGATATTTTCACATATACCCTTGAAAGCTACAGAGATTGTCTTGAAGACGTACACGGGGCAAAAAGTCTACCCCAAAGGAAAAATAAGGGTGAAAGTGATATATAAAGGCCAGGAAATACCTAAAAAGGATATATATGTATTGCCAGATGGAGGACCACCACTGCTAGGACGTGAATGGATCCGGAAGATACAATTAGATTGGCATTCCATATAGGCACTGAAGGTTGAGGCCAAAAAGGATGACGACATCACACCTGGACGACTGTCAAAAATGCTAACTGACGCAAAAGAAGTGTTCCAGGAGGGACTCGGAACAATAAAAGGCATAACAGCAACGATTAAAATAGAGGAAAATGCAAGCCCAAAGTTTCTTAAGGCCAGACCAGTGCCTTATGCGATCAGACCAGCGGTCAAAGCAGAGCTGGAAGGGTTGGAACGTTCAGGAGTACTGCCCAAAGTAGACTGGAGCGAGTGGGCTACACCCATCATTCCTGTAATGAAGAGGTCGTTGAGTAATACGCCTCGGGAACCAAAGAAGGTCCGCATCTGTGGGGATTTTAAGGTGACAGTGAACCCAATCCTTCACATGGTACAATGTCCGCTTCCACGAATTGAGGATATTTTCGCCTCGCTATCTGGAGGTAAACGCTTCACCAAAATTGATCTAGCCCAGGCGTACTTGCAAATGGAGGTAGAAGAAGCCTCGAAACAATACCTTACGATTAACACTCATAAAGGTCTCTATCAATACAACCGGCTGGTGTTCGGGGTAGCATCGGCTCCGGCTATTTGGCAAAGGGCACTGGATCAAGTCCTGCAAGGGATTCCAGGGACCCAGTGTTATTTGGACGACATCCTGGTCATGGGCGAAAATGACAGTGATCACCTCGCCAACTTGGAGAAGGTGCTCACCAGATTAAAGGAGGATGGGCTACGAGCTAATCGCCACAAGTGCGAGTTTTTCCAGAAACAGATCTCGTATTGTGGCCACGTCATCGATGAAGAGGGGTTACATAAGTCCCCTGAAAAGATTGAGGCAGTAGTCAAGGCTCCAGCAACGGAAAATGTGTCACAACTGAGGTCGTTCCTCGGGCTGGTAAACTACTACCACAAGCTCTTACCAAATTTGTCCACGGTATTACACCCACTGAACACCCTACTGCAAACAGGGGTACCATGGAAATGGAATGACGAATGTAGACAAGCTTTCCAGAAGTGTAAAGAATTGATCACATCAAAAGAGGTGTTGGCCCATTTCAACCCAGCACTACCAATTCGGTTGGCATGTGATGCATCACCCTATGGTACTGGAGCGGTGCTGTCGCACAAATTCCCAGACGGGTTGGAGAGGCCAGTAGCCTTTGCGTCTCGGTCACTAACCTCAGCCGAGCGCAACTACGCCCAGATTGACAGGGAGGCCCTCAGCCTAGTATGGGGAGTAAAAAAATTCAACCACTATCTGCATGGGCAGAAGTTCACCTTGCTGACTGACCACCAACCACTTGTCTCCATCTTTAATCCTAAGAAGGGCGTTCCAGTGATGACTGCACAATGGTTACAAAGATGGTCCCTGTTTCTAGGGGCGAATCAATATGAAATAGAATATAAAGGCACGAAACAGCATGGAAACGCTGATGGGCTATCGCGCCTGCCACGGCCTATGGTGGAGGAAGCACCAGCAGTGGACCCTATTGAGATATTTTATTCGTCAATAATTGAACGATTTCCAGTAACTAACGCGAATATAGAGAAGGAGACCCACAATGATCCGACGCTGTCTCGGGTATGTGATTTGACGGTGAGGGGATGGCCAACACATGGCGACTCACTTTTGCCAGCATTCTCATCCAGAAGAGAACAGCTGTTAGTATGCCAGAGTTGGAATAAACTGGTCGTTTTCCGAGTGGCAGGCAGTGACTAGTGGGGTACCGCAAGGATCGGTCCTAGGACCCCAGCTGTTCACAATATATATTAATGATCTGGACGAGGGAATTGGATGTAATATCTCCAAATTTGCAGATGACACAAAGCTGGGTGGGAGGGTAAGCTGTGAGGAGGATGTCGTGAAACTCCAGTACGATTTGGACAGATTGGGTGATTGGGCAGAAACATGGCAAATGCACTATAATGTGGATAAATGTGAGGTTATCCACTTTGGTGGCAAAAACAGGAAGGCAGATTATTATTTGAATGGCAATAGATTGGGAGAAGGGGAAGTGCAAAGAGACCTGGGTGTTCTTGTGCACCAGTCGCTGAAGGTAAGCATGCAGGTGCAGCAGGCGGTTAAGAAGGCAAATGGTATGTTGGCCTTTGTAGCAAGAGGGTTCGAGTACAGGAACAAGGATGTCTTGCTGCAGTTGTACAGGGCCTTGGTGAGACCGCACCTTGAGTATTGTGTGCAGTTTTGGTCGCCTTACCTGAGGAAGGACGTTCTTGCCATGGAAGGAGTGCAGCGAAGATTCACCAGGCTGATACCTGGGATGGCGGGAATGACGTCTGAGGAGAGATTCTGTCGATTGGGCTTATACTCACTGGAGTTTAGAAGATTGAGAGGGGATCTCATCGAAACCTATAAAATTCTGTCAGGCCTGGACAGACTAGATGCAGGAAGGATGTTTATGATGGCCGGGGAGTCTAGAACCAGGGGTCATAGTCTAAGGATAAGGGGTAAGCCATTTAGGACTGAAATGAGGAGGAATTTCTTCACCCAGAGAGTGGGGAACCTGTGGAATTCTCTGCCACAGAGGGCGGTGGAGGCCAGTTCATTAAATATATTCAAAAAAGAGTTGGATATATTTCTTAAGGCTAAAGGGATCAAGGGATATGGGGAGAAGGCAGGGACAGGGTAATGAATTTGGATGATCAGCCATGACCTCATTGAATGGCGGAGCAGGCTCGAAGGGCCGAATGGCCTACTCCTGCTCCTATCTTCTATGTTTCTATGTTTCTATGACAGTGATGTGTGGATCCAGAGTGGTGATTCCACCCAAGTTAAGGGAGAGAGTGCTAAATGAGCTACATGAAGGTCATCTGGGGGGAGTGAAAATGAAAAGCCTTGCTAGGGCTTATGTGTGGTGGCTGGGAATCGATCAACAAATCGAAGACCTAACCAAGAGCTGCTCAGGATGCCAGAAGGTCCAAAATGCACCACCACATGCCCCTTTACACCCATGGGAGTGGCCCTCCTCTCCATGGCAACGGGTGCATATTGATTTCGCTGGTCCATTCATGGACTCAATGTTTTTAATAGCAGTGGATGCTCAGTCGAAGTGGCCTGAGGTGATAAAAATGTCCTCAACCACTACAGAGAAAACGATTGCAGTCCTACAGACCATATTTGCCAGAAACGGCTTGCCAGAGCAGATTTGCTCTGATAATGGACCACAGTTTGTGTCCGAAGAGTTTCGAAAATTTAGGAGAAGGAATGGGGTAAGGCATTACACATCTGCCCCGTATCATCCAGCCACAAATGGATTGGCTGAGAGGTTCATACAAACCTTTAAGAAGGCGATAAAGGCCATGTGCGATGATGAAATTCCACTACAGCATAAGGTGGACAATTTCTTATTAGCCTACCGAAACGCGACACATGCAGTTACCAACCAGACCCCGGCCATGATGTTCTTTAACCGAAGGTTGAGATCTCGTCTGGACTTGCTCAGACCAAATGTGCGAAGAAATGTTGAGGATAAACAATTCCAGCACATCAATGAGAAGCCGACAAGGAGCTTCAATGTAGGACAACCAGTCTTGGCCCGTGACTACCGAACAGAGAAATGGCAACCCGGAACGATATGCACAAGGCAGGGGCCATTAATGTACACAGTGGATGTCGGGGAGAACATTGTGAGACGCCACGTCGATCAGATCTTAGTGTCACAGGAACGAGTCAACCCCATGTCCCGAGTACCTGGGGATGAACCCGACATACCGGTAGCATTTACCTCAGAACCAGTAGCAGTGGAAACCGATGAACTAACCGATGAAAAGGGGCCAGAATCGCCTCCGCACCAAGAACAAGAACCTCAGGAAAGGCGCTATCCCGAAAGGATCAGGAAGCCGCCCCAAAGACTGAATCTATAAATGGACACTTGTTGTTTAATGTACATGTTAAAGTGTTAATTGTTATTTGAATATTATGGGTACTACTAATCTAAAAGGGGAGGAATTGTAGTGTATGTACCTTTAAGAGAGAACTACTTTTACAGCTCCTGTATACTGTAGTACCGGCAGTGACCACACCTGTATATAAGCCTTGCGCATGCCTCTGTACCCCCAGTCTTGAGACTACCCTACTCCAGTAAATACCTGTTGATTGTTAAGTTACAGCATCCGTGTGGTTATTGAAAAACATCATACTCTTGGAATCACGGATCTAACAGTCATCAACCTGAAACATTAACCCTGTTTCTCTCCACAGATGCTGCCTGACCTGCTGAGTGTTTTCAGCATTTTTTGTTTTTATTTCCGATTTCCAGCATCCGCAGTATTTTGCCTTTGCGTCATTTTTGATGGGGAGTCTTGTGAGCAGTTTCTGGAACAGTCGACTGATAAAGGGCTTAAATTTAAGCTGCGATGAGGTAGATTCAGATGGGATAGAAAGAAACATTACTGAGAGGGTAGTTGGTTATTGGAACAGTTTATCCAGGGAGGTTGCAGAGGCTAAGTAGCTGAGATATCTTAAAGATAAAATTGGACAAGTACCTTGAAGAAAGCATTATTGGATACATCTGCTCGCACAACAGGTAAGTGGATTAGATGAACCTTTGAAGGTAAATTTTCCCTCGACTCATACTCTACCTGCTACTTGCACATTTCAGAATATCAGGGTGAGCCACTGGCAATTTAGGCACACTGCTAGCAGGGGTATTCACACGTGTGGTAGCTGTGTACAAGATGCCTCGTCTTGGGGGCAGATTTGAAAAATTTAGTCAACGGTGTTTTCTAGCCATGAGCTTTTGATGATTGCTGGTGGAAAATCTACACGGTGTTCTGTTGTGGTATGAAGTGTTCCCTACATTTTTATTAACACTAAAATATTAAATTTCCCATTTTTAAATATGCAATCAGCACCATATCATCACCTGCAATGTTGGTTAATATTATAAAGTGCCATTAAATTTTGAGCCACCTGCCTCACCGACAGTCAATCTCAAGATAATTGCCAGAAGAAGGGTTAGGAGTACGGGAGAAGGGCCGAACACCGGCCAGCAACGGCTCTCAGGAGGGCTGTGGAGTCGGGGGGTGAGTGGGAGCAGATCTGCCCCTCCCTGGCTCCATAGGGATGTTTTTTCAAATTATTCTTTTTTTAAAATTACATTTCCTTAATGGCCACAGCTGCTGCTGAAGAATGCCAAGCAGGGCACGCCTGATACTGAAGGGATATTTACTAGTCCTCGCCCTTTTGGGGCTATCCCGGATCAGGCGTATTTCTCAGACATTCACTTTCAACTAAAGTTTGAGGTAGCTGAATTCTAAAAACGCTTAATTGGGTCTAAAGGTCTGGGCTATCTCTCCCTGAAGGAAAGGAACAACCTGAGAATGTTACCGTCCTCCAGATAGCGCTTTTATTAAGTTTAGCTAGACTGTAATGTCCTGGATATTATGAGGGTCCGGAAAACTCCCCTCAGACATGTACCTCTCCACCAAAGAGTGTACAGAGATTGAGTTTGCGAGTTATTGATACAGAAGACTTATGTGAGACAATTATAAAAATATATAGAGATTTATTAAAAGAACCGACATGCAATTTACAGTTGGTGAATCAATTAATCGCAACGTTAACAGTTCTAAAAAGAGAAAAAATACGATCTTATTATTAACAGAGAATCTTACTTTTAAATCTTAACTTCGCTACAGTACTGCAGTTCCTAAAGTTTTCTATACAGGATATCAATCAATATCAAATACCTTTGATCCCCGAGGTACAAAGAGTGGAAGCCCACAGTGCCGCCCCTGTAGTCGCGAATCACTTTGCCCGATTAAAGCGAGTCTGCTATCTCATTTGAGACTTCAATATTTATACCCTTTTTCAGTTGTATTTCCTTTAAGGTTTCTACTGACCCAAGTTAATTATCCCTATTCATCTTTCTGCTGACCTCTGCAATTCTTTACTGCTACATCAGCTTGTAATATTCCAGAATCTTGTCTTATCGCCAGGTGTTCTGGGTTCACCATATAAAACGGTGCGAAGGGCAGGTGTCCCTTATTTTATGTCACCTTTACGAGGGCAGATGTTCCTTATCTTTTGTGCCATCTTTACGCTTAAGTTAGAACACCTTATCCAGGGTGGACCATTGTTTTGTTACCAAAAGTCTGTCTCTCGGAGCCATGCACCTTCTGTTTCAATAAGGTTATTTATTCAGGGTCAACAACTTGTCCTGTTTTAATAAGACCAGAATTATTTCATAAGATAGTGTATTTTTCTAAATAGGTTATATGGCTTATTCCTTCGCAATGCCTACACCACTCATTGCTGACCAGTTTCTGCGAGGGGACCTAAAGCAGGCGTTAGACCTGTCAATTACATATATAAAGGGCCTAACGCCCATTTTAGGCAGCTGCCAGGGATGCCTGAAAAATGGCACAACCCCAATTTTGGGTCAGGCATTTTTCAGGCATCCTTGGGGTGCAGGATTTTGATCTCTGAAATTGGGCGTTGTTGTGATAGTTCAATTTCTACCTCATATAATCTGATTCAAGTTGAGGCAGCAATTTTAGTTAAATAGAAAATTCACTTACAGAAATTAAAAATGGTACATTTTGCAATGGGAGTAAAATCTCTAAAGTGAATTCCTGGAACTGTATTTGAGTATAGGGTAACCACAGTTATACAGTTATATAGCGCATGGCTAGAAAAAACTGTTGACTAAATTTTCCAAATCTGCCCCCATGACAAGCCAATGAAAAGGACAATTGGGTGGGGTGTATAATGGGCGACCCATCAGATATCTCCTGTTTTATACCATCGGCAAAAGTTCAGATTACCTCCCTTGTGTGCTGATTGCACGCAATTTTCCTGGGAAGCTCACCTGCATGATTATGCACAGCTCCAGCAGCATCTTTGGCCTCATGCAGGGAAATAGCCTAAGGAGGAGACTGAAAAGTCAGAGTGCGGGTAAAATTTAAAGGGATGCAGCCACTTAAAATTAAGTGGTTGCATAGCAGGGTAAAATGTCTTTGCACCTTTAGAAAGGTTCAAAAGATATTTCAACCTATTGGCAGCCTTTGGTAAGGCTACCAGAGGAGAGGGAGAAAGAGTGCCAGGTTAAAATGAAGTGAAAGGAAACCCAATATGAAATCTGGAGGCAAGTGTTCGAACAGCCCAGCACCAAACCCTCGGTTTCATGGCTGGTGACATGAATGTTATGCTACAAGAGATGGATGCCAGGTACTCCAGGTTTTTCTCCCCATTGGATGACAGTGCAACGTGCCTGCAACAATGCCAGGCATAAATATAAAGGTTGAAGAGCAGCGTCCTGGCCAACATTAACATTATCCCTGTGGTGAAATGTAGACGAAGCAGTTAGGCTTCCTGGAAGAAATCCAGGTGAGTATGCCTCTGCCTGTTTTTGCAGATGGGAAGGCAATGGCAGGTGAGCACAGCCATTCTATGGGGTAACCTCGCCAGCTTGGTATCCATCCACAAAAGATAAATAAATCAAGATTCCTGTTGTGTCGGTACCTTTCTACCTAGACACAATTTAGGACTCAGAACTCAGAGATTCAAACATGAAGTGCTTTATTGGAAGGAAAGGAAGTTCTGGCAAGTTCCGAACAAAGAGAGCTAAAACTTAACAGAGAACACCTAACCATTTATCTCCTGTGACAGCGCCACCACAGGTGGGAGGAGAACACACAATAGAACACACAATACATAACATTTCCTCCCCTCTTAAATGGAAGGTCCACATTATTCCTCAACAGGTAAGTTACTTTCAATGCACTCAACTAACCAAGGGTAGAGGTAGACTGCCTCAACCCCTGACTTTACCCTGGGGTTTATTCTGCCCCAGTCTTGTGGGTAAGTCACTAAGCCTACAGATCCAAGCGTCTTGGAGGCCGCCGCTCTCTGACAGGATACCGGCGGTCATCGCTGGCTTCCACAGCAGTAGGCATTGACACAGGCCTGGATGGAGAAGGTGCCTGTGTCATTTGAAAGTCAGGAGTTTGCACAGGTGGAACAGTCTCTTTGACTTCCTGTGTTGGAGAAGAGCACTGTGGCAAAGGATGCTGGTTTGCGGTATCATCCGGAAACAGTTCAGGCCAACCAGCCGTTGGAGCCTCTGTGGCTGTCTCTGCTCCTAGCAACAGTTGATCTGTGTGTCTTCTCCAGACGACGTCCTCAGCAGTCTCAACCGTGTAAGACACAGGGCCCGTCTGCGCGATCACCGTAGCAGGAACCCATTTCGGTCCAGTGTTGTAGTTTCGAGCTAGGACGTGCTCTCCCGGATGAAACCGTCTCTCCTTGGCTCTTTTCTCTCTCTTTTCAACTTGAGCTTGTTGTTGACAATGGACAACCTGTTCTGCCCTTGGAGGTTTGAGTAAGTCAAAACTTGTCCGCAACTGCCTCTTCATCATGAGCGAAGCGGGGGAAGTTTTGGTTGTGGCATGCGGCTCGTTCCTGTAGAACAACAGGAAGCTGTTCAGACATTGGTGGATTGAGCCCTGACCTTGCGATGCCTTCAAGGCGTGCTTCAAAGTTTGCACAAACCTTTCTGCCTGGCCGTTAGTAGAGGGATGATAGGGTGCAGACCTGATGTGTTGGACACCATTCACATGCAGGAAGGTTGCAAACTCCTGTGATACAAATTGTGGACCGTTGTCACTTACGAGTTGTTCTGGTGAGCCATAACGGCTGAACATCTCACCAAGTTTCTCAATTGTTTTCTCTGCCGTGGTAGACCTCATCACAGCGACCTCCGGCCACTTGCTACGAGCGTCCACAACCACCATAAATATCTTCCCTTCGAAAGTGTTAAGTCTGTGTGTTCCAGTTATATTTAAGGTCAATTACTGACACAAACTACAAGAATAACTTTTCAATAGGTCTTTACTATTCGGAGGTTAGGGCTGTACTACCCAGCAAATTACTACACAGCGCTTATATACCGGTGTGGTCACCACCGGTATTACCGTATACAGCAGCCAGAGAAAGTAGTACATCTCTTAAGGTGGAACAGGTTTAAGTTCTCTTAAGGTGGAACAAGTTACATACACCACAATCCTCCCTTTTTAGCTTAACAGTTATATCCCCATTTAACATAACATAATAACATATATACATATACAACTTCATGTAGAAACAGTTCAAAGGTTCAGTCTCTCAGGAGGCCTCCTGATTCGAGTTGGATAACGCCTTTCAGGGGTCTCTGATTCTTGTTGCTGAGGTGACTCCTCTAGTTGGTCTCTTATGTCTTGGACATCATCATCAGGTACATTCACTGCCGAGGTAGATGCTTCAGGTTCACTAACTTCTTCCACGGTTGTCTCTGTCGTAACCATGGGTTCGACCCTTGTTCTCGATTCTACCAGTTGGTCAGCATGATGCCGTATTACATTTTTACCAACATCTACCGTGTACATCAGGGGTCCTTGTCTGGCCCGAATTGTTCCGGATTGCCATTTCTCATTTCCATAGTCCCTGGCCAACAACGGTTGTCCTACCTCGAAACTCCGAGTGGTCTTGTTATTTATATGCTGGAACTGTTTGTTTTCAACTTCCCTCCGCACATTTGGTTTTAACAAGTCCAACCTGGACCGCAACCTCCTGTTATAAAACATCATGGCAGGACTTTGGTTTGTCACTGCATGAGCGGCGTTTCGATATGCCAGTAGAAACTTGTCCACCTTATGTTGTAGTGGAATCTGATCTTCGCTCATGGCCTTTATTGCCTTTTTGAATGTTTGTACAAATCTCTCGGCCAACCCATTTGTAGCCGGATGATATGGGGCAGAGGTATAATGTTTCACCCCATTCTTCTTTAAGAATTTTTGGAATTCTTCTGACACGAACTGTGGTCTGTTGTCGGAACATATTTGTTCTGGCAATCCGTTCCTTGCGAATATCGTTCTTAACACTGCAATTGTCTTTTCTGAAGTAGTGGTAGTCATCTTGATCACGTCTGGCCATTTAGAATGTGTGTCCACCGCAATTAGAAACATGGAATCCATGAATGGACCAGCAAAGTCAATATGTACGCGTTGCCATGGGGCTGAAGGCCATTCCCATGGATGCAGCGGTGCAATCGGAGGTGCATTTTGCACTTTTTGGCACCCTGAGCAGCTTTTCGTCAGCTCCTCTATCTGTTGGTCGATACCCGGCCACCACACATAAGCCCTAGCAAGGCTTTTCATCTTGACTCCCTCCAGATGACCTTCATGCAGTTCCTTTAGAACTCTTTCCCTTAACTTAGGAGGAATAATCACTCTCGTTCCATACATCAATGTTCCTTGACAGACGGACAGCTGGTCTCGTCTTGCCGAGAATGCCAGTAACAGAGAATCACCATGTGCTGGCCATCCCTTCACTGTCACCTCGTAGACTCGGGACAGTGTCGGGTCATTCCTGGTTTCTCTTTCAATACTTGCATTGGTGACTGGTAAACACTCAATGATGGTCGAGTGAAATAACTCAACAGGGTCAACCTTCGTTGTCTCCTCTACTTCAGGTAGTGGCAGGCGCGACAGCCCATCAGCATTACCATGCTGCTTTGTACCTTTGAATTCTATCTGATATTGATGTGCCCCTAGGAAAAGGGACCATCTCTGGAGTCTCTGTGTTGTCATCACCGACACACCCTTCTTAGGGTTAAAAATGGATACCAACGGCTGATGGTCTGTCAGAAGCGTAAACTTTTGGCCCTGCAGGTAATGATTAAACTTCTTTACTCCCCACACAAGGCTGAGAGCCTCCCTATCTATCTGAGCATAGTTGCGCTCAGCGGAGGTCAATGATCTGGATGCGAACACGACTGGCCTCTCCGTGCCATTTGGCAACTTGTGTGAGAGTACTGCCCCAATACCATATGGAGAAGCATCACAAGCCAAACGAATAGGCAGTGTTGGGTTGAAGTGAGCCAACACTTCCTCTGAGGTTATCAATTCCTTGCTTTTGCGAAAGGCCTTCTTACAGTCCTCGCTCCACTCCCATGGTACTCCCTTCTGCAAAAGAGCGTTCAGCGGGTGCAGTACCGTGGATAAATTTGGCAGAAACTTATGGTAATAGTTAATCAATCCTAGGAACGACCTCAACTGAGATACATTAACCGGAGCGGGAGCCTTCACAACCGCTTCGATCTTGTCAGGAGACTTATGAAGTCCCTCCTGGTCAATGACATGGCCACAGTACGAGATCCGCTTCTGAAAGAACTCACATTTCTGCCGATTAACTCGAAGTCCATATTCTTTCAATCTGATGAGCACCAGTTCCAAATTTGCAAGGTGTTCCTCGTCACCATCTCCTGTAATCAGAATATCGTCCAGGCAACATTGTGTGCCTGGAATTCCCTGTAATACCTGCTCCATGGCCCTCTGCCAAATTGCTGGAGCCGATGCCACTCCAAAAACCAGTCTATTATACCGGTACAAGCCTCTATGCGTGTTGATCGTGAGGTACTGGCGTGACTCTTCCTCAACTTCCATCTGTAAGTACGCCTGCGCCAGGTCTATCTTGGTGAAGTGTTTCCCGCCCGACAATGAAGCGAAGATATCCTCAATCCGCGGAAGCGGATACTGCACCGTGTGAAGCACTGGATTAACAGTGATCTTGAAATCTCCACCGATGCGAACCTTCCCTGGTTCTCCCGGCTTGTTGCTCGAAGGACGTTTCATCACGGGAACAATGGGCGTAGCCCACTCACTCCAGTCTACCTTAGACAGTACTCCTGAACGTTCTAGCGCTTCCAGCTAAGCTTCCACAGCAGGTCGTATCGCATAGGGTACCGGTCTGACTTTGAAAAATTTTGGTTGTGCATGTTCTTCAATCTTGATGTTTGCCGTAATTCCTCTCAGTGTTCCCAGTCCCTGCTGGAACACCTCTTTGGCATCGTCCAATATTCTGGACAATCGTTTAGGTTTGACATCTGTTTCCCTGGCATCTACCGTTAGTGCTTTTAAGGAATGCCAGTCCATATTCATTTTTCTAATCCACTCCCGTCCCAGTAGTGGTGGACCTCCTTCAGGTAGCACATATAAGTCCATTCCTCGGCTTTCTTTGCCCTTGTGGACCACCTTTACCTCTATCATTCCGATGGGGTATACTCTTTGCCCCGTGTATGTTTTCAATACAATCTCCGTATCCCGTAGGGGAATATGTGGGAATAACCTTTTGTAATCTTTCTTATTCATGACCGTCAATGCCGATCCAGTGTCCAATTCCATCTTCACTTGGACTCCTGCTATCTGAAGTGTGACCCAAATTGTCTGGAGGTCTGCTTCCTTACCAATGTTATGTACTCTTAAGCTACCCAGTTCATTACTGCTGGCGTCTGAATCTGACTTCTGTTCGTTCGAACTGTTCTCTGTCACCTTGTGTACCTTTCTGTACTTTCCCTGCGGTGACTTTTTGTTGCTGGTCTTCTCTCCTGACCGGCATACTTTAGCTATGTGACCAAGCCGGCCACATTTTCTGCATTCCTTATTTTTGAACCAGCACTGGTTCTGATCATGCGTTGTCTTTCCACAACGATAACATTTTACTGTACCCAAGACCATTTGATTTGTGCTGAGTTCCGGTGACCGTAGCTGCATTACCACCGTGCCTCTCGCTGCGGCTTCGTGCGATGCTGCCATAGCGACAGCTTTATCAAGCGTCAGCTCATTCTCCTCAAGCAGTCGCTTTTGTGTCTCTTCTTTTAACAATCCACACACAAATTTATCTCTTAGCGCATCTGTTAGTCCTGATCCAAACTGACAGTACTTTGCTAGCTTACGCAATTCAATTAAAAATTCAGCATTGCTTTCATCTTTCAGCTGCTTTCTGCTGTAAAATTTAAATCGTTCCGCTAGCATCAGCGGCGTGGGTCTTAAATGATTTTTCAGGACGGTAACAATATCCGCGAAAGTCTTATCCGCCGGTTTCTCTGGCGATAGAAGGTGTTTCAATTGCCCGTATGTCTTCGCACCCATTAAGTTTAATAAGGTTAGTGCTTTCTCCCCATCTGGTATCTTATTTGCTCTACAATAAACTTCTATGCGTTCTACATACGTGGTCCAATCTTCGATGTCGCTATCAAAGGTATTAATGTTCCCATGTTTAGGCATCTTTGCAATTTTTTTTTTCCCAAAATGGCGGCTTCCCGCGCTTGGCGGTCTTTCCCGCGCTCGTCTTCTTCACCCGCTGGCTGCAATGGCGATTGCTGTGCTGCTGCCGGTCTCGCCTCCCCAGTGGTTAACAACTCCCCCGATGCTGCTTCTACTCCACCGCGGTTCCCGTGGGCATTCGCGCTTCCCTGCCGTCGCGCCTCGCAGCCCTTCTTGCAGCCCGTTTATGTGCACCCGCTGCGTTCGAATTCGCCGCGGCTCTCGCGCCTTCAGCTGCCCCAGTCGCTGCGCCTTTCGGCCCGAATGCGGCCCGGCCCTTTTCACCGGCCGCGGTCGATTTCACCGCCCTCTTTCCTCCGTCTTCCCTCCCCTTCGCTACAGCCAATGCGGCCGACTTTCGCTGATTGGCTTACCCACCACCGTGGTAGAAGGAAGATAGCTGTCTGCCGCTGATGGGGGCTTCGAGTTCAGAATTTCTCTTCTTCACTCCGGGTCCTCGATGCCTCCCGCGCGACGTGCTGTTCAGCAGGATGATGAGGGTGGATGCCTCTTCTCGGCGCCCGTTCTGAGGACGAAGCTGCCGTGGATGTAAACTGCCGCAGGGTAAGATCGGACTCGTCGCCACTGTTAAGTCTGTGTGTTCCAGTTATATTTAAGGTCAATTACTGACACAGACTACAAGAATAACTTTTCAATAGGTCTTTACTATTCGGAGGTTAGGGCTGTACTACCCAGCAAATTACTACACAGCACTTATATACCGGTGTGGTCACCACCGGTATTACCGTATACAGCAGCCAGAGAAAGTAGTACATCTCTTAAGGTGGAACAGGTTTAAGTTCTCTTAAGGTGGAACAAGTTACATACACCACAGAAAGGACCGGCGAAGTCCACATGTACTCGCTGCCACACTTCTGCAGGCCAATCCCAGGGGTGTAGGGTTGCCAGCTGTGGAACATTCCGGACCCTTTGACATGGGGAACATGTTTTGGCTTTCTCCTCAATATTCCTATCGAGACCTGGCCACCAGAAGTAGCTTCTTGCCATTTCCTTCATCCGAACCATCCCACTGTGGCCTGTATGAAGTTGTTGCAGTATAGGTTCCCTCAGAGGTGGCGGAATGATGACACGGCGTCCTCAAAGAAGACAACCTGCCTGGACGGAGAGCTCATTTCTTTTTGAAACGTAAGGTTTCAAACTAGGAGAATCTCCTATCGTTCTCCCTCGAATGACATCGTCCATTACCTCAGACAGGACTGGATCGTTGCGGGTGTACCTTCGCACCTGAACTGCAGTGACAGGCGCTCCCTCCACTTGTCTAAAGTAGAAGATGTCTATCTGACGAGGCTCTGGGGGAGTAACAGACAAGGGTAGCCTCGAGAGACCGTCTGTGTTGCCATGCAAGTCTGATTTGCGATATTTGATGTCGTATGTGTGTCCTGACAACAGTAAAGCCCACCTTTGCATCCTGCTTGCAGCGAGAGACGGAATTCCGGTGTGGGGCCCGAAGATTGAAGTCAATGGACGGTGGTCCATCAGGAGTGTGAACCTTCTCCCAAACAGGTACTGATGATATTTTCGAATTCCAAAAACGATTCCCAAGGCCTCGCGCTCGATCTGCGCATAGTTACTCTCGGCCTTGTTCAAGGTGCGTGATGCGAAGGCGATAGGTTTCTCTTCACCCGAAGGCATGATGTGGGATATGACTGCTCCCACACCATATGGTGATGCATCACATGCTAGCTGCACGGGTAGCTTTGGGTCGAAGTGTGTCAGGACCTCCGAATTCAGCAATGCTTTCTTTGCTTGGGCGAAAGCTTCGTTGCACAGTTCAGTCCATTTCCATCTTTTGCCTTGACATAGCAACTGATGTAACGGCTTCAGCAATGTTGCTAAGTCTGGAATAAACTTCCCATAGTAGTTAAGTAGCCCCAGAAATGAACGTAACTGGCTCACATTCTGTGGTGCTGGGGCCTCCATGATCGCCTTGACGTTTGGTGACGCCTTATGCAGGCCAGTAGCGTCAATCACATGACCCAGGTACTCAACTGAAGACTGAAAGAATTCACATTTGTCTTTACGAACTCTGAGTCCGTACTCTTTCCGTCGTTGTAGTGTCGCATCCAAGTTCAGAAGATGATCCTCCTCATTTGTCCCAGTGACAAGGATGTCGTCCAGGTAGCACTGGACACCTGGCAGTCCACTCAAAATCTGATCCATTGCCCTTTGGAATAGAGCAGGGGCCGATGTAATTCCAAACGGAAGGCGGCAGTACCTGTATAGCCCCTTGTGTGTCACAATTGTCAGCAGCTCCTTTGATTTGTCATCGACATGCATTTGTAGATAAGCCTGGCATAAGTCTATTTTGCTGAACTTTTGCCCTCCGGCCAGGCCCGTAAAAAGATCATCAATGAGGGGAAGAGGGTACTGTTCCACAGACAGCACCGGGTTAATAGTCACTTTAAAATCCCTGCAGATTCGAACAGATCCATCCTTTTTCAGGACAGGAACAATGGGTGTGGCCCATTTGCTCACGCTCACAGGCTCCAGGACTCCATTCTCGACTAAGGCCTCCAAGTTAGCCTCAACTTTTGGCCTAATTGCATAGGGTACAGGTCGGGCTTTGTGAAACTTCGGCTTGCTGTCAGGTTTAATGTCCAGTCTCACGCTGATCTTTTTCATGCTCCCAAGTTCCCCATTGAAGAGTTCTGCATGTTTGTTTAACACTGCAGTCAGACCTGACTCCCCTTTTGACATCATGCGGACTGCAGGCCAGTCCAGCATGATTTTCTCCAGCCACGCACGTCCCAGTAGCGATGGGTAATTTCCCTTTACCACATATAGTGGCAGTTTTGCAGTCTGTCCATTCAATTTAACTGTCACCTCAATGACGCCTCTCATGGCCACAGGTTCGCCGGTATACGTCTTTAGCACAATGTTTGTTGGCTGAAGGGTAAGATGCTTTAGCATTTTGTTGTAGACAGTGTCTGAAACAAGGGACACAGCTGCGCCTGTGTCCACCTCCATCCGCATTGATTGTCCCTCCACCAGTGGTGACACCCAGTAGCCATTTGAACCACCTGCAACCGTCAGTATGTGCACCTCTTCCTCCTCAGAGGTGTCGCTACCCTCTGTTTTGCTTGTTCCATCATACTGCACTGAATGAACACTCTTTTTCCTCTCTTGTCCAAATACAGACATTTTGCTTCCATGCTTCCCAGCTCTGTCTGTTCTTTTTTTACTTCTACAGGCGCGTTCAATGTGACCCTTTTTGCCACAATTTCGGCATTCCAGCTCCGTACACCAGCAGTCATTAGTGTGATGGCCCGTTTTCCCACAACAGTAACATGTGCCGTTCCTCGCACCTTTAGGCTCAGACGACACCTTGTGAACTCTCCCTGTTGAACTCAACTGGTGAGCCTCCTTTTCCGCCATCTCCATGGAGACACTAACTTCAATGGCCTTTTCAAGAGTAAGGTTGTCCTCAGTAAGAAGGCGCTTCAGTGTGGCTGCATTTTGCAGACCACACACAAGTCTGTCTCTAATGGTGTCATTCAGCACCTCCTTGAACTGGCAGTGTTCCGACAAACTTTTTAAAACAGCAATAAACATCGTCACTGATTCCCCCTCCTCTTGATTCCGTTTGTGAAATCTAAATCTCTCAGCAATAACCAGAGGTTTTGGTGAAAAATGTGCTCCAAGAATTTCCACTAGTTGCTTATATGTTTTAGTTCCTGGCTTATCTGGCTGCACGAGGCTGCGAAGTAAATTGAAAGTCTTCGACCCGATTACACTCAAAAAGGTAGGCACGACCTTTTCATTTGCCACCGCATTCGCCAATACAAAATAGTCAAAACGTTCCGTATATGCGCTCCAGTGCTCCACATTTTCATCAAAATCACCGATGTTTCCTAATATAGTAGCCATCTCACGTTTCAAATTAAATTTTCTGTTTACTCACTGCACCCGTAACGTACGCAGATTCATCCGCTCCTCGTTGCCACTTGTTGTGTCGGTACCTTTCTACCTAGACACAATTTAGGACTCAGAACTCAGAGATTCAAACATGAAGTGCTTTATTGGAAGGAAAGGAAGTTCTGGCAAGTTCCGAACAAAGAGAGCTAAAACTTAACAGAGAACACCCAACCATTTATCTCCTGTGACAGCGCCACCTCAGGTGGGAGGAGAACACACAATAGAACACACAATACATAACAATTCCCATTCCAATGGATTAAACTAAATAAACAAAGCAATGCCAAAACCCATAGCACATACATTTTCAACAAATAAAAAAATCCTTCCAAAACCCACACCCAGAGAAACATTTCAAAAGTGGTCTACCAGTGCAATACGCCTCTGTAAATAAGATTTGCTTCCAAAGTGGCATCTAGCAACTATCAACATCTGTTTCATATGTGTGAATTGACAAAACAGTGCACTTCTGGCAAAATTAGCAGGAAATTGCATGGACACCTAAATGACATCTTTGGGACTTCACCAGCATATTAAAATAAAGATTTGGCCTGTTTCTATCAAAGCCCCCAAATCAGAAATGCGCACGATGCACATTACAAGTAGAGACTGAACACAACCGATCTCCGCCCACATTTCCACTATTTTACATCCTGATTGAACTCAATAATGGGGAATAACGAAGCCTAAAACCAGGCCTACTGTATCAATTTGTCCTTCTCTTCCTAAGTTGGAACACGGCACTTGCCAGCGCTGTACCATCTAGCGACTATGCCAAGGAATGACAAAAATTTATCCAACAATCTGTGTGTGTTCTGTTTCTTTGCATGAATCTTAAATTTAAATTGAATCACGCATTACTCATCTCTGGGTCAAGCTTCTTTTAATGCAATCTTTGACAGTTCTGACATATTAGCAGTCGACTAAAAACAGAGTTTTATTGCTAATTTGAATTTCACATTTTTTAAGATTAGTTTTTATGGGATGTGGGCGTCGCTGGCAAGGCCAGCATTTATTGCCCATCCCTAATTGCCCTTGAGAAGGTAGTGGTGAGTCGGCTTCTTGAACCGCTGCAGTCCGTGTGGTGAAGGTACTCCCACAGTGCTGTTAGGGAGGGAGTTACAGGATTTTGACCTAGCGACGATGAAAGATCTGCGATATACTTCTAAGTCAGGATGATGTGTGACTTGGAGGGGAACTTGGAGGTGGTGGTGTTCCCATGCGCCTGCTACCCTTATCCTTCTAGGTGGAAGAGGTCGCGGGTTTGGGAGGTGCTGCCGAAGAAGCCTTGGCGAGTTGCTGCAGTGCATCTTGTAGATGGTACACACTGCAGCCACGGTATGCCGGTGGTGGAGGAAGTGAATGTTTAAGGTGGTAGAGGGGGTGCCAATCAAGCGGGCTGCTTTGTCCTGGATGGTGTCGAGCTTCTTGAGTGTTGATGGAGCTGCACTCATCCAGGCAAGTGGAGGGTATTCCATCACGTTCCTTACTTGTAGATGGTAGAAAGGCTTCGGGGAGTCAGGAGGTGAGACACTCACCACAGAATACCCAGCCTCTGACCCGCTCTTGTTGCTACAGTATTAGTTTCTGGTCAATGGTGACCCTCAGGATGTTGATGGTGGGGGATTTGGTGATGGTAATGCCATTGAATGTCAAGGGGCGGTGTTTAGACTCTCGCTTGTTGAAGATAGTCATTGCCTGGCGCTTCTGTGGTGCGAATGTTACCCGCCACTTATCAGCCCAAGCCTGAACATCGTCCAGGTCTTGTTGCAAGCGGGCATGGAATGCTTCATTACCTGAGGAGTTGTGAATGGCACTGAACACTGAGCAGTCATCACATGGACACTTCTAGCAGACTAACAACACGAAAATTAACTGTGCATTGATAACATTTGAATGTTCCTAATACCCTACTTTGGCTCCGAAAACCCAAAATATTCTTACCCAGTTTTCCTCACTCCTCTACTATTTATGGCTCCAAAATCCAAATCTTCTCAGGGCTCCATTAACTTATCTGATCATGATTCCTTTTGCATTGCTACCCTTTGTCTCATTACTCATCTTACCCTGTGTACTATACGCAGTCAGACTGTTTCTAGCTCTGCAGTACATCACTGCTGCAGGCTGGGTTTGTCTGTTTTCTTCCAGGACTAAGCATTTTGCCAGTGGCAACAGCAGCAGAATAAGCTCTTTCTTCCTATTGAGCTGCTGTTCAATTGGCAAGATTCCCAGAGCAAGATTCCCAGGGCCACCAGATGAAGCACTAATTCCAGCATCACTCACTATTTTCTGTTTTGCCCAGGACCTCCTTTCCATAGATCACTGAGCACTGGCAGTCCCATAGCATGTGAATGTGTCTTATCTTTCATAAGGAGACAACATTGTGAATGCAGCTTGATTTCTGCCAACTGTATCTGCCTGCATGTCAATGTCTAATGAATCAGACTATATCCTATATCCATTCTCGGCTGTGATCTCTTTTACCAAAAACCATGCGGGTTGATTTAAACTCCGAGTGGGTTTTTGGGAGCGCGGAGGGCGGGGCGAGTGTGAGATGCACTCGTTGACCTAAATTTCAGGCCTGGCGTATTTTAACCCCTGGGCCTCACTTACATGCCACTGGTCAGCTGCCCACCCGAAACGGGCAGAAAGCAACAGCTTACCGGTGGGCGGGAGAGGAGTTTCGGGTGGTCTTTGGCTGCTGACTGGCACTAAGGGAAGGTTTACCGGCAAGCAGGTAATTCCCTGGAAGAGAGTTTTGGAAGGGTCTTGTGGGAAGGAATTGGGGGGGGGGAGGGGCCGCAGGGGATTCTGGGGCGGGGGAGGTTGTGTCTTTCATTGTGGGCCTCAGAAGAGCACTCTTTCTCCTCCTGGCCCTACAAAGGAAAGGTTTACCTTGGAGGGCCTGTTCTGTCTGCAGACCAGCTATTACCCCTGTGACTTTCCCACTTGGGTACCAGTTGAAATGCAGCCAGGTTCCCATTGAGTAATAAGACCCCTATTTGCATAAATTTATGAGGCCCCCGCCTGCTTTAGCTGGCCGCCTCATTCACCTGCAGAACCATAGAGGTTAAAATGCGAAATGGTATGAAAAGATTGAAATCCGAGCAGGCAAGTTATTTGCTCATTTTAACTGCCTACCTGTCCAGGACAAATAAAGGGTTGTGATCAACCCCCAGATGATGGTGAATCACCCTGAATTCCAAACATGGGCTGGTACCCTGCCACCCACAGCTAAGACTTGGAATCAAGTGTCTTTGGGCTGAAGCACTGGCTGTATGGCAGGGAAAACTAGAACGGTCTGAACAGTAAGCAGAAAATGTTGGAGTGACATGTCATCACCACCAGGACTTGAATTTGGAAACCGAACAGAGAAAGAATTTTTGATTAGCTATTTTTTGCTATTTTCATCTTACTTTAATAGTTAGTTTGAATGTAAATATTTCCACTGTGGCAGCAGTGATACGCACCATCTGTGCAGTCAGCCGGATAGTCCAATTCAGCAGATGTCAGATCTGCTCCCACTTAAAACTGGTAGCATAAAGAAAAGGAAAGACGTGCATTTATATAGCACCTTATCACGTCTCTCGCAAATAACCCAAAGCCCTTCACATTCAAACACTTTGACGTACAGTGATCATTGTTCTGCAGGCAAATTGGCAGTTAATTTGTACAAAGCAAGATCCCAGAAACCTACTCCATTAATCTGTTTGCTCAGGCAAAACTGTGGCAGATGGAGTTCAGCGTGGGGAAATGTAAAGTCGTCCACTTTGGACCTACGAAAGATAGGTCAGAGTATTTTCCAAATGCCAGGAAGCTAGGAATGGTGGAGGAGCAGGGATTTAGGGGTCCAGGTACAGAAATGACTAAAAGCTAGTGGACAGGTACAATGGAATGTTGGCCTTCATCTCAAGGGCTGGAGCACAAAGGGCGGAAGTTATGTTACATTTATATTAAGATCTGGTTAGACTCCATTTAGAGCACTGTATTCAGTTTGGAACAGCACCTCAGGAAGGATATATTGGCCTTGGAGGGGGTGCAGCGCAGATGCACTAGAAAGAACAAGACTTGCATTTATATAGCACCTTTCATGACCACCAGACATCTCAAAGCGCTTTACAGCCAATTAAGTACTTTTGGCGTGGAGTCAATGTTGTAATGTGGGATAGCAACAGAAAACGCTGGAAAAACTCAGCAGGCCAGGCAGCATCCGTGGAGAGAGAAACAGAGTTAACGTTTCAGGTCGAAGACCCTTCGTCAGAACTAGAAAAAAGCAGGAAAGGGAATAGATTTTAAAGCAAGTTGGGGGCTGGGAAAAGGGGGAGGGGATGAAAGTACAAAAGGGAAGGTCAGTGATAGGATAAAAAGCAGGAGAGATTAAGAGACATTAAGAGATATTGAAGGCAAGAGGAGGTGGTGATGGGATAGGTAAAGGAATAAAGCATGGCTCTAGATGAAGTGTGAATGGCGCTGGCAGAATGAAGGACAGCTGCCATGTGGGAGGGAAGAAAAAAGGCCAGACGAAAGTGTGGATTAAAAAAAGTAATAATTATATAATATGTGATAGGGGCCGAGGTTATGATCTGAAATTGTTGAACTCTATGTTGAGTCCAGAGGGCTGTAGAGTGCCTAATCGAAAGATGAGGTGCTGTTCCTCGAGCTTACGCTGAGCTTCCATGGAACAATGTAAAAGGCTGAGGATGGTGAGGTCTGAGTGGGAATGAAGCGGAGAATTAAAGTGACAGGCCACCGGGAGCTCGGGGTCCCCCTTACGGACTGAATGGAGGTGTTTCGCAAAGCACTCACCCAATCTGCGTTTGGTCTCCCCAATGTAGAGGAGACCACATCGTGAGCAGCAAATACAGTATACTAAATTGCAGGAAGTACAAGTAAATCGCTGTTTCACCTGGAAGAGGTGTTTGGGGCCCTGGACAGTGGGAAGGGGGGAGGTATAAGGGCATGTGTTGCATCCCCTGCACTTGCACGGGAAGGTGCCGGGCGAAGGGGAAGGGGTGCTGGGGGTGGTGGAGGAGTGGACTAGGGTGTCTCGGAGGGAACGGTCCCTACGGAATGCTGAAAGGGGAGGTGAGGGGAAGATGCGTTTGGTGGTGGGATCGCTTTGGGGGTGGCAGAACTGGCGGAGGATGATCCGTTGAATGTGGAGGCTGGTGGGGTGAAAGGTGAGGACAAGGGGAACTCTATCGTGGCTCCGGGAGGGAGGGGCAGGGGTGAGGGCAGAAGTGCGGGAGATAGAACAGACACGGTCAAGGGCCGTGTCAACCACGGTAGAGGGGAATCCTCGGTTGAGGAAAAAGGAAGACATGTCGGAAGCACTGGTATGGAAGGTGGCATCGTCAGAGCAGATGCAGCAGAGACGGAGAAACCGGGAGAATGGAATAGAGTCCTTACAGGAGGCGGGGTGGGAGGAAATGTAGTCCAAGTAGCTGTGGGAGTCAGTGGGCTTGTAGTGAATGTTTGTCAATAACCTATCCCCACAGATGGAGATGGAGAAGTCGAGGAAGGGAAGGGAAGAGTTGGAGATGGACCATGTGAAGGTGAGGGAAGGGTGGAATTTGGAAGCAAAGTGAATGAAATTTTCTAGTTCAGGGCGAGAGCAGGAGACGGCACCGATACAGTCATCAATGTACCGGAAAAAGAGGTGAGGGAGGGGACCCGAGTATAACTGGAACAAAGAGTGTTCCACATATCCCACGAAAAGGCAGGCAGCTAGGACCCATGCGGGTACCCATAGCAACACCTTTGATTTGGAGGAAATGAGTAGAGTCAAAGGAGAAGTTGTTCAATGTGAGAACAAGTTCAGCCAGGTGGAGGAGGGTGGTGGTGGATGGGGACTGGTTGGGCCTCTGTTCAAGGAAGAAGCAGGGCGCCCTCAGGCCATCCTGGTGGGGGATGGAGGTGTAGAGGGATTGGACGTCCATAGTGAAAAGGAGGCGGTTGGGGCCGGGAAACTGTGGGAATCGCGGCAGTCAATTTGCACACAGCAAGGTCCCACAAACAGCAATGTAATAATGACCAGGTAATCTATTTTTGTTATGTTGATTGAGGGATAAATATTGGTCAGGACACCAGGTAGAACTCCCTTGCTCTTCTTCAGAATAGTGCCACCGGATCTTTTACGTCCACCTGAGAGAGCAGACAAGGGCCTAGAAATTCACTGGCCTTAGCTCTGCTTTTGAGGTGCTAGAGGGCCTAGCGCCGAAGTTATGGCCAGTTTAGAAATTGACAGGGGCCCTAAATCGGCGTTAGGCCGGTAGCGCTGCGCCGGCACCGATGACGTCATCGGTGTGCGCAGCGTCCCGGTTGCCATGGTAACCCGCCCGAACTCGGAAATTGAGTTGCGGCCGCCTCGCCCGTGGCAGCCGCAAGCAACGTTCTGGCAGAGGTGCCTTACAGAACTTTGCGCTGGCGCATTAAAGGCCCCGCGGCGGCCGGCCGCTTTCCCGCCGGCCGCCTGGCCGCAGCTCCCTCCCCGGACTTCCCCCCCCCCCCCCCGGAACAGAAGCAAGCCCGGCACTTGTCCGAGGTGCCGGGCTCATTTTTAAAAAGATTATCGCGGGCCGCGGCCGGGTGCAGGCAGCTCCTCCTTAACGGAAGGAGGAGGCCTGCACTTCCCGAGCCTGCCGCACCGCAGCGGGCGCCGCAGCGTCGGAATAGCGCCGCAATGCGGCGCGTGGCGCCAGTTTTGAGGCGCTGAGACCCCTCAGTAGCGCCGGCAGCCGTTTGGGCGCGGCGCTACTGAATTTTTGGCGCGCGCAGGGGGACTTAGCGCCGGCACTAACTTCCGGCGCTAAAGCCCTCGCTGCGCCAAAACCGAATTTCTAGGCCAAGGTCTCAGTTTAACGTCTCATCTGAAAGATGGCTCCTCCGACAGTGCAGCACTCCCTCAGCACTGGAGTGTCAGCCTAGATTATGTGCTCAAGTCCCTGGAGTGGGACTTGAACCCACAACTCACCTAGAAGTGAGTGTGCTACCCAGTGAGCCACAGCTGACACTGTCGGGCTACAGGATTTAAATTATAAGGACAGGTTACATAGACTAGTCTTGTATTCCCTTGAGTATAGAAGATTAACACATGATCTAATTGAGGTGTTTAAGATGATTAAAGGATTTGATAGGGTAGATTGACAGGAAGTATTTCCTCTGGTGGGGGAGTCCAGAAAGGAGGCATAACCTTAAAATTAGAACTAGACTGTTCAGTGGTGATGTCAGAAAGCACTTCACACAAAGGGTAGTGGAAATGTTGAACACTCTCCCCCAAAAAGCTGTTGAGACTCAATCAGTTGAAAATGTCAAAACTGAGATTGCTAGACTTTTGTGCGGCAAGGGTATTAAAGGTTACAGAACCAAGGCAGGTAAATGGAATTAAGATACAGATCAGCCATGATCTAATCGAATGGCGGAACAGGCTTGAAGGCTGAATGGCCTCCTCCTGCTCCTATGTGTTTTGGTGATGTGGGCTGAAGGATAAATGTCTGCCAGGATACCTGGAAAATCCTTCTTTGAATTGGGGAGTTATCCCCGGTGTCCTGGCCAATATTTATCCCTCAACCATCATAACAAAAACAGATTATCTGGTCATTAGCACATTGCTGTTTGTGGGACCTTGCTGTGTGCAAATTGGCTGCTGCGTTTCCCACATTACAACAGTGACTCCACTTCCAAAGTACTTCATTGGCTGTAAAGCGCTTTGAGACGTCCGGTGGTCGTGAAAGGCGCTATATAAATGCAAGTCTTTCTTTTTCTTTCTTTTATTGCCAGGGGATCAATTTTCTACCACAGAAGGCCGTGGAGGCCAAGTCACTGAATATATTTAAGAAGGAGATACAGTAGATAGATTTCTAGACACAAAAGGCATCAAGGGGTATGGGGAGAGAGCAGGAATAAGGTATTGGGATAGAGGATCGAATGGCCTACTCCTGCTCCTATTTATCTATGTTTCTATGTTTACCTGGACAGTCATACGGTGCATTCAAAGGACAGCACCACTGACAGTGAAGCAAGTCTTCAGTGCTGCACTGAATTGTTAGCCTAGATTATGTGTAAAAGAGGCAGCTCAGTTGAAAATAATAGCTGCTAACACACCTTCCAGTTGATTATTTCTGTGGAGAGTCGTGTGACAGCTGCATTTTTAAAACTTATAGGAACATAGGAACAGGAGTAGGACATTCAGCCCCTTGAGCCTGCTTCGCGATTCAATTAGATTATGGTAGATCTGTACCTCAACTCCATTTACCCGTCTTAGCTCCATATCCCTTGATACCCTTACCTAACAACAATCTATCGATCTTGAAAGCTCCAATTGTCCCAGCATCCACAGTCTTTTGAGGGAGAGAATTCCAGATTTCTACTACCCTTTATGTGAAAAGGTGCTTCCTGATTTCCCTCCTAATGTGCCGAGCTCTAATTTGAAGGTTATGTCCCTTCGTTTTTGATTCCGCCATCAGAGGAAATAGTTTCTCTGGGCTCGATTTTACCAACCTCGACAGGCCCGTGGCGGGCGATGTCGGTGGCGGGTCCCGACCCCGCTGCTGTCGCCATCCCAGCCTCTGAAATGAATTTCCCCTATTTGGGCTTGTTAAACCCACCCAGCGCGTTGCCGGCCAATTAGAGGCAGTGGGTCTGGTGGTGTCTTTTGATGAAGTCGGTTTCCTTAAAGGGACCACGGTCAACATTTTTTTGACATTTGTGCTGTCGGTGTTCTACAGCATTGAGGTGCTGTAAACACTGACAAGCACGGCACAGAGGTGCAGGGCTGCACCCAGGCTCTGCCATGACTCCCTCCATATGCTTATGGAGGGAGTCACCGCATGCAGGGAGGTTCTCTGCCCTTCCCATGGGTGGAAGAGACCTCCCCAGGAGATCAACATAGCCTGGTTGCACATTGCAGAGGAGGGCACAAGCATGGATATGGTCAGGAGGACCTGGGTGCAGTGCCGCAAATGTTTCAATGATCTCAGTAGATCAGGAAACGTTAGTACAAAGCCACACTCAACCTCATCCTGCTGTGCCTCTCATCACACCCCCATCACTCTGCCTTCCCTACCCTACTCCTGCACATCCTTACTCACACCAACTTACCTTGCACCTCCACCCATGCCTCTCCATCTATATTATCACATCCCCATCTCACTAGCCACCCCTCACGCTCACCCTCATCCTAGTGCAATCATACCAACTAACAACACACAAGGGTAGCCACTTGGGTGTTTTAGCCAATGTTCATGTAAAGTTTCTGTTAATGTGGTGTCAAACATTGAAATCTTTGTTTTCAACACTATGGGCTGGATTTTGCCATTGGGGTGGGGCTGGGGGCGTGTCAGGTGGTTTTCATGTCAGGAACCCGACTCCGATGTGAAGTGGAGAAAAAATGCGATTTTCCCCTAATTGGGCACTTGATTTCCAGCGTGTGGAAACCCCTGGCCCAATTAGTCTATTCATCCTGAAAGTCGCCTCCGATGACGTCGTCAGTGCTGCTGGATTTAAGGCCTGCAAGCAGTCTTGCTTCTTCTGGAGACTGGAAACGCTTTGGACATTGTATGAAAGACTTCATTTACCGACCATGTCCACCAGCATGCAAAAGTGTGCACCTCGCTTTGATGAGCCCTCCCTCCAAGCTCTGGTGCAGGGAGCAAGATTTAATAAGGAAGTGCTCTTGCCTTCCTCAGGGAGAAAAAAGCCACCCCAGCAGTCTAAAGCTGTGTGGCTGCAAGTGACCCAGGAGGTCAACCCCATCCCTATGTGCCGCAGAACCTGGCTGCCGTGCAGGAAGAGGTTTCAAGACCTTCTTCACACAGGAAAAGTGAGTATGACTTTCTCATCACCCTCAATCTGATCCCCATCGCCTCTCCTTACCAGCACTCAGCTTTGCCAAGCTCTTCCTCCACATCCCGCTTGACACTTACATCCCTGCACCCTTACCCATTCCCTCTCTCTCTCTATGGTCACATTCACTTAACTATTCGACCATGCAGCCCTCACACTCTCTATCACTGTAATGCAATGACAACTTACAACACACAGGGAGGGCCCTTTGACTCCTTCTAAGCATCTATGCTATGGAATCTCTACACTCACTCCTTCATTCTCACTCAAACTCCACTTGTGTCCCTCATTGCAGGAAAAGAGAGCCCACAATAAGAGGGAAAGAGCAAGGACAGGCGGAGGGCCACCCTCAGTAGCCCAGCTCACCACCTCAGAGGAGGCGGCCCTGGAAATTGCCGGGATCGAGGAAGATTCCCTAGTGGGGGTCGGACAGGCAGGCGCATCACAGCAAGCTGGTGACAGAATAGTTTGGCATCTCTCTCATTGACATTGCATGAGCCACTGATAATGAATCTGATGCTCTAACAGATTGACTTATGATCATCTGCATTATTCAATGTGCATGTAACCTTGACCTCACATCTCTAACTCCTTCCTTTACTCCCTCACAGGACCATCGACAGCCCCCGTCCCCACTGTCCATGAGGAAGAGCCTGGGCTTCCAGACGTGGAGGCGTGTGAGGTGTTAAAATTGCAAAAAATGGCGGGCGGGCCCCATCCCGCCTCCAAGCAATTTTCCCAAGTGTGTGTTTTCTGACCCCGTTTCCATCCCGCCTCCAAGAGGTGGGATAGGCCCTTAAGGCCCTTAACAACCACTTAATTGCCTCTATAATCCCATTTTGAGAGGCCTTTCTGATTTTACCACTTTTACCACCTGCTGCACGTCTCCTCTGGAACACGCCAGTGAATCCTGGCGGCCTCACAAGTGGACTGCTTACTAACAGCTGCAGCTCCACCATTAAAAAGGAGTTTTCAGCATCACAGTGATAGAGAGTGTGAGGGCTGCATGGTCGAATAGTTAAGTGAATGTGACCATAGAGAGAGGGAGGGAATGGGTAAGGGTGCAGGGATGTAAGTGTCAAGTGGGTTGTGGAGGACATGGTCGGTAAATGAAGTCCTTCATACGATGTCCAAAGCGTTTCCAGTCTCCAGAAGAAGCAAGGCTGCTTGTAGGCCTTAAATCCAGCAGCACTGATGACGTCATTGGAGGCGACTTTCAGGATGGAAAGACTAATTGGGCCAGAGGTTCCCACACGCTGGAAATCAAGTGCCCAATTAGGGGAAAATAGTACTTTTTTCCCACTTCACATTGGAGTCGGGGTCCTGACACGAAAACCACCTGACACGCCCCAGCCCGACCCCAATGGCAAAATCCAGCCCAATGCCTCACATTTCTAATTCATGTGACAAGTTCCTATCACAGCAAGCGTGCTGGGTGTGGTATACTGAGAGGACTACACAAACTCCAGTTGGCCTCTATGGAAGAAAGAGACAGATGCTATCAGATAATGGTTTCATGATGCTCACAGCCCTCCTTTATGGGGTAAATATTTCATGGAATGAGTCCCTCTGAGCCCTGGGAGGCCATGCAATGGTACAGAATGGAAGCCTTACAATCAACACTGTCAGAAAGCAATCCTAACAGCAGAGGGAAGCAGAGAAGAAAAAAAAAGTATTCAAATAGCTCAAGATCGAAATGAACAGAAATAACAGTCTGCCCGAACTGTTGTGGGGAATGGCAAAAATATCGTCAACTGCAGTCTGGTGTTTCATTGCAGGTCCATGACAACCTACTGCCGGCTGTCCTTCATTGCCTAAATTGCTTAAAATGTTTATTTTGATTTACATACTGTTACCAGAATGTTACATGGGATTAATAATTCCTACATGGGATTGAGAATTCCTATAGAATCCTATAGGACAAACTTCGCTTGTGGAAGCAGGAATAAACCCAATAAGATTGTTATATAATGGGTATAGAATATCACAGAATAATGTTACAGCACAAAAGGAGGTAGATCTTGACCTAGTGCGATAGTATAAAATGGGTGATAGCGAATCGGCAGCCCGTTTAACATCTCTTCCGACATATTATTTTATATGTAAAATAATTGACATATATTTATTAGGCCCCCACTGCTTTCAGGCAGGTGCTCTGGATGACTAAAATGACTGAGTCAATATGTGTCCAGTGCAATTTGAAGGTTTTACACTGATATTACACCAGTAAAATGGGCAGCTGTGAGTTCAATTTCTCCCCTTGCATTTTTAACAAGATTTTTTATTGCAAGGCATTGAAACATTATCTATATTTAATGCAGTGTCTTCATGACATTGCAGTGACTAAATGGAGTTTTTACCAGTTTTGAATTATTTATTTTACTGCTAATAATATAATGCCTCAAAAGTATCCAGTATCATTACTGGTTTAGTGTGGATAAGGTGAGATAGTCAAACAATTAGAATCCATTATAACATGACAGGTTCGCCTTCGAAATAGCAGCATTAAACCAATGAGGTTTAATTCCTTCAAGCGAGAGCTGGACCTGTTTCTGGTTGGGGAGGACATCACCTCTTACAAAAGGTAGGTACTAGAATCATATACAGCACAGAAAGAGGCCCTTCGGCCCATCGTGTCCGCGCCGGCCATCAAGCCCTATCTATTCTAATCCCATTTTCGAGCACTTGGACCGTAGCCTTGTATACTATGGCGTTTCAAGTGCTCATCTAAATGTACTGCAGGGAATTCAGGTGTGATGTCCTGGACTAGTTTTGATCACCTAGATGGGTCGGAGAGGAATTTTCCAGATTTTTTTTCCCCCAAGTTGGTCTGGGTTTTTATCTCCTAGGAGATCACATGGTTTCGGGTGGGATGGAGATTATATGTTGTGATACACAAGGTATCGCAATTGTGCGGGACAGGCTGGATGGACCAGAGGGCCTTTACCTGTCCGTCATTGTTTGTATGTTTGTAGGTACAGGAAACTTTCTGGTATCCGGCACGGACGGGACCAACGTGTTGCCGATTCATCAACAATTCCGGATAACCGAACGCTATAGTAAAAGATACGGAGCTCAGAGCTCCGTATAAACCAACAAACCCTGTTGCTTGCTTCAAAACAATCGGCACAAGTTGCAAGCGTCTCTGTAGCTTAGCAACAGCTTCAGCTACACCCTTGCACAGCAACAAATCAATTAAAAAAAGTAACTAAAAGTAAAAAAAGTTACCTGAACCGACTCCTGAATTTTGCCGGTGGATAGAGCGTTCCAGTTATTTAGGGGCCGGTTAATCGAAAGTTTCCTGTACTGGCCTTGGTGGATGCAAACATTCACAATGCTTGCATTTTTTCAGTCCCTGCGATTTATCATTGTTGCAAGGTCAAGGTAGCTTTTCTTAAGGGAACCAGAGATCAATCTTGCTACATTTTTCTAAGCTGAGTAAAATGGACAGATGCCAGTGGAGCTATAACTGAGGCTGGCTGCTGATACATCAGGTACGGTACACACTAGCTATACATGAGCGTACCTTGAGCTAGACAATGAGATCTTCTTCTTATGGTATGTAAGACAAAAAGGAAGCTACACAAGTAACTGCCGTCTACCCAGATATGCAACAGTTATTGTGGATGAATGATAAACTTCTTGATGGAGTATAAGTTGAGGTGTTCCAGTTTTCTATGGTTGTATCTGTAATGATAACAAGTAGCACTATATACAAGACTTTTAACGCACATATTACAGACACACATACGAGTGACCTCCGGTGGCACTGCACACGGGGCGGGGTGGAGGGGGGGTGGGGGCCGTGCGAGGGTGTAATTTTGACTTAGTAGGATAGTGTACAATTGGTGTTAGCGAACTTACATCTCTCCCGAATTTTATTTCCACTGAAGTCAAAATCTACCCAAGTGAGGGGCAGCACGGTGGCATAGTGGTTAGCACTGTTGCCTCACAGCGCCAGGGACCCGGGTTCAAATCTGGCCTCAGGTGACTGTCTGTGTGGAGTTTGCACATTCTCCCCGTGTTTGCGTGGGTTTTCTCCAGGTGCTCCGGTTTCCTCCCACAGTCCAAAGATGTGCGGGTTAGGTTGATTGGCCATGATAAAAAAAATTGGCCCTTAGTGTTAGGGGGGATTAAATACGTGGGGATAGGGCTTGGGTGGGATGGCTGTCGGTGTAGGGACCGGGTGCTAGGGTTTGGATGATCAGCCATGATCTCGTTGAATGGCGGAGCAAGCTCGAAGGGCCGAATGGCCTACTCCTGCTCCTATCTTCTATGTTTCTATGAGTCACTACCAAGTGTAGATTTTAGGTCAAGTGGGTTTAGAGGACATAATTAGAGGAGCAGGAAGAGTTGGAAGAGGAAGAAGAAGAGGAAATGCTAGAGGAAGAGGAAGAAAAAGATGAACAGGAGGATGAAGTGAGCACAAGAACAGAAAGGAGGGGTAAAGTGAATGTAGGCGGAGGGAGATTTGGAGGGGATGAATGAAGGGGAGGGAAAGGAGGTGGAAAGAGAGGGAGGGAAGGGTCGCAGGAGAGGGGAAGGGAGGATACAGAGGTTGGACAGGTTACATAGACTAGCCTTGTATTCCCTTGGGATGGGGTCATTGTAATATTCCTCTCCCCCCCTCCTTACGTGGAATATTGGCCCATTTATGATTGGAGCACAGGAACTCATAATTCTTATGATTAACGAGTGGCTTGTTGTCGTACTCTGCCTCCACTCAAAATTTGTGGGCGGTTTCTCACACGTAACATCTACAGCTCTCAGTGCTGCATTTCTTCAATTGGATTTGCACACCGTGGGCAGCTGGGGTTGTGATCTTTTGAGGGTTTAGAGAGGGGGGCAGTGGGGGCTGCGATTGTACTGAGGGCCGGACCAGAGAGTCCCAACCACCAGCACTGGAGAGTAGAGCGCTGAGAATAAGATTTATTTACATTCAGCAAAATAGTAACCACGTGGTGGAAAATTCCACACTAAAAGGTAGGCAGCCCCAACAAATTTTTGGATGGAAGCGCACCACAAGAGGCCGGCAGCAGGAAGTGGCAGTGGTCAGAGGGGGTGAAGAAAGAGCCTACGAAAAAGGGAAAGCGAGACAGCCCAAGGATTGCTGAAACTGCTTAACCTTTAAAGTCCCAACATAAATTTATTAAGAGTTTTAAATCATATATTTTTATTTTAAAAGAAAAAGTTCAATCTTAAAGGGTTGCCTGTAGTCTAAAATAATTATGTTCTGGCAGTTTTTTGAAAAAACAGGATGGCAGCTGAACTCAGAGTAACATCTCAGAAGCTTCCTTCACAACCACCCGAGTGACTTCTGCTGGAGATGTGTAAGTGTGGATGTTAGGTGAAGAGAGGGGCAGACTTGGCGAACATCCTCCACAGCTGAATAGCCTGCCAGAACGCACTATCGAGGCTCATACATGAATAGGACACGCTCGCTGGCAGTGGAACTGTACCCCTCTATGGAGTTAGTGCTTTCAGGACAGGAGGGGAGAGAAGAAAACCGGAGAGAAAAGCACATTGCTCGTGGCCTGTGTAAGCCCAGCCAATGGCTATACATAGATGAATACTGAATTATGAAGACAATAATAACAGCGATACTGAATAAAGTATAATTAAGTATTCTGTCTACAAGCATCTACGGTGGAAAAAAAACTTGTTTACAATTCAGTTTTGCTGTTAGAAACATAGAAACATAGGAGCAGGAGTAGGCCATTCGGCCCTTCAAGCCTACTCCGCCATTCAATATGATCATGGCTGATCCTCTATCTCAATACTATATTCCCGCTCTCTCCCCATACCCCTTGATGCCTTTTGTGTCTAGAAATCTATCTATCATCCTTCTTAAATATATTCAGTGACTTGGCCTCCACAGCCTTCTGTGGTAGAGAATTCCACAGGTTCACCACCCTCTGAGTGAAGAAATTTCTCCTCATCTCAGTCCTAAGTCTCCTACCCCGTATCCTGAGTCTGTGACCCATCCTTCTAGACCTCTCAGCCAGGGGAAACATCCTCCCTGCATCCAACCTGTCTAGCCCTGTCAGAAATATGTTTTAATGAAATACCCTCTCATTCTTCTAAACTCCAGTGAATACAGGTCTAGTCAACCCAATCTCTCTTCATACGACAACCCTGTCATCCCAGGAATCAGTCTGGTGAACCTTTGCTGCACACCCTTTATGACAAGTATATCCTTTCTTAGGTAAGGAGACCAAAACTGCACACAGTACTCCAGGTGTGGTCTCACCAAGGCCCTGTATAACTGTAGTCTTAAATGTCCTACCCTGTATCCTGAGACTGTGATCCCTCGTTCTAGACCTCCCAGCCAGGGGAAACATCCTCCCTGCATCCAGTCTGTCTAGCCCTGTCAGAATTTTATACGTTTCAATGAGATCCCCTCTCATTCTTAGAAAAGTGGGTGAAGGTTACCAGTGTTAATCCTGCTAACACAATGATAGAGGTATAAAATTGTCACAACAGCAATCTGTATGTCTTTGTTCCAATAAGAAGAAGTAGTAACACATTTTGCTTACTAACCAGGGAACTAACGCTAGTACGGAAGCCTAAACTGCAAGGGAAACAAATGTCACCAGAGCACTTAGAGCCGTAGAGTTATTGCTGCAGAAAACTCCTCTTTACTGGCAAGGTTGGCAAAACGTTTGTTGTTTACTGACAAGAGCCTTTCCCCGCTGGGGATCACCCTTGGGGTATAATTCTCTTAAAGGTCTATTCTAGGTAGCTGAGATGAAAAATAATTTGCCGTTAGTTGTTTGCCTTTTATGCGCAGCTAAACAATGGTGCTGACTCTAGCTGCCAGCTACAGCTCATTAGCTTTTAAAGGCGACAGAATGCATTTTCTTTGCATATAGATGGAGCTGTGGTTAGAAAGCACCTCTTTTAAGTTCTTTTGTGGTAAGAATACTCAAGCAGATACCATGTGGTGCCCATCAAAATGGCATCATTATGTGGACTCTGTAGTGTATGTGCTTTAAGTCAGAACTACTTTTTACAGCTCCTGTATACTGTAGTACCAGCAGTAACCACACCGGTATATAAGCTGTGTGCATGCCTCTGTACTCCAGTCTAGAGATGACCCTCCTCCAGTAAGGACCTGTTGTTTGTTTATGTACAGCATCCGTGTAATTCTTTATCCACTGAACCACGGATCTAACAGTGGCGACGAGTGTTGATGCGAATCTACCTGCAACATTAAACAAAAAAAAATAGTCGAGTCCAGGAACACGGGCGTCGACCGCGAGCAACCGCCCAGCAGTCAGGCAGAGATCCAACTTCACTGGGGAGGCTGTAGAGAGCCGGGCTTGGTTCCCCAGCCACAACGAGCAGTAAGAGACCGACGACAGGTCCTGAGCAGACCCTTCCCGAGCAGCGGCGGCTGGAGCCGACCGATGGCAGAGAGAGAGAGCCGGGCAGCGTCGACGGGGTAAGAAAAAGGGTGAAGAGAGCAGGGCGCAGCCGGGGGTTGATCACTGAGTGGCGTCATGGAAAAATACTGCAAAACCGGAGAGAGAGAGGGTAAGAAACAGCTGGGTTCTAGACTGAGCGGCGTCGACAAATATCAAGAGAAGAACGCGCAGAGCACAGCCAGGGATCACGGGCTGATCAGGGTCCGCGGGGCGAAGCAAGGGGAGATGCCATTGAGCCGCGGAGAAGCAGGGAGAGTGCGGCAGATGCCATTGAGCCGGGGAGAAGCAGGGAGAGCGCGGGAGGCGCCATTGAGCTGCAGAGAAGAAGGAAGAGCGCGGGAGATGCCATTTTGCGAAGCCGCAGCGGAGAAGACGGGCGAGCGCGGGAAGGAAGGAAAGCGTGGAAGACGCCATTTTGTGCCAGCGGAGAAGAAGGGGAAGCGCGGGAGGCGCCATTGGTGATAGTTAACGCACAACCAAGGATGCTGAAGAGTGGCAGTATCTCTACGTTCGACAATGAAGTCGAAGATTGGGCGACATATGTGGAACGTATTGAGGTGTACTGCAGGGCGAATGAAGTGCCAGATGCTAATAAAGCACTGGTTCTGTTAAATTCCATGGGTGCAAAAACTTATGGGTTACTGCGAAATCTAATAACCCCAGAGAAGCCGGTAAACAAGAATTTTGAAAGCATAGTAGAAATCCTACAGGACCACTTAAACCCCACAACGCTGCTGATAGCAGAACGATTTAAGTTCCATAAAAGGAACCAACACAAAGACGAAAGCAATGCTGAGTACCTAACGGAACTGCGCAAGCTATCGAAATACTGCCAGTTTGGAGCGGGACTAGCAGACACGTTAAGGGACAAGTTTGCGTGTGGGCTACAAAGCGAAGGAACCCAGAAACGGCTTCTATCAGAAAAGGACCTTACGCTGGACAAAGCTTTCAGTATGGCAGTATCACACGAAGCAGCCGCAAGGGGCGCTGCAGAGATACAACGGACACCACAAGAATACAGCACCAACGAAATGACCTATGGAACAGGGAAGTGCTATCGCTGCGGCAGAACAACACATGACCAGAAAGATTGTTGGTTCAAGGACCAAGTGTGCAGACAGTGTGGGAAAGCAGGACACATAGCAAGAGTCTGCAGGTCTGGGAAGAAAACCAACAGTAAGAAATCTCCACAGGAGAAGTACAAAAAGGTACACCAGGTGATGGACAGTGGTTCAGACGAACAGAAAAGTGACACAGACTCCGGAAGCAAGGAGCTGGGTTGTCTGAAACTACATAATGTAACCGAAATAGAGGATCACCAGACTATCTGGGTTACACTCAAGATAGACGGAGTCCAATTGGAAATGGAATTGGACACAGGGTCAGCTCTAACAGTCATAAATCAAAGAGACTACAAGCGGCTATTTTCACACATACCCTTGAAAGCTACAGAGATTGTCTTGAAGACGTATACGGGGCAAAAAGTCTACCCCAAAGGAAAAATAAGGGTGAAAGTGACATATAAAGGTCAGGAAATACCTAAAATGGATATATATGTATTGCCAAATGGAGGACCACCACTGCTAGGACGTGAGTGGATCCGGAAGATACATTTAGATTGGCATTCCATACAGGCACTGAAGGTGGAGGCCAAAAAGGATGACGACGTCACACCTGGACGACTGTCAAAAATGCTAAATGACGCAAAAGAAGTGTTCCAGGAGGGACTAGGAACACTAAAAGGAATAACAGCAACAATTAAAATAGAGGATAATGCAAGCCCAAAGTTTCTGAAGGCCAGACCAGTGCCTTATGCGATCAGACCAGCGGTTGAAGCAGAGCTGGAAGGGTTGGAATGTTCAGGAGTACTGTCCAAAGTGGACTGGAGCGAGTGGGCTACACCCATCGTCCCTGTAATGAAGAGGTCGTTGAGTAATACGCCTGGGGAACCAAAGAAGATCCGCATCTGTGAGGATTTTAAGGTGACAGTGAACCCAATCCTTCACACGGTGCAATATCCGCTTCCACGAATTGAGGATATTTTCGCCTCGCTATCTGGTGGTAAACGCTTCACCAAAATTGATCTAGCCCAGGCATACTTGCAAATGGAGGTAGAAGAAGGTTCGAAACATTACCTTACGATCAACACCCATAAAGGTCTCTATCAATACAACCGGCTGGTGTTTGGAGTAGCCTCGGCTCCGGCTATCTGGCAAAGGGCGATGGATCAGGTCCTGCAAGGGATTCCAGGGACCCAGTGTTATTTGGACGACATCTTGGTCACGGGCGAAAATGACGGTGATCACCTCGCTAACTTGGAGAAGGTGCTCGCCAGATTAAAGGAATATGGGCTACGAGCTAATCGCCACAAGTGTGAGTTTTTCCAGAAACAGATCTCGTATTGCGGCCACGTCGTCGATGAAGAGGGGTTACATAAGTCCCCTGACAAGATTGAGGCAGTAGTCAAGGCTCCGGCACCGGAAAATGTGTCACAACTGAGGTTGTTCCTCGGGCTGGTAATCTATTACCACAAGTTCTTACCAAATTTGTCTACGGTATTACACCCGCTGAACACCTTACTGCAAACAGGGGTACCATGGAAGTGGGATGACGAATGTAGACGAGTTTTCCAGAAGTGTAAAGAATTGATCACATCAAAAGAGGTGTTGGCCCATTTCAACCCAGCACTACCAATTCGTTTGGCATGTGATGCATCACCCTACGGCATTGGAGCGGTGCTGTCGCACAAATTCCCAGACGGGTTGGAGAGGCCAGTAGCCTTTGCGTCTCGGTCACTAACCTCAGCCGAGCGCAACTACGCCCAGATTGACAGGGAGGCCCTCAGCCTAATATGGGGAGTAAAAAAAATCAACCATTATCTGCATGGGCAGAAGTTCACCTTGCTGACTGACCACCAACCACTTGTCTCCATCTTTAATCCTAAGAAGGGCGTGCCAGTAATGACTGCACAGTGGTTACAAAGATGGTCCCTGTTTCTAGGGGCGAATCAATATGAAATAGAATATAAAGGCACGAAACAGCATGGGAACGCTGATGGGCTTTCGCGCCTGCCACTGCCTACGGTGGAGGAAGCACCAGCAGTGGACCCTATCGAGATATTTTATTCGTCGATAATTGAACGATTGCCAGTAACAAACGCGGATATAGAGAAGGAGGCCCGCAATGATCCGACGCTGTCACGGGTATATGAATTGACGGTGAGGGGATGGCCAACACATGGTGACTCACTGTTGCCAGCATTCTCATCCAGAAGAGAACAGCTGTCAGTATGCCAGGGGACAGTGATGTGTGGATCCAGAGTGGTGATTCCACCCAAGTTAAGGGAGAGAGTGCTAAAGGAGCTATATGAAGGTCATCTGGGGGGAGTGAAAATGAAAAGCCTTGCTAGGGCTTATGTGTGGTGGCCAGGAATCGATCAACAAATCGAAGACCTAACTAAGAGCTGCTTAGGATGCCAGAAGGTCCAAAATGCACCACCACATGCCCCTCTACACCCATGGGAGTGGCCCTACTCTCCATGGCAATGGGTGCACATTGATTTCGCTGGTCCATTCATGGACTCAATGTTCTTAATAGCAGTGGATGCTCATTCAAAGTGGCCTGAGGTGATAAAGATGTCTTCAACCACTACAGAGAAAACGATTGCAGTCCTACGGACCATATTTGCAAGAAACAGTTTGCCAGAGCAGATCTGCTCTGATAATGGACCACAGTTTGTGTCCGACGAGTTCCAAAAATTCATGAAAAGAAATGGGGTGAGGCATTACACATCCGCCCCGTATCATCCAGCCACCAATGGATTGGCTGAGAGGTTCGTACAAACCTTTAAGAAGGCGATAAAGGCCATGTGCGACGAGGAAATTCCACTACAGCATAAGATGGACAATTTCTTATTAGCCTACCGAAACGCGACACATGCAGTTACCAACCAGACCCCGGCCATGACGTTCTTTAACAGAAGGTTGAGATCTCGTCTGGATTTGCTCAGACCAAATGTGCGAAGAAATGTTGAGGACAAACAATTCCAGCACATCAACGAGAAGTCGACAAGGAGCTTCAATGTAGGGCAACCAGTCTTGGCCCGTGACTATCGAACAGAGAAGAGGCAACCCGGAACGATATGTACAAGGCAGGGGCCATTAATGTACACAGTGGATGTCGGGGAGAACATTGTGAGACGCCACGTCGATCAGATCTTAGCGTCACAGGAAGGCGTCAACCCCATGTCTCGAGTACCTGGGGATGAACCCGACATACCGGTAGCATCTACTTCAGACCCAGTAGCAGTGGAACCCGATGAACTACCCGATGAAAAGGGGTCAGAATCGCCTCTGCACCAAGAACAAGAACCTCCGGAAAGACGCTATCCCGAAAGGGTCAGGAAGCCGCCCCAAAGACTGAATCTATAAATGGACTTTTTGTTATTGAATGTACATGTAAAAATGTAATTGTTATTTGAATATTAAGGGGGTATTATTAATCTAAAAAGGGAGGAATTGTAGTGTATGTGCTTTAAGTCAGAACTACTTTTTACAGCTCCTGTATACTGTAGTACCGGCAGTAACCACACCGGTATATAAGCTGTGCGCATGCCTCTGTACTCCAGTCTAGAGATGACCCTCCTCCAGTAAAGACCTGTTGTTTGTTTATGTACAGCATCCGTGTAATTCTTTATCCACTGAACCACGGATCTAACAGACTCTAAAGTCTCCACCTTGACATAGCCAAAACCAGGGCAAGTTCCCATGTTCAATGGTGTGCTTGAAATGCATTAATCAGTGAACTGAGCATCATCAAAAACGGAGCAAAAGAATTGCAAATATTTTTCTAAACAATTTATAAAGGAAAGGTACTCTTGTACAAAGCTAACTGTTAACTTTAGATTAATTTGTGAACTACGAATAAGATTTCTCAGACACAGTTAACGGAGACACAAAATAAAACAAAGCAACGGACTAAAAAAATGTAATTGCAACTGCTTGAATACATTTCCTTTACCCTTTAAACAGGATACAACTTTTTCCTCGGGTATATAAGTACCGTATAAACCACAGGCGACAGCAGTGACTCTCACCCCTAACTGCCCTTCACATGAAAGCCTTCAGTGTGCATCAGCAGGCTGTTCACAGACACCATTGTAGCTAAGATGAATCCGAATTTTACAAAAGCGAAATACTGCGGATGCTGGAAATCTGAAATAAAAACAGCAAATGCTGGAAATACTCAGCAGGCCAGGCAGCATCTGTGGAGAGAGAAACAGAGTTAATGTTTCAGGTCGATGACCTTTCATCCGATTTTTACCTTTTGTTCCTAAATGTCAATTTTCAGCAAGAGATCACAAGATTTCAACAGAAACACTGGCAATGCTACTGACCTTTGTAGTGCCGCCATTGCCATTCCTAGCTGAGAGTGCCTAAATAGCACAAATTTGGATCATTCATATCTATTAGGCTCACTGCTACATTAAGTGGTGCATTTACCAACTGACGGTTGGGAGATTGGGGTAAAAGAGTATCTCAACCCTCCTATTTTTGACTCAGTTGCCACTGAATTTTAGCTATAATTCAATCAGAGGCTGAAGTAAAAGTATAGCTCTAAACTGATTGTGATCGAGAAACAGATTACCTCAAGTAAATGTAGGGTGGCAGAGATAGTTTGCGTGGATTCCACTGGTTACCATCATTGACATGCATTGTGCATGCTTCACTTCCTCATCCAGTGGTACACTTATCCATTCATTACCAGATTTTTTAATGATCTAAATTCTCAAACTGCTGTGGTGGGATTTGAACACACATTTGGATTGGATTAGTTAGTCCAGGCCTCTGGATTATTAGTCCAGTAACATAACCACCTTACCTGGATATGAGACAGCACCCATCAGAAAGGATTAATTGGGACAATTTTAATTCTACCTGCATAGTGGAAACCGGGTAGTTGGCAATTAAACTCGCCCAGGTAACTTCCTTGTCAGAAAACTGCCAGGAACTCACCATTCGGAATTTTAACCTACTGTATTGATCAGGTGGCAAGGACAGCTGGCCAAAGCCAACAGGTTCCTTCATTACATATGCATATTGGATCCCAATGACATCATCAAGACCTGACTGCAATTTTAACTGATGTCCTGAGTGTGGAATCCACTGTAGCTCTCCTGTCAGGTGAAGACAGCAGGATGAGGAGCTGGGGGTAGAAGAGGCACAAATAGGTAAGAGATTTTTACATTCCCTATGGGGCCAGGAGGAGCAGGGTTGCGGCCCCCAAAGCCAATTCTGCCACTTAATTGGGGCGCGATCTTGCCAGCAATGGGGGGGGGGGCGGATATGGAGGTGGGACTGCCGGGAAAATGGCAGAATCTGGGGGTGGGTGCCCATCCCGCCCCCAACCCGCCTCCGTGCCATCTTCCCAGGAGGCGGGTAGCCGACCCGCGCCGGGTCGCATCTCCTCGAGGCGGGAAGGGGATTACAGCCACTTAACTGCCTGTTGGCGAAATCGCCCCCTTGGTGTCAGTGGAGGCCCCCAGGCCGTGTGATTTTCCACCACTTCTCATTCTCACCCAAAATCCACCCAGAGTTAAAATCGGGCCAATGGCTTCAGGAGAGGTGGCAGTGGAAGGAACTGGCAGAAAAATAGGAAAATATTTTTTCAGTAGCTAACACTTGAACACCCAATTTCCAAATCAAAGCAGCATCACACCCATTCTAATAGCAATAGTGCCTGGATACACAGGGGGTGATTTTAGCTCAGGTGCGGGATGGTGTCGTGTTATCCGAATTTCATGTTTCCCACACAAATCTAAATGGATGTGGGAGATTGATGCAATTTTAATTCAATTGGCCAATTGATTTCCAACGTGTGGGAAGCCTTTGCAAAGGGATATTTCATGACTGAAAGTCCCTGACGATGATGTCATCATTGCTGCTGCATTTAAGGTCTGCAACAAGCCTTGCTTCTTCTGCAGACTGCCAACCTTTTGCCCTTTCATGCTACAGGGACCTGGAGGCAGAATGACCATCGAGAGACCTAGATCTGCTCCCAGGTTTGATGATGGATGTGGCCCTGCAAGCTTTAGTTGAGGGAGCAGGAGCTCATGAAGAGGTGCTCTTCCCTTCTTCAGGGAGGAAGAAGCCTCCCCAGCAGACCAAGGCTGTGTGGATCCAGGTGGCAGAGGAGGTCAACTCATTATCAGTACCCTGCAGAACCTGGATTCAGTGCAGGAAGAGATTTCATGACCTTCTGCGCACTGGAAATGTGAGTATGGATTTCCCATCACCCTCAATCTGAACCCCATTGCCTTTCCTCACCAGCACTTAGCTTTAGCAATCTCTTCCTCCACATCCCACTTGACACTCACATCCATGCACCCTTATCCATTCCCTTTCTCTCTATGATCACATTTACATCACTATTCAGCTATGCAGCCCTCACACTCCCTATCACTCTGATGCTTTGCACACAACTGACAACACACAGGGAGGACCCTTGGTCTTGCCACCTCACTCCATCTTTGTCTCCTTCTAAGTATCTATGCTATGAAATCTCTACATTCACTCCTTCATTCTCACTCAACCTCCACTTGTCTCCCTCATTGCAGGAAAAGAGTGCTCACAATAAGCGAGAAAGGGCAAGGACAGGAGGAGGGCCATCCTCACTAGCCCACCTCACCCCCTGAGAGGAGGCGGTCCTGGAGATCGTAGGAGTGGAGGAAGATACGCAAGTGGGGGACGGACAGACGGGTGCATCACAGCAAGCTGGTGACAGAATAGTTTTCCATCTCTCTCATTGACATTGCATGAGTCGCTGATAATGATTCTGAAGTTCTAACAGATGGACTTATGATCATCTGCAATATGCAATGTGCATGTAACCTTGGCATCACATCTCTGACTCTTTCCTTTACTCCCCCACAGGACCATTGCAAGCAGCCATCCCCACTAGCCAGGAGGAACAGCCTGAGCATCCAGACTCCTCAGAGGAAGCTGCAACCTCTGAGGGCGCAGTATCAGCAGAATGCAGCGCACCCAGCACCAGCGCAGACACTCACACCTCGGTGGGACCTTTGGGACATAGAGTAGTGTTGTCACCTGGCGTATCACAGCTCACAAGTGAGCATCAGCAGATTGTGGAGACAGGGACAGCAGTGGAGAGTGCTGGTCAGAGGGCGCAGGATTCTGCCAGCTCGGCTCAGCTGCATGTCGACCCTCTGCCTCTGGGTCCATCCATAAGATCAGTGGTGCTGGAACTCCAGGAACAGATGCAGGAGTCTCTGGCAGGTTTTGTCTCCAGGGTCGATGTGAGTGTGGAGCGAATGGAGGAGTCCATAGCGAACATGAGCAGAACCTTTGTGGAGTCATTGGTGCATCAACGCACCACCATGGAAAGGATGGCAACCTCCATGGAGGAAATAAGTCACCAGAGTGCAGAAAACATGGTGAGTGTTCATAATAGAATGACATCTCTGGAGGAGCGATGGTCATCTATTGAACAGGGAAACCAGACCTTCATGGAAGTCCTTCTGAGTAAGACTGCCAGTGCAGAAACGGGTCCCCATGGCCCCCTGATGTGCAGCAAGGTGCTCTCAAGCCACTTCCAAGCGCTGGCCCCTTCTGGCCTGTGCAGCATCAGTTGGGTGAGCAGCAGCCTGGCGCTCCTGTTGCTGCTGCTGTTGTTCCTGGTTCTGCTGGTGCCGCGGCTGGTGTTCGAGCTCATCTAATGCCCAGAAAGGAAGGAAATAAATGGCTCCCATGCTTCTGGTATATGCCTCCATTGAGGAAGCGCTGAGTGAAGGTGGCAAGAGGGGTTTCCCAGGAGGTCACACTGGAGATGGGTGTGAGGCTCCAACCTTCCACAGGTGTGGTTAAGCCTTCTAAAAGTTGCCCCAGACCTGAGACCACTAAGTCTTGCCATCTGCAAATCATGGCTGTTCAAATCTCCTCTTTAATGGTTTACCTGCAGTTGATAGTCAGCAATCCAATAATGCTCCCGCCAGGTTTCATATTCGTGATTCCCACCAGGCGTGTTTTACGTGGGAAAAGGGTTAAAGTTGCAAGGGCCTGTTAAAATAGGATTATAGAGGCCATTTAGTGGTAATTAAGGGGCTTAAGGCCAGTCCCGCCTGTTGGATGCGGGATGGAGTTGGGACCATCAGACACGCCTGAGTTAAAATTTCTCGGAGTCGGGGGGGGCGGAGGAGGGTCCCGACCGCCATTTTTTGCGATTTTAACCCCCCGCCCACCTCAAAGCCTGCCTCATGGCCCAATGAAAATCGAGGCCACAGTCTTTACTGCAGACCAAGGGATCTTCAGCTGATTAAATATGGAATGGCAGCTGAACACTTTGATGATCTTGACATCCCCTATTCAGCATGGAAGCTGAGTGTTCAGACACTGTAACTACAGTACCATTCATCTTACACAGCAGATGCTGCTGGTTTGAAACAATAGTATCCAAGGCGTCTTCAATCTACTTGTGTGTAAATGAGGTGTGAGATACCATTTTCTATTTGTACTTGCACAGATGAAACCATGTGATCATTCCTGCATATTTTAAAACAAATTGTATTGTTTAATAAAATTTATCTTTGGTGCTGTAACCAACAGTTTCTGCACTTGGAAAGTGAACAGCTGCGAGATTGAAGCTTTTATACAACTTTTGCAGCTGTCAGGTAATAATGCTGAATCCACTCACAACATGCTGAGCTGACAAGATCCCCGAGCAGCGTTTAACCCATTGGGGAACACGTAAAATTGAAAGGTAAGCTTTAAATACTATTTAAGTGCCTCTTAACAATTTCTCTAATGATGTAAATTGCCTCCCCCGCCGCTTGGTGTCGGGTCTGTTCAGCGATGACAGATCCGACATCTGGGAGACTAGCGTGGAGGCGGCTTGACAGTGGGTTCCCTACCCGCTGTCAAAAAAAACAATTTCCCACCCGACCCGCCACCAAATGCACCCACTGACTGTCTGAAAAATTCCCCCCCCCCCATGTATTTCTCAATGGGTGCTCAGTTAGTTAGTTCTACATTCTTGTTTTGTCAATGGTAGCACAGGTAATTGAGGGCGTGAACTCGTCAGCTTCCCAGGTCATCCTGAACCATCAGGAACTCTGAGGAACAGTAGCTGCTGAAACTGCTCATTCTCCCTCATGGATCAATCAACTACATTTACTATCCTTAAAATCCCCAAAGGTGCAGCTTGATCTGTACAGAAGGACAATAAAGCTTTTGAGGATGAGATTATAAGCTAGCTGTTAGCACATCTATCGAGAAGTTATATAGGTTGAAGAGTAACGATCGCACATTGAGTATCAATACAAACAGCAAGAAGTAGACAGCATTAATGTCCAATGTGCTACATCCATGTAGTGTGCTCTGCTTTTTATTTGTGTTTCCTTTTACAGTACTTTAAAAACACTTAAAAGGATCAGTGCTGTTATCAGGAAGGTTGATCCAAAAATAGGGAGCGTGGTTAATTGTGAATAGGACTGTAAGCGACTTCAGGAGGACTGTAAGAGGGTTTCACCTCAAACTTAAAGATTCAAACTTGACTCCATATTGGTAATGGTAGGTGTTGATTGGTAAGTATAGTAGAAATCAATACAGCCAAAAGACTAGTATTTCATGACAGTAATTTACAGCGCTGAGCAAGATTACTCCATTCAGTCTCTGGACAGAGTAGCGTGTGATGTCTCCATTGTTCTCTTCTAATCTGTTGTTCTTCTAGCTGAGAGGGGCGATAGGCATTCACCAGCATTGAGCCGCTCCTCAAGCTAGAATACTTGAGGGGTGTTAGGCTCAGATGGCCAGCATGGATCCACCCCTGCAAATGTCGCCTATCTACATCTGTGTATCTCAGGTTAAACAGTCTCCTTATATTCCTTTGTGCCCAGCACAACTAACTCTTCTTATCCAATCATAGCGTGACACACATAGCTGATGCAAGACTTTTGAACATTCACTCTTCACGGGAATAGTCCCATATTTGGTTAATCTGAAGGGTGTCTTTTATGCTGTCTTTGCAAGTTTGGTTCTGTAGCTGTTATCTCACCTTGACCCATGACAGAGCTTCGCAATAACAGGAGGCAGCCATGACAGCAAATTAGCTTAGCCTTTGGTTTAATGCCTACTTCTGTAAAAAAGCTTAGCTGAATCTTGTCTTTCAGCAGTAATTGCAGTCTTACAAAAAGAATTGCTCACAAAGCTTGATACATTTTATAATCTCACAGGACATAAACAGGTTCATAGGTTGGGCAGATAGATATCAGATGAAATTTAATTGCGGAGAAAGGTAACTGCTACATTTTGGAATGAAGGACAAGGAGAGGAATCAGACACTAAATAATAAAACTTTAAAAGAAGTTGAAGTAGCAAAAGATTCAGGGGTTCAGGTGCACAAATGTGGGAGGATAAGTTGGTTTTAAAAATAGGGGCATAGAGTCAAAAGCAAAGAAAAGATGCTTATACAAACCATTGGTTAGGTTACATGTTAGAATATTGTGTTCAGATTTAGGCACCCTCCTTCAGGAAGGATAGCAAGACCATGGATAAGGGATGGCAGAGATTCACTAAGATTGTACCAGGGATGAGAGGCTTTAGTTGTGAGGACAGAAGGTAAGAGATGTGATAGAGGTTTCCAAGATGATGTGCGCTTTCGATAAGCTAAATTAGAAAAAAAAACTATTTCCACTGTTTAATGAGGCAGTTACTTTTAGAACACATAGGCCTAGAAATTCAGTATAGCCACTTTTGGGGCGGTAAAGTCGGGCGGCCGCTAAAGTTTGCGCCCGGCGCAAAGTCGCGCCCCCTTCGCCGATATTCAGTCGCATCGCCCCAAGAGGTTGCTGCTGCGCTAAAACAGGTGATGCACGACTATCTTTAGGCGCTAAGCCGGCGGTGCTGAGCGATACCCCCGAGGCCGGGTGTAGCGCCGGTGCGGCGAGTTGCTGATTGACGGCAGACACTCTGGCGCCAGTCAGCTCCTAAAGGGGGAGGGTGGATTTGTTTGCCTGCCATGCCCTGCACACTGCAGCCCTCAACCTAGGCCTGACCACTTCAGCATCACCTGCACAACGCCCAGGGCTATGGAGAAGGCCAGGTAGAGAGCGCAGCGCTTCAGCGACGGTGACCTGAGGCTGCTGGTTGGCGGAGTGGAGCACAGGCGCCATGTTCTGTTCCCAGAAGGTGGCAAGCGGCCGCTGCCCAGCGCCTACCGGAAAGCCTGGAGGGAGGTCTCAAACAGGGTGTCTTCCAACAGCGTGGTTGCCAGGACTCCTGTGCAATGCCGGAAGAAGTTCAACGACCTCACTCGGGTTGTCAGGGTGAGTACCCTTTCCAGTGTCCTCCTCATCCCTGCATGTGCACCTCACTTTATGGGCAAAGGGACCTGAAAGCCCTAATGGCCAGCCCTCATCCAGCAGCTATGGGACTGTCATGAAAATCACTTGCACATTCAGCACTTTACACACTGTACAAGCTATTCGACCATGGGAGGCATTGCAGACAAGATCAGGGCTTCACACTGTCAGGGCCAGTCCACCATGGGAGGCATTGCAGACAAGATTAGGGCTTCACACTGTCAGGGCCAGTCCACCATGGGAGGCATTGCAGACAAGATCAGGGCTCCACACTGTACTTAGAGGCCGTCCTTTCTCTTGCAGGCCAAGGTGGCGCACAACCGGCGGAAACGAACTGAGACCGGGGGAGGCCGTCCTGACGTCAAAGAGCTCTCCGACCTCGACCAGCGTGTGGAGCGCATTATGGCAGGCCGGCTGATTGGCCCCGTCGCCAGTGGAGATGCCGACCCTGTTCTGGGCACCAATGGTAAGGGCATCACCTTTTTGACCTCTCTCGTTACACTTGCGCCTCAGATCTGCATCCTTTGCCACTGTCCGACCAATGCAGTGAATGGCACCACTCATGCCTCCCTCGCTGCCGCCCTGTCCTCACTCTAAAGCTACTCTTGTGCCTTCCTGCTTTCAGATGGTGAATCGCCAGGTGAGGAGGCGGGCCCTCAAGCTGCCACTGTCAGAGCTTCGGAATATGAGGAGGAGGAAGAGGAAGCCGGCCCATCAGTGCCACCCTCAGCCGCGCCAGCCCATGGCGATGTAGGGGACACGTCTTCCCTGGAGGGGAGCCGGGGGGAAGGGTCGGAGGAGAGTGAAGCTCCGGGGCCCAGCGGCCTGCAGCAACGCGGGAGGGGTGGGGAAGCTCGGCGGACTTCTCCCCAGAGGGTGAGTGCGGCCTCCAGTCCTGCGACGGTCAGCGCAGAGGAGGTGCGGCTCCTGGAGGAAATGGCCGTCCAGGCTGAGCGCAGGCACAATGAGCTCATGGCTGCAGTGGAAAGGATGCCTGACTCCATTGAGTCTTTGTCAAGGAGTGTGCAGCAATTTGGAGCAGCACAGGCCAGGAGTCTGGATCAATTCAGTGCAGCACAGGCCAGGAGTCTACAGGACTTCGCGGCAGCACAGGCGGCGTCGAGCCAAGTGCTCAGTCGTGCCGTCCATTCACTGGCTGTTGTCATGCGGACACAGACTAGGGCCACACGGGCACTAACTGCTGCCACCCTCGCTGGATCAGCCAGGCATCGCCAGGGCACTCGCCGCGCAGCAGCAGCCCAGCAGTCTGTTCTTCAGCTGTTTGCTGCGCATGCTGCAGTGCTGGCCCGTGCGAGTGCCAATGTGTCAGGCGACCAGTGAGCACCTGCGATCTGCCAGGTTGGCACCATTCCTGCAGCCGACACTGCCACTCCGCCATTGCAGCTGCCACGAGCCGCTGGACAGACTGCTGCCACCCAGCCAGAGTTGGAGCAGTCAGCAGCCGGCCACTCCAAGGCCAGAGCTGGTGCAGGCCGACCCCCAAGGGCATCTGCCGTCTTGCCATCTGCCCCTCAGCAGCCTTCCCCCAGCCTTGCTGCAGCCACTGGGCTCCCATTGAGGAGGAGCTGCAGGGCGGGCAGGGGCCAGGCAAGGATGTGAAAGGCATCGCCCTCGCAGGGCAAAAAGTAGAAGGTATGCAAAAAAGCCTGGTGCTTTTTGTAAGGCCGAGATTGGTGCAGTTGTGTTTTTGTAAGGCCGAGACTGGTGTCTTTCTTTCTTTTTGTAAGGCCGAGATTGGTGCAGTTGTGTTTTTGTAAGGCCGAGACTGGTGTCTTTCTTTCTTTTTGTAAGGCCGAGATTGGTGCAGTTGTGTTTTTGTAAGGCCGAGACTGGTGTCTTTCTTTCTTTTTGTAAGGCCGAGATTGGTGCAGTTGTGTTTTTGTAAGGCCGAGACTGGTGTCTTTCTTTCTTTTTGTAAGGCCGAGATTGGTGCAGTTGTGTTTTTGTAAAAGGCCGAGACTGGTGTCTTTCTTTCTTTTTGTAAGGCCGAGATTGGTGCAGTTGTGTTTTTGTAAGGCCGAGACTGGTGTCTTTCTTTCTTTTTGTAAGGCCGAGACTGGTAGTTTTGTGTTTTTGGAGGGGGCTTCTCCACATGAGGATGTAATGTGGGAAGGGCAGAGGTTTTCAATAAATTATTGTTGTTAAATTGCACTGTGCATGGTTTTTTGGTTAAGTCCTGGTTGCCCTGCTCGGCTGAGGGCTTGTGGAGCGGCTACATTCATCTGCTGACATTGGCACAAGCCATTCCCTGAGAGGGGGCCTAGAACCGACGTTCAATAAGCCGGCGACGGGCGGCCCTTGCACTTTCTGCCTCCCTCCTGTGCTGGTCCTCCTCCTCCTCCTCCTCCTCCTCCTCAGGTGGTCCTCCAATCTCTGGTGGCAGTGGCTGAGTCCTGCGGATAGCCAGGTTGTGCAGCATGCAGCAAACGACCACGAAATGGGAGACTCACTCCGGCGAATATTGTAGGGCTCCACCGGAACGATCCAGACAGCGGAACCATTGCTTCAGGACGCCGATTGTTTGTTCGATGATGTTCCTGGTTGCTTGATGGCTATCGTTGTATCCCTCTTCAGCAGGGGTGCTGGGCGCACGGAGCGGGGTCATCAGCCAGGTACACAAAGGATAGCCTTTGTCCCCGATAAGCCATCCTCGTGGGTGAGGCTGGGCCTGGAACATGTCTGCCACAGAAGTCTGTCGCAGGATGAAGGCATCGTGGCTGCTGCCTGGAAAGCGGGCATTGACAGCTAGGATGAGCTGCCTGTGGTCACACACCAGCTGGACGTTCAGCGAATGGTAGCCCTTCCGGTTGCGGTAATCCTCGGCATTCTCCAGAGGTGCCTGCAAAGCCACATGCGTGCAGTCAATGGCGCCCTGCACCATGGGGAAGCCCGTAAATGCTGCAAAGCCCATTGCACGCTGTTGCTGCTTGGCAAGGGCCATGGAGAAGGAGATGAACTGACGTCTCCTTGTGAAAAGGGCATTGGTCACCTGGCGGATGCAGCAATGCACGGCGAACTGGGAGATGTTGGCAATGTCCCCAGCAGCGGATTGGAAGGAGCCGGTGGCATAGAAGTTGAGAGCCACCATCACCTTCACTGCCACCGACAGAGATGTCCTGCTCCTCAGCTGTGGCTGCAGATCACCGCCAAGCAGGTGGCAGATCTCTGTGACCACCTCCCTTCTGAATCGCAGCCTCCGAACACACTGCTCCTCAGACATGTTGAGATAGGAGAACTGCTGGCGGTATACCCTGGGTGGGTAAGGCCTCCTTTCCCGACGCCTGTTGCCCCCTCTCCGTCTAGCCAGGGCTGCCGCTCTCTCACAGCGTCTGTGAGCCCTTTGGATGTAATTGAGAAAGCCAGCGTTTACACCCATTGCAGCCCCCATAATATGCTGGCAAACAATGAGATGTCAATGAAGGCAAAGACAAGTGGAAAGCTGTGGCCTGAAGCCACAAGTACCTGTCCGAGTGTTGGGCCAAAGCAGAAAGCTCTCTACCTTGGTCTCTCTGCAAAGATCCGTCTCTCAAGAAGGAGTACTGCGAAATGGCAGCCTTTTATAGTGCAGGAGGAGTGCCCTTTAATTTGCGCCCCCCGCGCCCCGCATCGACTGAGCACCGTTCCACTCTAACAGTCGCTAGGGGCGCCAGGCGCACAATGGGGCGTCGCGACTGAATTTCCGGTTGGGGACGCACAAAGGGCGTTGCACAAGGAAATGACGTCATGATCTGCGCGCGCAGCTGAGCGCGCGCAAAGACTTTGCGCCGCCGCTAAATCTTGAGTGAAGTTGGGGCGAGGTGCAGATCGCGCTGCGCCTGGCCGCTAGCCGCCTAGCGCCCGACATCTACTCCTCCTAAGGCGCTACCGGCTGGCGCAACCAACTGAATTTCTAGGCCATAAGGTCCAAAGTATTACCAGCAATTTAAAACAACAGATAGAACTGAACAAATTTTCATCCCAACCCAAGCCCTCATGGCAACTAAGTTAACAACAATGGTTGGTATTTTCTGATAGGATTGTTCAAAATTATGAAGGGTTTTAAGGTAAATAGAGAATTGCTTTTTGTGGTATATATCAATGATCTTGACTTGAATATAAGGGATATGATTAAGAAGTTTGCAGATGATACTAAAATCGGTTGTGTGGTTGATACTGAAGAAGGAAGCTGTAGACTGCAGGAAGATATCAATAAATTGGTCAGGTGGGCAGAACAGTGACAAATGGAATTCAATCTGGAGAAATGTGAGGTAATGCATTTGGGGAGGGCTAACAAGGAAAGGGAATACACATTAAATGGTAGGACACTGAGTAGTGTAAAGGAACAAAGGGACCTTGGAGTGCATGTCCACAGATCCCTGAAGGTAGCAGGCCAAGTAGATAAGGTGGTTAAGAAGGCATACGGAATGCTTGCCTTTATTAGCCGTGGCATAGAATACAAGAGCAGGGGGGTTATGCTTCAACTGTATAAAACACTAGTTAGGCCTCAGCTAGAGTACTGCATGCAGTTCTGGTCACCACATTACAGGAAAGATGTGATTGCACTAGAGAGGGTACAGAGGAGATTTACAAGGATGTTGCCGGGAGTAGAGAATCTTAGCTATGAGGAAAGACTGGATAGGCTGGTCTGTTTTCCTTGGAACAGAGGAGGCAGAGGGGAGACTTTATTGAGGTGTATAAAATTATGAGGGGCATAGATAAAGTGGATAGAAAGGACCTATTCCCCTTAGCAGAGAGGTCAAAAACCAGGGGCACAGATTTAAAGTAATTGGGGGAAGGTTTAGAGGGGATTTGAGGGGAAATTTCTTCACCCAGAGGGTGTGGGGGGGTCTGAAACTCACTGCCTGAAAGGGTGGTAGAGGCAGGAACCCTAACCACATTTAAAAAGTACTTGGATGTGCACTTGGGATGCTGTAACCTGCAGGGCTACAGCCCAAGAGCTGGGAAGTGGGATTAGGCTGGATAGCTCTTTGTTGGCCGGCGTGGACACAATGGGCCGAAATGGCCTCCTTCCATGCTGTAACTTTCTGTGATTCTATTTCTATGAAGAACTATTTACAAAGCTCAGTCAGTTGATAACTAGAGGGCATAAATTTCCAAGACCATTTCCAAAAGAAAGAAGAGAGAGCTTGGGAGATTTGTTTTATGTGGAGAGTTGTTAAGGACATGGACACAGAAACAGTGGTGGAAGCAGAATATTATAGCTTTCAAAATTTAATAGGGTTTGCAGAAAGGACAAGGGAATGTAGCTAAATGGGTAGCTCTTTCAGAGAGCTCTTTCACAGGTGCAATGTGCCAAATGGACACTTTCTGTGTTTTAAAGTTCCATGATTTTATGATTCTATTTCATACCCATCACTTCTCTTCAATGCAAGTAGTTCAGCCACTTTCATCTGTCAGGATGTGAGGTTATCCAGTGGTGCCTCTGTGATCTTTGTAGTAGAAGTGCTATATTTTTCATGCCAAATGCCTTAACACCACTAAACTACTTTTTGACTTCTTGCCAGAATACAGGTTAACTACTTCTTTCCTCAGCCAGGATAGTGTTCAACTACTTATCCACTTCCTCCCAGGTTGTTCAATGGGGTTCGGTAGATTCATGATGATTCGAAAGATCTGTCACCTTTCCTCATCATCAGTTGACGTCCTGCTGTGTACAGCGCCTTCAACATAGTAAAACGTCTCAAGGCACTTCACATGAGCGTTATCAAACAAAATCTGACACTGAGCCGCATAAGGAAATATTAGGGCACATGACCAAAAGCTTGGCCAAAGATGTTGGTTTTAAGGAGTGTCTTAAAGGAAGAAAAAGAGGTAGAGAGACGAAGAGGTTTCAGAAGGGAAATCCAAAGCTTAGGGCCTTGGCAGCTGAAGACACGGCTGCCAATGGTGTAGTGATTCAAATCGGGGATGTGCAAGAAGCCAGAATTGGAGGAGCGCAGACATCGTGGAGAGTTGTGGGGCTGGAGGAGGTTACAAAGTTGGGAAGGGAGAAGCCATGTAGGGATTTCAAAACAAGGATGAGAATTTTAAAATCGAGGCGCTGCTTAACCGGGAGCCAATGTAGGTCAGCAAGCACAGGGGTGGTGGGTGAACGGGACATGGTACGAGTTAGGACACGGCAGCAGAGTTTTGGATGAGCTCAAGTTTACAGAGAGTGGAAGATTGGAATAGCCAAGTCTCGAGGTAACAAAGGTTTCAGCAGCAGATGAGCTAAGGCAGGAGGGTCAATTCCATTGATTATTTTTCCCATTCTCTTCCTTCACCTCCTCCTCCCCAAGTTCTGCTGTCTCCCTTTGCTAGGAGGTGGACAAGAATGACCCAGGCTTCTCATTTTCCTATCTGTCCTGTGATGTTGCACCCACACTCTGCTCAGTGCTGCCCCCAGTGGCATAGCATTAATTAAAATCACAGGTGCGAATCCATCTCTCCCCTTCCACACCATGGGACGTTGTTTTGGGGCCGCAACGTGTCTTGCCACTGCTCTATGAAGATAATTTGTTTCTTGTGGGATTCAGAGACAGGGAGTTAAAAGTAATCTCAAGTGGGCATTGCCTTCATAAAAATTTGCTTGGCAAAATGTTTATTCACAAGTATTACAAAGACATAACTGACTCTGGTAGGTGTAATAACATCACTTGCACTTGATATCATCATGTCCCCACCCACAATTTTTTTTAAATGGGCTTGTTAAATTTTTCATGAAAATAGAGCATTTTAAAATTCCTATCACTGAAATGCATTAAATATAAAATATCTGTTATGAACCGAGCAGTGCTGAATTTCTCGACATTTAAATGCTTGAATAGTTGATAAAATTGTTTCATTTTTGATGCAAGCCCCATACCAACTTTTTTGTGATACTATCTGTGCAGCAGATGCTTAACGCCTACACAGCAAATACAAAGTCAGGTTAATTATGTTTCATAATCCTTTATTCACCATGAGATTAAAAATCTGTGAAAAGCAAAGGTTCTTCATTGTAGCACATGCTTCGCAGTAGTGGAGGTGTAGCTTTATTGGGCTTTTATAACGAAGAAGGCTTTGGTACAGTCAAGGTGTCGAACATACAAGACAGAGTACAATAATGCATTTGTGAATCCGAATAGATTGACATATGTTCATGCTACTCCAAAGCTACTCAGGATAACTCATAATTCATTCAACAATGAGCTTTTCAGCCCAAGGTCACATTGCTTAAAAGAACTAAATTACACTGAAATCTTTTCATTAGCAGAGAAGGACAGCATGGATTGGGGATGATTTTAGAAGCAGTGTAGGTGGTGATGTGCAATGATTAGTCAGTTCAGTTCAGTTCAGTTCAAATGCTTTATTGGCATGAAAGTTTACAGAGAACCATATTGCCAAAGCTTACATTGCAAAAAGGTACAGTTTTCCAACATTCTGTAGGTGTCAATCGATTTGACATTTGTTGGGTATATACAATATTACTTTTAAACAATATTAATTTTAAACAGTCTTTCTACTTCATTTGGTACGTTCAATATTAATTTTAAACAGTCTTACTTTTAAACAGTCCTCAGGTTGTGACATGTTGTTACATATTTAGCCCCAAGGTATGGTCTGTCTCCTTCTCCTAGGACTAATCTCAATTTTGACAGATCATCCAATTCCTTGAAATCTGGGGTTGTTTGGCTTAGCTTGTTGAATAATATGTTTCTTGATGTGTTGAATTTTTCGCATTTTAGGAGGAAATGCATTTCTGTTTCAACCTCGCCAGCCAGACATTGATCGCATATTCTATTCTCTCTAGGCTGCCAGGATTTCTTGTATCTGCCTTTTTCAATTTCCAGTTGGTGGTCGCTTAGTCTGTACCTGGTGAGGGTCTGTCTCTGTTTTGTGTCTCTGATGGTCGTGAGGTAGTCAGCCAGTTTATATTCTCTTTTTAGGGCCCGGTAACATTCTAATCTGCTTTGGCTTTCGGTTATTTTGTTCCAATGTTCCAGGTAGGTTTCTTTGCATTTTTTAATGATTTGGTTCACTCGGATTGGTGTTTGGACGGCTGTGTTGGTCTGGGGCTGGTCAGGGTCCGGCTGAGTACTTAGTTTCAGTAGCAGCTGACTCAGGGGACTCTTTTCTGGGTTTAGCTCTTGGGTCTGAAAGGCTTTGAAATGAAGGGTGTCTGGGGAGCTAGATTTGAGGTGATTTAGGAAGTTTAGTGCTCGTTTTTGGATGTTTATTATCAGTGGGTATCTGCCTAGTTCGGCTCTGCATGCATTTGTTGGCGTTTTTCTTTGGGTGCGAAGGATGCTTCGGCAGAATTCTGCATGTAGGGCTTCTATTGTGTGTTTTTCCCATTTAGTGTAGCTTTGGTGATTTAGCGGGCCCCATACTTCACTACCGTACAGTGCAATGGGCAGGATTATGCTGTCAAAAATTTTGAGCCAGATTTTGATTGGGATTTGGATGTTGTAGAATTTTCTTTTTATTGCATATAGGGCTCTTCGGGCTTTTTCTTTTAGTGCATTCACTGCTATGCTGAAGCTCCCTGATGCTGTAATAGTTAGACCAAGGTAGGTGTAGCTCATAGTGTGTCCTATAGTGGTATCACTGAGGGTAAACTGGTATTTGTTTTCCTGACATCTGGGTCTTTTCTGAAAAATCATGATGTTGGTTTTCTTTAGATTTACTGTTAGAGCCCAATTTTGGCAGTATTTGTCGAGTAGGTCTAGTTGTTGCTGTAATCCCTGTTCTGTGGGAGACAGCAGAACCAGGTCGTCCGCATAGAACAGGGACTTCACTTCTCCATCCAGGAGACGGAGACCTGGTGACTCGCTTTGCTCCAGCATGTCTGCTAATTCATTTATGTATATGTTGAACAGGGTCGGGCTCAAATTGCAGCCCTGCCGGACGCCTCTTCTCTGGGTGAAGAAATCGGTGCGTTTGTCTCCAATTTTGACCCCGCATTTGTTTTTCAGATACATTGATTTAATAAGGTCATAGACTTTGCCCCCTATTCCACACTGAAGAAGTTTATAATAGAGCCCTTCGTGCCATATAGAGTCAAAGGCTTTCTTGAAGTCGATGAAACAGGCGAATATTTTCCCATTTTTTGTTTGGTGTTTATGTTTTTCAATGAGGGTGTGAAGGGTATAGATATGGTCGGCGGTGCGGTGTTTTGGAAGAAAGCCTATTTGGTTTTTTCTGAGGATATTATGTTTGTTAAGAAAATCAAGTAATCTACTATTTAGAATACTGCAGAATAACTTCCCTAGACAACTGTTGACACAGATGCCGCGGTAGTTATTTGGGTCTGATTTGTTTCCACTTTTATATATGGGGGAGATTAGTCCTTGGCACCAGATATCGGGAAAACAGCCTGAGCGTAATATGATGTTGAATAGTTTGAGTATCGCACCCTGCATCTCCATATTGCTGAACTTTAGCATTTCATTTTTGATGTTGTCTGGGCCACAGGCTTTCTTTAGGTGGAGAGATTTTGTTTTTGTGGCCAGTTCTTTCCATGTGATTGGGGAGTCTAGAGGGTTTTGGTTGTCTTTAATTGTTGCTTCTAATGTGTGGAGTTTTTCTGTGACCTGATGTTGACTTGGGTTTGTTTTGTTTATTGGGATGTCTTTGTAGAGGTTTTCAAAATGTGTTCTCCAGATGTCGCCATCTTGGATTGGTAATGCTTGCAATTGTGTTGTACTCAGGTTATTCCACATTTCCCAGAATTGTTTTGGATTGGTGGAGTTTTCAATTTCTTCGAGTATTTTGTGGGTATAGTTTTGTGTTTTGTTCCTAATGGTGTGTTTATATCTTTTGAGGGTTTCATTGTATCTAGTACGTAGGTCCGGATTGTTTGGTTGCCGATGCTTTTGGTTTGATATTTTTCTCAGGTCTTTTCTGGCATTTTTGCATTCGTGGTCAAACCATTTCATATTTTTATTTTGTCTTTTGTGATGCTTCCTCTTCTGTTTCACGAGGTTGGCTTTTACAGCTGCCTCATGGAAGATCATATTTATATCCTCTATGGCCGTGTTTACACCATCTCTGGTGATCTCATATAGATTTTCTTTAAATTTTGAAATTTTACTTGTGAGATCAGGTGAATTTAGTGCTGTGATGAATTTATCTCCACTGTCTGGGGCCCATCTGTATGTCTGGTTTATTTTATGTAGCTTACTGTGTTCCTTTTTTGTGTCTGTAGTTTGGGCAGAAAGTTTAAGGTACACATTTATTTGGTTATGGTCTGAGAGGGGGGATTGCTGCCTGACAGTGAATGCGTTGATATCGCAGGGGTCCAGGTCAGTGATTGTATAGTCCACCACACTAGACCCAAGAGTTGAGGAGTATGTGAGTCTCCCTAGGGAGTCCCCTCTGAACCTACCATTAACTATGTACAGGCCTAAGGCTCGGCAGAGTTGCACTACCTCCCTACCGCTTTTATTTATTTCACTGAACTGAACTGAACTGAACTGATTAGTCATGGACCACAGGACTAACTGAGACAAATACATTAACTATATACTATCCAGAGAAAAGTGTTTTATTGCGTAGCTAAGAAGCTTTGCTTTATGCCAGTACACAGTTTCGAAGGTATGATGTTTGTTTGTGTCTCATTTTACTCACGGTTATGAATATATTACCTTTATGCAGCCTGACACCTGTAAACAAAATTGGACAAGTAGCAAATCATGGCGAATCTGTTTTGCTAATTGTGGCTTAATATGTATTCCTGCAACTGGGAGATATCCAAATGCTCGCTTTCTTGAATCTTCTCTAGCTGTTGCAGTGGTGTTAGAATATACTGGATACTATTTATACCTCATGTGCACACTTTTACACCTTGCCCCTCTATATGCAATTTACGTGTTACATTTCAAAAAAAAGGAAAGAAAGCCAACTGTTAGCAACATACAGAGAAACTTCCCGAGCAACAAGTAGATACCTAATTCACACAGGAGTCAGGATGTCTGTATCTGCTCGCTCCCTCTATCTCCCCCATCCTCCTCCATCTCTCACACTCTGCCTTCCCTTATCCCATTCCCTTCCCCTCCTCCTCTCTTCTTCCTCTCTCCTCTCCACTTCCTGCCCCTTACTCTTCTCTCCTTTCCAGCTCCCTTCTCTGTTCTTCTCTCTTTCTCCTCTCTTTATGTTCCCCTCTACCTCTCCACCTATTCCTCTGTCCCTCCCCTCTTTCCCTCTCCTTCCTTCCATCACTACCCTCTCACTCCCTCTTATCCTCGCCCTCTTCTCTCTCATTCTCTCCCTCCCTATCCCTATCTCCTTCACTCTTCCTCACTCTCCCCTCTCCTTCCCTACTTCTCCCTCCTTGTCCCTTCTCTCCATCCCCAACCCCTCCTCTTCTCACTCGCTTCTCCTTTATCCCTCTCTCCTCATATTTCCCTCTACCTTTTCCCCTCAACCTTCCCTCTGTTTCCTCTCACTTCCCTACCTTATCTGGGTCTAATTATCCCTCCCACCCTCTAACCCCACTTGACCTCATTACGGCACACAGTCATGACTTGCAAAATCGTGGGAGATTGACTAACGTAGCAAAATTATCAGAGCTGGTAGCAGTCTCAGTTATAGATATAATGAGACACATATAAATGAGAAGCATCGTGATGTATTTTTTAGCAAATCACAGTCAAAATCATAAGTTTATGTGAATCAGACAAAATGGGGAATAAACAACTCCCACTCTTTTATTAGGTGCCTCCACTAGAGTCAGCATTGGTAGCACACTCGCCTCTGAGCCAGAAGGTTGTGCATTTGAGTCCCACTCCAGGGACTTGAGCACAAAAATCTAGGCTGACGCTTCAGTGCAGAACTGAGGGAGTGCTGCACTGTCGGAGGTGCCATCTCTCAGCTGGATGTAAAAGATCCCATGGCATTACTTTGAAGAAGAGCAGGGGAGTTATTCCTGGTGCCCTGGCCAATATTTATCCCTCAATCAACATCGCTAAAAACAGATTATCTGGTCTTCATCACATTGCTGTTTGTGGGAGCTTGCTGTGTGTAAATTGGCTGCCGTGTTTCCTACAATACAAAAGTGACTACACTTCAAAAGTGCTTCATTAGCTGTAAAGCACTTTGAGATGTTCGGTGGTCACGAAAGGCACTATATAAATGCAAGTATTTCTTTTTTTTGGCATTTAATTAGCACAGGAGCTACTCATTGTCTTCCATACTTCAGATAAACTACAATTGTCACTTAATTATACAAATGTTAGTACATTCCAAAAATTGTGTCATTCGTATATGTTTCTCAGTTATGTTTATTTGCAACACCAGATTTGGACCAGATTTCTAATCGGTCCCCTTGGAGGACAAGACACACCCAACAATTTGTCTGGAATGTGTAATTTGATCCTGCCTGCTACAGACAGCCCTGCAATGTATAATTTGATCCAGTCTTGTCAGGCAGCCTACAGAAAGTGGAACTGCAGTTAGCTTTGTGAAGACTGAGTGCGGTTTCAACAGATTGCTGCGAGTTGGGTGAGTCGGAGTAAGGTGAGGAGTGGAAGGAGGAGCTCCCTTGCTTCGGCTTTGTATTTCCTAACTTTTCACCCTGTAGAAAGAGGCTGGAGTTGGGAGCAGCAGGAGAGTACAGTGAGTATTTAAACTCACTTTCGCGGGCTTTTTTTCAAAGGCCGGTCAATCTCGCAGACCGGTGGTGGCATTCCAGAGCCACGCCATGATTCAAAAAGTGACGCGGGCAAGAGGAAGCAGCTGATTGGGCGAGTATGGCCAGGTGAATATTTATACTACTCTACAGTTTGACAGTTAAGGTTAATAGTTTATAAAGTTTAGAAGGTCTTAATTTTTGTGGTTATAGTTTCTAAGGTCTCTGTTGAGTAGCGGGGAGTGCTAGTAAACAAGGGCCCTTGAGCATATCATTTAATTGTAGTGTAATTAATGGCATTGATTTGATTAATTTAATTAAAATTAATTGAAGGGTAAGTCATGGCAGCACAGCTCGGCCCTGTGGCATGCTCCTCCTGCACTATGTGGGAAATCAGGGATACTTCCTGTGTCGCTGATGACCATGTGTGCGGGAAGTGTAGCCAGCTGCAGCTACTGGCAGACCGCATTGCGGCACTGGAGCTGCGAATGGATACATACTGGAGCATTCGCAATGCTGAGGACATCGTGGATATCATGTTTAATCAGTTGGTCACACCACAGGTAAAGGCTGCACAGACAGGAAGGGAAAGGGTGACCACCAGGCAGTGTAGTAGGTACTGGCAAGTAGTGCAGGGGTCCCCTGTGGCCATCCCCCTCTCAAACAGATATACCATTCTGGATATTGTTGAGGGAGATGGCTTATCAGGGGAAAGCAGCAGCAGCCAACTTCCTGGCAACATGGGTGGTTCTGCTGCACAGGATGGGAGGAAAAAGAGCAGCAGAGGTATAGTGATAGGGGATTCTATTGTAAGGGGAATAGATAGGCATTTCTGCGGCCGCAAACAAGACTCCAGGATGGTATGTTGCCTCCCTGGTGCAAGGGTCAAGGGTGTCTCGGAGTGGCTGCAGGGCATTCTGGAGTGGGAGGGTGAACAGCCAGTTGTCGTGGTGCATATAGGTACCAACGATATAGGTAAAAACTAGGATGAGGTCCTAAAAGCTGAATATAGGGAGTTAGGAGGTAAATTAAAAAATAGGACCTCAAAGGTAGCAATCAGGATTGCTACCAGTGCCATGTGCCAGTCAGAGTAGAAATAGAAGGATATTTCAGATGAATACGTGGCTAGAGGAATGGTGCAAGGGGGAGGGATTCAAATTCCTGGGACATTGGAACCGGTTCTGGAGGAGGTGGGACCAGTACAAATGGAACGGTTTGCACCTGGGCAGGACCAGGACCAATGTCCTAGGGGGAGTGTTTGCGAGTGCTGTTGGAGAGGGTTTAAACTAACATGGCAGGAGGTTGGGAACCTGTGCAGGGAGACAGAGGGAAGGGAAGCAAGGATAGAAGCAAAAGACAGGAAGGAGAAAAGCAAAAGTGGCAGTCAGAGCAATCAAGGGTGTAAATCAAACATGGCCACAGTAAATAATAATTCTAAAAGGTCTAAGAGAGTTAAAAAAAAATGCCTGAAGGCTTTGTGTCTTAATGCGAGGAGCATTCGTAATAAGGTGGTTGAATTAGCTGTACAAATAGATGTAAACGGATATGATATAATTGGGATTAGGGAGACATGGCTCCAGGGTGACCAAGGCTCAGAATTCAACATCCAGGGGTATTCAATATTCAGGAAAGACAGGCAAAAAAGAAAAGGAGGTAGGGTAGCATTGCTGGTTAAAGAGGAGATTAACACAATAGTAAGGAAGGATATTAGCTCTGATGATGTGCAATCTGTATGGGTAGAGCTGAGAAATAACAAGGGGCAGAAAATGTTAGTGGGAGTTGTATACAGGCCCCCAAACAGTAATGCTGAGGTTGTGGATGGCATTAAACGGAAAATTAGAGATGCGTGCAATAAGGGCACAGCAGTTATCATGGGTGACTTTAATTGACATATAGATTGGTCTAACCAAATTAGTAACAATACTGTGGAAGAGGAATTCCTGGAGTGTATACGGGATGGTTTCCTGGACCAATATGTTGAGGAACCAACAAGAGAGCAGGCCATCTTAGACTGGGTATTATGTAATGAGAAAGGATTAATTAGCAATCTTGTTGTGCGAGGCCCCTTGGGGAGGAGCGATCATAATATGAAGAATTCTTCATTAAGATGGAGAGTGAAGTAATTGACTCAGAGACTTGGGTACTGAATTTAAATAAAGGAAACTACTATGGTATGTTGGCTAGGATGGATTGGGGAATGTTACTTAAAGGGTTGACAGTGAATAGGCAATGGCAAACATTTAAAGATCACATGGATGAACTACAGAATTTATTCATCCCTGTTTGGCATAAAAATAAAACAAAAAAGGTGACTCAACATTGGCTAACAAGAGAAATTAGGGATAGCATAAGATCCAAGGAGAGGACATATAAATTTGCCAGAAAAAGCAGCAAACCTGAAGATTGGGAGCAGTTTAAGATTCAGCAAAGGAGGACAAAGGGATTAATTAAGTGTATGAGAGTAAGCTTTCAGGGAACATAAAAACTCACTGTAAAAGCTTCTATAGATATGTGAAGAGAAAAAGATTGGTGAAGTCAAGCATAGCTCCCTTGCAGTCAGAATCAGGGGAATTTATAATGGGGAACAAAGAAATGGCACACCAATTAAATATATAACGATAGCAAAATACTGCGGATGCTGGAAATCCGAAATAACAACAGAAAATGCTGGAAAAACTTAGCAGGCCAGGCAACATCCATGGAGAGAGAAATAGGGTCAATGTTTCAGGTCGAAACCCTTCATCAAGACTTAATTAAATACATACTTTGGTTCTGTCTTCACAAAGGAGGGCACAAATAACCTCCCAGAGATGTCGGGGAACATAGGGTCTAACGAGAGGGAGGAACTGAATGAAATCTGTATTTGTAGGGAAATGGTGTTAGGGAAATTGATGGGGTTGAAGGCCGATAAATCCCCTGGGCCTGATAATCTACATCCTAGGGTACTTAAGGAAGTGGCCCTAGAAATAGTAGATGAATTGCTGGTCATCTTCCAAAATTCTATAGGCTCTGGAACATTTCCCATGGATTGGAGTGTAGCTAATGTAATTCCACTATTCAAAAAAGGTGGTAGAGAGAAAATGGGGAATTATAAACCGGTAAGCCTGACATCGGTAGTGGGGAAAATGCTAGAGTCCATTATAAAAGATGTAATAGCAGAGCACTTGGAAAACAGTGACAGGATCGGACAAAATTAACATGGATTTACAAAAGGTAAATCGTGCTTGACTAATCTACTGGAATTTTTTGAGGATGTAACTGGTAGAATAGATAAGGGAGAACCAGTGGATGTGGTGTATTTGGACTTTCAGAAGGCTTTCGATCAGGTCCCGCATAAGAGATTAGCGTGCAAAGTTAAAGCACATGGGATTGGGGGTAAGGCACTGACTTGGATAGAGAACTGGTTGGCAGACAGGAAGCAAAGAGTTGGAATAAATGGTCTTTTTCCAAGTGGCAGGCAGTGACTAGTGGGGTACCGCAGGGATCAGTGCTAGGACCCCAGTTATTCACAATATATATTAATGATCTAGACGAGGGAACTAGATGTAATATCTCCAAGTTTGCAGACGACACAAAGCTGGGTGGGCGTGTGTGCTGTGAGGAGGGTGCAGAGAAACTCCAGCCTTTCAAAAAAAAATTACATTAAAAAGAAGTCCCAAAATGGGAAAAGTGCTTCAGCACTAACACAAATGGCTCAGCAAGCCAGGGTCTCGCACTCAGCATTCCAGCTTTGTGCAGGCGGTAAATACTGCAAGACTGGCCCTCTACCCACAGGGGCCAGGAGGCCTTACAGACAGAAGGATGTGTGACTACATCACTGAGGCCGTCACTACCAGCAGTGTCACTCCCACCACCTGGCTCCAGTGCCCAAAGAAGCATCATGACCTCAGACTACTGGTCAAGGTCAGTGAATGCATCTTCAAAAGCCGTCTCCTACCAACTGAACCACTAGTCTCACACACTGCTCAATGCATGACCCCCAATCACTCACCTACCAACAATCTGCACCAATCATGAGGCACATCTCCCATTCCTAGCCTCACTTCATCCTCTTGGAGGAAACGGTGCAGACCATTCTTGGCAGCGGCATGGCTGAGCCCTTGGCCAGTGGTGGGGCTGAAAAGATACAAGATGCTGGTATCCTTATACGTTATCCACCTTCTTATCGCGTTATCCACTTTCTTGCCCTCCCATCACCACAACTCCACCCTTGTGCCTTCCTCATTTCACACACCTAAGAAATACAGCCTGCCCAGCCAATGGGTGATCAAGAAGAGGGAGATGTAGGGGTTTGCAAAATCCCCATAATCCCTGAACATCAGAAAATATTGGTCCACATCGTGGACGAAGAATTGTGTGATTTGAATTGCCTCTGGGTTGGACAGTGTTTTAAAACATGCCCAGAACTGCAAAAGGCTGCGTTGCAGCACATGGACAACACCGGAATCGAGGAACTTCGTGGAAAAATTCGCACACTTTAAGACAGTACATTTTAATAAAATTCTTCCCTGGTGTTTGGTAATTGTAAAAGGGGTTTAAAAAATGGCCGTCAGAAAGCATGGCCAAAAGGACAAAAGCAGCTCGCAGCTCATGGAGTATGTCTGTGAAAAAGTGGGAGGATCAAATACAGTGGCAGTCAGATCTGCCAATCAAAGGGAGTTCCCTTCTCAGAAGCAATCGAAGTTGTTTATTGACTTAAGGGATTAACCCACTTGAACAGAAACTGCAGAACAATCGGCTCTGTTTACACAGCAATCTAGCCCCATTTCAACACCACTTACACGCAATGGATACATCTAAACCCCGGAAAAAGGACTTTGATAGGGGACAGATCAGTATGGATGGGTTTGAATCACCCATTACTCAGAACAATAGGGCAGTTGGATTCCCTTTTGTTTTAGCCCAGGTGAACTCCGGATGTGGGTGGGTACACTTTGGCCCCAGAGTGCAAACACATTAAACCACTCCAACCACTTTGATTCAACCAATCACAGTCCTTCTCTTGTATATTGGAACCTTTGGGCGTGAGTTTTGCACACAGACTTTTTCAGTGCCAAACAGGAGTTGGCAGGATATAAAAGATAGCTCCTGAGAAGCTATCGCTCTCTTACTTCGCTGGACCATAGGTGAGCAGGTTTTCTGACTCCTCAGCAAGGCAACCTAGTAAGGAGTTAGGGGGTGGTAATTTAGGGGATATTGCTAAGATTGTTTAATCAACATTGTAGCCATTAATCCCTCGTTTTTGCCGTCTGCCTTCCCCCATTTAAGCAATTTTACTGTAATTACTGTGTTCGTGTGGTATAGTTTAAAATTTGATTATAGTTTCTTTAGTTTAAATAAAGTTTGACTTTCTCACACCCAGACCAGTTGTCCTTTTTAATATATCATTAATTATAAGCCCTCCAGTCAGAACTGGAAGGTGGGGTAGCGATTCAAAACCACTGTTTGGATTGGTTTACAGTGTAGCAGCAAAAGGCTGCCTGACCAGGTGAATTACCGTAAACCAGGTAAAAGGTTGGAATTGGTCAGAGTGCAGGCAAAGGCTGCTGACCAGGTAAATTACCGTAAACCATGGAAATGATGCCCCTACACATTGGCGACTGCGGCAGGACTGGAGGCAGTTCTTGATATGATAAGTGGTCTGGATCTGGAGAAATCATCAGCTATTGCTTTTCTTGTTTTCAGTATGTGGGTAGCCCTGTGGATGTTAGTGGCAGCGTGTAGGCTGGCCTATCATGGTATAGGTGGCTGGGTTAAGGAGGGTGAGATGAGGGTACAGGAGGAGGTTAAAGAGGCCAAGAATCGGGAGTCCCAGCTTGAAAAATGCCAGGCGGAGGCAGAACGCCTTATAAGAAGAGGTGAACGAGGCCAGAGATAGTGGGATGAGGGTGCGGGAAGAGAATGCACGCCTCACACTAGAGGTCACGAAATGCCAGGCATTGATGGAGCGCCTTGTGCAGGAAGTCACAGAGGTGAGGGAGAGTGAGATGAGGCTCCAGGAGGAAAACACACACCTCACCCAAGAAGCTAGCGAGGGCAAAAGCCATGCGAGGAACAAGATAGAGTTCCTAAAGTGCCAAATTTACAGTTCAAAGAGGAACGAGATAAGACTGCGGGAAGAGAATGCCCACCTCACTTCAGAAGTAACAGAGCAAGAGGAGAAGGTTAGGGAGATAAAGGCAGCTTATAAGCTGGCCTGCGACCAAAGGTTTAGTGGAGCAGATCATACCCCATGTAACAGAAAGATAGAGAGTTTGGGTATGGAGTTAAGGAGGACTAAGCTGCTTAAGCAGGGGAACAGGGAAGTAGAGTTCTGGGACCCCTGTAGAGCAGGTCCGGTAGCAGAAATCCGGGACAAGGGAGGCACACGGGATAGTTTTGGCCCCAGACCAAAGGCAGGTCCAAGTCCAAAATTCCCCATTTAAAGCCACCTGGGTAAGAGAACATGGCCTAGAAATTCAGTTTGGGGCGGCCAGCTCGCTCGTGCCCAGAAAGTACCACTGCGCGCGGAGCCACTTGCGCCCACTGGAAATTCAGTTTCAGCGCCCCAACTCGAAGGCGGCCGCTATTCAAGGGTTTCGGCGCCCCCGCTTGGGGTGCTGAAACTGAATATCGGCGCGCTAGGTGCCGCAGCGCCACCCGCTGCGGAGCGGCAGGCTGCGGTACTGCAGGCCTTCCTCCCTCTCTTAAGGGGGAGGTGCCTGCAACAGTGAGATCGCCGCTCGCTAGTGCCGGCAAATGAGCCCGGCACCACGGAGAAGTGCCGGGCTCCCGGAAAACAGCCAGCAATGCCGTGGGGGAGGGGGGGTGGAGGAGGCCGGGGAAGGAGGTGTGGGGCAGGCGGCCGCCGAAAAAGCGGCCGACCGCACCTCCGCCTTAACTCGCCCCACTAACACTACAGGACGGCCCCGTTTTCTGATCGCTGTTTGCGGCCGCTGCGGAAGAGGCGGCCGCAACTAAATATGGCGGTCGGGCCGGTAGCGGGGCGGTAGCGGGGCACTGCGCACACCAATGACGTCATCAGTGGTGGCGCAGCACTACTGGCTAACGCCGCCATTACCGCAGCGCTGAATATCGGCGAAAGCTCAGCAAGTGGTGCAAAAGCCCTCTTTGGGTGAAAACTGGGCGCAAAGCCCACTGAATTTCTAGCCCCATGAGTTTGATGACCAGAGAAGTTCAAGTTCACAGCCTGTAAAGACAGGCGCTGTGGCTTGTTTCCAGGGAAAAGTTGTCCAGCCTGCAAATTGGGACACTTCCCTGCCCCAGTGGGACCTAAAGTTTGGCCAAAGCTTAAATTCGAACCAAAGTTTAAATTTAAACAAGTTATGTGGCTCAGAAACAAAGAAACAGCAACCTGAGATTAGAAATCTGCAGGCTGCTGCCAATCCATTCACAGAAAATCGCCTGGGGGGCTCCAGGGAGGAGCAGCCCTTTGAAAAGACTCCCCACGCATGCGCAGTCGCTGGTCTGGAGACAGGAATTCCCCAGTCTTTTAAACAAGACCAGGTTCGCGCAGGCGCAGTCGTGCGCCTAAGGGGAGAGGTTTCCCAGCACCAGGTTTGCACAAGCACGGTTCCCCAGCCCGTACCCCAAGTGGCTCTTCCTCAGTTTTCCCGCACAGGCGCAGTCGCACGCCTGAGGGGAGAGTTTTGCCAACAGGAGGTTCGCGCAGGTGCAGCCGCGCACCTGAGAGGAGAGGTTTCTCAACACCGGGTTCGCGCAGGCGCAGTCGCGGACTTGGAACCCCGAGCGGCTCTTGCTCACTGTGAGGCCGAGCGCACAGGCGCAGTTGCTGGCGGGACCACAGCGGCTTTTGTTCAGTTTTCTTGCGCAGGCGCAGTCGCCTGCTTGAATACAGAGGCTTCACAGCCTCTGCCGAGGGACTCAGGGGAGGAGATTCACGCCGGTGCAGTTGCCTGTTTAAAGGGACCAGCTTCCCAGCCCGCTTCTAGAGTGGTCCCCCCCATGATGTGGGACCCTAGGGAGGCAGGGATAGCAATTCCTCTTGCAGGGGAGCTGGTAACAGGTTTTGGACATGGGGAGGAAAATTTCCAGCCACCAGCAGCGGGTGGTGAGGGAATACCTGCCCCCAGTACAGGAGTGGGTAGGGAAAAGGAGACAAACCCGGAGTACCGGCAGGCTGCCAGGTATCTTATACAGTCCGGGATGTTTGCACCAGGGGGAGAAGGTTCCCAGCCAGCTAGGGCTGCGACCCAGGCTCAGGGTCCGTCAGCCAAAGTTTCCCCCACAGAGACGCCCCTCAGAAGGTCTCAGCGGGCCCGCAAGCCCAAGGAAAGGTGGTCACCCAGGGTACCTGCCACAAAGAGCAATCTCCCAAACTGGGGAGAAGCCAAAGGGCAGAGGTCCCCAACCAGCAGCCATAAGGTGCGAGGGACCTGAGGCAGGAAGCAGTCCAGCTTCGCTGCAGCCAGCAGTAATCTGCGACAGTGCCAGAGATTAGCCTGGCCGTCCAGAGATGGGCAGCATTTGTATTATAGCTATGTGTACATAGCTTGCTTTAAGGTGTAAATTGTAAGTTTAGAATTAACTGTTGTAGTTTAAGTTAAAGTTTAAGTTTACAAGTGTGCCAAATGTTTGTATTTTTGGTCCGAGGTCGAGGGACCCGACCACGCCTTCACCTAAGGCAGCAGGTCAGTCAGAGACCTAGCTGCATGTCCTTTTAAGTTTTTGCAGGAGAGTGGGCGAAGAAGCAGCCCTGTTCGCCCAGCCCGAGCTGGGCATCGAATGAAGATAAGGATACAGAATGTTGGGGATCACCTCGCCACTGGACAAATCCAGAGGGAAACCCCGCAGCGACCTTCGGGAGAAACCGGACAGGGTCCGGAGGAACCCACCTACTCCTCCTGCGTGGAAGAGATGGATCCAGCTGGGTGGGGCACGGCCCCCAACCCAGCACTATCCTGACCGAAGTTCACTTGCGGGGACCTCACTGTTGAGGAGTCATGGTGGGGAAGCACGGGCGACTTGTCAGATAGGGACGCGTTCCCGGGAGAGGGTGGTGACAGCCCGGGAAAGACTGTAAAGGGGAGGGGGAGACCCAAGAGTCGCGTGGGTGCGTTCGGGGAAGGGAGGAACTCACCCGGGGGCCCACGGGCAAGGTTAGAGTGTAAGTGTGGCTGGGGAGGATGAGTGGGTGGCCGGATCTGGGATCCAAGTTTGAGTGTGGGCCCAGGGAGAGCCGCCACACAGGCACCCATCATTTTCTGCAGCCAGTCGAGGGAAGACGGGAGGGGGAGGGACTGGGAGTTGCGATCCCATACTCCCCAGTCTCGCTCTGTGCCAAGGTAAATTTAAACATGAGGGGTACCCCACCTCCACAAAGGGACAAGGGAACGGCTCGGGGCTGGTGGAGCAGGCTGGTCTGTAAATCCATTCTGTATGTTTTAAAGGTTTAAGATCCTTCAAGGGGGGTAGAGGAACTTTTACTGCCCGGGTGGGAGGAGCAATACCCACTCGAATTCCGTGACCCATCATTGGCACATGATGGTCGGGGTTTGTTTAAGCATGTTGTTCAAGTTTTTCGTATTTTGTGTTACAGCCCCAAGTTGAGCAGAGGTGTAGGATCCTCTCTGTGCTTGGGATCATTTTGATTACATTGTATGGCTAAGATTGCAACATCTTGCAATAAGTTGTAATGTAACATAGAAACATAGAAACATAGAAGATAGGAGCAGGAGTAGGCCATTCAGCCCTTCGAGCCTGCTCCACCATTCAACGAGATCATGGCTGATCACCCAAACCCTAGCACCCGGTCTCTACACCGACAGCCATCCCACCCAAGCCCTATCCCAGTAACCCCGTAACCCCATGTATTTAATCCCCCCTAACACTAAGGGCCAATTTTTATCATGGCCAATCAACCTAACCCGCACATCTTTGGACTGTGGGAGGAAACCGGAGCACCCGGAGGAAACCCACGCAAACACGGGGAGAATGTGCAAACTCCACACAGATAGTCACCCGAGGCCGGATATGAACCCGGGTCCCTGGCGTTGTGAGGCAACAGTGCTAACCACTATGCCACCGTGCTGTAATTGTAAATTACAAATGATTGTAAATTTTGATTGCATTGTATAATGTAACAAGTGATGCAGGGGTATGAGACCCCTTATTGTAAAATGATGTATCTGTAAGATGCCTACCGTAACACGGTTTTTCTCGAATTTTAGAGGAATAGACGGGTCGGGGGATCAATGGTAGGTAGCTATAGGTAAACACAGGGGATGGTTGCTTGTCAGGGGGTCAGAAAGTTTGCTCACTCCTTCGAGTGGATACTACAATCAAGTTGGAAGTATCCAAAGGGTGGACTGTAGGGGTTCGCAAAATCCCCTAAATCCCTGAACATCAGAAAATATTGGTCTACATCGTGGATGAAGAATTGTGTGATTTGAATTGCCTCTGGGTTGGACAGTGTTTTAAACCATGTCCAGAACCGCAAAAGGCTGCGTTGCAGCACGTGAACAACACGGGAATCGAGGAACTTTGTGGAAAAATTTGCACACTTTAAGACAGTACATTTTAATAAAATTGTTCCCTGGAGTTTGGTAATTGTAAAAGGGGTTTAAAAAATGGCTGTCAGAAAGCATGGCCAAAAGGACAAAAGCAGCTCGCAGCTCGTGGAGTATGTCTGTGAAAAAGTGGGAGGATCAAATACAGTGGCAGTCAGACCTGCCAACCAAAGGGAGTTCCCTTCTCAGGCAATTGAAGTTGTTTATTGACTTAAGGGATTAACCCACTTGAACAGAAACCGCAGAACAATCGGCTCTGTTTACACAGCAATCGAGCCCCATTTCTACACCACTTACACACAATGGATACATCTAAACCCCGGAAAAAGGACTTTGATAGGGGACAGATCAGTATGGATGGGTTTGAATCATCCATTACTCAGAACAATAGGGCAGTTGGATTCCCTTTTGTTTTAGCCCAGGTGAACTCCGGATGTGGGTGGCTACACTTCGGCCACAGAGTGCAAACACATTAAACCACTCCAACCACTTTGAATCAGCCAATCACAGTCCTTCTCTTGTATATTGGAACCTTTGGGTGCGAGTTTTGCACACAGACTTTTTCAGCGCCAAACAGGAGTTGGCAGGATATAAAAGATGGCTCCTGAGAAGCTATCGCTCTCTTACTTCGCTGGACCACAGGTGAGCAGGTTTTCTGACTCCTCAGCAAGGCAACCTAGTAAGGAGTTAGGGGGTGGTAATTAAGGGGATATTGCTAAGATTGTTTAATCAACATTGTAGCCATTAATCCCTCATTTTTGCCATCTGCCTTCCCCCATTTAAGCAATTTTACTGTAATTACTGTGTTCATATGGTATAGTTTAAAATTTGATTATAGTTTCTTTAGTTTAAATAAAGTTTGACTTTCTCACACCCAGACCAGTTGTCCGTTTTAATATATCATTAATTATAAGCCCTCCAGTCAGAACTAGAAGGTGGGATAGCGATTCAAAACCGCTGTTTAAATTGGTTTACAGTGTAGCAGCAAAAGGCTGCCTGACCAGGTGAATTACCGTAAACCAGGTAAAAGGTTGGAATTGGTCAGAGTGCAGGCAAAGGCTGCTGACCAGGTAAATTACCGTAAACCACGGAAAAGATGCCCCCCTACAGAGAGGAGAGTGAAGAAGAACACCAGCTCCTCAAGGTCGACCAGCAAGGCTATTTGTAGTGTCCCCCACTGAAAGTCAGCAGCCTTCTACCAGTCATGCTACAGCCACTGTGGTAGCACTGCATGACATCAGTAGGATAGGCAAAGGCACACACAAGACAGTCACTAAGAGAATGCATACGGGTGATGTGTTGATTTCTTGATGTCACATTGGATGGATAGATGTATATAGTTGGATTGGAAAGTTTGCTTTGTGGTGGCTTTTACTTCAGCATCGTGGCCAAGAGGAAGTTGTGATGATCAGTAACAGATGGAAGATAAGGTGTGGGACTAATGTTGAAAGGGGAATTGGGGTTGTGGTCACTGGGACCACAGGCAGATGATTCCATCCCGGATATCCCGGCCACAAAGGGACTGTCTGGGATGCATCCTTCTGTCTGCTTCCTCTTCTGCTTCCTCCTTTTCTGCTTATTGCTCTTCGGTTTTCTCCTCTTCTGTGTCTTCCTCTTCCATCTGCAAGCTCATACTGCAAATCTGAACTGCCAGCATAAAATGCTGGAAATACTCAGCTGGTCAGGCAGCATCTCGACCTGAGATGTCAACTCTGTTTTTCTCCCCACAGATGTTGCCTGACCTGCTGAGTATTTGCAGCATTTTCTGTCTTCTCTAAGGCCTTTATTTACCATCCGAGCCCTTGCAAGCATCCAGCAGCACTCCCTAGACACTGAAAAACTTTTCACCTCTATTGCAGCAAGCCACTACTTCAATAAAAACTGAAAAACCCAACTTACCTGAAAGATGTGTGTGTCCCTTTGTGCCACTGTCAGCCTGCTTACACACCAGGTTAACCTGGTGTGCTTAGGACTCAGTGCTAGGGTCGAAGTTCATGTTTGTGACGTTAATTCAGCATTGCACGTCGATTGACGTCACAACGCCTCCATTTTGTCCAGCATGACGCTGCCAGTTACCGGCAGCGCAAAGGTAAAGACCAAAACGGCTGCCGCTGTGGGAAGTGCCAGCAGCTGGCGAAAGAACAGTGGCTGGCCTTTTAGTGCCATTTTACGGACTGGCGCTCAGGCCACGGCTCTCTCGCCCTTTGTGACATTATAAGCTGAATAAAAGGCTCTAGTGTACTAAGATATACTGGCAACAGTAATTGCATTGTGCTACCAGGAGCTCAGCTTGCTTGTGGAGCCCATATGAAGCTAAGCAGCGTCTTCCCGTGTTTATACAGAAGCCCTGTGGGCGAATTCTGAGATTCCAGTTAATAACCCCTCTCATTTTTACTTGTTAAAATGAAGATAATCAGAAACTGATCAAATTGAAGCAATATTGTTATTAATTAGAACTCCTTGGTTTGATTATGCTCAATTCATTCCTTGTGTAGCATATATTTCAAGAATCATTTAACAAAGTTATCAGCAAATGCTTGTTCACCAGTCTATGTTGCGTTAAACCAATTCATACAAAGCAAGGTCACACAAACAGCAATGAGATGAATGACCAGTTAATCTGTTTTTTGATGCTGTAGGGTGAGGGATGAGTGTGGGCCAAGGCATTCGAGGAACTCCCTGCTCTTCCTCGAAAAAGTGCCACAAGATATTATACAGCCAACTGAATAGGAAGACGAGGCTTTGGCTTAACGTCTCATCTGATACAGAAAATGACATTGAGTCCGAATATCACTTAATCACATTCCCATTCCTAATTTTCCTTAAACTCTGTACTTTTTAACACAATCACTATTTAATGAAAAATTAATAGGGATTTAATCAGTATGGCATTTAATTGGAAAGTGCACAGGTCTCTGCAAGATTACTGCAGGCTATCAAAGTGATTTATAGTCTCAAATGTTTACAGAGAAGTTTATTAAAATCCAGGATGAATATCTTATCCATTTAATCTCTAACATTTCTTGTGTGTGTCAGGTTGCAGCTGTCGATTTCAGAATATTGGTATATAATAATAGTTCTGTTTAAGGCCATCTATCTTGCCATTATGCTTTTGTCTGAACACATTACTCACAGCAGAAGTATTTTGTTGCACTCAGGATATGCAAATCATGCAAGTTACAAACCAGAGCAGTTGTAATAGTAACAGGAGACCTTGGGGCCTGAACTGATGCAAATTTATAATATTTCTGGTTGTTTTACTTTATCTTGCAACGTGGCTGCTTTGGTTGTTGCACTTAATCTAGAGACAGACAATTAATCATTCACAAATTCCTCCCAAGCCAATAAAATGGAAAAGCTAACCCTTAAATAATGGAGAGGACAGCAACCCCTCACTTATATGGCGTTATTTAGAATCCTCTAAATATTAAAAGTAATAGGTTATTAAACGATTGCATACTGCGTCGTAAATCACAAATAACCCGTTATGAATGCCAGCCATTAAGTATGAGGACTTGCTAGATAGGAAACATTTAGACATAGAAACATAGAAGATAGGAGCAGGAGTAGGCCATTCGGCCCCTCGAGCCTGCTCCGCCATTCAATGTGATCATGGCTGATCATCCAAATTCAGTACCCCGTCCCTGCTTTCTCCCCATCCCCCTTGATCCCTTTAGCCTTAAGAAATATATCCAACTCCTTCTTGAATATATTTAATGAATTGGCCTCTACTGCCTTCTGTGGTAGAGAATTCCACAGGTTCACCACACTCTGGGTGAAGAAATTCCTCCTAATTTCTGTCCCAAATGGCTTACCCCTTATCTTTAGACTGTGACCCCTGGTTCTGGACTCCCCGACCATCAGGAATATCCTTCCTGCATCTAGTCTGCCCAGTCCTGTCAGAATTTTGTAAGTTTCAATGAGATCCCCTCTCATTCTTCTAAACTCCAGCGAGTACAAGCCCAATCGACCCAATCTCTCCTCATACGTCATTCCTGCCATCCCAGGTATCAGCCTGGTGAATTTTCGCTGAATTCCTTCCATGGCAAGAACATCCTTCCTCAGATAAGGCGACCAAAACTGCACACAATACTCAAGATGTGGTCTCACTGCCCTGTACAACTGCAGCAAGACATCCTTGTTCCTGTACTCAAAGCCTCTCGCTATGAAGGCCAACATACCATTTGCCTTCTTAACTGCCTGCTGCACCTGCATGCTTACCTTCAGCGACTGGTGCACAAGGACACCCAGGTCTCATTGCATTTCCCCTTCGCCCAATCTATTGCCATTCAGATAATAATCTGCCTTCCTGTTTTTGCCTCACATTTATCCACGTTATATTGCATCTGCCATGCTTCTGCCCAATCACCCAACCTGTCCAAATCATACTGGAGTTTCTCAGCATCCTCCTCACAGCACACACGCCCACCCAGCTTTATATCATCTGCAAACTTGGAGATATTACATCTAGTTCCCTCGTCTAGATCATTAATATATATTGTGAATAGCTGGGGTCCAAGGACCAATCCCTGCGGTACCCCACTGGTCACTGCCTGCCACTCGGAAAAAGACCCGTTTATTCCAACTCTTTGCTTTCTGTCTGCCAACCAGTTTTTTATCCAAGTCAATACCTTGCCCCCAATCCCATGTGCCTTAACTTTACACGCTAACCTCTTATGCGGGACCTTATCAAAAGCCTTCTGAAAGTCCAAATATACCACATCCACTGGTTGTCCCTTATCTATTTTACCAGTTACATCCTCAAAAAATTCCAGTAGATTAGTCAAGCATGATTTACCTTTTGTACCATCAAATATTCTATACTTTTCTGCTGCTGAGAGTATATTAAGCAGCAAATTCTCCATTGCTAAGATGGCTTTGTCGGAGTGTCAGATATTTTAATATCTCTAGGAATTTTACCAATACAGGAAACTCTTTGGTATCCGGCACCGATGGGACCGGGATGGTGCCGGTTGATCAAAAATTCCGGATGACGGAGAGGGTTATCTACCAAGGCTATTTTTAATAAAGAAAAAGAAAAAAATCAAGAAATGTGCAGTATACAGTAATTGGGTACTCACCTACAGAATGTTGTGTTAAATGGATGGTGGAAGATGCTTGATAAAGTACAGTACTGCCAGTTGAGGGTAATGCAATGCAATGACTACCAGCAGCGTGGGAGACGCACAGTACCCCTGTAAAATGGCGGATCAGAAGAGACTACCGGCAGCGCGGGAGAGTCAGACTCCTGTTACAGGGGTATTGAGGTGTTACAGGGGTATTGAGGTGTTCCGACTTCCGACAGCGCCAAGAAGCCGAGTAGTGGCAGTTTGGAGAACTACCCCCACTGACTAACTCGGCCACCGCGGGAGACTCAGACTCGGCAACATGTTGTTTTCAGAGTGAGAATTTTGCCAGTTAATAGAGTATTCCGGATATTTAGGTGCCATTTAAACGAGAGTTTTCTTATTCTGCTTGGAGCTGCAGGAAGAAAGAAAGAAAAGCCTTGCATTTATGTAATGTCTTAGCAGCCCATCAAAACCTTTTAAAACGCTTCACACAATGAATTACTTTCCCGAACTGCAGTTATTTTGTAAGCAAATATAGCAGCCATTCAGCAACAGCAATGTCCTTCAAATAACAATGAGATGAACGATCAGGCAATCTGTTGCTTCAGTGGTAATGGTTGACCAGGATGAAGCCCCCTACCCTTCTTTGAATAGTGCCCCTGGATCTCTAACATTCACTTGTATAGGCAGACTCACTCCATCACTACTGCCTAGACTATCAGCCTAGATTATACAGACACTGAAAGTGATCTTTGCGAGATAGTCCTGTCCTTTTTCTTGATGTCTGACACAGCAGAGCAGCATAAAGAAACAAAGTCAGCCCTCCATAGAATACAATAACCATAATAATCTGAAGCTTTGCATTGAAAGGAAATGCGACTGGATCAGTCCAAGCCAGGGCCACTAATTAACATTAGTAATCAAAAAATAAAAATACATAGAGGCATAAAATCTTGGATGAAAATAAACATTAGCAAAAGCACGTTGTTTTTTAGGAAATCTGTAATTATTGATATTTTTAGTTTCTTACATCCTAGGAAAGATCTCCTTTGAGAGTACTTTCGGAAAATTATGAGTCAATGAGATCTTCAGATGCCGATTGGACTAAAACACTGTTATATAATGAGAGAATATGCAATAGGGGAACAGAGGAGGCTGAGGGGAGACCTAATTGAGGTGTATAAAATTATGAGGGGCCTAGATAGAGTGGATAGGAAGGATCTATTTCCCTTATGAGAAGGGTTAGTAACCAGGGGCATAGATCTAAAGTAATTGGTAGGAAGTTAGGAGGGGATTTGAGTAGAATTTTTTCCACCCAGAGGGTGGTGGGGGTCTGGAACTCACTGCCTGAAAGGGTGGTAGAGGCAGAAACCCTCATCACATTTAAAAAGTACTTGGATATGCACTTGAAGTGCCGTAACCTACAAGGATACGGACCAAGTGATGGAAAGTGGGATTAGGCTGGATAGCTCTTTGTCGGCTGACACGATGGGCCGAACGGCCTCCTTCTGTGCTGTAAATTTCTATGATAGGGAACAGTTGAATTTCCAGATTAATTCATGAATGAGTTATAACAGTTTTATTTTATGAATTGAATATCTTGAGTATTCCACTCTTCCCCATTGTATATTCAGTTTATATCTAACATAACATGAAAGTACGCTTTGTGCAAGATGAAAAACTTAAGGATGTAATTTTGACTTTGGGCGATAGTGTAAAACTGGCGATATCGGATCAGCTGCCCGTTACACATCTCTCCCGCTTTTCATTTGCATTTAAGTCAACCCTTGTGGCTTTGAAATTTGGCTGATTGACTGCTCTGTATCCAGAGGCTTTGCAGGATGAGAATAAAGATGGCAAAATGTGATCCATTGCTTCAATTAACTTGTATCAACCATACTGCCAGAGCACTGTGAAAAGATGGAACTTTGTAAGTGCAGAGGCAGGTACTATGCAAAAATACATTAAAGGCCTTAGTTCTGAAGGAACCTAGAAAAGGGAATATCAATTTTGAAATAATTGTTATGTTGGACTCAGTAAACAATTGACTGTACTGGTAAAAGCTAAATACTATATTGATCATTTTATACACGGGCCTGTCTTCATTTTTGTTCAGTATTAGCTGTCCCACCTTAGGAAGTAACTATTGGTTTCAGAGGGACTCCAGTGTTGATTCATTAAGATAATATCTGGCATGAAGGGATTTAGCTAACTTTATATTCCCTAGAGATGAGAAGGTTAAAGAGTAATCCGACTGAATTGTTTAAAATAACAAAGAGAATTGACAAGGCAGATAGAGGATGTCTTTCCCCTCAAGCAGGGAAATCAAGGACAAAGGGGCATGATTTTAAAATTTGAACTAAGCATCCAAAAGACATTTCTTCACACAAAGTGTTATAAGAATGTGGAGTGCACTACCCCAGAAGGCCAAAGATGCAAAATAAATTGAGGTGTTTAAAGGGAGGTAGATGCTAGCTTGGGAAGGAATGGTACGTATTAAGGAATGTGGAGGAAGGGTGGGCAATTTGAATCAAAAATATAAAAAGCCACTAACAAAATAACAGAACATGGTCAAGGGGCCTGATCACATGAATGAGAAAAGATCATTTGTGCAATCGAACACTGTTAGCTCCAAGATCAATTTGCCCAATTAAAGACTCTGTCCAATTAAGGACTCTGCTCCATCCATTCAATCTTCCTAGAGATATATAAATGCAAGTGCTTTCTTTCTTAGAGAGGCAACAAACCACAAGTAAGCCTCCACAAAATAACAGTGGAACATTTTGCCTTTGAAGGGGCAATGTCAAAGAATATTTTACATGTTACTGTACAGCGTCAGAAGTCCCTAGCTAATAGAAATAGACTTCAATGTCTCACAGTTTAACTGACAATCTGCTGACTGCAGATCCCGTGATTATATCCAAAGAATGGCAGCATCTTGTTGGCACACTGTTGCTGGCAGATAAAGCTTTGTGATGTGATTTCAGCTTCAAGAAGTTCTCATTTGTAATGCACGCAAGAAAGGGAAAGGTCATAAAACAGGGAGAAAGAGAAGAATAGTGATAGGTCACGTACGATTCTGAGAAAGAGACCTTTTAAACAATGAGCAAAATACACAAAGCATTTGAGAAGATAAAGGGGGAGAAATATCGTCTCGTTTAGGGGCGGTAACTTTTGAAAGCTGGGAAATGTAGCGCCAGGCGCTAATGATTCCCAGCTTTTAAAAAGTGGGTTTTAGCGCTCCAGGAAGGAAGTGGAGTGCTAAATCAAGCACTCCGCTTCCTTCCTGGAGCGCAACAGGCAGCAGGCGGGGCGGCAGGTGTGCAGCGCTCCGCAATGGGCCGTGCAGCACTCCCACGTTGGAAGGCTCCTTCCCTCCCTTAAAGGGATGGGCCATCGCTGCAGGCTCTGCAAGGGGAAAACTTACCTGGTCCCCGACAGCAGCCGCGATCCAGCCCGATCAGCCCGATGCACAGCAGCAGACTGCCGGGCTGATCGATCGCTGATGAAAGCAAAAGGGAAAAAAAAAGAGAAAGAGCATTTCAGAATATTTTTTACTTACCCCGGCCACCTTGCCTTTAAGTATCACCCCTGAAGTGCCCGGCGTCCCGATGAACGCCTCCTGCAACTGCCGGTGTTTTTGCCCGACGATGTTGCAGCGGCGGAACCGAAGTTTGGTTCCGGGGCACTACTGGGGCGCTATTGGGGCGCTGCGCAGCTGGATGATGTCACAATCTCCGGGCGCAGGAGATTGTGGCGCTAGGGGTTACCGCCACCACAAACCGCCTGGTGAATTTCGTGGGTGGCGGTAACATCGCCGCGCTCGAGCGGTAAGTCGTTAGTGCCTCGTTATCGCTCCCAGAGGCGATAACGGGAGGCGCTAAGGAGGCCAATTTTATATAAAAGGCTGCAAAATTATTTCTGTCGACATTTTAACTTGTGCCAAATTTTTTCACTATGAAACAGGATTTCCCATTTTGTACTCACATTGGCTTCTTGGGTAAATTTACTGACGGGAGGAATCTCAGTGAGGTAGAAAGGGAGTAGGAGGAAACAACACTCAAAGGAAAAGGAGATCAAAATGCCAGCAACAGAGACAAAAATCAGGCACATTCAATGGATGAGAAGTACTTTGGGACACCCTAAGAATACACCAAGGTGCTGTATGAATACAAGTTACTTTATCTTCTGTAAAATAAACAGCACAAACACTCTGGGCATAATGGAAGTTATCATTTAGATATGCTGCAAAATCTGTTCATCCAGATTCCAACATAAGGAAACCTTCAAAGTAAGAAAGAACTTGCATTTATATAGTGCCGCTACCTCAGGACATCCCAAAGCGCTTTACAACCAAATAATTACTTTTGAAGTGTAGTCACTGTTGTAATGTAGGCAAATTAAAGTCCAAATGTGTTCCTCAGATACTGTACTCATATTTATGCATGTATAATATCTATATTTATGTAATATGCATATATTTCACTATGCTACTTTTTTCTTGACCCTATTCTATTGGATATAACCGGGTTCCACTATGAATCCACATTAATGCACCATATGTGCCAACAAAAACATTAGAGTTAATAGAAATGTTCTACTTGCAATGCTTTTCAACATGAAGCAATGCCACTGGCTGAATGAGATATTCATGTGAGCTCATTTCAGCATAATAAATATGAGGATCTTGGTTATCATGCTGCCATGAACACATACTACAGTCTGTTTTCAGTAAGATCTCCTGGCGTTCTGCAGTTAAAAATTATCAACAGAAAGAAAATAGGCTCCCGCTCAGCTGGCATAACTTTGCGGGACATGTGGCAGAAATCCCGTTTACACGCGTAAATCCCTGTGCTCGCTAACCTACATTGGCTTCTGATCTGACAACACCTCGATTTAAAAATCCTCATCCTTGTTTTCAAATTACTCCATGGCCTCGCCCCTCCCCATCTCTGTAACCTCCTCCAGCCCTACAATCCTCCCAGATATCTGCGCTCCTCCAATTCTGGCCTCTTGCACATCCCCGATTTTAATCGCTCCACCATTGGCGGACGTGCTTTCAGCTGTCTGAGTCCTAAGCTCTGGAATTCCCTCTCTAAGCCTTTCTGCCTCGCTACCTCTCTCTGCTCCTTTAAGAAGCTCCTTAAAATCTACCTCTTTGACCATATTTTTGGCCACTTGTCCTAATATCTCCTTATGTGGCTCGGTGTCAAAATTTATTTGATAACGCACCTGTGGAGCGCCTTGGGACAGAAGAACATAAGAAGTAAGAGCAGGAGGAGACCACACGGCCCCTCGAGTCTGCTCGACCATTTAATAAGATCATGGATGATCTACCTTAATTCCTCTTTCCTGTCCATATCCCATATCCCTTGATTCACTTAGTGTCCAAAAATCTATCAATCTCAGTCTTGAATATACTCAATGACTGAGCATCCACAGTCCTCTGGGGTAGAGAATTTCAAAGAGTCACAACCCTCTGAGTGAATAAATTTCTCCTCATCTCAGTCCTAAATGGTTGACTCCTATACCGAGTTCTTGATGCTCCAGTCAGGGGAAACAGCCTGATGCGCCTCAATAACTTCAAGACTCAAAGTTAACTGAATAAAACAAGGCTTTTATTAGCAAAGAAAGATGCCTGTGTCTTCACCTAGCGTTCTGCTGCAAGACAAGCCTGGGCTTGTCTTAAGTAGGGCCAGGTATGGGCGGAGCCGACTCATCCAATGGGGAGAAAGGGGGCGGTGCACTATATACAATACCAGGTAAAACACCGGAGCAGGCAATACAATATGTGTAGTTAAATACAGAGTCTGATGAAAGACATATTTCATCACACAGCCTCTCAGCAACTACCCTGTCAAGCCCGCCAAGAATTTTATACGTTTCAATGAGATCACTTCTCATTTTCCTAAACTCCAGAGAATATAGGCCCGTTCTACTCAATCTCTCCTCATAGGACAATCTTCCCATCCCAGGGATCAATCTAGCGAACCTTTGTTGCACCCCCTCTAAGGCAAGTATATTCTTCCTTAGGGAAGGCGACCAAAACTGTGCACAGTACTCCAGATGTGGTCTCACCAAAGCCGTATATACTTGCAGCATGTCTTCCTTACTCTTATACTCCAACCCTCTTGCAATAAAGGTTAGCAACCATTTATATTCCTAATTGCTTGCTGTACCTGCATGCTAACTTTCTGTGATTTGTATACAAAGACACCTAAATCCCTCTGCATACCAAGATTTACTTATCTCTCACCTTTTAAAAAATATTCTGCTTTTCCATTCTTCCTACTAAGTAAATAACTTCACATTTCTCCACATTATATTCCCTCTGCCACGTTCTTGCCCACTCAATTAACCTGTCTATATCCCTTTGCAGCCTCTTTGCGTCCTCCTCACAGCTTACTTTCCCACCTAGCTTTGTATCGTCAACAAACGTGGATATGTCCCCTCATCTAAGTCATTGATAGAGATTGTAAATAGCTGAGGCCCAAGGGACATTTTACTATGTTAAAGGTGCTATATGAATGCAAGCTGCTGTTGTTGTAAATGGTCTTTCTGCCGCTCTTCTGGAGAGGTTAGAGTGGCTCTGAGGAAATTCTGCGCCATTGTGTGTGTGTGGTATTGATTTAAAAAGTAAATCAGTATTATACAACACTATCAAATTACAAAACAAAGCAAGCTCCTTCTGTAGATGTGGCCCAATACTATTTGAAATTCATAGTGACACTATCGAGCCTTTGTGTTACTGGTGCTGAAATGTCTCTGCCCTCCTGGGAGACCGGAGCAAAGCCATCACTTTCATCTAAGATTGATAGCAAAGCAAAAGGAACATACAATGAATTATTGATTTGGACTTTTATATGTTTGGAGCTTTTCGGATTCATTTTCAGCTCTTGTTTTTATTTCACATGAATTCTAATCTTAATTTGTAGAGTTGAAAAGACAAGAACATTTGATATTCCCCCACCCCATCCACACCTTCCATTTAATGACTATACCAGTGATATATTCAAAATCTGCATATTATTGATGTGGTAAACCATAGAATACAGATAATGCATACAAGAAAAGTTGAGATCTCTTTTAAGATACAAAGGTTGCAGCCTAGATTGGCTTGCCAATGTAAAAATATGCAGAGAAAAGTGAGCCTCACAAGGTAACTTATTTAATCTCAAAATTATATTTGAAACAAATTCATATTTTGGCATATGATATATTGTAGGAGTTATCAACTCCTAACGAAAGTACTGAGATTGAAACTAGCAGTTAACCAAACGTGGTTTAATGCACTGGTAAAAGTTACAAACAAAAACGCAGGAGAAACTCTAAACAGGTCTGTACAATACTTGGTTCCACGAGGACTGAAAGGACACGCCTCTCCCCTCTGACGTCATGATGTCATCACGTTTCCCGCCGTTGGGTACGTCACGTGACCTGCGTAATGACGTCATCGCGCTGGATCGACATTTTACCGAACCTGCGCTATTTATACAGAGCAAACATTTAAAGGTAACAAACCCCTGTTAAAGGCAATTATATACATTACTGCAAGAGTCTCTTGGTGGCTTTGCCACAATATAAGAATAGTTTTTGATAAGGTAAATCAGAAAAATGAACTATTTCTACTGGTTGGTGAGTTAGTAACCAGAGGGCATAAATTTAAGATCATCACCAATAGAATGAAAGGAGAAGTTAGGAGAATTTATTTTTATGCAGAGGGTTGTTAGGACCTACCAGATACAGTGGTGGAAGCAGATTTCATAATATCTTTTAAAAGGGAGGTGCATAAATATTTACATAGATACATAGAAGATAGGAGCAGGAGTAGGCCATTCGGCCCTTCGTGCCTGCTCCGCCATTCGATGAGATCATGGCTGATCCTTTAATTCAGTATCCCGTCCCCGCCTTCTCTCCGTAACCCTTAACCCCTTTTGCCCGTAGAAATATATCTAATTCCCTCTTAAATATATTTAATGAGCTGGCGTACACTGCCCTCTGTGGCAATGAGTTCCACAGGTTCACCACTCTCTGAGTGAAGAAATTCCCCCTCATCTCTGTCCTAAATGGTTTAGCCCTTATCCTTAAATTATGTCCTCTAGTTCTGTTCTCACCCGCCAAGGGAAACATTCCTTCTGCATCCAGTCTGTCTAGACCTGTCAGAATTTTATACACTTCTATGAGGTCCCCTCTCAATCTTCTAAACTCCAGTGTGTACATCCCTAAACTACATAGTCTCTCCTCATAGGTCATTCCCGCCATTCCTGGTATCAGCCTGGTGAATCGCCGCTGCACCCCCTCCATGGCAAGAACATCCTTCCTCAGATGAGGCGACCAAAACTGTACACAGTACTCGAGGTGTGGTCTCACCAGTGCCCTGTACAGCTGCAGCAAGGTATCCCTGTTCCTGTATTCTAACCCTTTTGCTATGAAGGCCAGCATACCGTTTGCCTTCTTGACCGCCTGTTGCACCTGCATGCTCGCCTTCAGTGACTGGTGTACAAGAACACCCAGGTCTCTCTGTACTTCCCCCTCTCCCAATCTATTGCCATTTAAATAATAATTTGCCCTCCCGTTCCTGCACCCAAGGTGGATAACTTCGCACTTGTCCACATTATAGTGCATCTGCCATTTATCCGCCCAATCGCCCAGTCTGTCCAAATCGCTCTGGAGCTTCCTGGTCTCTTCCTCTGAGCCCACCCCCCCTCCTAGTTTAGTGTCGTCTGCAAATTTGGAAATGCTGCATCCGACTCCCTGATCCAGGTCATTAATGTAAATTGTGAACAGCTGGGGGCCCAGGACAGATCCCTGTGGTACCCCACTTGTTACTGCCTGCCATTCAGAAAATGAGCCGTTTATTCCAACTCTCTGTTTTCTATCTGACAGCCAGTTCCCTATCCACGCCAAAACTTTCCCCTTTATCCCATGAGCCTCAATTTTCCATGCTAATCTTTTATGTGGGACCTTATCGAAGGCCTTTTGGAAGTCCAGGTACACCACATCTACTGGCTCTCCCCCATCTATTCTACCAGTTACTCCCTCAAAAAATTCCAATAGATTAGTCAAGCACGATTTACCCTTTGTAAATCCATGTTGACTCTGTCCTATCCTGTCCCCATTTGCTAAGTGCTCCGCTATTTCATCCTTAATGATGGACTCCAGCATTTTGCCCACAACTGATGTAAGGCTTACAGGTCTGTAATTACCTGCTTTTTCCCTACCCCCCTTTTTGAATAGTGGGGTAACGTTAGCTACCCTCCAATCCATCGGCACTGTTCCCGAGTCTAATGAATTCTGAAAAATCATCCTTAGTGCATCCGCTATCTCTAGGGCCACCTCCTTCAGTACCCTAGGATGCATGTTATCAGGCCCTGGGGATTTGTCCACCTTCAATCCCTTTAGCTTCCTTAACACCATATCCTTAGAGATATTGATTTGCGTCAGTTCCTCCTTTGCCAATGTCCCTATTTTTCCCGATATCCCAGGGAGGTTTTTTGTGTCTTCCTTCGTAAAGACTGACCCAAAGTATGCATTTAGTTGATCTGCCATTTCCTTATTTCCCATTATATATTCCCCCGTATCTGACTGCAATGGACCAACTTTGGTTTTCACCAGTCTTTTCCTTTTGATATACTTATAAAAGCTTTTGGAGTTAGTTTTTATATTTTCCGCCAGCTTGTTTTCGTAAGCTATTTTGCCCCTCTTGATTATGCCCTTTGCCCTCCTTTGCTCTATCTTAAACTGTTCCCAATCTTCCGCTCTGGCGCTTTTTTTGGCTATTTTATACGCCCTATCTTTGGATTTTATGCTGTCTCTAATTTCCCCTGTTATCCACGGTTGAGTCACCTTTTTAGATTTCCTTTTATGCCAGATTGGTATAAACAATTTTTGCAATTTTGTCATTCTATCTTTAAATGTTTGCCATTGTTTATCTACCTCCAGTCCTCCCAGGAACGTTGTCCAATCAGACCTACTCAGTTCCCGTCTCATGGCATCATAATTCCCCTTGTTTAAATTCAGGACCTTAGTCTCTGAGTCAATTTCTTCGCTCTCCATTTCGAGTGAGAAATCGATCATGTTATGATCGCTCTGACCCAAGGGTCCCCGTACAACAAGATTACTGATTAGTCCCTTCTCATTGCACAGTACCCAGTCCAATATAGCCTGTTCCCGAGTTGGTTCCTCGACATATTGATCCAGATAACCATCCCTCAAACACTCAAGGAATTCCTCCTCCTCATTATTTTTACTGATTAGGCTAGTCCAATCTATATGTAAGTTAAAGTCACCTATGATGACAGCTGTGCTCTTATTGCACGCTTCTCTAATTTCCCTCGTGATGCCCTCCCTAACCTCTATTTTACTATTTGGAGGCCTATATACCACTCCTATTAATGTTTTTCGCCCCTCGCTATTTCTTAGCTCCACCCATATAGATTCTGTATTAACTGAGTTAATATCCTTCCTTTCAATTGCATTTATCCCCTCTTTTACTAGCAATGCTACCCCTCCTCCCTTTCTTTTTTGTCGATCCTTCCTAAATACTGAATACCCCTGTATGTTAAGCTCCCAGCCCTGCTCACCCTGCAACCATGTTTCCGTAATCCCAATTAGGTCATAATTATTAACCTCTATTTCCACAGCTAATTCATCTACCTTGTTCCTGATGCTTCTCGCATTAAGGTATAAAACCCTCAGGCTTTTTTTATGCTCACATTTTTTATGAATTAGTTTGGCCCTTTGTTTTTTGTTCCTCACCCTTTTAGAAAAAGCAATTAAACAGGTATGAGGAGGCTATATTCTATTTACACAAATTGTACATCAGCTAGTTTTGATGCTAACAACAATTTCAACAACACCAACTTGCATTTATATAACACCTTTAACATAGTAAAATATCCCAAGGTGCTTCACAGGAGCGTTATCAAACCCCGAGCCACATAAAGAAATATTAGGACAGCTTGGCCAAAGGGGTAGGTTTAAGGAGCGTCTTAAAGGAAGAGAGAGAAGTAGAGAGGTGGAGAGGTTAGGGAGGGAATTCCTGAACTTAGAGCCTAGGTAGCTGAAAGCACGGCCATCAATGGTGCGGCAACGGAAATCGGGGCTACGCAAGAGGCCAGAATTGGAGGAGCGCTGAGATCTCGTAGGGTTGTAGGGCAGGAGGAGATTACAGAAATAGAGAGGGGCGTGGCCATGGAGGAATTTGAACACTACGTTGAGAATTTTGTATATGAGTCATTGCCAGACAAGGAGCCAATGCAGGTCAGTGAGCCGAAGGGCGATTGGTGAATGGGACGTTGTGTATATTAGGATATAGGCAGCAGAGTTTTGCATGAGCTGAAGTTTATGGAGTGTGGGCGGTGGGAGACCGGCCAAGAGAGCTTCGAAATAGTCGAGTCTGGAGGTAACAAAGGTATGGGTGAGGGTTTCAGCAGCTGATGGGCTGAGGCAGGGGCAGAGACTGGCAATAATATGGAGGTAGAAGCAGGCGGTCTTTCTAATGGAGAGGATATGGGGTCGGAAGTTCAGCTCAGGGTCAAATAGAGCGCCAAGGTTGCAAACAGTCTGATTCAGCTTCAGACAGTGGCCAGGGGGGGGAGTGGAGTTGGTTTACAGCAAACTGCAACATCATACTTCCAGTTAAGCATGAAAGAGATGAAATAAAATTGAAATGATGTTAAACTTAATGGCCTAGAAATTCAGTGGTTTGCGCCAGCCGCTAGCACCTTAGGAGGAGGAGATGTGGGGTGCTAAGCAGTTAGCGCCCGGGCGCAGCGCGATCTGCGCCTCTCGCGAACTTCAGTTAAGATTTAGCGGCGGCGCAAAGCCTTTGCGCGCGCTCAGCTGCGCGCGCATATCCTGACGTCATTTCATGGTGCAACGTCCTTTGTGCGCCCCAAACCGGAAATTCAGTGGCGCCGGCCTATTGTGCGCCTGGCGCCCCTAGCGACTGGTAGAGGGGAACGGTTCCCAGTCGCTGCGGTGCGCGGGGGGTGCTAATTAAAGGGCACTCCTCCTGCAGTATAAATGGCAGCCATTTTGCACCACTCCTTCTTTGTGAGAGACAGATCTTTGGAGAGAGACAAAGGTAGAGAGGTTTCTGGTTTGGCTCAACACTCGCACAGGTACTTGTGGCTTCAGGCCACAGCTTTGCACTTGTCTTTAACTTCAGAGCCATAGCATTGATTGGAAACATATAATGGGGGCTGCAATGGGTGGAAACATTGGGCTTCTCCATTGCATTCAAAGGGCTCAGAGACGCCGTGAGAGAGTGCCAGTCATGGCCAGACGGAGAAGGGGCAACAGGCGTCGGCAAAGGAGGCCTTACCCACCCAGGGTATACCGCCAGCAGTTCTCATATCTGAACATGTCTGAGGAGCAGTGTGTTCGGAGGCTGCGATTCAGAAGGGCGGTGGTCATTGAGATCTGCCACCTGCTTTGCGGAGATCTGCAGCCACAGCTGAGGAGCAGGATGTCTCTGTCGGTGGCAGTGAAGGTGACGGTGTCTCTCAACTTCTATGCTACCGGCTCCTTCCAATCCGCTACTGGGGACATTTCCAACATCTCCCAGTTTGCGGTACATTGCTGCATCCGCCAGGTGACCAATGCCCTTTTCAGAAGGAGACGTCAGTTCATCTCCTTCTCCATGGCCGTTGACAAGCAGCAACAGCGTGCAATGGGCTTTGCAGCATTAGCGGGCTTCCCCATGGTGCAGGGCGCCATTGACTGCACGCATGTGGCTTTGCGGGCACCGCTAGAGAATGCCGAGGATTACCGCAACCGTAAGGGCTACCATTCGCTCAACGTGCAGTTGGTGTGTGACCACAGGCAGCTCATCCTAGCTGTCAATGCCCGCTTTCCAGGCAGCAGCCACGATGCCTTCATCCTGCGCCAGACTTCTGTGGCAGACATGTTCGAGGCCCAGCCTCGCCCACGAGGATGGCTTCTCGGGGACAAAGGCTATCCTTTGTGCACCTGGCTGATGACCCCGCTCCGTGCGCCCAGCACCCCTGCTGAAGAGGGATACAATGACAGCCATCAAGCAACCAGGAACATCATTGAGCAAACAATCGGCGTCCTGAAGCAACAGTTCCGCTGTCTGGATCGTTCCGGAGAAGCCCTACAGTACTCGCCTGAGTGAGTCTCCCATTTTGTTGTCGTGTGCTGCATGCTGCACAACCTGGCTATCTGCAGGACTCAGCCACTGCCACCAGACATTGGAGGACCACCAGAGGAGGAGGAGGACCAGCACAGGAGGTAGGCAGAAAGTGCAAGGGCCGCCCGTCGGCGGCTTATTGCACGTTGGTTCTAGGCCCCCTCTCAGGGAATGGCTTGTGCCAATGGCAGAAGATGAATGTGGCCGCTCCACAAGCCCTCAGCCGAGCAGGGCAACCAGGACTTCCAAAAGAAAGCATGGACAGTGCGATTTAAGAAAATTTATTACTATGATACCTCTGTGCCCTTCCCACATAACAAACTAATGGAGAGAAACCCCCCCCAAAAACACAAATAGACCAGTCTCGGCCTTTACAAGTAAAACAAATAGACCAGTCTCGGCCTTTCCAAAAACACAAATAGACCAGTCTCGGCCTTTACAAGTAAAACAAATAGACCAGTCTCGGCCTTTCCAAAAACACAAATAGACCAGTCTCGGCCTTTCCAAAAACACAAATAGACCAGTCTCAGCCTTTACAAGTAAAACAAATAGACCAGTCTCGGCCTTTCCAAAAACACAAATAGACCAGTCTCAGCCTTTACAAGTAAAACAAATAGACCAGTCTCGGCCTTTCCAAAAACACAAATAGACCAGTCTCGGCCTTTCCAAAAACACAAATAGACCAGTCTCGGCCTTTACAAGTAAAACAAATAGACCAGTCTCGGCCTTTACAAGTAAAACAAATACACCAGTATCGGCCTTTACAAGTAAAACAAAACATTTGGCCACACCTTCTACTTTTTCCCCTGCGAGGGTGATGTGTTTCGCATCCGTGACTGGCCCCTACCCGCCCTGCAGCTCCTCCTCAATGGGACCCCAATGGCTGCAGCAAGGCTGGGGGAAGGCTGCTGAGGGTCAGATGGTGAGACGGCAGATGCCCTTGGGGGTTGGCCTGGGCCAGCTCTGGGCCTGGAGGGGCCGGCTGCTGACTGCTCCAACTCTGCTTGGGCGGCAGCAGTCTGTCCAGCGGCTGGTGGCAGCTGCAATGGAGGAGTGACAGTTTTGGCTGCAGGAATGCTGCCAACCTGACAGATCACAGGTACTCCCTGGTCGGCTGATACATTGGCACTCACACGGGCCAGCACTGCAGCATGCACAGCAATCTGCTGAAGCACAGACTGCTGGGCTGCTGCAGCGCGGCGAGTGCCCTGGCGATGCCTGGCCGATCCAGCGAGGGTGGCAGCAGTTAGTGCCCGCGTGGCCCTGGTCTGTGTCTGCATGACACCAGCCAGTGAATGCACGGCACGACTGAGCACTTGGCTAGAAGCCGCCTGTGATGCAGCGAAGTCCTGCTGACTCCTAGCCTGTGCTGCCGCGAAGTCCTGCAGACTCCTGGCCTGTGCTGCACTGAATTGTTGCAGACTCCTGGCCTGTGCTGCCCCGAATTACTGTACACTCCTTGACAGTGACTCTATGGAGTCAGGCATCCTTGCCACTGCAGCCATGAGCTCAGTGTACCTGCGCTCAGCCTGGGCGCCCATTTCCGCTAGGATCCGCACCTCCTCTGCGCTCACCGTAGCAGGACTGGAGGCCGCACTCACCCTCCGGGGAGAAGGCCACCGAGCTTCCCCACCCCTCCCGCGTTGCTGCAGCCCGCTGGTCCCCGGAGCTTCACTATCCTCCGAACCTTCCCCCCCTGCTCCCCTCCAGGGAAGACGTGTCACCATCATGGCCATGGGCTGCCTCGGCTGAGGGTGTCCCTGATGGTCTGGCTTCCTCTTCCTCCTCCTCTATGTCTGACTCGGACACAGTGCCAGCTTGAGGGGCCGCCTCCTCACCTGGCGAGTCACCATCTGAAAGCAGGGAGGCACAAGAGTTGCTTTAGAGTGAGGACAGGGCAGCAGCGAGGGAGGCATGAGTGCTGCTATGCACTGCATTGGTCCGACAGTGGCAAAGGATGCTGTTCTGAGGCGCAAGTGGAAAGAGAGAGGTCAAAAAGGTGATGCCCTTACCATTGGGGCCCACAACAGGGTCGGCATCTCCACTGGCGACGGGGCCAATCAGCCGGCCTGACATAATGCGCTCCACACGCTGCTCCAGGTCGCAGAGCTGTTTGAGGTCAGGATGGCCTCCCCTGGTCTGACGTTGCTGCCTTCGGTTGTGCGCCAGCTTGCCCTGCAAGAGAAAGGACGGCCTCTAAGTACAGTGTGAAGCCCTGATCTTGTCTGCACTGCCTCCCATGGTGGACTAGCCCTGACAGTGTGAAGCCCTGATCTTGTCTGCACTGCCTCCCATGGTGGACTAGCCCTGACAGTGTGAAGACCTGATCTTGTCTGCACTGCCTCCCATGGTGGTCTAGCCCTGACAGTGTGAAGCCCTGATCTTGTCTGCACTGCCTCCCATGGTGGAATAGCCCTGACAGTGTGTAAAGTCCTGAATGTGCAAGTGATTTTCATGACAGTCCCATAGCTGCTGGATGAGGGCTGGGCATTACGGCTTTCAGGTCCCTTTGCCCATAAACTGAGGTGCACATGCAGGGATGAGGAGGACACTGGAAAGGGTACTCACCCTGACAACCCAAGTGAGGTCGTTGAACTTTTTTCGGCATTGCACAGGAGTCCTGGCAACCACGCTGTTGGAGGTCACCCTGTTTGACACCTCCCTCCAGGCTTTCCGATAGGCGCTGGGCAGCGGCCTCCTGCCACCTTCAGGGAACAGAACATGGCGCCTGCGCTCCACTGCGCCAACCAGCACCCTCAGGTCACCCTCGCTGAAGCGCTGCGCTCTCTCCCTGGCCTTCTCCATTGTCCTGGGTGTTGAACAGATCAAGCAGCAGTGGTCAGGCCTTGCTTCAGGGCTGCAGTGTGCAGGGCGTGGCAGCCAAACAAATCCACCCTCCCCCTTTAAGAGCTGACCGGCACCAGAGTGTCTGCCTTCAATCAGCAACTCGCCGCACTTGTGCTGCGCCCGCCCTCGGGGGTATCGCCCCGGACCGCCGGCTTAGCGCCTAATGATAGTCGTGCATCGCCTGTTTTAGCGCAGCAGCAACCTCTTGGGGTGATGCAACTGAATATCGGCGAAGGTGGCGCTAAGTTGCGCCGGGCGCAAACTTTAGCGGCCGCCCGGCTGTAGCGCCCCAAACATGGCTATACTGAATTTCTAGGCCAATGTCTTCTGTTAGAGTCAACACTGCGGAGGACTGCAACAAATTACAAGAAGACATTAATAAACTTGCAGAATGGGCATATAATTGGCAAATGAAATTCAACACAGATAAATGTGAGGTATTACATTTTGGTCAGAAAAATAAGGAGGTCACATATTATTTGGAAAATAAGAATCTAAGTGGGGTGGAGGAGCAAAGGGATCTGGGAGTACAAATACACAAATCACTTAAAGTTACGACGCAGGTCAATAAGGCCAAAACAAAAGCAAACCAAGCACTCGGGTTTATTTCTGTGGAGGGATAAAATTGAAAAGGGGCTGCGTGGCGCCAAAAGAAATTAGAGGGAACATCACTGATTTACAGCCAATAAAGTACTTTTGAAGTGTAGTCACTGTTGTAATGTAGGACACATGGCAGCCAATTTGCACACAGCAAAGTTCCCACAAACAGTAATGTGATAATGACTAGATAATCTGTTTTTAGTGGTGTTGATTGAGGGATAAATATTGACCTGGACACCGGGGATAACTCCCCTGCACTTCTTCGAAAATAGTGCAATGGGATCTTTTACGTCCACCTGAGAGAGCAGACAGGGTCTCAGTTTAACGTCTGAACAGCAACAACAACAACTTGTATTTATATAGCACCTTTAATGTAGTAAAATATCCCAAGACACTTCACAGGAGTATTATAAGACAAAAAACAATTTGACACCAAGCCACATAAGGAGAAGTTAGGGCAGGTGACCAAAAGTTTGGTCAAAGAGGTAGGTTTTAAGGAGCGTCTTAAAGGAGGAAAGAGAGACAGGTTTAGGCAGGGAATTCCAGAGCTTGGGGCCCAGGCAACAGAAGACACGGCCACCAATGGTTGAGTGATTATAATCAGGGATGCTCAAGAGGGCAGAATTAGAGAAGCACAGATATCTCGGGGGGTTGTGAGGCTGAAGGTGATTATAGAGGTAGGGAGGGGCAAAGCCATGGAGGGATTTGAAAACAAGGATGAGAATTTTGAAATCGAGGCGTTGCTTATGTAGGTCAATGTAGGTCAGCGAGCACAGAGATGATGGGTGAACGGGACTTGGTGCGAGTTAGAACATGGGCAGCCGAGTTTTGGATGACCTCAAGTTTACATAGGGTAGAATGTGGGAGGCCAGCCAGGAGTGCATTGGAATAGTCAAGTCTAGAGGTAACAAAGGCATGGATGAGGGTTTCAGCACTGGATGAGCTGAGGGAAGAGCGGAGATGGGCAATGTTACGGAGGTGGAAATAGGCGGTCTTAGTTATGCTAAGGATATGTGGTCGGAAGCTCATTTCAGGGTCAAATATGACACCAAGGTTGCAAACAGTGTGGTTCAGCCTCAGACAGATGTTAGGGAGGGGGATGGAGTCAGTGGCTAGAGAATGGAGCTGTGGCGGGGACTGAAAACAATGGCTTCGGTCTTCCCAATAGTTAATTGGAGAACATTTCTCCTCATCCTGAACTGGATGTCAGACAAGCAGTCTGATAATTCAGAGACTGTGGAGGGGTCGAGAGAAGTGGTAGTGAGGTAAAGCTGGGTGTCATCAGCGTACATGTGGAAACTGATGCTGTGTTTTCAGATGATGTCGCCAAGGGGCAGCATGTAGATGAGAAATAGGAGAGGGCCAAGGATAGATCTCTTGGGGGACACCAGAGGTGATGATGCGGGAGCGGGAAGAGAAGCCATTGCAGATGATTCTCTGGCTATGATTAGATAGATAAGAATGGAACCCGGCGAGTGCAGTCCCACCCAGCTGGACAACAGTGGAGAGGTGTTGGAGAAGGATGGAGTGGTCAACCGTGTCAAAGGCTGCAGACAAGTCAAGAAGGACAAGGAAGGATTGTTTACCTTTGTCACAGTTACAAAGAATGTCATTTGTGACTTTGACGAGAGCCGTTTTGGTACAGTGGTGGGGCGGAAAGCCTGTTTGGAGGGATTCAACATGGAGTTGTGGGAAAGATGGGCACAGGTTTGGGAGGCGACAACACGTTCAAGGACTTTGGAGAGGAAAGAGAAGTTGGAGACTGGGTGATAGTTTGCAAGGATGGAGGGGTCAAGGGTTGTTTTTTGAGGAGAGGAGTGATGACGGCAGATTTGTGGGAGAGGAGAGAGAACCGTTAACAAACTCAGCTAACATAGGAGCCAGAAAAAAAGTTGGGTGGTCAGCAGTTTGGTGGGAATGGGGTCGAGGGAGCAGGAAGTGGGTCTCAAGGACAAGATGAGCATGGAGAGATCATGAGAGGAGATCGGAGAAAAACTGGAGAAAGATGTGAGTTCAGGGATAGGGCAGGGGGGAACCTTAGAGGAAGTTTGGCCCTGTGGGCTAGGGGAAGGGTGGGAAGTGGCAGAGGCAGCTGAATGGATGGTCTCAATCTTAGAGACAAAGAAGTCCATGAGCTCCTCACAATTGTTGTTGGAGGTGAGGGTGGAGGAGACAGGGGAGAGGGATTTAAGAAGATGGTTAGCAATGGAGAATAGAAGCCAGGGTTTATCTTTGCATTCTGGAATAGTGAGCAATTTTGGCAGATGAGTTATGTAAAAAGGAAAAGATTAGTGAAAGTAAATGTGGGTCCCTTACATGCTGAGACAGGAGAAATTATAATGGAGAGTAAGGAAATGGCTGAGAAATTAAACAAATACATTGGGGTGATTTTGCCAATGGGGACGTGATGGAGGCGGGACTGCTGCTTGTCGGGTGTTAGTCCCACCTCCATCGACGTCCGGCCAACCCACGCTATTTTCCCTTGATTGACCTTGTTAAGCTCTCCCCTAGAATGGTTCCTGTGGATTGGACGGTAGCAAATGTAACCCCACTATTTAAGAAAGGAGGGAGAGAGAAAACGGGGAACTACAGACTAGTTAGCCTGACATCTGTGGTAGGGAAAATGCTAGAATCTATTGTTAAGGATGTTGTAACAGGGCACTTAGCAAATAATAATAGGATTGGGCAGAGTCAACACGGATTTATGAAAGAGTAATCATGTTTGACGAATCTGTTAGAGTTTTTTGAGGTTGTAACTAGTAGAATAGATACGGGGGAACCAGTGGATGTGGTGTATTTTGATTTTCAGAAGGCATTCGATAAGGTGCCACACAAGAGGTTATTAAACAAAATTAGGGCTCATGGGATTGGGGGTAATATACTAGCATGGATTGAGGATTGGTTAATGGACAGAAAACAGAGAGTCGGAATAAACGGGTCATTTTTGGGTTGGCTGGCTGTAACTAGTGGGGTGTCACAAGCATCAGTGCTTGGGCCTCAGCTACTCACAATTAACATCAATGATTTGGATGAGGGGACCAAATGTAATATATCCAAGTTTGATTATGATACAAAGCTGAGTGGGAATATAAGTTGTGAGGAGGATGCAAAGAGACCTCAAGGGGATATAGACAGGCTAAGTGAATGGGCAAGAACATGGCAAATGGAATATAATATGGAGAAATGTGAAGTTATCCACATTGGTAGGAAAAATAGAAAAGCAGAGTATTTTTTAAATGCTGAGAGACTGGGAAATGTTGGTGTTTAGAGGCACCTGGGTGTCCTTGTACACGAATCACTAAAAGTTAACATACAGGTACAGCAAGCAATTAAGAAAGCAAATAGTATATTGGCCTTTATTACAAGAGGATTTGAGTATAAGAGTAAAGATGTCTTGCTACAATTATCTAGGGCCCTGGTGAGACCACACCTGGAGTATTGTGTACAGTTTTGGTCTCCTTACCTAAGGAAGGATATACTTGCCATAGAGGGAGTACAACAAAGGTTCACCAGACTGATTCCTGGGATGGGGGGATTGTCCTATGAGGAGAGATTGAGTAGGCTAGGCCTATATTCTCTGGAGTTTAGAAGAATGAGAGGTGATCTCATTGAAACATATAAATTTTGTACAGGGCTTGACAGGGTAGAAGCAGGGAGGATGTTTCCCCTGGCTAGGGAGTCTAGAACCAGGGGTCACAGTCTCAGAATAAGGGGTTGGCCATTTAGGGCTGAGATGAGGAGAAATTTCTTCACTCAGAGGGTGGCGAATCTTTGGAATTCTCTACCCCAGAGGGCTGTGGAGGCTCAGTCGTTCAGTATACTTAAGACAGAGATCAATAGACTTTTGGATATCAAGGCAATCAAGGGATATGGGGATAGTGCAGGAAAGTGGAGTTGAGGTAGAAGATCAGCCATGATCTTATTGAATGGCGGAGCACGCTCGAGGGGCCGAATGGCCTTCTCCTGCACCTATTTCTTATGTTCTTATGAGAGCCAGACCCGATAATGCTTTATGTGGGCCAGTCAGATCTGGCTGTGAATGGCTAAACCAGTTGTCTGCCATATCCGTTCAAGCCTGCATCCCTTGGAGTTAAGGGAGTGAAGATTAGGGCCTTACCAAGGGAAATGGCCAGGGTGAGAGAGAGTAATTATTTTAATAGGGACTAGGGCATCAAAGGCGGTGGTGAGGGTGTGGTTGTGCAGATCGGTAGCTGCAGAAATGTCATGGTGCATGGAGGGCCAAAGGCTGGACAGTTGGGATTTCATAAGTACAGTTGTAAGAGATTTTGGAGAGAGTTTTTTCAGGGGCAGGCACAGAAGAAAGTAAGGTTGGGGGGGGGAGGGGCGGTGGAAAGGGGATGTGGGTGGAGAGCGATATGAGGAAGTGGTCAGAGGTGAACTTATCTGCGATTGATCTCATCCAAAAGAAGGCACTCCTTCAGCACTGCCCTGAATTGTCAGCCTAGACTCTTTCGTTAAAGTTTCTGGAGTGGGACAAGAGTGTTACCCACTGCGTCATGGTTGACACTGTAGAAACTGACATTATAAAAAGGATTCTGGCATGAGTGGGGGATTGGTTATCTAACAGAAAGCAGAGAGTTGGGATAAATGGTTCATTCTCAGACTGGCAATCAGTAACTAGTGGTGTTCCGCAGGGGTCAGTGCTGGGTCCACAACTCTTTACAATCTATATTAACGATTTGGAGGAGGGACCGAGTGTAACATATCAAAGTTTGCAGATGATACTAAGATGGGAGGGAAAGTAGTGAGTGAGGAGGACATAAAAAACCTGTAAGAAGTCACACAACACCAGGTTATAGTCCAACAGCTTTATTTGAAATCACAAGCTTTCGGAGCGCTGCTCCTTCTTCAGGTGAAGTGGAGAAATGCATAAAGACACAGCTTATATAGTCAGAGAACCATGTCAGATGTTTACAGGTAACCTTTCCAACTGCCATTTATCACACCTCGGCAGAGAGATAATCACAGCAGTCAAAGGTGTGAATGGTGTCCAAACAGGTCAGTCAGGGAAACATTACATCAAAGAACAATGAGGTGGGGTCACAAGGGGTCAAATATTGCAGATGCTGGGGTCTGTATGAAAAACAAAAAAAGACAAAAAACATTTTTTTTTTTGGCTGGAAATCACAGCAGGTCCGGCCGCATCTGTGTAGAGAGAACAAGCCAATGTCGACTCGAGTCTGGATGACCCTGCGTCAGGTGGGGTTACATGTAGCGTGACATGAACCCAAGATCTCGGTTGAGGCCGTCCTCATGGGTGCGGAACTTGGCTATCAGTTTCTGCTCGACGATTTTGCGTTGTCGTGTGTCTCGAAGGCCGCCTTGGAGAATGCTTACCCGAAGATCGGAGGCTGAATGTCCTTGACTGCTGAAGTGTTCCCCGACTGGGAGGGAACACTCCTGCCTGGTGATTGTTGCGCGGTGTCCGTTCATCCGTTGTCGCAGTGTCTGCATGGTCTCGCCGATGTACCATGCTCCGGGGCATCCTTTCCTGCAACGTATGAGGTAGACAACATTGGCCGAGTCACATGAGTATGTACCATGTACCTGGTGGGTGGTGTCCTCACGTGTGATGATGGTATCTGTGTTGATGATCTGGCATGTCTTGCAGAGGTTGCTGTGGCAGGGTTGTGTGGTGTCGTGGTCGCTGTTCTCCTGAAAGCTGGGTAATTTGCTGCGAACGATGGTCTGTTTGAGGTTAGGCGGCTGTTTGAAAGCGAGTAGTGGAGGCGTGGGGATGGCCTTAGCGAGGTGTTCGTCGTCATCGATGACATGTTGAAGGCTGCGAAGAACATGGCGTAGTTTCTCCGCTCCGGGGAAGTACTGGACGATGAAGGGTACTCTGTTGGTTGTGTCCCGTGTTTGTCTTCTGAGGAGGTCTATGCGATTTTTCGCTATGGCCCGTCGGAACTGTCAATCGACGAGTCGAGCATCATATCCCGTTCTTACAAGGGCGTCTTTCAGTGTCTGTAGGTGTCCATCGCATTCCTCCTCGTCTGAGCAGATCCTGTGTATTCGCAGGGCTTGTCCATAGGGGATGGCTTCTTTAACGTGGTTAGGGTGGAAGCTGGAGAAGTGAAGCATCGTGAGGTTGTCCGTGGGCTTGCGGTAGAGTGAAGTGCTGAGGTGTCCGTCTTTGATGGAGATTCGTGTGTCCAGGAATGAGACCGATTCTGAGGAGTAGTCCATGGTGAGTTTGATGGTGGGATGGAACTTGTTGATGTTATCGTGTAGTCTTTTCAGTGATTCTTCGCCGTGGGTCCATAGGAAGAAAATGTCGTCGATGTATCTGGTGTATAGCGTTGGTTGGAGATCCTGTGCAGCGAAGAAGTCTTGCTCGAACTTGTGCATGAAGATGTTTGCGTATTGGGGTGCGAATTTGGTCCCCATGGCTGTTCCGTGTGTTTGGGTAAAGAACTGGTTGTCGAAGGTGAAGACATTGTGGTCAAGGATGAAGCGGATGAGTTGTAGGATGGCGTCTGGAGATTGGCTGTTGTTGGTGTTGAGTACTGAGGCTGTCGCAGCGATGCCATCATCGTGGGGGATACTGGTGTAGAGTGCCGAGACGTCCATCGTGGCGAGGAGTGTTCCTGGTTCAACTGGTCCGTGGGTGCTGAGTTTCTGTAAGAAGTCTGTAGTGTCGCGACAGAAGCTGGGGGTTCCCTGTACGATGGGTTTCAGGATGCCCTCGACATATCCAGAGAGGTTCTCACACAGGGTTCCATTGCCTGATGCGATAGGACATCCAGGCGTGTTGGCTTTGTGTATCTTTGGGAGGCAGTAGAAGTCTCCCACGCGGGGAGTACGTGGGATGAGAGCATGTAGGATGCTTTGAAGGTCTGGATCGAAGGTTTTGATCAGTCTGTTGAGTTGGCGGGTGTGTTCTTTGGTCGGATCTGCGGGTAACTGTCTGTAGTGTTCCTGGTTGTCCAGTTGTCGGTATACTTCTTTGCAATAGTCCGTTCTGTTCTGTATGACGATGGCACCTCCTTTGTCTGCTGGTTTGATGACGATGTTGCGGTTGGTCTTGAGAGCGTGGATGGCGTTGCGTTGTGCTCGGGTGACATTCTGGACTGTCTTGTGAGTGCGGCTGATGAATCTGGCGTTGATGCATCTCCTGACAGCTTGAGCATACATGTCAAGCTTAGGGCAGCGAGTGTTCCTGGTTCAACTGGTCCGTGGGTGCTGAGTTTCTGTAAGAAGTCTGTAGTGTCGCGACAGAAGCTGGGGGTTCCCTGTACGATAGGTTTCAGGATGCCCTCGACATATCCAGAGTGGTTCTCACACAGGGTTCCATTGCCTGATGCGATAGGACGTCCAGGTGTGTTGGCTTTGTGTATCCCAAAGATACACAAAGCCAACACACCTGGATGTCCTATCGCATCAGGCAATGGAACCCTGTGTGAGAACCTCTCTGGATATGTCGAGGGCATCCTGAAACCTATCGTACAGGGAACCCCCAGCTTCTGTCGCGACACTACAGACTTCTTACAGAAACTCAGCACCCACGGACCAGTTGAACCAGGAACACTCGCTGCCCTAAGCTTGACATGTATGCTCAAGCTGTCAGGAGATGCATCAACGCCAGATTCATCAGCCGCACTCACAAGACAGTCCAGAATGTCACCCGAGCACAACGCAACGCCATCCACGCTCTCAAGACCAACCGCAACATCGTCATCAAACCAGCAGACAAAGGAGGTGCCATCGTCATACAGAACAGAACGGACTATTGCAAAGAAGTATACCGACAACTGGACAACCAGGAACACTACAGACAGTTACCCGCAGATCCGACCAAAGAACACACCCGCCAACTCAACAGACTGATCAAAACCTTCGATCCAGACCTTCAAAGCATCCTACATGCTCTCATCCCACGTACTCCCCGCGTGGGAGACTTCTACTGCCTCCCAAAGATACACAAAGCCAACACGCCTGGATGTCCTATCGCATCAGGCAACGGAACCCTGTGTGAGAACCTCTCTGGATATGTCGAGGGCATCCTGAAACCCATCGTACAGGGAACCCCCAGCTTCTGTCGCGACACTACAGACTTCTTACAGAAACTCAGCACCCACGGACCAGTTGAACCAGGAACACTCCTCGCCACGATGGACGTCTCGGCACTCTACACCAGTGTCCCCCACGATGATGGCATCGCTGCGACAGCCTCAGTACTCAACACCAACAACAGCCAATCTCCAGACGCCATCCTACAACTCATCCGCTTCATCCTTGACCACAATGTCTTCACCTTCGACAACCAGTTCTTTACCCAAACACACGGAACAGCCATGGGGACCAAATTCACACCCCAATACGCAAACATCTTCATGCACAAGTTCGAGCAAGACTTCTTCGCTGCACAGGATCTCCAACCAACGCTATACACCAGATACATCGACGACATTTTCTTCCTATGGACCCACGGCGAAGAATCACTGAAAAGACTACACGATAACATCAACAAGTTCCATCCCACCATCAAACTCACCATGGACTACTCCTCAGAATCGGTCTCATTCCTGGACACACGAATCTCCATCAAAGACGGACACCTCAGCACTTCACTCTACCGCAAGCCCACGGACAACCTCACGATGCTTCACTTCTCCAGCTTCCACCCTAACCACGTTAAAGAAGCCATCCCCTATGGACAAGCCCTGCGAATACACAGGATCTGCTCAGACGAGGAGGAATGCGATGGACACCTACAGACACTGAAAGACGCCCTTGTAAGAACGGGATATGACGCTCGACTCGTCGATTGACAGTTCCGACGGGCCATAGCGAAAAATCGCATAGACCTCCTCAGAAGACAAACACGGGACACAACCAACAGAGTACCCTTCATCGTCCAGTACTTCCCCGGAGCAGAGAAACTACGCCATGTTCTTCGCAGCCTTCAACATGTCATCGATGACGACGAACACCTCGCTAAGGCCATCCCCACGCCTCCACTACTCGCTTTCAAACAGCCGCCTAACCTCAAACAGACCATCGTTCGCAGCAAATTACCCAGCTTTCAGGAGAACAGCGACCACGACACCACACAACCCTGCCACAGCAACCTCTGCAAGACATGCCAGATCATCAACACAGATACCATCATCACACGTGAGGACACCACCCACCAGGTACATGGTACATACTCATGTGACTCGGCCAATGTTGTCTACCTCATACGTTGCAGGAAAGGATGCCCCGGAGCATGGTACATCGGCGAGACCATGCAGACACTGCGACAACGGATGAACGGACACCGCGCAACAATCACCAGGCAGGAGTGTTCCCTCCCAGTCGGGGAACACTTCAGCAGTCAAGGACATTCAGCCTCCGATCTTCGGGTAAGCATTCTCCAAGGCGGCCTTCGAGACACACGACAACGCAAAATCGTCGAGCAGAAACTGATAGCCAAGTTCCGCACCCATGAGGACGGCCTCAACCGAGATCTTGGGTTCATGTCACGCTACATGTAACCCCACCTGACGCAGGGTCATCCAGACTCGAGTCGACATTGGCTTGTTCTCTCTACACAGATGCGGCCGGACCTGCTGTGATTTCCAGCCAAAAAAAAAATGTTTTTTGTCTGTTTTTTTGTTTTTCATACAGACCCCAGCATCTGCAATATTTGACCCCTTGTGACCCCACCTCATTGTTCTTTGATGTAATGTTTCCCTGACTGACCTGTTTGGACACCATTCACACCTTTGACTGCTGTGATTATCTCTCTGCCGAGGTGTGATAAATGGCAGTTGGAAAGGTTACCTGTAAACATCTGACATGATTCTCTGACTATATAAGCTGTGTCTTTATGCATTTCTCCACTTCACCTGAAGAAGGAGCAGCGCTCCGAAAGCTTGTGATTTCAAATAAAGCTGTTGGACTATAACCTGGTGTTGTGTGACTTCTTACATTTGTCCACCCCAGTCCAACTCCGGCATCTCCACACCATAAAAAACTTGCAAAGGGACATAGACAGGCTAAGTAATTGGGCAGAGATTTGGCAGATGGAATACAATACTGGAAAGTGTGAGGTTATGCACTTTGGCAGGAAAAATCATCGAGCAAGTTATTATCTTAATGGCAAGAAACTGGAAAGTACTGAGGTACAAAGGGATCTGGGGGTCCTGGTGCACGAAACTCAAAAAGTTAGTATGCAGGTGCAGCAGGTGATCAAGAAGGCCAATGGAATGTTGGCTTTTATTGCTAAGGGGATAGAATATAAAAACAGGGAGGTATTGCTGCAGGCATTGGTGAGACCGCACCTGGAATACTGCATACAGTTTTGGTGTCCATACTTAAGAAAAGACATACTTGGTCTCGAGGCAGTACAAAGAAGGTTCACTCGGTTAATCCTGGGGATGAGGGGGTGGACATATGAGGAGAGGTTGAGTAGATTGGGACTCTACTCATTGGAGTTCAGAAGAATGAGAGGCGATCTTATTGAAACATATAAGATTGTGAAGGGGCTTGATCGGGTGGATGCGGTGAGGATGTTCCCAATGATGGGTGAAACTAGAACTAGGGGGCATAATCTTAGAATAAGGGGCTGCTCTTTCAAAACTGAGATGAAGAGAAACTTCTTCACTCAGAGGGTAGTAGGGCTGTGGAATTTGCTGCCCCAGAAAGCTGTGGAAGCTACATCATTAAATAAATTTAGAACAGAAATAGACAGTTTCCTAGAAGTAAAGGGAATTAGGGGTTACGGGGAGCGGGCAGGAAATTGGACATGAGTCTAGGATCAGATCGGTCATGGCCCTGTGGGTGGCGGAGCGGGCCCAGGGGCCGTGTAGCCTGGTCCTGCTCCTACTTCTTGTGTTCTAATTCTGTGTTAGATTTCAGGAGATGGTTCTATTCACAGGGATTAGTGGTGACCTTGGGAACAGGCTGCCAGCTAGGAGTCCTTCAAGAGTAAATTGGGCCTGTTCCTGGCTCGGGTGGAGATCACCTTTTACAGAAGGTAAGTACTGCAGGAAATACAGGGACAGAGTAATCTCCTGGACGAGTTTCGATCGCCTAGATAGGTCGGAGAGGAATTTCCCCGATTTTTTCTCCCAAATTGGGCATTGGGTTTTTTAGCTGGTTTTTCGCCTCTCCCGGGAGATCACATGGGTTCGGGTGGGATGGAGAGTGGAAGTAGATTTGAGGTTAGGATCAGATCAGCCATGATCTTATTGAATGGCGGAGCAGGCTCGAGGGGCCGATTGGCCTACTCCTGCTCCTATTTCTTATGTTCTTATGATATAGAGGATACTAGAACTGTGAAGTTATACCTATCAGGAAAGGAGGAACAGGCTGGGTCTCTTTTCTCTGAAAAGGTGAAGGCTGCGGGCTGACCTATTGGAGGTCTTTAAAATTATGAAAGGTTTTGATAGAGTGGATACAGAGAGAATGGCCTAGAAATTCGGTGGCGCTCCATTTGGGGTGCCAGTCTCGCCAGGGCGCCGGAAGTGCTGCCCCGGAAGGAGTCACGACCGCCCGCTGGAAATTCAGTTTGAGCGCCCCAAACGGAAGCGCGGCGCTACTCGAGGCGCCTCGCATCCGTCTTGGGGCGCTGCAACTGAAAATCGCAGCGCAACGTGCCGCAGCGCCACACGCTGCGGTACTGCAGGCCTTCCTCCCCTTCTTAAAGGGGAGGGGCCTGCTGCAGCACGATCTGAGATCGTAAGTGCCGGCAAAAGAGCCCGGCACCGAGGAGAAGTGCGCCGGGCTCTTGGGAGGCAGCCGGTGCAACGCGGGGGGGGGGGCTGCTCAGGAGGCCGGGGACGGCTGTGCGAAGAGGTGCTGGCAGGCGGCCAGCAAAAAAAATGGCCGCCCCGCACCTCAGCGCCTCTACCGCCGCAGGTAGGCCCCCCTGAACCGGTCGCAAATTGCGACCGGCGTTACAGCGAGGGGTGCTACCAAATTTGGTGATCAGGGCGGTAGCAGAGTGCTGCACACACCGATGACGTCATCAGTGGTGGCACAGCGCTACCGGCTAACGCCGCCATTAGCGCCCCGCTAAATTTCGCGGGAGGCGTGGCCAGTGGCGCTAAACCCACTAAGTGCCCTCTTTGGGTGCTAACTGGTGGCGCAGCCCACTGAATTTCTAGGCCAATGTTTCCACCTGTGGGGAAGAGCAAAACTAGAGGCTATCAATATAAGATAGTCACCAAGAAATCAATTAGGGAATTCAGAAGAAACTTCTTTACCCAGAGAGTGGTGAGAATGTGGAATTCGCTACCACAGGGAGTGGTTGAGGCGAATAGTATAGATGCATTTAAGGGGAGGCTGGATAAGCATATGAAGGAGAAGGGAATAGAGGGAGATGAGGAAGGATGGGAGGAGGCTTAAGTGGAGCATAAACGCCGGCATGGACTGGTTGGGCTGAATGGCTTATTTCTGTGCTTTATATTCTATATAATTCTATGTTATACTTTACTTGCTTTTTATTTTATTGCTTTAACAATATTTTTTTCTGTGGACGCATTTTAGCTGCAAGCTAATCGCCCAGAACTTCGGGTCTCCACGGGTGAGTACGCACGGGGTACTTACCCGTTGGCCCAATGGAAGTGCCAGTTTCCTGCATGCACTGCGCATGCACGGGAAACCGGCACTTCCGTTCCCCTGAAAGAAAGGGTTCAGAGTTCGAACACGTGCGCAGGAGAGGCTGCGTGTGCGCATCGAACTGACGTTTTTTGTGCAGGTTTTCCCGGGAAGGTAAGTCTCCAGAAGTTAGGTAAGTGGTGAATTAATTAAAATTAAAACATTTTTTCCACAGGTTTATTATTTTTAAATACTTTAAAGAAAGGTAAGTTTATTTTAAGCCCCATTAGAAAATAAAATAATTTTTTTCAAAAATTTAAATTATTGTTTAAAATAGTTATTTCATGTAATTTATAGTTTATTTTAAAAATGTGATTTAAAAAAAAAATTATTTGAAGATTTAGTGATGTTTTGGGGCCCGTAGTATTTATAAGTTTTGACAGCCCTTCCTGTCAAACTTATGAATGAAGCATTCCCTGCTCCGATTGGTCTCCATGGCCCACGTGATCCCAGGGGACGCATCGAACTAACTGCGCCCCTGGGATACACAAGCACTGCGCGCCGGCAGTTGGAGCAGGTCCAGGGTCGGAATTCCACGGGGGGCCACAGCACAACGGCTGGCGCGCAAGGTAAGTGCAGGTCGGGTGCATACACCCACGGGGAGCCTCCGGCCCGAATTTCTGGGCCAGTACATCAAAATATGAATTAGTTTCAAATATAATTTTAGGATAAAGCAATTTACCTTGTAGAGGTGACTTTTCTCCACATATTTTTACTTTGGCAAGATGGCTAAGGAGTTGGGAGAAATACTACAGCAAGTCACGCCACAGAGCCTCACCAGTAGCTGTAGCCTGCAACTACATTGTGACAGTAGACATAGCAAAGTTGAATGAAAAATGTTGACATAGCAACTTACAACGGTAAATGTTAACACAAAAGCATGGCCAAAAACTATGACAGCAGGAAATAAGGTTTGTTGATGGCAAGTGCCGCTCTACACAAGGAGGTAGATTTTGACTTTGTGCATTAGTGTCAAACAGGTGATAGCGAATCGGCAGGCCGTTTTACATCCCTCCTGATTTTTGACTTCAGTGGCAATAAAAATCGGGAGAGGTGTAAAACCCCCAAGATTTTTACTAATATTTAGAAATACTCAATGGGAACTCGATGATTGAGGAATCTTCATAATTAACAAATGCCTTGTAAAAATGTTTCTCACGACGGGATTTGTTTTTACTGTACCCTTCCCTGTGTTTACAGAACAGGAGCAGAATCATCTCGATGACATTAAGACCATTTGTGGTACATATGAAGGTACTTAAACCCAATTACTGTCTAAGTACTAATCTGCAATTTAACACTTTAGTGCAACATAATTTACTACCACTGTTAAGCAATTGAATGGAATGTTAGATGCAATTGCACAAAATAAGCAGCATATCAACAAGAAATGAAGCATTTGACCGTTGATAATTGGTTAGACATTATTTCCAGTGAGAGAACAAAATGGAATTCAAATCCCACCAAGGCACTCAAAATGATTTCAGACAAAGCATTTCTCTTACTGAGGAAAGATTAATCCCTATTTGAAACTGACCTTCATTGCACACATGCTTAATGTTAAACAGTGATGTGAAAATATTATTGGGTTTAATGTATTCCAGTCTACCCCTAACAATACTGGGTTTCTAATTAATGCTCAATGGCTCCAATTAATTTACAAAACACCAAGTGTGGCCTAGCAGTCATAAAAAAAGTATAATTTAATACAAGCTCATATTCCACTGATCTTATTAGCATAAAGAACAAAATGTTGTTGCACAGAGGACAATTTACTAAACCAGAAAATAGTAGAGTGTGTGATAGGCTTTTAGCTCACTCCCAATGTCTTATTGCCGCCATTGGTATTGATATTTTACATGATTGGATGATTAAAATTTTATCCTCAAATACTTTGAAAACAACAGCAACAGCAATGTACATTTATATAGTGCCTTTAACGTAATAAAACATTCCAAGGCAAGTCACAGAGTGTTATCAAAAAAAAATGATAGTGTTCCAAAACACAAATAGCAATTGTAGGCAATGCAGTAGGGACAAAGATGTCTGGTTCTATTAATCAAATATATCTGCAAATTAATCTGAAAATGATAAATTCTAGAATAGTAAATGGGATAAGGCCTCCTCGGCTATCTGTGGGGTTCCTCAATGGTTGTGCAGAGACCATTAAGGACACTTCCGGACAAGTTCTTTTATCTTATACCTTTACTTAGAAAACTGCCACCCTCTTTTACACCACCCCGTTTACATGCTCTCTCAGCATAATTAACATATTCATAAAAGATTATTTCTAATAACATTAAGCACTTCCGTAATGACAACTCCTGCACTAAATCATTGAATGATTCATCTAATTAACATACTTTTCTGATTCTAACTACTGCTGCTGGAGAAAACAAGCCCAAAGCATCCTAAAATCCTTTAGGACAATCCTGTCTAATTGCTTTTATGAATGCTAGACTTTAGAGACTAGAGTTAATTACTGCATGTTATGTAACGGGCCTGCAGTGCTGCAACAACTTGAAAAACCATTACTGGGTAGAAACAAAAGCTGCAAAAATACCTGGGCATTCCAGCATGCTTGCACAGTAAGTTGGGAGGGACTTCCTCCTCTGAAGGCTCAAAAATTCAGTCAGAACCAAGATACAATAGTTCTTTGCCTCTGCCACGAGCATCCATGGGGCTTTATTGGTGCAGGACTTCCCCCTCACCGCAAACATGGTCCTCCACTTCAGAAGGGGCCTGAAACTCCAGGGGGGGGATTTTCCCAGCCCTAAGGAGGCGGGTTTGGAGGCGGGACTGCCGGGAAAAATGGCAGAAACTGGGAGCAGGTACCAACCCTGCTCCCAACCCACCTCCGAGCCATCTTCCCGGGAGGCAGGTCCCCGAGTCGAGCAGGGACCCGTCTCCTCGAGGCGGGAAGGGGATTACAGCCAATTAACTGCCTGTTAACAATTAGTTAACAGTCAGTTTTGAGGCTTTTCCCCATTTTACCCACACAAGTGCAGGCTTCCCGACAGCTGTGAACCTCGCCAGGGTCAGTGAGGCGAGCAGTGGGTCTGCGGGGGTGAGAGGGGTCGAAAAGTGCGCTGTGGAGGTGAGTGATGGGTGCAAGTGTGGAGAGTTAAGTAGGAGAGGTGAGTGTAAGTTTACTTACCTTTGTTTCTTCCTGCAGGCTTCAACCTTTGGGGATCCGGAGGTGCCTCATCTCAATGGCAGAGAAGACAGAATGACATCTGATTTCTGCTGAGGAAAGAGATTTTGATGAGTCTTTGTGCAAGGACTCACCATAGAACAGAGATTGTCAGTGCTTGACAGCTTCTCTAAGCTGTCAAACGCTGACAATTCATTTGTCAAAGGTTTTTGACAGATGAACTGTCATACGCTGACGTCCTCTCTCACCGTTTTCCCTTAATTGGCCAGCTAAGCTGGCAGGGCAGGTTTAACAAGGTCAATCAAGGTAAAAAAGTGTGGGTTGGTCGAACGTCGTTGGGGGCAGGACTAAAACCCAACAACCAGCAGTCCCGCCCCCAATGCACCCCCATTGCTAAAATCCAGCCCCAAACCTCCGAGATCGGCATCTTCTGGCTACTGCTGATAATCCAATAATCAACCAGAGTACAGGGGCAGGCTAAGGTTCCAGGTTTTCATGGGAATCTTTGCACTGGGGCTCCCAAAAAGAAGGTTAAAAGGAAAATGAGGCCAGGAATGCCTCATTATGGCAGTTGTGCTGGGCCTCAGCCTACTGCAGATGCAGGTCCAGTTCAGTCTGGTGGGGAAGTCCAGGAAATCCTGAGGCAACACAATGGGGGTGGAGTGCTGGCATAATACAGGGCCTTAGTGAGACCACACCTTGAGTATTGTGTGCAGTTTTGGTCACCTTATCTGACGAAGGATGTTCTTGTCATGGAGGGAGTGCAGCGAAGATTCACCAGACTGAAACCTGGGATGGCAGGAATGATGTATGAGGGGAGATTGGGTCGATTGGGCTTATATTCGCTGGAGTTTAGAAGAATGAGAGGGGATCTCATTGAAACTTATAAAATTCTAACAGGACTAGACAGACTAGATGCAGGAAGGATGTTCCCAATGGCGGGGGAGTCCAGAACCAGGGGTCACAGTCTAAAGATAAGGGGTAAGCCATTTAGGACAGAGATGAGGAGGAATTTCTTCACTCAGAGAGTGGTGAACCTGTGGAATTCTCTACCACAGAAGGCAGTTGAGGCCAATTTATTAAATATATTCAAGAAGGAGTTAAATATATTTCTTAAGGCTAAAGGGATCAAGGGATATGGGGAGAAAGCAGGGACAGGGTACTGAGTTTGGATGATCAGCCATGATCTCATTAAATGGTGGAGCAGGCTCGAGGGGCCGAATGGCCTACTCCTGCTCCTATCTTCTATGTTTCTATGTTTCTGCCCTTTTCACCTCTGCCCTGTGCCTGAGGGAATGCTGATTCTGAAGGTGCAGGGCAGAGGAAGATCTCCCCTTATTCTTCATTTTTATGATAGGGAGCAAATGCAGGGAATTTTCAACTTGCTGCCTGGACGTGAAACTGGCATTGCAGATCGGCCGCCCATTATAGAAACTAACTCATTTTCATTTCCATTGAAATCAATTGCAAGGAAAATCCTGCAGTTTCTACAATGAGCGGCCAATCCACAATGGCGTTTATGCCCGGGCAACAAGTTAAAAATCTATCCCATAGTTTTCTACTAACAACACCCAAAATAAAATTCATGGCATTCAAAAACAGGGTGACATCAGGGAATGGTGTTCAGGGAATAAAGGATAGGAAAATCTCAGAGCCGCTGCAGTTATACAGCTGTCAAATCTCTATAGTAAATAAACTGCACCCAATGACTGATTAGCTACTTGTGATATAACAATTATTCTACCATCTTCTGAAGGATCAGGTTTCTTTTTATTCTGAAATGAAGCTACATATGCAAAGTGTCCTGAGTTCCCTTATCCAAAAGACACAATTATATGCAGTTTCTTGATACAGATCAAGTCTAAATTAAATACCTATTCCAATATAAAATTTGCAAATAATCAAGAGAACCCTAACGTCAAAATTGGGAAGGTGAGTGAACAGACAGAATGTAATTCATCAAAATCTTATTTGGGACATTCACTATCGACTAAAGTACTTTGACGTTGGGAGCAAATCCCAGAGCCTGAGGCAATAAGAAGTCACTGTAAATAACGTAAATCAAGGCAATAACCTCCAATTAAGATTGTAAGTTTTAGTGGAGCAGCATCCAATTCCAATCCACAGGTAGTGTCTGAGTGAGAGAAAGCAGTTTGGAGAGGTAGACCTGTCAGCGCTGGGCAGAAGCTAGGTGTGAGATTTTCAACTGTGAGCCTTGCGCCTTTGATTTCTGCCAAAAAAATCAAAATGTTTAAAAGCAGCAAGCTACAATCATCAGATGAGCTGCAAGGGACAGCCAAGTGAAATTGCCTTGTCTTCATCTTTTCTGATCACATCTTTTGTTGTGTCTTTTTGCTGTTTCATTTTGTTCTGTCTTTCTTTCGCAACTTAATGGCCTAGAAATTCAGTCGCGTTTGCGCCCACTTATTGGCTATAGAGTGGTTTGCGCCGGAAGTTTTTTAGCGCCCGAAATTCAGTTGGTCCCTAACATCGGCGTTAGCCGGTAGCGCTGCGCCGGCACCGATGACGTCATCGGTGTGTGCAGCGCCCCGGTTCCAATGCTATTCCGTGCCAATGGCCAAATTCAGTTGTGGCCGCCTCGCCCGTAGCGGCCGCAAACAGCGTTTGAAAAACGGTGCCTTGCAGCTCCGAGAGGCCGGCGCATAAAGGTGGAGGGGTGGCCGGCCGCTTTCCCGGCGGCCGCCTGGCCGCACCTCCCTCCCCGGACTCCTGCACCACCCCCCCGCGGCATTGGCGTCTGACTCCCCCGAGCCCGGCACTTCTCCGTGGTGCCGGGCTCATTTGCCGGGGGAATCCAGCGGCGATCTCACGGCTGCAGGCAGCTCCTCCTTAAGAGAAGGAGGAGGCCTGCAGTACCCCAGCCTGCCGCACCGCATCGGGTGCCGCAGCGGCAGCTGGACGCCTGAAACTGACTTTCATCACCCCAAACGAGGCGGCCAAACCCTGCAATAGCGCCCGCCTCTGTCTTGGGGCGGCGCAACTGAATTTCAGGCGGGCGCTACGGGAATCCATGCGAGCGCAAAATTTCGGGCACTAAAGACCTGGCGCGGCGATACCGAATTTTTAGCCCAATATGTCTGAATGCACATGCAAAGTGCATTTATTTGCCCACCTGCAATATAAACATAGAAACATAGAAAAATAGGAGCAGGAGTAGGCCATTCGGCCCTTCGAGCCTGCTCGGTCGTTCAATATGGTCATCGTTGATCCTCCATCTCAATACCATATTCCCGCTCTCTCCCCATACCCCTTGATGCATTTTGTGTCTAGAAATCTATCTATCGCCTTCTTAAATATATTCAGGGACTTGGCCTCCACAGCCTTCCGTGGTAGAGAATTCCACAGGTCCAGCACCCTCTGAGTGAAGAAATTTCTCCTCATCTCAGTCCTAAATGTCTTACCCTGTATCCTGAGACTGTGACCCCTTGTTCTAGACCCCCCCAGCCAGGGGAAAGATCCTCCCTACATCCAGTCTGTCTTACGTTTCAATGAGATCCCCTCTCATTCTTCTAAACTCTAATGAATACAGGTCTAGTCGACCCAATCTCTCCTCATACGACAGTCCTGCCATCCCAGGAATCAGTCTGGTGAACCTTCGCTGCACTCCCTCTATGGCAAGTATATCCTTTCTTAGGTAAGGAGACCAAAACTGCACACAGTACTCCAGGTGTGGTCTCACCAAGGCCCTGTATAACTGTAGTAAGGCATCCTTACTCCTGTACTCAAATCCTTTTGCAATGAAGGCCAACATACCATTTGCCTTCCTAACTGCTTGCTGCACCCACATGTTTGCTTTCAGTGACTGGTGTACAAGGACACCCAGGTCCGTTTGTACATCAACATTTCCCAATCTATCACCATTTAAATAATATTCTGCCTTTCTATTTTTCCTACCGAAGTGGATAACTTCACATTTATCCACGTTATACTGCATCTCCCATGCACTTGCCCACTCACTCAACTTATCTAAATCGCCTTGAAGCCTCTTTACATCCATCTCACAACTCACAATCCCACCTAGTTTCGTGTCATCAGCAAACTTGGATATATTACATTTGGTTCCCTCATCCAAATCATAATATGAGCCTGGCTGTGGAAGCCACAGTGATATAAGCATAAGAACATAATAACATAAGAAGTAGGAGCAGGAGTAGGCCATACGGTTCTTCGAGACTGCTCCGCCATTCAATAAGATCATGGCTGATCTTCGACCTCGACTCCACATTCCCATCTGATTCCCATATCCCTTGATTCCTCTAGAGTCCAAAAATCTATCTATCTCAGCTTTAAATATACTCAACAACTAATCATCCACAGCCTTTTGGGGTAGAGCATTCCAAAGATTCACAACCCTCTGAGTGAAGAAATTTCTCCTCATCTCAGTCTTAAATGGCCGACCCCTTATCCTGAGACTATGTCCCCTAGTTCTAGATTCTCCAACCAGAAAAAGCAACCTCTCAGCATCTATTCTGTCAATACCCTCAGATGAAATCACCTCTCATTCTTCTAAACTCCAGGGAGTATAGGCCCAATCTGCTCAACCTCTCCTCATAGGACAACCCTCTCATCCCACGGATCAATCTAGTGAACCTTCATCATAACTTCCTTGCTTTTGTACTCTGTGCCTCTATTTATAAAGCCCAGGATCCCGTATGCTTTTTTAACCGCTTTCTCAACCTGCCCTGTCCTTTTCAATGATTTGTGCACATATACCTCCAGGTCTTTCTGTTCATGCACCCCCTTTTAAAATTGTACCCTTTAGATTACAGTGCCTCTCCTCGTTCTTCCTACCAATGTGTATCACTTTGCACTTTTCTGCATTAAATTTAATCTGCCACGTGTCTGCCCATTCCACCAGCCTGTCTATGTCCTCTTGAAGTCTATCACTATCCTCCTCACTGCTCACTATACATCCAAGTTTTGTGTCATCTGCAAATTTTGAAATGGTGCCCTGTACTCCCTAGTCTAATCATTAATATATATCAAGAAAAGCAGTGGTCCCAGTACTGATCCCTGGGGAACCCCACTGTGTACCTTCCTCCAGTCCGATAAACAACTGTTCACCACTACTCTCTGTTTCCTGTCACTTAGCCAATTTTGTATCCATGCTGCCACTGTCCCTTTTATTCCATGGGCTTCAATTTTGCTGGCAAGCCTATTATGTGGCACTTTTTCAAAAGCCTTTTGGAAGTCCATGTACACCACATCAACTGCATTGCCCTCATCAACCCTTTCTGTTACCTCATCAAAAAACTCAATCAAATTAGTTAAACATGATTTGCCTTTGACAAATCCATGCTGGCTATCCTTAATTAATTCAGACTTGTCCAAGTGACTGTTAATTTTGTCCCAGATTATCGTTTCTGAAAGCTTTCCCATTACCGAGGTTAAACTGACTGGCCTGTAGTTGCTGGGTTTATCTTTGCAATTCTCCAGTCCTCTGGCACCACCCCCGTATCCAAGGAGGATTGGAAGATTATGGCCAGTACCTCCGCAATTTCCACCTTTACTTCCCTTAGCATCCTAGGATGCATCCCATCTGGTCCTAGTGACATATCTACTTTAAGTACAGCCAGCCTTTCTAGTACCTCCTCTTTATCAATTTTTATCCCATCCAGTATCTCCACTACCTCCTCTTTTACTATGACTTTGGCAACATCTTCTTCCTTGAGGGATGGTTCAGGCAGAGTGTAAGAGTGGTTTGGAATGTCTCAGGGAGTGCGAGAGCACTTTAAGATGTTCTGAGAGTGGTTTAAGATGACTCACTTTCTAATTTTTCTTTCTGCTCCATGCCTCTATTACAGTTTTGACTTTCTCCAACATTTTCTGTTGCATTCCATGATGGTAGTTTCTATAAACAGACTGAATCCCCTATAAGCCGAGCCTTGTGCCTCTTAACCTTGTTCATGTGCCCAGGTTAATAATTAAACCTGAACTGTGGTAAACTACTTCCTGGAGAATACATGAGGGACCCACTACATTCTCTCATCACCTTTGAAGATGGAAAATAACACATTGCCAAGCTAATGCTTCCAGGTTAATATTACTTGGTGACATTTATTTCCATTAAAAAGACACAGCAAGATACTAAAACCGTTGGCAACACATCATGTAAGATACAGAGGCAACAAAAGCTTCACCCTTTATTATGAATTGCTCCGCAAATTCTCCTTCACACTTTGGTTCAGGGCTTCACTAACTCTGGATCTTGCATTATGCACTGACAACTCCCCTTGCAAGAATGATTTGCATGCAGCAACTTAAAACCCTTTCCTCCACAGGGCACTGCCAGTAGATCTATTACACCAGCTGTCTTGTGCCACCTGGGAGGCATCCTCAAATGTTACTCTATGAATGGCCCCGAAATCTCACAAGGCCATTTGCTCAAATGATGCATTCCGAGGGCAGGACTCCTGGCCACTGATCCGCTCCAGCGCCGACCCTGCTGTACAACGCGAGGTCCACTCATTTAAATAACTTATGGCACAGGCACGATGGGCCGAATGGCCTCCTTCTATGCTATGATTCTATGATTTCCATAAAACACAGGAGTGCCACATGGGTGAAAGAGGGGTGGCTGTAAACTACGTGTGTAGCATTTAAATAGAAAGGAAGTGCAAAAGATTTAATTAGCAGGTTGTGAGATCAGCAGGTAAATAATGGACCTTCTGCAAGACTGAAGTGACTCCCAGCTAGCTACACTTGAGCAAGACTAGCTCTGCCCAGGCACAAAGCTAAACATTCCATTCCAAAAGCTCTCTTCTGAGTCCAGCAATCACTTTCTAAAGCTTCTCCAGGCTGCAGGCTTCAAACAAAAGTATTTCCGCCGGTATCAGCTGATGCCTCTTTTAATTTACCCTTGGTGCATGAGTTCTGGGCACTCCTACGCCACTCCTCCCCATTTTAATGTACAGCCCCCACCACTTATACCGTCCACGCTTATCATGGGCAGTTGCCATTACCTTAGGACTCAATTACAAAGGCACCGCTTATAACCTATTAAGCGTGCTGGCTATTCCGGGCATACTTGTTAATTGAATCTTTCTTTTAACAGATGTTCCTGCTTCATTAACTGCAGGTTTCTGTCCCTCATCCATTTCTACTCTTCTGGCGACTGTTTGAGAGCTTGATTGTCTTCTTCTCCCGCTTTGCTTTCTTGCTGTGCCACTTCGGTACTCTCCCGTTCGGTTGGTTAAAAAGTCAACGTTTCAGTCCCACGAAGTTGCATGGCTGCCTCCAGCCTTCCTTCTACTTGTTTTACCACCCATCACTTACAGCAGGCAAATCATGTTAAAGAGCCCGTTATAAGCGTTGGCAACTGTATTATAATTAAATCCCAGCAGCATTCACTTTCAGAAGGCCCCAATCTGATCGGAAGTGGCATTATGAGGGGGAAGCACAGCATAAAAAAAAAGATCTGCCCCGATTTGCAGCCCTCAGTGGGTGCAGGCACCAATCCCAAATTTGGTGAGAAAATTTGGGAACAAAAAAATTGGAATCAGCATGCAATGGTTTAATACATTTTTTTTCAGAAAGGTGTCCGATAAGCAACAGAGCCTTAGGATGGAATAGATGTATTTCTCGCTATTGTAGACCTGCGCACACTCGGAGGTCGAACTCCAAACCATCGTCAACACCATCACTGAAGCGGAAAAGAGCATGGGCCTTACGCTAAACATCCATAAGACAAAGGTCCTCTGCCAACCTGCCCCCGCCACACAGTACTGCTCCCCGATTATCGAAATCCATGACGAGGCCTTGGACAACGTGGACCACTTTCCATACCTCGGGAGCCTACTGTCAACAAGGGCAGACGTCGATGACGAAGTCCAACACTGCCTTCAGTGTGCCAGTGCAGCCTTTGGTCGCCTGAGGAAGAGAGTGTTTGAAGACCAGGACCTCAAACCCAGCACCAAGCTCATGGTCTACAGAGCAGTAGTGATACCCGCCCTCCTGTATGCTTCAGAGACATGGACCATGTACAGCAGGCACCTCAAAGCACTGGAGAGGTACCACCAATGCTGCCTCTGCAAGATCCTGCCAATCTATTGGCAGGATAGGCGCACCAACGTCAGTGTTCTCGCTCAGGCCAACAACCCCAGCATCGAAGCTTTGACCATGCTTGATCAGCTCTGATGGATGGGCCACATCGTCCACATGCCCGATACGAGACTCCCAAAGCAAGCGCTCTACTCGGAGCTCTGACACGGCAAGAGAGCCCCAGGTGGGTAGAGGAAACACTTCAAGGACACCCTCAAAGCCTCCTTGAAAAAGTGCAGCATCCCCACCGACACCTGGGAATCCCTGGCCCAAGACCGCAAAAAGTGGAGGAGAATCATCTGGGAAGGCGTCGAACACCTCGAGTTTCTTCACCGGGAGCAAGGGGAAGCCAAGCGCAAACAGCGGAAGGAGCGTACGTCAACCCAAGCACTCCACCCACCCGCCCCTTCAACCACTGTCTACCCCACCTCTGACAGAGACTGAAGGCCCTGCATTGGACTCATCAGTCACCTGAGAACTCATTTTTAGTGTGGAAGCAAGTCATCCTCGGTTCCGAGGGACTGCCTAAGAAGAAGAAGAGACCTTCAAAGAAAGAGACTGCATTTCATGTGTAGTCACTGTTGTTTGGTGGATAAACATAGCAGCCAATTTGCATACTATGATCTCACAAACAGCAAATGAGGTAATTGACCATTATCGGTGTTGGTTGAGGGGTGAGTTGACAAGGACACCATAAGAATTCCCTGCTTTTCTTCAAATAGAGCCATGGAATTTCTTTTAACAAGGGATAGTGGGCCTCTGTATAACGTCTCACTGCCAACAATTTAGCACTCCCTCTATACTGCACTGCAGTGTCAGCCTAGATAAGCTCAAGTCCTGGAGTGGGGCTTAAACCCACAACCCTCTGACTCAGAGGCAAGAACACTACTGCTGAACCAAACTGACAGTAGAGGAAATGTTATATCTCTGGAAAATGCAGTTTTCTTTCTCCTCCAACTGGGCTCCATACTTTCTGATGGATTTTCCTAATGGCTCAGTAATTAGAGGGAGCATGTTGTCAAGCTGTACATACTATCACCTGAAAACCTATTTACTCAACCATCAAAAGGATCAAATGGATTTTTTGTTGTTTTCAACTATCTGTTTTCCTGCATTCTGTGTATTCGGCTACCATTTTTACCTCAGTGACAGTTTGCATTTTAGATCTGGAGAGGGGGGCGGATTTTAACTGCCAGCAGGTTTCTGGTGGGAAGCTGTTGGTACTGGTTAGGTCTCCCATCCTCCGTCACCACCACCCACCCCCCCACCCCCCTCCCCGCCCCCAGCAGCAGTATGAGGCTATGCCGATTTTAACCGGTGGGTCTCATTAACATGCTGCTGGTCCGTTTCCCACCTGGAAGGGGATGAGAAGCAGCTACCGGACTCTGATAAATGATGTGGCCAAAGGCAATCGAGTAATGTGGGGAAGGGCGTTCCTGCCAACTGAAGGTCAATGTGAAGAGGATTGGGGAGCTGCAGAAGCAAATCCAAAGAGGAAACAGGGACCTTTATCTGAAAAGATTATCAGATTGACTAGTTTGTGGGAACAATAAAGAACACAGAGTTCCAGACAGGGAAGGGTTGAATGATAGATTGCCACTTGTACATTAACTGTAACATCCGCAGCTAAAAAGAAAACTTGGTACACTGTAGTTGGCACCATACTCGCAAAAAGGTTCAAAGACATTAAGAAATGTGTTGCAAAGGAAAAATTGCCTTCAATAAAAAAAAATCCAGTGTAATAAAAGCTGGACCCAAGGAGAGGAGGAGGGGGAAGAAAATAATACCTAAGAAAGCAGATTTGGAAAACGCTCAGAGTTGTTAATGGATTTCCAGGCAACCTCTCAGTGTGTACTGCATTCGCCTCAGCTGCATTCATTTCATTGTACATTTTTAAAAGCCTTGGATTATATCCGAAAAGCCAACAAACAGCATATAATGTACTTCATAACCACTCCAACATGTCAGAATCCGTGGTCAAAGGAAGAAATAAGAGTGCCTTCCCAATCTGCAAAGAGTAAGTAGATGTTTCTTTTAGATTTGCAGTGGCAATGATTTTATATAACAATGTGAAGTGTTCTGTCTAGGAACAGGCACAGTTTTGAGTTTTAAAAAAATAGCGTCGAGCACCATGGATTTTGCAGTAAATTATGCACAACACAGACATTATTATTAAAGTGTATTGCAGGACTAATGAGATGAGGTACCTTTAAATTGGCTTCTCTACATCTACCTACATAATTAAAACTCTTGCGCCTTGCGCATGTTTGTAGCATCGCATCTTTCAAAGGCATCACACATGAAAGTGTAGCCTCAAAGGCATCATACTTCAAAAGTGTCACACCATCCAAGGGACAAAATAATCGTGATTACCTCAAATAACCACGCATCAGTTACATTGCCACTCAACCATAAAAGAATCAAAAGCAGCGAATATACCAATCTAAAACTAAGCATTCAAGTAGCTCTATATTTTTAAGCTACCATTCATGAATCAGCAAGCACCAGAAAATCAACCAGTTGGTTTATTCAAATAATAATTCCATTGTTTACAACCACTGTTTTCCTTCTTCACTAAGGGAAAAGAAGTTGATAGCATTTATATAGCACCTAATCACATCCTCTGTGCAGTGTATTAGTACTGCTGGAGTAATCAAACATCGCTATTGTAATGTATATACCTTTAAGGGGGGGAACTATCTTTTACAGCTCATGTATACTGCAGTACCGGCAGTGACCACACCTGTATATAGCACTGAGTAGTAATCTGTACAGATCAGTTCCAATGTGAGCCACGTTGAGTAAACACCTCTTGTACCGTTCTCCTGCAGTCTGTGTCTTATTATACACGGACACAACATTGGCGACAAGGCAAGTTCGAACCTACATGCAACTCTGCATCACCTCCCGGGGATTCGTTCCTGGAGATCAGTGTATTGGAGGTCAAGGCCAGAGACTCGGGCGTCGACCACGGGCAACCGCCCAGTCATCCAGCAGAGACCCGAGAATTGGGGGGGAGGCTGTCGAGAGCCAGGCTTGGCTTTCCAGTCGAGGTGGTCCAGCGAAACGGGCTGGCAACAGGTAGTGCGCAGACCCTTCCCGGACAGCGGCGGGCTAGAGCCCGACCGAGCGGCACAGCAAAGGGCCAAGCAGCGTCGACGGGGGAGAGAGAGAGAGAGGGCAGAGCGCACAGGGCACAGCCGGTGTTCAGGGGCTGAGCAGCGTCGAAGAGAGGGAGAGAGAGACGCACAGAAACCCGCGAGGCGCCGCCATTACCACGAGGACCGCCGAGAGCGGCGTTGGCAGCAGCGCAGGAGAAGCGCGCGAAACCTACAGGGCGCCGCCATTGCCACGAGAACCACCAGGAGCGGCGTTGGCAGCAGCGGGGGAGGAAGGAATGCACGGGAGACGCCATTTTAAGCCATTGGGAGACGCCATTTTAAACCACACACAAAATGCCGAAGAGTGGCAGTATCACCGCATTTGACAATGAAGTCAAAGATTAGACTACATATGTCAAACGAATAGAGGTATACTGCAAGGCAAATGAGGTGTCAGATGACAAGAAAGCGTCGGTATCGTTAAATTTAATGGGTGCAAAGACGTATGGTTTATTACGAAATCTAGTAACCCCAACGAAGCCAATGGAAGAGAGTTTTGAAGACATAGTAACGATACTACAGGAACATTTAAACCCCACACCGCTGCTGATAGCAGAAAGATTCAAGTTTCACAAACGGAACCAGCATAAGGATGAAAGCAATGCTGATTATTTAACAGAACTGCGCAAACTATCGAAACACTGCCAGTTTGGAGCGGGACTGGCAGATACCTTAAGGGACAAGTTTGTGTGTGGGCTTCAAAGTGAAGGAACCCAGAAACGGCTTTTATCTGAAAAGGACCTTACGCTGGAAAAGGCTTTCAGCATTGCGGTATCATATGAAGCAGCAGCACAGGGGGCTGCAGAGATACAACAGAGACCGCAAGAATATGGCACAAATGAAATGTCATATGGAACAGAGAAGTGCTATCGCTGCGGCAGAACAACACACGACCAGAATGATTGCTGGTTCAAAGACAAAGTGTGCAGACAGTGTGGAAAAGTAGGACACATAGCACGAGTCTGCAGGTCGGGAAAGAAAACCAGCAATAAGAAACCTACCAAAGGAAAGTACAAGAAGGTACATAAGATGACGGAGAATAGTTCAGACGAACAAAAGAGTGATAATGACTCAAAAGCAGGGAACAGAGTTGTCTGAAACTACATAATGTGATCGCAATGGAGGATCACCGAACCATTTGCGTCACTCTCAAGATAGCAGGAGTCCAGGTAAAGATGGAATTGGACACAGGATCAGCCCTAACAGTCATAAACCAACGGGACTACGAGCGGCTATTCTCACACACACCCTTGAGAGACACAAAAATTATTTTGAAGATGTACACAGGGCAAAAAGTCTACCCCAAAGGAAAAATAAGGGTGACCGTTATATATAACGGTAAGGAAACACCAAAACTAGACCTGTATGTATTGCAAGATCGAGGACCTGACCAAGAGCTGCTCAGGATGCCAGAAAGTCCAAAATGCACCACCACAGGCCCCTCTACACCCATGGGAGTGGCCCTCATCTCCATGGCAACGGGTGCATATTGATTTTGCTGGTCCATTCATGGACTCAATGTTTTTAATAGCCGTGGATGCGCACTCGAAATGGCCTGAGGTCATCAAAATGTCCTCCACCACCACGGAGAAAACTATTGCAGTCCTACGGACCATTTTTGCCAGGAATGGCTTGCCAGAACAGATTTGCTCCGACAACGGACCACAGTTTGTGTCCGAGGAGTTCCGGAGGTTCTTGAAAAAGAATGGGGTAAGGCATTACACATCCGCCCCGTATCATCCAGCCACAAATGGATTGGCTGAGAGGTTCATACAAACCTTTAAGAAGGCAATAAAGGCTATGTACAATGACAACATTCCGCTGCAGCACAAGGTGGACAATTTCCTGTTCACCTACCGGAATGCGACACATGCAGTCACCAACCAGGCCCCAGCCATGATGTTCTTTAACCGAAGGTTACGATCTCGCCTGGATTTGCTCAGACCAAACGTACGAAGAGATGTTGAGAGTAAGCAATTCCAGCACATCCATGAGAAGCCAACAAGGAGCTTCAATGTAGGGCAACCAGTCTTGGCCCGCAACTACCGAACAGAAAAATGGCAGCCAGGAATGATATGCACACGGCAGGGCCCACTAATGTATACAGTGGACGTTGGGGAGAGCATCGTGAGATGCCATGCTGACCAGATCCTAGAGTCACAGGAACAAGTCAACCCCATGCCTCGCCCATACGTACCTGGTGATGAACCCGACGTACAGGTCGCATCTACCCCAGAAACAGTAGCATCGGAAGCTGATGAACCAACCGATGACAGGGGGCCAGAATCGCCTCCGCACCAAGAGCAAGACACTCGGGAAAGGCGCTATCCAGAAAGGATCAGGAAGCCTCCCCAAAGACTGAATATATAAATAGACTATTTTCAGCTAATGTTGCATGTTAAAAGTGTTAATTGTAATTAGTTTGATATTTAATTGTTAAATGAATGTTATGGTACTGTTAATCTAAAAGGGGAGGAATTGTAATGTATATACTTTTAAGGGGGGAACTATCTTTTACAGCTCATGTATACTGCAGTACCGGCAGTGACCACACCTGTATATAGCACTGAGTAGTAATCTGTACAGATCACTTGCAACGTGAGCCACGTTGAGTAAACACCTGTTGTACTGTTCTCCTGCAGTCTGTGTCTTATTATTCACAGACACAACAGCTATGAACAGAGAGGGGAAAATTCATCCACTTAGCGCCTCCCGTTAGCGTCAGCAGATGGCTCTAATGGGGGGCTAGACCAGAATTGCCGGGGTGAGGCGAATCCAGCGCCGCACGCCAAATCCCCCCCCCCCCACCATAGTGCCGCCGGTAAGAGGTATCGCCAGGAACGTCAACGCCAGGTGGATTGTGATGTCAGTGAGTGTGCAATGCTCACTGACCGCCCGATCTGCTAAATTTATTCTCGCCACTTACCTCATTGCCTGGAGTAAAGACCGACAGGGAGAGTTGGCGTGAAGCACCAGGAAGTCAGTTGCAGTGTAGGATTCACAAAATTCCCACACTTCCCAAATTATTAACAATGGACCCTGAAGGACAAGTTATTAAAAAGGGGACCCTGAAGAAAATGGCTTTGGACTTTATGGAAAAACCTGCACGGTTAAAGCAGGACCCTGCAAACAGCATGTCAAGTTAAAAACCTTAAAACCTGACATGCCTGGGCCTGTGGGAGACAGCTTTGATTTGTTATTTCAAAACCAGACAGCTGAAGGAAACAGAACACGCATTCTTCCCTTTAAGACAAATCAACTCAGGAAATGACTTGATCTTGCACAAACTTAAAGCCCATCAAACCTCTGCATAAATAATCGTTTACAGTTCGAACTAGCTACCAAGCCAGGAAGACACCGATTTACATTATGCATAACAAACACCCAAGACATTAAAGCCATTTAGCAACGAGACAACCACCCCAAAACCAGTTAAGGTGAATGGCTATAATCACCTTAACGAGCCCGCCAAAAATCAGACAAAGAACTAACCCTGATTTGGCGCACAGATAACAAACTCAAAGACAGTATAATTGTAGGCCCACCGGTAACCAGAAAGGCATCACGACACAGGCAGAAGCTTACAGGACACAGGGGCATTCAACCGGAAGGCTCACGCAACATCACGGCGAGGGGGCACAGTGGTGCAGGCTCAACCAAAGATGACTAGGCCGCAACCGCAGCCTTACACGAGGATTATCCACGAGCACCACGGAAACAAGAGGACCGGGTAAGCCATACCTTCAGATCATTACCACTACACAGGTAATGATCTAGGCCACCGCGACTGAGCCAACACCGAAGACCGCCAACCGAACCCCAACCGCAACAAAACTCGACGACCAGACCACCACCAGAAGAACTAAACCTGAAGTTTTCCACTCTACAAGCTAAAGGACCCAACAAAGACTTTATTCCCTATTTCTAACTAAAGAAAGGGGGTACTTACAAGACAAATCCACAACCGCGCCCGTACCGCATCTGCGGACTCCACCCAACTGAAGAACCTTCGCAGATTCTAAGGCTGGGACCACGTGGCGATGACAGGCCCCAAAGGACACAAAGAGCGAACCCCAAAAATGCAACCGGCTTAACTGACAGAATTCGAACTGTCAAGAAACCCCTATTGGTGAGCATAATCCCTGGCCCCTCTTAGCACAATTTAGTTAGATATTGGGGGTGGGACAAGGGTAGGGGGATTATTAATGTGATTTTTCCCTCGTTGTGCCGTGTGTTCCCCATTCTTAATTAAGTGTACTCTTGAATGCCTGTAACTACTCCAGTAATCTAAGTGTGTAATTTTATTGTGACTCCAATAAACACAGTTTTCTTGTACCACACCAGTTGTCTACTCCAGTTTTGTATCGTAGCCTGTACCTAAGTCCGGAGTCTAGAACCCAGGGGTGTGGGAGCGATTCGAACCGCTCAAAACAGTCAGAGGCAAAGCTGACTCAACACACCACCCCCTACAGCAGGGACGTTATTTAAAGAAATCATCAGTAATCACTCGCAGCTGTCAGATTAGTACAGTTTCAATGGTTTCTTGTCAGTTTCACATACTGCAATGGTTTCATTCAGTAATTTCAATGTTCTTTTGTATCAGGAGTCTTGTGGCAACTAAAAAGTAGCTACATTTATTCTTCAAAGAATCAAACTGCTACACTTGGTAACATTACTGGGGGCTGTACTGGCAGTCAACCTCGCCCTCCAGGAGCTATGGCAGAGGGAGCGGAGGCAGTGAGAAAGACTGGAACATGTGCCCAGTGGGAGGAGGAAGGCCATCAGGTCTCTCAACAGGAGGCCTTACCCTCCCGGGGTATTCTGAGAGCACTTCTCCTACCTCCAATTTACAAGGAGCAGTGTATTAGAAGGCTCTGCTTCACCAAGGAGGTGGTCACAGAACTCTGCCACCTTCTGCAATGAGACCTCCATCCTCAGATTAGGGTGACCATGGCTCTCCCAGTGGCAGTCAAGGTCACTGTCACCCTCAATTTTTTCGCCAGCAGACCCTTCCAGTTTGCAGCAGGAGACATAGCTAACGGCCCAGAAATTCAGGTCGGGGGCTTCCCATGGGTGCAAGCCCCCGACCTGCACTTACCTTGCGCGCCGGCAGTTGAGCTGTAGGGCCCCGTGGAATTCCAATCCGGGGCCTGGTCCAGCTGCCGGCACGCAGTGCTTGCGTATCCCAGGGGCGCAGTTAGTTCGATGCATCCCCTGGGATCACGTGGGCCATGGGGAGCCAATCGGAGCAGGGAATGCCCATTCATAAGTCTTGACAGGAAGTGCTGTCAAGACTTATAAATACTACGACCCCAAAATAGTACTAAACCTTCAAATAAATATTTTAAAAATCACATTTTTTAAATAAACTATAAATTACATGAAATAACTATTTTAAACAATAATTTAAATTTTTGAAAATAATAATTTTATATTCTAATGGGGCTAAAAATAAACTTACTTTGCTTTAAAGTATTTAAAAATAATAAACCTGTGGAAAAAATGTTTAAATTTTAATTAATTCACCACTTACCTTGTAAAAAGCAGGCCTTACGCCTGCTTTTTAAATTTCTAACTTCTGCAGGCTTACCCTCACGGAAAAACCTGTAAAAAAAAACATAAGTTCAATGCGCACGCGCAGACTCCCCCGCGCACATGTTCGACCTCTGAACCCCTGCTTTCAGAGGAACGGAAGTGCCGGTTTCCCGCGCATGCGCAGTGCATGCAGGAAACCGGCACTTCCATCGGGCCTACGGGTGAGTACCCCGTGCGTACTCACCCATGGAGACCCAAATTTCTGGGCCAACATCTCACAGTTCGCTGTTAATCGCTGCATCCGGGTGGCCACAGAGGCTCTCTACAGTAGGAGAAGGGAATATATTTCTTTCCCCATTGCCAGAGAGAAGCAGGTCGAGCGTGCATGTGGCTTTGCCAGGATAGCGGGATTCCCCATGGTGCAGGGCGCCATTGACTGCACTCATGTAGCTTTGCGGGCACCGCATAACAATCCTGAGATCTTCAGTAACTGCAAAGGCTACCACTCACTTAAAGTGCAGTTGATGTGCGACCATGCACAGCGAATCCTACCGTCAATGCCCACTATCCTGGCAGCAGCCATGATGCCTTCATCCTGTGCCAGACTGGTCTGCCAGCACTCTTCCAGCCATCTCGTCAAGCTCGTGGCTGGCTGCTTGGAGACAAGGGCTATCCGCTCTCCACCTGGCTCATGACTCCCCTCCGCAACCCCAACACTCCTGCACAATACTTATATAATGAGAGCCATGCTGCCACAAGGAACATCATCGAGCAGACCATCAGCCTGCTGAAGCAACAGTTCCGCTGCCTTGACCGCTTGCGAGGGGCCCTCCAGTACTCAGCTGAGCAGGTGTCCCATTTCATGGTGGTCTGCTGTATGCTGCACAACTTGGCCATCATGAGGGCCCAGCCCTTGCCACCAGGGTTTGCGGGACCACCTCAGGGGGAGGAAGAGGGAGAGGAGGAGGACGAGGAGGAAAAGGAAGATGAGGAGGAGGACCAGGAGGAGGAGGAGGAACAGGAGTGAGGGAGGAGGCGACCACTCAATCGGCCTTCCGGAAGGGTGGTCCATGACCGCCTCATCAGACTGCAGTTCAAACGAATTAAACCCCAGATCCTCGTTGCTCACCACATCCCCATCATTCCATTCCTGTCGCAGGCCATATCACAGCACAAAGCTGAAATGAGACACACCACAAAAGAATTAATAAATTTATCAAACATCAGTGAACACATATTTACAACAAAAATATTAACTATTCACCCTTGTGCAATCCCTTAGTGCCACTCGTGACAGTGCTTTTGCCTACTCTAGTGCTCCTACGAAGTGTTGGCCCAGTGGCTGCAGTATGGCAGGTGAAAGGCTGCTGAGTGTCCGTGAGGAGACTTCAGATGACCTTGCAGGACACCCTCGACCAGCTCTAGACCTGGAAGGCCCAGCTGTAGACTGCACCACCTCAGCATGCGCGACAGCAGTCTGGGCTGGCTGAATGACAGGTAGCGACAAGAGCAATGGCAGAGTGGCAGAGATGGGAGCAGGAATGCTGTCATCCTGAGAGAAGACAGCAAGCTCCTGCTCCACTGACCCACTGCCACTCCTCCAGGGCAGCACCTCAGCATCCCTAGCAATCTGTTGGAACACAGATTACTGGCCTGCTGCGACACCATGAAAGCCCCAGTCGATGCTGGTTGACCCAGCCATGATGGCAGCAATCAGAGCTTGCGCGGTATCAAGCTGAGACTGCATGAGAGCAGTCTGAGATTGGATGCCACCAAGCATAGACTGCATTACAGCACTAAGACCTTGCGTCGCTTCCACCTGTGCTGCAATGGAAGCTGCCAGATCGCCCATCACACGCGGCATCAGGTCTGGGTCGCCACTGTCTCTCTGGGAGCCTACCATCTTTTGCAGACTGGAAATGATGGGCTCCATGGTGTGCACAGAGCCTTGTGCAATGTTGGAGGCGGACTCCTCCATGCTCCTTACCATTGCCGAGTGCCATTGCACCTATCATCTCCGTGTGCATGCCCATCACCCTTCTTCTAAAGGCCTCCTCATTGAGGTCCTCATCTGAGTCCTGTGCAGCAGAACTCGCGTGCGAACTCGCCCTCCAGGGAGCTGGCCCCCGAGCTATCCTTTGCCCCTGGCATTGCTGCAGCCCACTTGTCCCCAGTGCATCACCCTGTGCAGATCCCACTAATATACTAGCCTCTAAAGAACACATAGTGCCAGTATCTGAGCTGGTGTCTGCAGGTGGGACATGCAGTGACACGGTGTGCTCCTCCTCCTATTCTTCTCCTGCCTCGCTCTCTACGGTGCCCTCATGGACAGGCTGCTCAGGTGCTTGCTGATTATCTGAAAACTCAAAGGCACAAGAGTCGGGTTAAGGTGAGGGGAGGGGGGCAGGAAGGGAGAAATGCATGCACACAGCATGATTAGCTGGAAAGTGCAAAACGCTTGTGGGGTGAGGGGGAAGTGGGATGTGAGAAGGAGGAGTAGGGATGAACATACCGTTATTGTCCCCAAGGGGGTCAACGTCGCCTGTGGCCACAGTGCCCACCACCTGGCGCCCAATAATCGGCAGCACTCTATTTTCCAGCGCAGACAGTGGTTGGGTGTCGGCTTGTCCCCCGCCTGTGCGCTCCTGCTCCCTCCTGGTGTGAGCCACCTTGGCCTGCAAGAGAAAGGAAAGTGTGAGTAAGTGTGGAGCAATGTGTTTGGGTGATGTGTCTGCCATAGTTGAATAGTTGTCATTGTATGCAAGGTGGGAGATGTGGGCGTGAGTGTTGGTAGCTAGAGATTGTTGGTGGGTGAGTGCTTGGGTGTGGTGCTTTGGGCAGTGTGTGAAGGTTGTGGCTCAGATGGTGGTATGTAGCATTTGTTGAAGCATTCACTCACCCTGCCCACCCGAGTGAGGTCATTAAATTTCTTCCTGCACTGTGTGGGGGTCCTGGGGACCACAGTGCTACCTGAGACGTGCTGTGCTACCTCCCTCCACATGGTGAGGAAGACTTGTGGTGAGGGCCTCCTGCCACTTCCCGGATAGAGCACCGCCCTTCGTCTCTCCACAGCGAAAACCAATGCCTCCAATGTTTCATCGCAGAATCTGCGGGCTCTCTCCCTGGGGCGTGGAACTGCCATGAGCACAGCTGGTTCACTCCTCTGGCTCCTTCTCCTTATCCTGCTTCTGCTTTTGCTTGCTGAGGCAGCTGCACAGCCAGCAATGCTGAGAATGAGGTGCTGTAGCATCAATGAACCTCCCCTTTAAGTACTGAAAAAAGCCTGTGGCAATCATGACTTGTGATTAGGCTGCACCTGATATTGGTCCACCCTTTGAGTGTAACGCCAATGAGCTTGGGTTTTAAGACTTGAATTAGAAGTCCAATCATTTTTTTGAGCAGTGAGCACGAAATTTACATGCAGGCTAAAGCATTAGCGCCTTGTGCTAATTCTCCAACTTTTCTACTGACACCACCCATTCCTTGGCAATAATAAATTTCTAGCCCAAATACTTTATTTTGTAACTTCAACACACAGTGTCCACCTATAGTGGAACTGAACTTTTATTACACACATCATCATTATAAGGCTGCATGTAGTGACAGCACTATTCCCGACCGGAATCGAGATGCTTGGGTAATTCCCCCGTCAATCGCGCCTGGAGAGCGTATTGCTGTAAGTGACTGGGATTGATTTTACGTGCGTAATTTGTATGATGTAACCATCCTCCACTCACTGCATTTTGCTGGAGAAATCACCCTGCTTTTATCAGGAGCTTTTGCTCAGTCATGAGTTCTGTTTGCTGTAGGCCTTAGAGACTTTTTAAAAATAGACTCTGTTTGCTGAGTAAATAGAATTTGTTTGCTGTAAAATAGACTGCTGTAAGTCCTGTCATAAATTCACCTCCCCCCCCCCACCCCCACCTCCAACTCATTGGCTGACGCAGAGGTGTCTACAGACAACAACAACTTGTATTTATATAGCGCCTTCAACGTAGTAAAACATCCCAAGATGCTGCACAGGAGTATTTTAAGACAAAATATTTGACACTGATTCACGTAAGGATAAATTAGGGCAGGTGACCAAAAGCTTGGTCAAAGAGGTAGGTTTTAAGGAGCGTCTTAAAGGAAGAAAGAGACGTAGTGAGGTAGACAGGTTTAGGCAGGGAATTCCAGAGCTTAGGGCCTAGGTAACAGAAGGCACGGCCACCAAAGGTTGCGCGATTATAATCAGGGATCCTCAAGGGGGCAGAATTAGAGGAGCTCAGATATCCCGGGGAGGGTTGTGGGGCTGAAGGAGATTACAGAGATAGGAAGGGGTGAGGCCATGGAGGGATTTGAAAACAAGGATAAGAATTTTGAAATCAAGGCGCTGCTTAACCGGGAGCCAATGTAGGTCAGCGAGCACAGGGGTGATGGGCAAATGGGACTTGGTGCGAGTTAGGACACGGGCAGCCGAGTTTTGGATGAGTTTACGAAGAGTAGAATGTGGGAGGCCAGCCAGGAGTGTGTTAGAATAGTCAATTCTAGAGGTAACAAAGGCATGGATGAGGGTTTTAGTAGCGAATGAGCTGAGGCAAGGGTGGAGACAGGCGCTGTTACGGAGGTGGAAGAAGGCGGTGTTTGTTATGCTGCGGATATGTGGTCAGAAGCTCATTTCAGGGTCAAATATGACACCAAGGTTGCAAACAGGATGTGAAGAGGCTTCAAAGGGATCTCGACAGACTCAGTGAGTGGGCGAGAACATGGCAAATGGAATATAATGTGGATAAATGTTATCCACTTTTGTAGAAAAAACAGAAAGGCAGAGTATTTCCTAAATGGTGAAAGATTGGGGAATGCAGATGCTCAAAGGGACCTGGGTGTCCTTGTACATGAGTCACTGAAAGTGAATGTGTAGGTGCAGCAAGCCATTAGGAAGGCAAATGGTATGCTGACCTTCATTACAAGAGGATTTGAGTACAGGAGTAAAGAAGTCTTACTCCAATTATATAGGGCCTTGGTGAGACAACACCTGGAGTGCTGTGTACAATTTTGGTCTCCTTACCTAAGGAAGGATATACTTGCCATAGAAGGAGTGCAACAAAGGTTCACATGATTGATTCCTGTGATGGAGGGACTGTCGTATGAGAAGAGACTGAGTAAACTAGGCCTGTATTCTCTTTAATTCAGAAGAATGAGAGTGGGTCTCATTGAAGCATACAAAATGATTACAGGGCTTGATAGGGTGGATACTGGGAGAATGTTTCCCTTGGCTGGGGAGTCTAGAACCAGGGGCCACAGCCTCAGGATAAAGGGTAGGCCATTCAGGACTGAGATGAGGAGAAATTTCTTCACATAGAAGGTGGTGAATCTTTGGAATTCTCTACCCCAGAGGGCTGTGGAGGCTCAGTCATTGGATATATTCAAAACAGAAGTCGACAGATTTCTGACTAGTAAGGGCATCAAGGGATATGGCGATAAGGCCGGTGAATGGAATTGAGGCAGAAGATCAGCCATGATCTCATTGAATGGCGGAGCAGGCTCGAAGGGCCAAATGGCCTACTCCTGCTCCTATTTCTTATGTTCTTATGCTCTAACAGTGTGGTTCAGCCTCAGACAGATGTTAGGGAGAGGGATGAAGTCAGTGACTAGGGAACGGAGTTTGTGGCGGGGACCGAAAACAATGGCTTCGGTTTTCCCAATACTTAATTGGAGAAAATTTTTCCTCATCCAGAACTGTATGTCGGATAAGCAGTCTGACAATTTACACCGTGGAGGGGTCGAGAGAAGAAATAGTGAAGTAGAGCTGGGTGTCGTCAGCGTGCATGTGGAAACTGATGCTGTGTTTTCGGATGATGTCGCCAAGGGGCAACATGTAGATGAGAAATAGGAAGGGGCCAAGGATAGATCCTTGGGGGACACTAGAGGTAACGGTGTGGGAGTGGGAAGAGAAGCCTTTGCAGGTGATTCTCTGGTTACGATTAAATAGATAAGAATGGAAGCAGGCGAGTGCAGTCCCACCCAGCTGGACGACGGTGGAGAGGCGTTGGAGAAGGATGGAGTGGTCAACCATGTCAAAGGCTGCAGACAAGCCAAGAAGGACGAGAAGGGATAGCTCACCTTTGTCACAGTCACAAAGGATGTAATTTGACACTTCATCATTATACGCAGCCTGTGCATGCTTATTCCTACCGTGCCAGATAGTACTCTACACTCAGCACAACCAAAAGCACTTCACAGCAGATAAATGTTTGAAGCGCAGTTACTTTTATTATGGAGCCAAACGTTGCAGCCAATGTGCACAAAGAAAGATTCCGCAGACAGCATATGAGTTAAAGGACCAGTTAATCTTTTTTTTTGTGGTGTTAGTTGACAGAGGACTGTGACACTGGCAAGCCTTAAGGTCTCATTCACCTCTGTTGATGCAGCACTCCCTCATTGAAATGACAAGACTATGTGCTCAAAAGATAGAGTGAGACTTGAACTAACATCTTTCTGACTCAAAGCAAAGCTAATACGTTTATGTAAAAACATATAAAAATCTAAAACATTACAAAATTCTGAAAATGGTATCAATTACTTGCCCACAATGCTGATTATGTAATGTTAGAAATGGCTGCAAGAAATGTTTCTCACATAGGCCTACTCTCCTGCCTGGAGCCTGGGGCTTGAGTTAGAAATGACACCTCAGATTTTCAGCCCCTTTTCTTCTTTATTCATTCTTGGGATATTGACAACACTAGAAAGATAGCATTTATTGCCCATCCCTAGTTGCCCTGAATTAAGAGCCAACCACATAGGCTGGAATTTTCCCGTTGCTGTGCGTGCGGGTTTGGAGGCGGGTCGGCAGTAAAAATCGCAGAAAATGGGAGTGCGTCGGGAACCCACCAACATCCCACCTCCTCGCGCCTTTAACTCGGGCGTGTTTGCATTCGTGGCACGGATCCGCACAGCTGAGGCGGCTGACCTAATTAAGCTCGTTAAAACCTTGTTGTCAGACCCTTAACAGTGTTTTTAACCAGACCTCTTGAATTTCACTGGATGACCATGGAAATCACGCAGCTCAGGAACCATGCCTGTCAAGCTGAGGTGGAAGCTCAGTGGCCATTGATCGAGATCATTAATGCAAAGCATGGAAGTCCCAATAAGTACTCCCACATGACACCTCATTACTTGCTGAAGGGAAAGGTTCTTGCTGATTCCATTTTGAGCACAGATTTAGGTGTCTAGAGTCTGCAAGTCTTTCCTGCAACCTCGGAATCCACTCTCACCACATCTCTACTTGATCTGCCATCTATTATATCAGCTTGGGTGCCGCTTATACTGTCTCACCTTGGTCCTCAGAATCGGACCACGATGAGCCCCAACACCAGCAGCAGCAGCAGCAACAACAGCAGCCTTCTCCTCAATGACCTGATGCTCCAGAGGACAGAGGGCATCAGTGCAGGGCTGCACAATGCCGGAGGCGATACCCCCAACACAGGGTATACATGCAGAGGATGAGCTTCCTCAACATGACTGAGCAGCAGTGCTAAAGGAGGCTCAGGCTATCGCGCCAAGTCATTGCAGACATTTGCAGCTTGCTGGAGCAAGAGCTGCAGCCCAGAGGACCTGGTGGACATGCCTTACCAGTGGCTGTCAAAGTCGCCAGTGCCCTCAGCTTCTTCACCTCAGGCTCTTTCCAGGAGCCTGCAGCAGGCTTTTGCGGCATCTCACAGTCGGCCGCCGACAGATGCATCACCCAGGTCTCCAATGCCATGTTTGACAAGTCAGCCAATTATGTCAACTGTGCCACTGATGAGACCAGTGTAACTGAGCGGGCGCTCGGCTTTGCCGCTCTGGCTGGTTTCCCACGAGTGCAGGACGTCATTGACTGCACAGATGTAGCCATCAGGTCACCTCCACATCACCCAGGAGTGTTTGTGAACTGCAAGGGCTTCCACTCCCTCAATGTGCAGCTCGTCTGCAACCATAAAAAGATAATCATGCATATGTGTGCACCAAATTCCCTGGCAGTTGTCGTAACTCTTTCGTGCTGCGCCAGTTCATCCTCCCTCAGTACTTCACACCTCCAAACAGACTTACTGGCTGGCTGCTTGGAGACAAGGACTATCCACTGAAAACGTGGCTCATGACACACTTGAGGAGGCCAAGTACTGAAGCCCAGGAGCGCTATAATGAAAGCCACATGTTCACCAGATGACGCCAAACTTGGGGGTGCGGCAAACAGTGAAGATGATATCAATCGACTGCAACAGGACATAGAAAGGCTAGCAGACTGTGCAGACAAGTGGCAGATGGAATTTAATACAGAGAAGTGTGAGGTGATGCATTTTGGCAGAAGGAACAGGGATAGGCAATATACACTTAATGGCACAGTTTTAAAGAGTGTGCAGGGACAGAGGGACCTGGGATTTAATGTGCATAGGTCCCTGAAGGTGGCGGGACATATTGAGAGAGTGGCTAACAAAGCATATGGGATCTTGGGCTTCATAAATAGAGGTATTGGCCTAGAAATTCGGTGGCGCCGCCAAGCTCGCCTGGGCGCCGGAATTACCGCCCTGGACGGAGCCGTTTGCGCCAGCCCGATATTCAGTTTCAGCGCCCCAAACGGAAGTGGGGCGCTGCTCGAGGCGCCCCGCGTCCCTCTTGGGGCGCTGCAACTGAATATCACAGTGGAACGTGCCGCAGCGCCACACGCTGTGGCACGGCGTGCTGCAGTACTGCAGGCCTTCCTCCCCTTCTTAAAGGGGAGGGGCCTGCGCGATCAGAGATCGCGAGTGCTGGCAAAAGAGCCCGGCACCGAGGAGAGGTGCCGGGCTCTTGGGACACAGCCGGCACTGTCTGGGGGGGGGGTGCTCAGGAGGCCGGAGACGGCGGCGCGAGGAGTTGCTGGCAGGCGGCCAGCTAAAAAAATGGCCGCCCCGCACCTCCCCTTTAATTAGCGCCACTATCGCCGCAGGTCGGCCCCCTGAACCGGTCGCAGATTGCGACCGGTGTTACAGCGGGGGTCGCGACCCAATATCGCGATCGGGGCGGTAGCGGGGCGCTGCGCACACTGATGATGTCATCGGTGGCAGCGCAGCGCTACAGGCTAACGCCGCCATTAGCGCCCCGCTAAATTTCATGGGGGGCGTGGCCAGTGGCGCTAAAGCCACTAAGTGTCCTCTTTGGGCGCTAACTGGTGGCGCAGCCCACCGAATTTATAGGCCATTGAGTACAAAAGTAGAGAAGTTATGCTAAACCTTTATAAAGCGCTGGTTAGTCCACAACTGGAGTATTGCATCTAGTACTGGTCAACACACTTTCGGAAGGATGTGAAGGCCCTTGAGAGGGTGCAGAGGAGATTTACCAGAATGGTTCCGGAGATGGGGGATCTTAGCTACAAGGATAAGTTGGAGAAGCTGGATTTGTTTTCATTAGAGCAAAGGAGGTTGAGGGGTGATTTGATAGAGGTGTACAAGATTATGACGTGTTTGAATAGGCTAGACAGGGAAAGGCTGTTCCCACTAGTTGATGGTACAAGGATTCGGGACACAGATTTAAGGTTTTGGGCAAGAGATACAGGGGGGAGGTGAGGAAAAACTTTTTTACACAACGAGTGGTGATGACCTGGAATTTACTGCCGATGGAAGTGGTGGAAGCGGAGACACTCAGGGGGCATAAATTCGGTATCGCCCCGTTTGGGGCACTAGTATTGGCAGTGCGCAAAGTTTAGCGCCAGGCGCAAATTATCGCCACCTCCTGCGAAATTGGGTACCTGCACCCCTGAGGGTGATTGCGGCACTAAATCAGGCGCTGCACGACAGTCTTAAGGCGCTAACCCAGCGGAGCGAGGCGCTACCTCACAGTGCTGGCGAAGCTCATGTGATGTCAGTCAGCAATGGAACACAGTCACACTGGCACCATCCAATTCTTAAAGGGGAGTTCTGACGAATGGTCATCGACCTGAAACGTTAAATCTGTTTCTCTCTTCACAGATGCTGCTTGACGTGCTGAGTTTCTCCTGCATTTTCTGTTTTTTTCTTAAAGGGGAGGGTTGATCTTGCCTTGCTCTCCATCCACATCCTGCTCATTGCAGCCTTGAATCTAGGCCTGAATCTCAGCCTGGAGAGACCTGTACATCTAATCTGCTGGAAAGAACAGTGGAGAGAACCAGGGGAAGAGCTCAGAGTGCAGACCCCACAGTCTCTTCTAATTCGATACAAAGAAGGGCAAATCAAAACCAACCTGCAAAACTCCTTCACACAGCGTGGAATCTCTACAGAAGTCTGTCTCTCTCTCTCACAATGTGTGGTGCAAAAATGTCACCTTCAAAAAATGGCAGGAGGTGTTCCCCTATAAATAGCGCTCCCCTAGTCCCTTTCAGACAGCATAACGGTCCCTTCAACCAGTCGTTGCTAGCGCCAGGCGGTAAGGCAGGGGGGCACCACTGAATTTCCGGACCGGGGTGCTTCAAGGGCGTTGCACTCTGGAATAACGTCATGATCTGCGTGCGCCGGTGAGTGGGTGCTACGGTTTAGCGCCGGCGCTAAAGGTCCGCTCAATTTGGGAAGAGGCGCAGGGTTTGCTGTGCCCGGGCGCTAGTTGGTTAGCGCCCCACTTCTCGACCTCTTTAGGTGCTAATGGGTGGCGCAAGCAACCGAATTTTTCCCCCTCAATGTTTTCAAGGTGAGGCTGGTTAGGCACTTGAGGGAAATAAATTTTCAGGGCTACAGGGATAGAATGGGGGAATGGGAATGACTGGATTGCTCTACAGAGAGCCGGTAATGGACTCGCTGGACCAAATGGCCTCCTTCTGTGCCGTTATGACTCAGGTGCGGGATGGTGTCGTGTTATCCGAATTTCGTGTTTCCCACACGAATCTAAATGGATGTGGGAGATTGATGCAATTTTAACTCAATTGGCCAATTGATTTCCAACGTGTGGGAAGCCTTTGCAAATGGGTTTTTCATGACTGAAAGTCCCCTCCAATGACGTCATCATTGCTGCTGCATTTAAGGTCCACAGCAAGCTTTGCTTCTTCTGCAGACTGCCAAGCTTCTTGACTGTGCAGTGTGAGGGAGCTGCAGCAAATATGACAAGCAGGAGGGCCAATCAGCTCCTCGCTTTGACGAGGTAGCACTGCAAGCATTAGTGGATGGGGCTAGGGCCAACAGGGAGGTGCTCTTCCTTTCATCAGGGAGGAAGAGGCCTCCCACTCAGACCAAGGCAGTGTGGATGCAGGTGGCTGAGGAGGTCAACTCCTTGGGAGTCACCTGCAGAACCTGGATACAGTGCAGGAAAAGATTTCATGACCTTCAGCGCACTGGAAACGTGAGTATGAATTTCCCATCACCCTCAATCTGATCCCCATTGCCTTTCCTCACCAGCACTCAGCTTTAGCAATCTCTTCCTCCACATCCCACTTGACACTGACATCCATGCACCCTTACCCATTCCCTCTCTCTCTATGCTCACATTCACATAACTATTCCACCATGCAGCCCTCACACTCCCTATCACTCTGATGTTTTGAACACAACCGACAACACACAGGGAGGGCCCTTGGTCTTGCAACGTCACTCCATCTTTGTCTCCTTCTAATTATCAATGCTTTGCAATCTCTACACTCACTCCTTCATTCTCACTCAACCTCCACTTGTCTCCCTCATTGCAGGAAAAGAGAGCTCATAACAAAAGAGAGCGAGCCAGGACAGGAGGAGGGACAGCCCACCTGACCCCCTGGGAGGAGGCCGTCCTGGAAATTATGGGAATAGAGGATGATTCGCGCATGGGGGACGGACAGACGGGTGTAACACAGCAAGCTGGTGACAGAAAAGTTTCCCATCTCTCTCTTTGACATTGCATGAGTCGCTGATAATGATTGTGAAGCTTTAACAGATGGACTTATGAGCATCTGCAGAAAGCTATGTGCAAGTAGCCTTTGCATCACATCGCTGACTCTTTCCTTTACTCCCCCACAGGACCATCACAAGCATCCATCCCCCCTAGCCAGGAAGAAGAGGCTGAGCAGCCAGTCTCCTCAGAGGAAGCTGCAACCTCTGAGGGCGCAGCGTCACTAGAATTCAGCACACCCAGCGCCAGCGCAGACACTCACACCTCGGTGGGACCTTCGCGAGATAGAGTAGTGTTGTCACCTGGTGTATCACAGCTCACAAGTGAGCATCTGCAGATTGTGGAGACAGGGACAGCAGTGGAGAGTCCTAGTCGGGGGGCGCAGGACTCTGCCAGCTCGGCTCAGCAGCATGTCGACCCTCTGCCTCTGGGTCCATCCGTAAGATCAGAGGTGATGGAACTCCAGGCACAGATGCAGGAGTCTCTGGTAGGTTTTGTCTCTAGGGTTGCTGCGAGTGTGGAGTGAATGGAGGAGTCCATAGTGAACATGAGCAGAGCATTTGTGGAGTCATTGGCGCATGAACGCATCACCATGGAAAGGATGGCTACCTCCGTGGAAAGGATTGCTACCTCCGTGGTAAGGCTGGCTACCGTAGAGGAGAGGATGGCTATGGTAGAGGAGAGGATGGCTACGGCCATGGAGGAGCTTAGTTGCCAGGGTATGGAAAACATGGTCATTGTTCAGAATAGAATGACATTTCTTGAGGAGATGGGCATCTATTGAACAGAGAAACCAGACCTTCATGGAAGTCTTTCTGAGTAGGACTGCCATTGCAGATACGGGTCCCCATGGCTCCCCTGATGTGCAGCAAGGTGCTCTCCAGCCACTTGCAGGCGCTGAGGGGGACCTGACCCACGAGAGGGAGGTTGGTGGCAGACCTCAAGGAAGTGGGGGCTCCTCTCCAAGCGCTCATACTTCCATACCACTGCAGAGCCCTCGGTCAGAGCCCCACTGGAGTCCACACCCAAGTGAGATAGATGTCTCAACCCCTGCACAGCCGCAGGAGCAGCAGACTGTTGACGAGCCCTCACAGGCTCGCAATACCAGAGGATGCCCACCAAAGGTGTCGAGACAGGAGCAGCAGGAAAATGAGCAAGGGGCCTTCACACCTGCTGAAGCCACAGGGGAGGCACCACGTAGGAGCACGTGTAAGAGGAAAATTCTGCACAAATAGTCACAAGGGTAGTCACTTGGGTGCAATTTTGTGTTTATTGTAAAAATGCCATCACGTCGTTATTGAACATAAAAATTCTGATGGCAAATGTTGCAGTTGTGGCATCTGTCATTTCGCTATTGGGACTTCCACATTGAGGCCTTAGGAATACTTGCAACTGTCAGTATGGTGGTCAAAATGCTAGGAACCCTCTGGTACTTGGCCATTGTCAAAGCTCTGGTAAGATGCAGCGAGGCAAAAGTGTTCGATTGACTAGGCTAAGCAAATCTGGCCAGGATGAGTGCGCTCCTTGCATCCCAGGCAGCAATGTTCTCGCGTAATGCTGCCGCTGGCTGATCATTATCATCACCATCATCTTCATCATCTCCTCCTCCTCCATCTCCTTCTCTTCTTCCTCCTCCTCCTCCTCCTCCTCTATGTGAGGAGCCACTTGGTCCTCAGAAATCTGCAAGCCACGACGCTGTGCCATGTTGTGAAGTGCACAGCAAGCTTCGACGATTCTGGAGACCCTGGCTGCTGAGTACTGTAGGGCTCCACCTGATCTATCCAGGCACCTGAAGCGCATCTTCAGCAAACCGATGGTTTGCTCGATAATGGATCTGGTGGAAATGTGGCTGGATTTGTAGCGCTCCTCAGCTTCACTGGCTGGCCTTCTCAACGGCACCATTAGCCATGTCCTCAGGGGCTAGCCCTTGTCTCCAATTAGCCTTCCGTGAAGTTGGACTGAAGAGCGAAGGCACACTAGACTGGCGCAGTATGAAGGAGTCATGGCAACTGCCAGGGTACATGGCACAAACATGCAGAATTTCCTTCTTGTGGTCACACACCAGCTGAACGTTGAGGGAGTGGAAGCCCTTGCGGTTGACAAAAATACCTGGATTGCGATGGGGTGCCCTAAGGGCCACATGTGTGCAGTCAACGACGCCCTGCACCCTTGAAAAGCCTGCCAGATTAGCTAATCCAACCGCTCATGCCGTGACACTTGCTCGATCCTTGGTGAAATGGGTGTGATTGTGCGCGAGGGCAAAGAGGGCATCGGTTACCTGCTTGATGCAAGTGTGTGCGGCTGCCTGGGAGATGCCGCCGATGTCTGCTGCTGATCCCTGGAATGAGCCTGAGGCAAAAAAGTTGAGTGCGGTGGTGACTTTGATGGCCACTGGTAATGCTTGTCCACCTGGTCCTCTGGGCAGCAGGTCTTGCTGTAGCATTGCGCAGATGTCAGTCACTACCTCTCACGAAAGTCGGAGCCGCCTTTGGCACTGCTGCTGAGACATGTTGAGGTAGCTGATCCTGCATCTGTAGACCCTGTTTGGGGGGTATCTCCTGTGCCAACGGGTTTCCAGCCGCTGGCCCCTTCTGGCCTGTGCAGCTTCAGGTGGGTGAGCAGCAGCCTGGCGCTCCTGCTGCTGCTGCTGTTGCTGGTGCTGCTGTTGTTCCTGGTTCTGCTGCTGTCGCGGCTGGTGCTTAAGCTTCTCTAATGCCCAGATGGGAAGGAAATAAATGGCTCCCATGCTTCTGGTATATGCCTCAGTTGAGGAAGCGCTGAGTGAAGGTGGTGAGAGGGGTTTCCCAGGAAGTCACACTGGAGATGGGTGTGAGGCTCCAACCTTCCACAGGTGTGGTGAAGCCTTCTAAAAGTTGCCCCAGACCTGTGACCACTAAGTCCTGCCACCTGCAAATCATGGCTGATCAAATCTCCTCTTTAGAAACATAGAAGATAGGAGCAGGAGTAGGCCATCCAGCCCCTCGAGCCTCTTTAATGGTTGACCTGCAGTTGATAGTCAGCAATCCAAAAGTGCTCCCGCCAGGTTTCACATTCGTGATTCCCACCAGGTGTGTTTCATGTGGGAAAAGGGTTAAATTCGCAAGGGCCTTTCAAAATAGGATTATAGAGGCCATTTAGTGGTTGTTAAGGGCCATAATGACCAGTCCCGCCTGTTGGATGCGGGACGGAGTCGGGACCATCAGACACGCCTGAGTTAAAATTGCTCGGAGTCGAAAACCAGGCGGGGGTGGTCCCGCCCGCCAGTTTTTGCAATTTTAACCCCCCGCATGCCTCCAAGCCTGCCTCCATGGCTCAATGAAAATCGAGGCCCATGACTCTATGTTGCATAGAGCAAACGATAGGCATGCTGAAGATGTGCTTCAGATGCCTTGACAGATCTGGAGGAACCCTTCACCAGACAGGGTGTCCAGAATCGTCATCGTCTGCTGTCTGCTGTACAACATAGTGCAGCAACGAGGATTAGCGTCTTCTGGCTGAACAGTGGGGGGTGCTCTTGATGGACCTGCGGGGCAGTAAAGGGATGACTTAGAAATGTTATATTAAGAATGGGTAACTTTACCATTATACACATGATGAACATTCACTGGCTGCTGACTTCAGCCCCCATGTGAGTGACTACTGTATGCCATGTGGCTGTATGAGATGTAATTCTGTCACCAGGTTGCTGAGAGGTCCCCCTCTCTCCATCTCCCATCGCCAGCATCTCCACAACTCTTGACACCTTCAGGGCGACCTTCTCTGCTGGAGTCAAAGTGACAAAGGATGGAGGCCCACCTCCCATTCTCTCCCTCTCCCTGTTGTTGTGCATGAGTTTCTCCTGCAAGGAGGGATGGAAGAGAAGTTTGAGTGAGAGTGATGGCATGAGTTTAAGCAATGTGTGGGTTACATCTGCAGAGGGTGACTATGAGGGAGTGTGGTGCCAATGCCAAAGTGCCAAATTGCCAAATGGCCTCCTTCTGTGGTGTTAGTTGGTATGCTTGCATTAGGATGAAGGTGAGTGTGAGGGGTGGTTAGTCAGAGAGGGATGTGAGTATGTACATAGAGAGAGAGGGTTGGGTGGATGTGCAAGGTATGTTGGTGTGAGTAATGATGTGCAGGAGCAGGCTTGGGAAGGCAGAGTGATAGGGATGTGGTGACAAGCACAGCAGGATGAAGTTGAGTGTGGCTTTGCACTCACCTTTCCTGATCTCATGAGATCATTGAAGCGCTCCAGGCACTGCACCCAGGTCCGTCTCACCACATCCCTGCTGTTCACCTCCTCAGCTATTTGGAGCCAGGCTCTTTTTGTTTCTTGGGGGGGTCTCTTCCACCCCGCATGCTCTGACTCCCTCCACCAGAATATGTAAGGAGTCATCTGAAAACCTGGGTGCAGCCCTCTGTCTTAGTGAGCCATGTTTTCAAGTCTGAGCAGTCAGCAGATCATGCAATATCTTCCATGCACATTCCTAGATGAACCTTCAAATGCGATGTGGCCAAGGCAGCTTTAAACATCCCCGCTGGAAATGAGTCATCGATGACGGCATCAGAGCCGCACCATTTAATAGGGCCGGGTAATGCGCAGGTCTGCCTTATTAGGCGCCATTAACTGAAAGTCGCTCTGAGGAGCGGGATGATCAGAACAACGCGGTTTCCACCCACCACACGGCCCGCATGCACCGACCTAACTCGATAAGGAAAATTCCGGCCATAGTGTGGGACTAGAGTCCCATGTCAGTCACACCAAGTCAGGGCAGCGTGTTCCCTTCCCCGAAGGACATTAGTTAACCAGTTGGGGTTTTATGATAATCTGGCAGCTTTTATGGGCAATGTCTTTCTGGTGCAACCCCACAATTTATCAAATTTATTAAATTCAATTTCACAACTTGCCATGGCGGCATTTGGACACAGGACTTCTTGACTGCTAGTCCAGTATCATAACTAATAAACGACAGTACCCTGTGGATCAAAGAGCCCCCGTGATAATGATAAATGATAGTTATTGAAGGATCTGGAATCTTCATGAATGAGATACAATGTTGTCATCAACTTAGGGACAATGAGTAAAGGTGCGAGCAGCAGAGAGTGCTGAGAGTTTGGGTAAGTGAGAGAGTTAGGGTAAGCGGGGTGTTAGGTGCTGTTTCTGTTTTGTTTCTGGCCTTGTTTTTCCTGCCAGCCTAAGGATTAGCAGACATCGCAGAAGCAGAGCAGAGAGGCGAGGCCCAGTCGAGGCAGCCGGGAGCAGCAGTGGGTGTTGAGCTGAGTTGGAGCAGCGAGGCGAGGCAGCCTAAACAGGCTCCACAGGCAACATTCCAAGGGGAGGTCAGAATTCAAAAGTGACATCACAGCCAAGCTGGTAGGTGATTGGCTGGTTGGTGAGTACTTTTCCTTCCCTTTTAAACCTTTATAAGTTGGTAAGTTCAATTAAATAGAGGTGTAATATTCATCACCTAGAATCGGGGCAGAGGGTATTTAAAAATAATAATAATAAATTTAATTAATTACATAGAATGGGAGAGCAGGTGATGTGTTACTGCTGCAATATGTGGGAGCTGGTGGACACCATTGATGCTCACGGTTATCACATTTGAAGTAAGTGCTGGCTGCTCGATGAACTCCAGCTCCGTGTTGATGAGCTGGAGTCCTAGCTTCAAACACTGCGACACATCAGGGAGGGGGAGAGTTACCTGGACTCTGTGTTCCAGGAAGTAGTCATACCAATTAGATTAACTAATTCAGATGTAGACCGTGGTCAGGGACAGGAGGGTGTGACTATGAGTGAGGCAGGTACGGGGATCTAGGAGGTAGTGTTGGAGGAGCCGCAGCCCTTGCTCTTGTCCAACAGGTTCGAGGCTCTTACTCCCTGTGAGGATGGGAACGGGGACTGCAGGGAGGATGAGCAACCCGGCCACAGCACCGTGGAACGAGGGGCCATTCGAGTGGGGGGAGTAAAAAGAAATGTTGTAGTGGTAAGGGATAGTATCATTAGGGGGATAGATAGGGTTCTTTGCAGCTGAGAGCGAGAGTCCCGAAGGTTGTGTTACCTGCCCGGTGCCAGGGTTAAGGACATCTCCTCTGGGCTGGAGAGAAACTTGGAGTGGGAGGGGGAGGATCCAGTTGTCGTGGTCTATGTTGGTACCAACGACATAGATAGGACAAGGAAAGAGGTTCTGCTGAGGGAGTATGAGCAGCTAGGGGCCAAATTAAAAAGCAGAACCACAAGGGTAATAATCTCTGGATTACTACCTGAGCCACGAGCAAATTTGGCTACGGTAAATAAAATCAGAGAGTTAAATGCGTGGCTCAAAGACTGGTGTGGGAGAAATGGGTTTTGCTTCTTGGGACACTGGCACCAGTACTGGGACAGGAGAGAGCTGTTCCATTGGGATGGACTTCACTTGGCCAGTGCTGGGACTAGAATCCTGGTGAATTGAATAACTAGGGCTGTAGAGAGGGCTTTAAACTAATTAGTGGGGGGGAGGTTTCAAGAGAGCGAAAAATAAAAATATCAGCGGAGAAGGCAATAGAGCAAGGTAGCAGTGGGGGAATTAAAAACCAGAGCGTGTCAGGAAGGGACAGAATATATAAAGATAAAGGTAAAGTAGTAAAGGGGGTAAAAGCAGGAATAAATTGTCACAAAACATATTTAAAAGTTCTTTATCTGAATGCACGCAGCATTCGTAACAAAATAGACGAGTTGACAGTACAAATAACTACACATGGGTATGATCTGGTGGCCATTACAGAAACATGGGTGCAAGGTGACCATGACTGGGAACTAAACATCCAGGGGTATTTGACTGTTAGGAAGGACAGACAGGAAGGAAAGGGAGGTGGGGTGACGATGTTAATAAAGGATGGAATCACTGCAATAGTGAGAAATGATCTTGGGTCAAAGGATCAGGATAGTGAAACAGTTTGGGTGGAGATAAGGAATAATAAGGGGAAAAAGTCACTCATGGGTGTAGTCTATAGGCCTCCTAACAGTTGCAACTCTGTTGGTCGGAATATAAATCAGGAAATAGTTGGGGCTTCTAATAAGGGAGCAGCTATAATCATGGGAGATTTTAACTTTCATATTGACTGGACAAATCAAATTGGGCAGGGAACCCTTGAGGAAGAGTTCATAGAGTGCATTAGGGACGGGTTCCTTGAGCAGTATGTTACTGAACCAACCAGGGGGCAGGCAATCTTAGATCTGGTCCTGTGTAATGAGACAGGATTAATAAAAAATGTCCTAGTAAAGGATCCTCTTGGAATGAGTGAACATAACATGATTGAATTCCAAAATCAGTTGGAGGGTGAGAGAGTTGGATCTCAAACCAGCATACTAAGCTTAAATAAAGGAGACTATGAAGGTATGAGAGCAGAGTTGACTAAAGTGGACTGGGAAAATAGATTAAGGTGTAAGACGGTACATGAGCAGTGGTGTACATTCAAGGAGATATTTCACAACTTTCAAGAAAAATATATTCCACTGAGGAAAAAGGGGCGTAAAAGAAAAGACAGCCATCCGTGGCTAAGTAAAGTAATAAAGGATAGTATCCAACTGAAAACAAGGGCATATAAAGTAGCCAAATCTAGTGGGAGGATAGAAGATTGGGAAGCATTTAAAAGCCAGCAAAGAATAACTAAAAGATTAATTAAGAAAGGGAAGATAGATTATGAAAGTAAACTAGCAAAAAATATAAAAACAGATAGCAAGAGTTTCTACAGTTATATAAAAAGAAAAAGAGTGGCTAAAGTGAATGTTGGTCCCTTAGAGGACGAGGCCGGGAAATTAGTGGTGGGGAACATGGCGATGGCAGAAATGCTGAACAAATATTTTGTATCAGTCTTTACAGTAGAGGACACTAAAAATATCCCAACACTGGACAAACAGGGGGCTATAGGGGGGGAGGAGCTAAACACGATTGAAATCACAAAGGAGATGGTATTCGGTAAGATAATGGGACTTAAGGTGGATAAATCCCCTGGACCTGATGGCTTACATCCTAGGGTCTCGAGAGAAGTAGCGGTAGGGATTGCAGATGCATTGGTGGTAATTTTCCAAAACTCCCTGGATTCAGGAAAGGTCCCAGCAGATTGGAAAACTGCTAATGTAACGCCCTTATTTAAAAAGGGAGGTAGACAAAAGGCTGGAAACTATAGACCAGTTAGCCTAACATCTGTGGTTGGTAAAATGTTGGAGTCCATTATTAAGGAAGCAGTAACAGGACATTTGGATAAGCATAATTTAATCGAACAGAGTCAGCATGGTTTTATGAAGGGGAAGTCATGTTTGACAAATTTGCTCGAATTCTTTGAGGATGTAACAAACAGGGTGGATAAAGGGGAACCAGTGGATGTGGTGTATTTGGACTTCCAAAAGGCATTTGACAAGGTGCCACACAAAAGATTACTGCACAAGATAAAAAATCACGGGATTGGGGGCAATATACTGGCATGGGTGGAAGATTGGCTATCTAACAGAAAACAGAGAGTTGGGATAAATGGTTCATTCTCGGGCTGGCAATCAGTAACTAGTGGTGTTCCGCAGGGGTCAGTGCTGGGACCCCAACTCTTTACAATCTATATTAACGATTTGGAGGAGTGGACCAAGTGCAACATATCCAAGTTTGCCGACGATACAAAGATGGGAGGGAAAGCAGTGAGGAGGACATAAAAAACCTGCAAAAGGACATAGACAGGCTAAGTGAGTGGGCAGAAATTTGGCAGATGGAATATAATGTTGGAAAGTGTGAGGTTATGCACTTTGGCAGAAAAAATCAAAGAGCAAGTTATTATCTAAATGGAGAGAAACCGCAAAGTGCTACAGTACAAAGGGATCTGGGGGTCCTGATGCATGAAACACAGAAGGTTAGTATGCAGGTACAGCAGGTGATCAGGAAGGCCAATGGAATCTTGGCTTTTATTGCAAGGGGGATGGGGTATAAAAGCAGGGAAGTCTTGCTTCAGTTATACAGGGTACTGGTGAGGCCACACCTGGAATATTGCATACAGTTTTGGTTTCCATATTTAAGAAAAGATATACTTGCTCTCGAGGCAGTTCAGAGAAGGTTCACTCAGTTGATTCTGGAGATGAGGGGGTTGACTTATGAGGAAAGGTTGAGTAGGTTGGGCCTCTACTCATTGGAATTCAGAAGAATGAGAGGCGATCTTATCGAAACATATAAGATTGTGAGGGGGCTTGATCGGGTGGATGCGGGGAGGATGTTTCCACTGATGGGTGAGACTGGAACTAGGGGGCATAATCTTAGAATAAGGGGCTGCCGTTTCAAAACTGAGATGAGGAGAAAGTTCTTCACTCAGTGGGTAGTAAATCTATGGAATTTGCTATCTCAGAGAGCTGTGGAAGCTGCAACATTAAATAAATTTAAAATGGAGATAGACAGTTTCCTAGCAGATAAGGGAATTAGGGGTTACGGGGAGTGGGCAGGGAAGTGGACATGAGTCTAGGTTCGGATCAGCCATGATCCTATTGAATGGCGGAGCAGGCCCGAGGGGCCGTATGGCCTACTCCTGCTCCTACTTCTTATGTTCTTATATGTATATATATATATATATATATACAGAACTATAAATGATAGCAATGGTGATATTGAAAGACTACACAACTTGTAAGTGTTGGAGCCCCCACATAAAAGAGATATTTAATAGACATGTTTCATAATAGAGGCAACATTGAAATTGCATTTGCAGGGAGTGTATGGCACAGTCTTGTACACCTTTTAATTTTTTAATCATTTGGACCAAACCATACATTATGGGTTGAAAACCATGGCTCTCTGCTGGCTGGCTGTAAGTGCAAAGCATTTGAACAGTCTCCATTCAGCTGGCAAAAATCCACTGCACACAGCCGTTTATAATTTGCCACTAATTAGAACGAGCAGGTAATCCTGCTCAGACAGATCATGTGGATAGAGGCTGGGATATAGAAGAGGCAGCCAAATGGGTCAGAGTTTGAATATTTGAGAAGTAATTTTACCAATATGCTCTCCCAGTGTGGAGCTTTGCCTGCGGATCAAGAATTCAGCTGCACTGTCCAAGTGGACAGAAAATCAGGAGTGGAGCCCGAGTTTCTGATCTGCGCTCCTGGCAGGAAAGGCTCCACGTGAGGAGCACATCTTCTCAAAATTACCCCTTTGGTTTTTATTACCAGGCTTGTATCCATTGGATACGATAGCAAAATACTGCAGATGCTGGAAATCCAAAATAACAACAGAAAACGCTGGAAAAACTCAGCAGGCCAGGGCAGCATCCGTGGAGAGAGCAACAGAGTTAACGTTTCAGGTCGAGAATCTTTCGTCAGAACTGGAAAAAAGCAGGAAAAGGAATAGATTGTGAAGCAAGTTAGGGGCTGGGAAAAGGGGGAGGGGATGAAAGAACAATAGGGAAGGTCAGTGATAGGATAGAAAGCAGGAGAGATTAAGAGACGTTGAGAGACATTAAGAGCTATTCAAGGCAAGAGGAGGTGGTAATAGGACAGGTTAAGGAATAAAGGGTGGCTCTAGTTAACTCTGTTTCTCTCTCCACGGATGCTGCCCTGGCCTGCTGAGTTTTTCCAACGTTTTCTGTTGTTATTTTGTATCCGCTGGAGTTTAGATGAGTAAGAGGTGACTTGATTGAAACATACAAGATCCTGAGGGGTCTTGACAGGGTGGATGTGGAGAGGATGTTTCCTCTTGTGGGAGAATCTAGAACTAGGGGTCACTGTTTAAAAATAAGGGGTCGCCCATTTAAGACAGAGATGAGGAGAATTTTTTTCTCACAGAGAGTCGTGAGTCTTTGGAACTCTCTTCCTCAGAGGGCGGTGGAAGCAGAGTCTTTGAATATTTTTAATGCAGAGGTAGATAGATTCTTGATAAGCAAGGGGCTAAAAGGTTATCGGGGGTAGGCGAGGATGTGGAGTAATCAGATCAGCCATGATCTTATTGAATGGCGGAGCAGGCTCGAGGGGCCGAGTGGCCTACTCCTGCTCCTAATTCGTATGTTCGTATGTAAGCCCTGTGATTTTAGATCTTTATAATGGTCAAAATCCCCTAAAACACAATTGTGTACATCTGGATTCATTTACCATCTCCTTTTGCCTCGCACCATCATCCCTTTTGTCTTTTAATCTCTCCTGCCTTCCACCTGATCACAGACCTTCCCTTTTGTTCTTTCCTCCCCTCCCCCCGTTCCCTGCCTCTGCACTTGCTTAAAACCCGTTAAATCTCTAACTTTTTCCAGTTCTCATCGACCTGAAACGTTAACGGTGTTTCTCTCTCCACAGATGCTGCCTGACCTGCTGAACATTTCCACCATTTTCTGTTATTCTTTCAGATTTCCAGCATCCGCATTATTTTGCTTTTGTATTGTGTACATCTGATTTTTTTTTTTCCAGTGTCACAACTGCTATCTTTTCAACATTTATTTAAATTTTTGGTATAACTAAACCCACTAAGTCCAGATGTTTGGGGATTTCCTCAATTATCCTCAATACAGCTGAGGTTGGGGTACAGGAGAATATCTGGACCAATTATTTTCCCTTCCCACTCCTCCCAGTAGGGGCCAGTAAGTGGGTTGAAGCATTCCCTTCCACAATACTGTCACCCTTATCGTAATGAGCTTCAGCACAACATTCACATGAAAAAGATATTCTAAATCATGATGTATTGTTGTTTTTGCCACACTTGGGGATTCATTGCAGACATTATAGATAATTAAAATCTAGCATCACCACTTCACCATCAGAGTGAATCAGAGCCCAGGGCTTCAAGCACCAATTATTATGGAATTTGAGGAACAGCTCCTCATCTTTCGATTAGGCACTTCTGGTCTCAACATCGAGTTCAACAATTTCAGATCATAACCACAGCTCCCATTTTTTCCAGAAAGCAGGTGTTGGTAATGATTCTACTGTTAACATTTACAGCGCCTCTAGCCCCACCTCTTGTCCCATTACCACCCCCTTTTGCCTTGCACTATTGTTCCTGTTGTCATTTAAATCACTCCTGCCTTCCACCCTATCACAGACCTTCCTTTTTGTTATTTCTTCCCCCCACCCCCCTTCCTCGGGCTCTGTGCTTGCTTAAACCACGTTACATCTCCAACATTTTCCAGTTCTGACGAAAGATCACAGACCTGAAAAGTTGGGGGGAATTTTTTGAGGAGTCAGTGGGTGTGTTCAGTGGCGGGTCGGGTGGAAACTTTTTTTTGACAACGGGTCAGGACCCCGCTGTCAACCCGCTGCCATGCGCCTTTCCCAGATGTCGGGTCTGTCAGCGCTGAACAGACCCGACACGCAGCGGAGGGAGGCAATTCAGGTCATTATGACCTTGTTAACTGCTCATTAAGGAGTATTTTCAGCTCACATTTACATTTTGCGAGGTCGCCCACGGGGTCCACGCTGCTTGGGGATCACGTCAGGTAAGGAGGTCGGGAGCTGCATGACTATGGAATCATCTCATTACTTGACAGCTGCAAACGTGCTATAAAAGCTCCCATCTCACAGCTGTTTACTTTCCAAGCTCAGAAGCTGTTGCTGACTGCATTTGGAAGACAGGTTGCACTTTATGCAGATTGCAAGTGTTTGGAGTAAACTCTCTATCCAGTGTCACCTTATTGGAACAACATTGACAGATTGCTTCTGTCATCTCAAGTTTACCTGCCATCTATTACAGCAGCATCATTGCCCTTGAAACTATCACACCTTGGTCCTCAGAATCAAACCACGATCAGCCCCAACACCAGCAGCACCAGGCACACCAGCATCACCAATAACAACACCAACCTTCTCCGCAATCAACTGATGCTGCAAAGGACACAGGGCATCAGCACCCGACCACATTGCTGCCTGGGAGGCCAGCGATGGCATCACCATGGCCAGATTTACTTTGCTTAATGCTGTACACCTTGGCTGCTACATGATGCGCCAGGTTGGCACCACCCCACACCGACACCATAAAGCATCCCTACAATGCCCAAGCCATTCCTTTCACACTCATCACCATTGTGGGGGGTACCATTATGCCTCACCATTCACTGCAACACACTAAACCACTTCCAAAGATGCACACAGATCTGTCCAAGAACGCAAAGTGTTGAAAATAAAGGTTTCAATGTTTGACGGCACATTAACAGAAACTTCACATGAACATTGCATAAAACACCCAAGTGCCTACCCTTGTGTGTTGTTAATTGGTATGATTGGACTAGGATGAGGATGAGTGTGAGGGGTGGTTAGTGAGATGGGGAAGTGATAATTTGGATAGAGAGGGATGGGTGGAGGTGCAAGGTAAGTTGGTGTGAGTAAGGCCGTGCAGGAGTAAGGTAGGGAAGGCAGAGTGATGGGGATGTGATGAGTGGCACAGCAGGATGAGGTTGAGAATGGCTTTGTACTAACGTTTCGTGATCTACTGAGATCATTGAAAGGTTTGTGCTGCTGCAGCCTGGTCTTCCTGACGCCATCACTGCTTGTGTCCTCCTGTGCAATGTACAACCAGGCTGCGTTGTTGTCCTGGGGAGGTGTCTTCCACCCATTGGAAGGGAAGAGAACCTCCCTGTGTGCTGTGACTCCCTGCATAAGCATATTGAGTAAGTCATAGGAGAGCCTGGGTGCAGCCATGCACCTCTGTGCAGTGTTCGTCAGTGTTTGCAGCACCTCAATGCTGTAGAACACTGACAGCACAACTGTCAAACTAAATTTGTGCATGGTCCCTTTAAGGAAACTGGCTGATGACGCATCCTCAAATGACGTCATCAGAACCACCTCCTTCAATTGGCTGGCAAATGAACTGGGCGAGCTTAACGAGCCCAATCAGGGGAAAATCATTTTAGACAGTGGGCTGGAGCCAGGAGCGGGGTTCGGGACCCGCCACCGACGTCGCCCGCCACGGACCCGCCAAAGTAGGGGAAATCGCGGCCGTTAACTCTGTTTCTCTCGCCACAGATGCTACCTGACTTGCTGTGTATTTCCAGCATTTTCTGTTTATATTTCAGATTTCCAACCGCCGCAGTATTTTGCCTTTTGTACCAATTATTATGAGTTAAGTAAGATATTCTGAAATTCTCCAGGCACCAATTGTGAGGATGTTCTGATTATTACTTTTGAAGGAAAGTGTAGCTGAAAACCCTGTTCCATATTTATTACTTTAAAAAAACACATTTCAGTTGTTTGTAATATATACAAAATAAATCAGCTCTCACCTAAGTTACAACAGTTTTTTTGTACATATTGAGTCCACAGTGACTCTCCATCTGTATGGGGGTTGCCTATAATTAGCAGTAAAAATACATTACTTTGATGTTTTATTGTTAACCTTCAGTCGAAAATAATTTACCTTCTCTGACACCATTATCACACACATATGGTGGACAAGAAGCTTGACTGGCACTTAATTATAGTGAAATCTGTGTGACTTTTCCGAGGTTCAGTAATTGCTGTGTTGTTTGCAGAGTTAGCGACCATTCTGCCTGCATTTTCCCCAGTCTCTACAGTGTCGCTTGTTATCATTGTTTATTTTTAAAAAGCGTGTTAGTGAAGATGAGGAATATCAGTAATGAGAAATGAAATATTTTTTCTGCATTTTGCATCTGCATGTCAGCACCAAGCGCTCGCAGGTTACAGCACAATAGGATGCAGAATAAAGCTCTTCTTACATATTATTCCAACAATTCACATTAATCCCAGTCTCTAAACTGCTTTTCCTACTGAACCAATGTGACAGGTCCACTTCCCAGCCATCTAATTTGGTTCCAATTAGTGGTCAACTATAGACAGTTTTTGATGTAGCATCTCACTCACTACAAACTAGAGCCACAAATTCATCTTACGTAAGACTCCACAGCCAGCAGTGAGAAGATCTTTCTCCCATCAGTCTCGGCTGCATTCAACCCAGGTTCCAAGGGTGAACGGAATCTGTCTGCATCAACCAGTTCCTGAAGCATCGCCCCATTATCAGTGAATGGTACAAGTATAGATAGAAATAGATATATATTCCAAACTGTGGAATCTTCTGTAATTCATCACAATGTTTCATGTCACATTTATAAATAACATTCAATGTTTTATTTACGGTGAAGTCCTGTGAATAAGCCAACCTTCAAACCTATTTTTAAGAATAAGAGGAGCAACTGATATGGAGGTGCAAATTGTACGTTTTTTGTTAATTAAGCTAAAATAGTAAATATAAGAAGGCAATTTAGACACAGGTACAATTTCTGACCTGTTTTAATATTAAAAATTGTATCTATGGCAACCTGTAGATAAATAATCAGACTCAATAAATTACATTCTGATGAACTATAAAAACCTGTAGTTATATTTTTCTGTAATATTTGTCAGCAGGTAAGTGCTCTTCATACCCGCAGTGCTCACTACAAAAGTCACAATTGCAGGAATTTAGAAGCTTTACTATGGAAATTAAACCAATCTTTCAATGAAAATCCGATTAAATATTTTCATTCCTCAAAGAAAAAGCTGCATCTGGTAGTAACCCTAGACAGTCATCGTTGACATGATCCTGTTAAAAAAAACATTCATTACTTGCAGTGCTTCTCTTTTTTTAAACATGATGGTGCTCCATAAATATTTAGATGGAATGGGAGATGCTTTAATCCCCACCCTTGTTTGTATAATGTCAGCCCTGTCTGTCATTATGTCCAGTAAAGTACAAGCACAGTCCCTTGTTGCTGTAGGGAGCACGCACCAAAACCTGGCCCACGTGGCACATTCATCAAACCGCCTCTTGTTATATTTAGGTTTTACATTAGCCCCCGACAGCAGACTCAACAGCCTCGTTCTGTGCATGTTGCAGTGAATAAAAGAGGAAAAGCCAGAGGAGCTTTAATGGCAGTTGCTGCCATTTCCCATCTGGACCTTGCCGTCAGAATTAAGCTTCAATTCACAACGCGCCACAGGGGATATGTACTGAAATCCAGGAGGAGCCGTCTACAGATCATTAAGCCACCATTTGATTGAAAACTGCCAGTTTTCATAGTTGGTACACCCTCCCGGGAGCCTTGCGGTTCATACACGGGCAGTGCAAGGTATTCTCTATTTGTGTCTGCCAGATTATCCAGAGTCTGGCATGAAAACTGTCTGTTCCATATTTGCTACCAGCAATCACAGCATGACTTTTTAAATAATTCATGCAGTAATTACAATTTATGGCTTCATGCAGATTTTTTTTCATCTCAAATGCCAACTGCACTCTTTATTGATGATGGAAAATTATTTGTAAATTTCCCCCTGTAATAAAAGGGCACAGATCAGATGCAGATTCAAAGGATCAGTAGATCCTCTGTTGGCGTTTGTGTAATAGGCCTCCCTCCCTGCAATGATGTACACAATTGTTTTCTTCCTCCTTGGCTGGGCTGAGTAGTGACTGCAGAGCACTGCTGCTGAGTACTTGGAACTGGGATTCCAGCTCTCATTCTAACTCTGTCTGATCTGGAGTCAATGAAGCAGAAGAACCATGTCTGCATGGCGAGCTCAGTCCCCGGTCTCACAGTCTTGCACCTCCTCCAGCCCCACCACCCTCCGAGAACTCTGCATTCCTCCAATTCTGGCCTCTTTTGTGCATCCTCGATTTCCTTCACCCCACCATTTTCGGCCATGCGTTCAGCTGTCTAGGCCCTACACTCTGGAATTCTCTCCCTAAAGTTCTCCGCCTCTCTACCTCTCGCTACTCCTTTAAGACGCTCCTTAAAATCTACCTCTTTGACCAAGGTTTTGGTCACCTGTCCTACTATCTCCTTATGTGGCTCGGTGTCAAATTTTGTCTGATAACGTTGCTGTGAAGCACCTTGGGATGTTCTACGACGTTAAAGGCGCTATATAAATGCGATTTGTTGATGTTGTTGTTCTTTTGGGCCACCATGGGCATCCCCTCAGTGTGGGAGGACACCGAGGATAAAGGACAATGCTGTCTCTAACGCATCTATTACAAGTCACTCTGCAGCAGCCGCGTCATGAATATATATATGTGGCTTAGTGCCCTGTATAGCCATGTCCCAGAGGAGTGCCCATGTTATAGCAGGACACCACACTGCCATATGTGAATACCCCACAAGACAAAACAAGATTTAAAACAAAACAGGAGTTAACTTACAAGTTTCTGTTCAAGGATGGGTCAGGAGCACATTGGGTTGGGATTGGCGGTCAGACGGTAGAGCAGGAATTCATTGAGGACAGAATGGGGTGGGGGAAAGTTCGGTGGGCTGTGAGCCAGGCTGAGCTAGGAAAGACTTGGCACATGGTTAAGTAGAGCAGCAACAGGCAAGAATTTGATAGACTTATTTGTAAAAATAATAGTGAGCCTCCTGTAGCATTTATCAGTGCCAAATGGGGACTCAGAAAGCAGAGGCACCACAGATATTAGTTTTGGACTGAACCTTTGGCCCCAGACCCCTGGCACTGTCAAGGGCCTGGAGAAAGCGTGTTTTGGGCAAATCTTAACAGGCACATTTCAGATATGCATTGAGCAATTTAACAAGAAAGCTAAAATAGTTTTTGCAAGTTTTTATATTTATGTTATAAATTGCATGTTATAATCTGAGCACAGTCAACAGGCTGAGGGGGAAAATGGTGGATGAAAACATTTTCAAATAATATCTTGAGTGATTTGATTTGTTCATTTTCTGTTTCCTTTATTGGTAGATTGATATGCCTATCAATTAGTCCAATAAAAGGCGACGAGTTAAGAACGTAACTGAAGGTTTACCACATTCACCCCTTGTTTAGATTAGAGTCCGGCGGGGTGAAGTGTATTACCAGCTCTGGTATGTCAGTCTGTCCGGAGGCTTCGTTAGCCTCTCCGATCGTCGCAGCGGCGGTGTTACATTATCCGGTGTTAAAGCTGGTGTCTGCGTAGTCGGCAAAGGCTCGTGGGGTTCCGGCATGCCGTCTACCTCGGCTGGACTCGGGGGGTTGGGAGGGGGGGGTGAGGGTGCGAGGTCTCGTAAGGAGACAGTGTCCTCCCGTCCGTCTGGGTAAGCCACATAGGCGTACTGGGGGTTGGCGTGCAGGAGGTTCACCTTCTCGACCAGGGGGTCCGTTTTATGGGCCCTCACGTGCTTTCGCAGCAAGACGGGTCCCGGAGAGGTCAGCCAGGTTGGTAGGGTGGTTCCCGTAGTCGACTTCCTGGGGAAGACAAACATTCGGGCATGGGGGGTGGTGTTAATGGCAGTGCAAAGTAGTGACCGGATGGAGTGCAGCGCAATCGGGAGGACCTCTTGCCAGCGGGAGGTTGGGAGGCCCTTAGACTTTAAGGCTAAGAGGGTGGCCTTCCATACCGTCGCGTTCTCTCTTTCCACCTGGCCGTTCCCTCGGGGGTTGTAGCTGGTGGTCCTGCTTGCTGCAATACCCCTCTCCAATAGGAACTGACGGAGTTCCTCGCTCATGAAGGAGGCGCCCCGGTCACTATGTATATAGTTCGGGAACCCGAACAAGGCGAAGAGTTTGTTCAGGCATTTAATGACCGTGTTACTGGTCATGTCTGGGCAGGGGAAGGCAAAGGGGAAACGGGAGTACTCATCAACGATGTTGAGGAAGTACACATTACGGTCGGATGACGGTAGGGGCCCCTTGAAGTCGATGCTCAGACGCTCGAAGGGGCGGGTGGCCTTGATCAGGCTTGCTCTGTCCGGCTTATAGAAGTGCGGTTTGCACTCAGCACAGATCTGGCAGTTCCTGGTCATGGTCCTGACCTCCTCGATGGAGTATGGCAGGTTGCGGGCCTTAATGAAATGGTAGAGTCTGGTGACTCCGGGGTGGCAGAGGTCATTGTGGAGGGTCTGAAGTCTATCACTTTGCGCGCTGGCGCATGTAATGCGTGAAAGAGCATCAGGGGGGTCGTTCAGTTTACCGGGCCGGTACAAGATCTCATAATCATAGGTGGAAAGCTCGATTCTCCACCTCAAGATTTTGTCGTTCTTGATCTTGCCCCTCAGCTTGTTATTAAACATGAAGGCAACCGAGCGTTGGTCGGTGAGGAGGGTAAATCGTTTGCCTGCCAAGTAGTGCCTCCAGCGCCGTACTGCCTCCACAATTGCCTGGGCTTCCTTCTCGACCGACGAGTGTCGGGTCTCGGGGCCCTGTAGGGTCCTTGAGAAGAAGGCTACCGGCCTACCCTCCTGGTTAAGGGTAGCGGCTAGGGCGAAGTCGGATGCATCACTCTCCACTTGGAAGGGGATTGACTCATCCACTGCGTGCATTGTGGCCTTGGCTATGTCTCCCTTAATGAGGGAGAAGGCCGCGCACGCCTCTTCCGTGAGGGGGAAGGATGTGGTTTTCAGGAGGGGTCTGGCTTTGTCCGCATAATTGGGTACCCATTGGGCATAGTAGGCGAAAAGCCCCAGGGTTCTCCTAAGTGCTTTTGGACAGTGGGGGAGGGGTAGCTCCATGAGGGGGCGCATTCTTTCGGGGTCGGGGCCGATGACTCCGTTCTCTACTACACAGCCAAGGATGGCAAGGCGCGCTGTGTTAAACACGCATTTCTCCTTATTGTAGGTGAGGTTCAGCCGTTGGGCCGTACGGAGGAATTTCTCCAGATTCACGTCATGGTCCTGCCGGTTGCGGCCGCAGATGGTGACGTTATCGAGATAGGGGAAAGTGGCCTGTAGTCCGTTCTGGTCAACCATCCGGTCCATCTCCCGTTGGAAAACCGAGACCCCGTTGGTGACACCAAAGGGGACCCTAAGGAATTGGTAGAGGCGGCCATTCGCCTCGAAGGCGGTGTACTGGCTGTCCTCCGGGCTGATGGGGAGTTGGTGGTAGGCCGACTTGAGGTCGATGGTCGAGAATACGCGGTATTGTGCAATCTCATTGACCATGTCCGATATGCGGGGGAGGGGGTATGCGTCCAGCTGGGTGTATCTGTTTATGGTCTGGCTGTAGTCGATAACCAGGCGATTTTTGTCGCCGGTCTTGACTACCACCACCTGGGCACGCCAGGGGCTGCTGCTCCCCTCAATAATGCCCTCTTTCAGGAGTCGCTGCACCTCAGAGCTAATGAAGGCTCTGTCCCCAGCGCTGTACCGCCTGCTCTTAGTAGCGACAGGTTTGCAGTCGGGGGTGAGGTTAGCGAACAGGGAAGGTGGCGGTACCTTGAGGGTGGATAGGCTGCAGGTGTTACGCGGTGGGCGGTTTAACTTTCGCTGGTTGTCGACTGTGAGTGGGGGGAGGGGTCCACCGTATGCTAGGGTTACACTTTGGAGGTGGGATTGGAAGTCCAGCCCTAGTATGACGGCAGCGCACAGCTGGGGGAGTACGAGGAGTTTAAAATTTTTGTACTCTGTCCCTTTAACCGACAATGTCACGACACAGTAGCCGCTGATGTCTGTGGCGTGCGACCTCGATGCCATCGAGATGCGGCTGCGCGTTGGCAGGACGGGGAGGGAGTAGTGGCTCACCGTGTCTGGGTGGATGAAGCTCTCCGTGCTTCCGCTGTCGAACAGGCAGGTCGTGGCGTGGCCGTTGACTTTGATGTCCATCATTGAGCTGGCCAGGTGGTGCGGGCGGGCTTGATCCAGGGTCACGGAAGCTAGGGTGTAGATGAGCGCGTCGTTGTCATGACAAGATGGCGGCGAAGATGGCGGCCCCCGTAGTTCACATGAGGCTCTGTTTAAATCGTTTGCCCCGCACAAAGATGGCCGCCCCTGCTGTTCCCATGAGGCTCTGCAGGCTTCGGCTGCCCCGCACAAAGATGGCCGCCCCTGGTTTTCCCATGAGGCTCTGCAGGCTTCGGCTGCCCCGCACAAAGATGGCCGCCCCTGGTTTTCCCATGAGGCTCTGCAGGCTTCGGCTGCCCCGCACAAAGATGGCCGCCCCCAGGGTTCGCATGAGGCACTGCTGGCTTCTGAGGATTTGCTTCTGCAGGCCTTGGAGAAGTGGCCTTTCTTGAGGCAGGTTTTGCAGGTCGAGTTTTTGGCTGGGCAGCGCGACCTCGGATGCTTCTCCTGGCCGCAAAAGAAGCAGCCAGCGGCCCGATCGGGGTTGCCTGATGTCGGGGCCGGTACCGGGGCTAGCGGGCCCGGTCGGATCCGTGATGCAGACGCTGAGGTAGGTCCCGGGGGCAGCGCTGTGAAGGGTGGTGGGGTGGGGGTCGGGCCCGAGTCCCAGGGTCGCGAATAGTACCTGGCAAACGCTTCCTGGTCTTGCTGGGTGGCCTCTAGGGTGAGGGCGAGGGCTTCGGCCTTGTCCAGGTCTATGTCCTTAGCTTCAAGCAGTCTTTGCCGTGTGTAGTCGGAACGTAGGCCTCTCACCAAGGCATCGCGGACATTGTCTTCCATGTTCGCAGTAGCCGTCACCGCTTTAAAGTCACAGTTCCTGCCGAGTTGTCTCAGCGCTCGTGAAAATTCAGCTATCGATTCTCCTGGCTGTTGCTGGCGAGATCTTAAGAGATGCCTAGTGTACATGTAGTTTACCGGGCTCCGGTACTGCTGTTTCAGTAGGTTGATGGCGTCGTCGTACGTAGTCATGTCCTGGATGAGTGTATATACTCTCGGGCTCGCTTGGGCTTTCAGGACTCTTAGTTTGGATCTCTGAGGGACGACGGCTTCCTCCAGGTACGATTCGAAGCAGTCCAGCCAGTGTTTGAAGTCGTTGGCTGAGTTTGGTGCCTGTGGGTTTAGATCCAGGTATGGTGGTTTCAAGGCTTGCAGCCAAGCCGGCTGGTGTGGCCCGTTGTCTGGAGGCTGCTGTTGCTGTGCTGCTGGGTGAGCTCCTTGCTGTTGCTGTTCATTATCAGACATCTTTAAAATTTAGTCAATAAAATTGATATGCCTATCAATTAGTCCAATAAAAGGCGACGAGTTAAGAACGTAACTGAAGGTTTACCACATAGATTTTGATCAATTTTGTATACACTTAATTTTTGCAAAGGAATTTTGAAAAAAAGAATGATTGTGGCCCAGAAATTGAGTGGGCTTAGCGCCCATTTTGCGGCGCTAGAGGGCATTGCGCTGGACTTATAGCCGGTTTTGAAATTGACTAGGGCCCAACATCGGCGTTACACCGGTAGCGCTGCGCCGGCACCGATGACGTCATCGGTGTGCGCAGCGTCCCGGTTGCCGTGGTGACGGGCCCCAGCGCCGAAATTCAGTTGCGGCCGCCTCGCCCGTGGCAGCCGCAACTAAGACTCTGGCAACAGAGTCTTACACGACTTTGCGCCGGCGCATAAAGGTGGAGCGGCGGCCGGCCGCTTTCCCGCCGGCCGCCTGCCTGCACCTCCCTCCCCGGACTCCCCCACCCCCCCCCCCCCGCGGAACAGATGCTTCTCGGCTGCGAGCCCGGCACTTCCCCGAGGTGCCGGGCTCATTTTTGTGGCGATTTAACCGGCCAGTGGGCGGGTGCAGGCAGCTCCTCCTTAACTGAAGGAGGAGGCCTGCACTTCCCAAGCCTGCCGCACCGCATCGGGCGCCGCAGCGCCGGAATAGCGCCGCAATGCGGCACGTAGCGCCAGTTTTCAGGCGCAAACAGCCTTCAGTAGCGCCGGCAGCCGTTTGGGCGCGGCGCTACTGAATTTTTGGCGCGCACAGCGCGACTTAGCACCGGCACTAAATTTCCGGCGTTAAGCCCCGGCGCAGCGCAAACTCAATTTCTAGGCCTTAATGTTTAAGTTCTCCTCTGCTTTATTGGTGTCATTTGCTTGCATTTCTTAGCTACAGAGTTGTGATTTTGTTCAATATGAAATCTGTCTCAATTTGACACCAAAATCTGACACAGGAAATATGAATGACAAACAGGGAGTGCATGTCATTGTACCATATGTAGAATACTACATAATAGTCTAGGAATGGTGTACATTTTTTGTAGTATTTTCCTTTTTTCACTTCCCAAATACTGGTCGTTTTGCTATGTCAGGCAAGTCCAGGCCAAGAACATTTCCAACCCATTAAGAAGTGATCTTGAATGACAGGACACTAGACTCACCCTAGCTATTGTTCTTCACTTCGTCAAAACATGGCCATGACATGTGAAATTCACCTCCTGCAGTGAGCTAAAATGTAAACGTCAGTTGAGATGAGGATTAAAACATGGCTCTCCTAACTGTGGCTCAGTGGGTAGCACTCTCGCCTCCAGAGTCAAGAAGGTTGTGGGTTCAAATCCCAGCACAAAAATCTAGGCTGACACTCCAGTGCTGCAGTGTCGGAGGTGCTGTCTTTTGGATGAGATGTTAACCCGCGGCCCTATCTGCTCTCTCAGGTAGAGTAGATGTCAAAGATCCCATGACACTATTTCGAAGAGAAGCAGGGGTGTTATCCCCGGTGTCCTGGCCAACATTTATCCCTTCATCATCACCAAACAAACAGATTATCTGGTCGTTATCACATTGCTGTTTGTGGGAGCTTGCTGTGTGTAAATTGGTTCCCGCATTACAATAGTGACTACGCTTCAGAAAGTAATCACTGTAAATTGGCTGTAAAGAGCTTCGGGATGTCCTGAGGTTGTAAAAGGTGCTATATAAATGCAAAATCTTTCTTTTTTTTAACTGGGATTCCCAATGCTGTACATCATGTACTCATCTCTTCCAATACGACAGCTTTCTGATGTAGGGAGGGGCAAAGCCTAGAGTTTTTGATCAGCTGTACTGCGTGTCAGTTGTTTCCCGGTGCTCCGCACATTAAACACTTTGTAATGCGAGGTGTTTTTATTGTTCAGTAAGTGGAAATGAGTCAGGATCTGAGGGCCTCAGGCCATAGGACCATTGGGATTTGAAACCTTTGGGTGCTGGTTGTTAGAGATGAGCAGCTGCTGCCTCTTATAAGCTGCTGTTTCAACCAATTACTGAAAATTCACTGACAAAGTGTACTCATGGCTGGAAATTAATGGAAAGAACAATCAATTGGAAGTAATGAAACTTCTAGCAACATGGCAAAATGTTCCAAGTTATCTGGTATATTATTAGCATCTCCAGTAATAGGTATAATACGAATGAGCAAATAGGGCCATTTCGATATGTTGTAGAATGATGCACTAAAATATTTTGCATTGTCCTTTTCTGTAAGGATGTGATGCTTTCATTCCCAAGTTATTTGCTCTCCTTTTTTCCCTAATGTAAACCAAGTGTGGCCTATGAAACAGGGGAGTTGCTGTAAACTGGCTGTTGGAAAGTGTGGAAGAGTGCCTGGTGATAGCTGTTTTCCATAGGATTACTTAGGATCTACAGCACAGAAACAGGCCATTTGGCCCAACCAGTCCATGCTGGCATTTATGTTCCATTCGAGCCTCCTCCCGTCTTTCCTCATCTAACTCTATCAGCATAACCCTCTATTCCCTTCTCCCTATCCTCTGGGGGGCGGGGGGGGGTGGGGTGGGGTGGGCGGGGGTGTTAGCTATTAGCTTGGCATTTTCCCACGGGGATAGATCTGGGATCATAAAATCTGTGCCGTGCAAAATTTTTGGCATGTAGAGCAACATAAATGACTTGGGAGATGAATTGGGGAGTTGTGGTGGGGGGTCCATATAATCCAGCTTCCCCCCCAACCCCCGCAATTGGATACAATCATGGCAGAAATTAGGACAAAACCAGGAGGTGAGTACTACCACTGAGTTTCTGCACAAAGCTGAATTCCTGTACACTGCCGCTGGCCGCCTCTTTCCTGCACACTGCATGTAAATGCCGCTGGGAGAAGCAGGGCCGAGCCTGGCTTGGCCTGGACGCCTGTCCCATTCTCTAACCTGGACATCCTGGTGACAGGGGGTGGTCGGCTCGGGGCAGCAGTGATAATGGCTCTGAAGTACTCAAATGGAGGGAGAGGGCCTGCTCGAGGCCTCCTCTCCATGGAAATCAGCCCAACAAACTTCCTTTTTAGGGCCTGGTCTCAGGATTGAAGTACAAAATACTCAGCAATGCAGCATCAATTTGAATCTAAGGTGTTTGCGATTGCATTTGTTTTCTAAATGATAAATTAATTATCTGCTATACATATATACAAGGATTGAGTCCACGTCAGACATCATACTTCAAAATGTAATTCTTTGCAAAACAAGATAGTTACTTCCCGTTCATTTTTGATCTTGGTGAAGAGCCAGGGATTTACAAACAGCTGAAAATCTACAGAGAAACAATAACCTCTTCTTGACTTTGGGATACTATAACATCGACAGCTTGTACCTTTAATATCCCAAGACACTTCAAAGAGGAGCAATCAGGCAAAATTGGACACTCAGAAAGAGCTATTAAGAGGGGTGGTCAAATTCTTGGTCAAAGAGATGGGTTTTAAGGAATAGAGGGAGTTGGAGAGGCAGAGGGTTATAGGAAGGGAATTCCAGAGTGTACAGACTATATGGGCTGGATTTTGTCAATGGGGAGCTTTTGGAGGCGGGACTCCCACTTTTTGGGTTGTAGTCCCGCCTCCATCGACTTGTGGCCAACCCACGCTATTTTCCCTTGATTGACCTTGTTAAGCCCGCCCAGCGGGCTCAGCAGGCCAATTAAGGGACACCTGGTTACTGGTGACATCAGTGATTGACATTTCATCTGTCAAGAGCTTTTGACAGATGAAAAATCAGCGTTTGACAGCTCTGTGAAGCTGTCAAACACTGACAATCTGTCTTCTAACTTGAGTCCTTGTACTCAGACTCAGTTAGAGAGCTCTCCAGACCAGAAAGCAGAGGCTGCAGCTTTCAACAGTTCAGTGGCCATTCTGCTTTCTGTGCCGGTGAGCTGAGGGACTCCCGAGAACTGAAGGGAGGAAGACTGCAGGAGAAAGTAAAGGTAAGTAAAACTTATTAAAACACTTTACACTTACCTCACACACTTACCTCTGCACACATGCACCCATCACTCACCTGCACAATGGAATCTCGACCCCTCCAACGCCTGCAGACCGACGGTCTGCCTCGCTAGCTTGGCGTGGTTCGGAGCCGTCGGATAGCCCACACTTCAAGGCTAAAAATAGGGATTAGGCAAAAAACTGCCTATTAACTATCTGTTAACAGGCAGTTAATTGGCACTAATCCCCTTCCCGCCTCGGGGAGGTGGCTCCCAGTACAGGTCGGGTACCCACCTCCTGGGACATTGGCACAGAGGCGGGTTGGGGGCGGGATGGGTTCCTGCCCCCCGATTCTGCAATTTTCCCACCACTCCCGCCTCCAAACCCGCCTCCTCGGGGCTTGGAAAATCGAGCCCTATGGCTCCAGGCATGGCCACCAACGGTGGAGCAAAATGAGAGGAGGGTGCACAAAAGGCCAGAGTCAGAGCGGAGGAGGTTTTGAAGAGAAATACGCCTGCCACTAATCTCATGATGTAATTATTTACAGCAATTAGGCTTTGTGGCCTTAAAGTGTCATGACCCCCTTTACAATATTGTATATGACATACATCACAATATTGTCTGCAGTGGCTCAGTTGCCAGCACCCTCGCCTCTGTGTCAGAAAGTTGTGTGTTCAAGTCCTACTCCAGAGACTTGAGCACAACAATCTAGGCTGACAGTCCAGTGCAGTACTGACGGAGTGCTGCACTGTCGGAGGTGCCGTCATTCAGATGAGACGGTAAACCTCTCGTCTGCTCTCTCAGGTGGACGTAAAATATCCCATGGCACTATTTTGAAGAAGAGCAGGGGAGTTATCCCCGGTGTCCTGGCCTATATTTATCCCTCAGTCAACGTCACTAAAATACAGATTAATTGGTCACTATCACATTGCTGTTTGTGGGAGCTTGTTGTGCACAAATTGGCTTGACGCGTTTCCTACATTACAACAGTGACTACACTCCAAAAATACTTCATTGGCTGTAAAGCGCTATGGGGCATCCTGAGGTTGTGAAAGGTGCTATATAAATGCAAGTCTTCCTTTTCTTTATTGCACATAGCATACTGCTGTGCTTGTAAAATGGCATATTCTGTAGATCAACAAGGGCAGACGTCAACGACGAAGTCGAACACCGCCTTCAGTGTGCCAGTGCAGCCTTTGGTCGCCTGAGGAAAAGAGTGTTTGAAGACCAGGACCTCAAACCCGGCACCAAGCTCATGGTCTACAGAGCAGTGGTGATACCCGCCCTCCTGTATGTCTCAGAGACATGGACCATTTACAGCAGGCACCTCAAAGCACTAGAGAGGTACCACCAATGCTGCCTCCGCAAGATCCTGCAAATTCATTGGCAGGATAGGTGTACCAATGTCAGTGTTCTCGCTCACGTCAACATCCTCAGCATCGAAGCTTTGACCATGCTCGATCAGCTCCGATGGATGGGTCACATCATCCGCATGCCCAATAAGAGACTCGCAAAACAAGCGCTCTACTAAAAAAATTCAACATCCCCACGACACCTGGGAATCCCTGGCCCAAGACCGCACAAAGTGGAGGCGAAGCATCCGGGAAGGCGCCGAACACCTCGAGTCTCTTCGCCGGGAGCAAGCGGAAGCCAAGCACAAACAGCGGAAGGAGCGCACGTCAACCCAAGCACCCCACCCACCCGCCCCTTCAACCACCGTCTGCCCCACCTGTGACAGAGACTGTAGGTCCCGCATTGGACTCATCAGTCACCTGAGAACTGATTTCTAGTGTGGAAGCAAGTCATCCTCAGTTCCGAGGGACTGCCTAAGAAGAAGAAGGTTCTGTAACTTAGCACAAACAATGGCTTGGGACATATTTTTGAAAATTACAAGGTGGATACACAACAGTAACATTTATTAATCTTAAAGGAGTCACATAGTGAAAACATATTGAACCATTTGCTCCTCAGCAAATTGCACTTATATCGCATAATAAAAATGTCCCAAAGTGATTCATAGACTCAATAAATAACTGGAAACTGAAAAATGAAGCAACAAGGATTAGAGCGGTGACTAAAGGCAAAATCAAAGAGTTAGGTTTTGAGGAGGTTTTGTAGGACAGGACAGAGGGAGCTAGATGGAGGGGCTTAGACGTCATGATCCAGTTTGTAGAGCTGAAAAGGCTGAAGGCTTCGCAGACAAGATTGGAGTGGAGAAGAGTAAGGGGTGATCTAATTGAGGTGTTTAAGATGACTAAAGGAGTTGATAGGTAGATGGAGAGAAACTATTTCTCTGGTGGGAGAGTCTAGAACAAGGGGGCATAACCATAAAGTTAGAGTTAGTCTGTTCAGGGGTGATATCGAAAAGCACTTCTTCACACAAATGCTAGTGGAAATCTGGAACTCTCTCCTGCTAAAAGCTGTTGAGGCTAGGTCAATTGAAAATGTCAAAACTGAGATTGATAGATTTTTGTTAGGCAAGGGTATTAAGGGTTACAGAACCAAGGTGGGCGGATGGAGTTAAGATACAGATCAGCCACGATCTCATTGAATGGTGGAAGAGGTTCGAGGGGCCGAATGGCCTATTCCTGTTCTTACATTCCTAGAGGGGGGGTGGAAATTTAAAGATGGCCAGAGTCAGGACAGCTGAGGGGAAAGAAAGAAAAGAATAGAAAAGAAAATAACTTGCAATTATATAGCATTTCATCACATCCCAAAGTGCTTCAGAGCCAATGAATTACTTTTGAAGTGTAGTTACTATTATGTAGGCAAAGAGTAAATAAGATGAATGGCCAGTTAATTTGTTACACTCTAGTGTCGACTGAGGGAGGAATGTTGACCAAGAAACTGAGAGAAATGCCTGCTCTTCTTTAAATAGTATCATGGGATCTTTTATGCCGACTTGAACAGGCAGAAAGGGCCTTGGTTCAACATCTTACCTTAAAGGCAGCACCACTGCCATTGCAGCATTGCCTCCAGTCTGGAATAGGACTTTAACTGGCAGCCTCTGACTCAAAAGCAAGAATACTACCAACTAAGCCAAACTGAAATTTGGAAAAATAGGGTGAAATGAGGTTGCAGAGGTCGGAAAGTGCAGGGCCATGGAGGGAACTGTAGATGAGGACAAGGATTTGGAAATTGACTTGCGAGTTGACAGTGAGTCAGAGAAGGCTGTTGAACACAGGCCTAATAGATCATTGAGACGGAATGCGGGATAGGATATGGGTGGTGGAGAATGGGGCGAGTAATAATTTGCAAAGAACAGAACAGGGGAGTCTGGTAAGTTTTACTACGTTAAAGGCGCTCTATAAATACAAGTTGTTGTTGTTATGTGCTGGTAGGAACCAATCTACAGCAATGTCAAAGACGTAGGCCACAAAGAAGAGACAGTGGAGAAGGATGGAGTGGTTGAATGTGTTCAATGCCATCAAGAAGTCAAGAAGGATGAGGAGGGGTAGCGCACCACAAGCTTTCACATGGAACTTCTGTTATGAGTGCAAGTATACTTATCCTGCTGTCTGTATATATCGTGCTTTGATCTGTTTTATTTATAAATGTGGCTTTTAAATATACAGAATTGTGCACTTTGCATGTCAGACATTGATCATTTGGTAGCAATCTTGCCTCTGAGTTAGAAGGTTATCGGCTTAAGTCCCACGCCAGAGAATTGAGCACAAAATCTAGGCTGATGCTCCAGTGCACTACTGAAGGAGTGCTGCACTGTCGGAGGTGCCACCCTTTGAATGAAACGTTAAACTAAGGTCTGCCCTCTCAGGTGGACGTAAAAGATCTCACAGCGCTATTTTGAAGAAGAGCGGGGAAGTTCTCCCAGTGCCCTGGCCAATATTTATCCCTCAACCAACATCACTAAAACAGATATATCATTATCATGTTGCTGTTTGTGGGATCTTGCTGTGCGCAATTTGGCTGCTGCATTTCCCACATTACAACAGTGACTACACTTCAAAAGTACTTAATTGACAGTGAAGCGCTTTGTGACTCCCTGAGGTCATTAAAGGAGCTATATCAATGCAAATCTTTTTTTTACCTTATTCTTCAGACTGCCAATAGATCTTGTGACCGCAATAACCTACATACAGCTTAAACAATTTAAATTCCAAAGTTCAGTAAACAGTTTGGCAAGGGCATTCTTTATAGATTTTATTGCTCGTATCATAAATCATATCAAGTGAGATGTGGATCTGGATAAAATAGCCCCCGAAACTATGACTTGCTCTACTCAATACAATGCATGTGAACGCTTTTTGTCAAATACGTTATATACTCAAATGAATATGTTTATTTTTTATTGCGATAAAAATTAATTAATCTTAGTTGTGCTTACAATTAGTCCTGTACTACCAAATAGCTGATTATCCATGTACAAAATGTACCCTAACTATAATTGTGAATTTATGATCCAGTAGCACAAATGATCGATTGGATGACTCCTGGTCAGAAGGTCACAAGTATGAGCTCCCGTGACTGATGGTCCCTTCAACCTCACTTGCTCAGTAGAGTCACTTCATCAGTGAGTTCCTGCTGAGCTACTGGATAGCATGCCACGCAATGAGGTTGGCACTTAATGCTCTCAGGCTCACTTTGAATGGGCAACAAAATGCTGCCCTTGCTGATGTTGCCCACATCCCAAGAACAACTATGTGAAAAAGTAACATAAGAACATAAGAATTAGGAGCAGGAGTAGGTCGTATGCTACCGGGAACAGTAGGATAGTAGTTATATCACTGGGCTAGTAATCCAGAGGCCTGAACTAATGATCCGGAGATGTGAGTTCAAATCCCACCACGGCAGCTGGGGAATTTAAATTCAGTTAATTGAAAGCTAGTATCAATAATGGTGACCATGAAACTATCGAATTGTCGTAAAAATCCATCTGGTTAATAATGTCCTTTAGGGAAAGAAATCTGCCATGCTTACCTGGTCTGGCCTATATGTGACTCCAGACTCACAGCAATGTGGTTGACTCTTAACAGCCCTCTGAAATGGCCGAGCAAGCCACTCAGTTGTAACAAACCGCTACGAAATGCAATAATAAGAATAAAACCGGATGGACCACTCGGCATTGACCTAGGCACCGGCTTCGGACACGAAAATGGCACATCCAGCCCATTCGACCCCGCAAAGTCATCCTCACTAACATCTGGAGAATTGTGCCAAAATTGGGAGAGCTGTCTCACAGACATAGTCATACTCACAGAATCATACCTTTCAGCCAATGTCCCAGACTCCTCCATTACCATCCCTGGGTATGACCTGCCCCACCGGCAGGACAGACCCACCAGAGGTGGCGGCACAGTGGTATACAGTCGGGAGGGAGTGGCCCTGGGAGTCCTCAACATTGAGTCCGGATCCCATGAAGTCTCATGGTTTCAGGTCAAACATGGGCAAGGAACCTGTTAAGTCCGTGAATGATTGAGACACGGACTAGCAGGAGAGAAACAAACAAGTCTTTGCTGGTGAAAGGCATAAACGAATCTAGACAACAGAGGCTCTCTAGCGCCTTTTATCCAGGGGTGGTCTCTGCTGGTACTGCAGTCTGAGACCAGTTATTCTCTTAAAGGTACATACACAACAATTCCTCCCCTTTTAGATAAACAGTACATAACATTCATTTAACAACTAATGATAACGAATTACAATCACAATTACTGTTGCTAGATACATTGGTTAAGTTTAAGCAATTATAAGTTCAGTCTTTGAGGAGGCTTCCTAATTCTGTCTGGATAACACCTCTTTGGAGTATCAGGTTCTTCTGGCAATGTTGAGTCGGAATCAATGTCGTTGTTTGGTTCATCTGCTTCCAATATTACCGGTTCTGCGGTAGCTGCAATTGGAACGTCGATTTCATTACCAGGTGTATCAGATCGTGGTGTGGAGTTGACGTTTTCCAGTGACTCTAGAATCTGGTCAGCATGGCGTCTTACAATGCTCTCCCCAACGTCCACGGTATACATGAGAGGTCCTTGTCGTGTACAAATCGTTCCTGGCTGCCATTTCTCAGTGCGGTAGTCCCGGGCCAAAACTGGTTGACCTATCTTAAAACTCCTGGTCAGCCTTTCATTCATATTCTGAAACTGCCTGTTCTCCACATCTCTTCGGACGTTTGGCTTAACCAAATCCAAGCGGCATTGTAGTCTTTGATTGAAGAACATCATGGCTGGAGTTTGGTTGGTAACCGCATGTGTCGCATTCCGGTAGGCAAACAAGATGTTGTCCACCTTGTGTTGTAGGGGTATATCTTCATTACACATTGCCTTGATAGCCTTCTTGAATGTTTGGACAAACCTCTCGGCCAATCCATTAGTGGCTGGATGATATGGGGCAGATGTGTAATGCTTAACACCATTGTTCTTTAAGAACCTCCGGAACTCTTCAGACACAAAGTGTGGTCCATTGTCAGAGCAAATCTGTTCAGGCAGCCCATTCCTGGTGAATATGGTTCGTAAAACTGCGATAGTTTTTTCCGTGGTGGTTGAGGACATTTTTATTACCTCTGGCCACTTTGAATGTGCATCCACCGCAATTAAAAACATCGAGTCCATGAAGGGACCAGCAAAATCAATGTGCAGCCTTTGCCATGGAGATGAGGGCCACTCCCATGGATGCAGAGGAGCTTGTGGTGGGGCGTTTTGGACCTTCTGGCATCCTGCACAGCTCTTGGTCATCTCTTCGATTTCTCTATCGATTCCCGGCCACCACACAAACGCTCTGGCTAAGCTCTTCATTTTTACCCCACCCAGATGACCCTCATGAAGCTCATTGAGCACTCTATCCGTCAACTTAGGTGGAATTACTACTCTGGATCCACACATCAAGGTTCCTCTGCACACTGACAGCTGTTCTCTTCTTGACGAAAATGCTGGCAGCAGTGGTTCGCCATGTGCTGGCCATCCCATCACCGTTAAATCATAGACCCGTGATAGTGTCAGGTCATTCCGTGTTTCCTTTTCTATGTTTGCATTCGTCACAGGGAGACATTCGACTGTGGTCGAGTGGAATAACTCCATTGGATCCACTGCAAGGTCTTCTTCTTCCACCGTCGGCAACGGTAGACGTGACAATCCATCAGCATTTCCATGCTGTTTAGTTCCCCTGTACTCGATGTCATATTGGTGTGCCCCTAGGAAAAGGGACCATCTCTGCAGCCGTTGTGCTGTCATTATCGGTACGCCCTTCTGAAGGTTGAAAATGGAGACAAGAGGTTGATGATCGGTTAGTAGAGTAAATTTTTGACCGTGCAGATAGTAATTGAACTTCTTCACCCCCCACACTAGGCTGAGGGCCTCTCTGTCAATCTGGGCGTAGTTACGCTCGGCAGAAGTTAACGAGCGTGACGCAAAAGCTATCGGCCTCTCCAAACCATCAAGAAATGTATGTGACAGTACCGCCCCAATGCCGTAGGGAGACGCATCACACGCCAGCCTGATTGGCAGTGCTGGGCTGTAGTGAGCCAATACTTCCTTCGAAGTGATTAAGTCCTTACTCTTCTGAAAAGCACGTTTACAATCATCGCTCCATTTCCATGCTACCCCCGTTCGTAGCAGGGTGTTCAGTGGATGCAGAATTGTCGACAAATTCGGCAAAAACTTATAATAGTAATTCACCAACCCGAGGAATGACCTCAGTTGCGACACATTTTCAGGCGCTGGGGCCTTAACAACCACTTCAATTTTGTCAGGGGACTTATGTAACCCCTCTTCATCAATCACGTGGCCACAATACGATATCTGTTTCTTAAAAAATTCGCACTTGGGGCGGTTGGCTCGCAGCCCATGTTCCCGTAGTCTAGTGAGCACCTGTTCTAGGTTGTTAAGGTGTTCACTGTCATCTTCACCTGTTACAAGGATGTCGTCCAAGTAACACTGAGTCCCCGGAATCCCTTGCAGGACTTGTTCCATCGCTCTTTGCCATATCGCCGGAGCCGATGCTACTCCGAATACCAATCGATGATACTGGTAAAGACCTTTGTGAGTGTTTATCGTGAGATACTTCCTAGAGGACTCTTCAACCTCCATCTGCAAATATGCTTGTGCTAGGTCAATTTTTGTAAAACGCTTCCCTCCAGACAGTGAGGCGAAGATGTCTTCTATCCTTGGAAGAGGATATTGTACTGTGTGAAGAACAGGGTTCACCGTCACCTTGAAATCCCCACAGATGCGAATCTTCCTTGGCTCTCCGGACTTATTGCTTAATGTTTTCTTCATGACAGGAACGATGGGTGTCGCCCACTCGCTCCAGTCGACCTTAGACAACACGCCCGCCTTCTCCAGATTCTCCAGCTCTGCCTCGACGGCTGGACGAATTGCATATGGTACCGGTCTCGCTTTGAAAAACTTGGGAACTGCATTCTCTTCTATTTTTAACGAGGCGGTTACGCCTTTAAGCGTGCCCAGTTCTTGTTGAAATACCTCTTTGGCGTTAGCTAAGATTGTTGACAATCGTCCAGGAGTGACGTCTTCATCTTTTTTACCGTCCACCGTCATTGCATGAATGGAATGCCAATCTAAGTTTATCTTCCTGATCCATTCCCGTCCCAACGGTGGTCCACCATTTGGCAGTATGTAGAGATACAATTTCCGTATTTTCTTGCCATTGTATTCGACAGGCACCCTTATTTTTCCTCTGGGGTATACTTTTTGCCCCGTATACGTCGTCAAGATGATGGATGTCTCTCTCAAGTGTATGTGTGAAAATAGCCGCTCATAGTCTCGTCGATTCATGACGGTTAGCGCTGATCCCGTATCCAATTCCATTTTAACTTGGGACCCTGCTATCGTGAGGGTGACCCAAATGGTTCGGTGATCCTCTTTTGCGATTACATTGTGAAGTTTGAGACAGCTTAATCTCCTGTTCTCGGATTCACTATCGCTCATCTGGTCTTCGGAACTACTGTCCGTCATCTTTTGTACTTTCTTGTACGGTTCCTTAGTAGCCTTTTTGTTTTCGCTGGTCTTCTTCCCAGACCTACAAACTCGTGCAATGTGTCCAATCTTCCCGCATTGTCTGCATATTTTGTCTTTGGACCAGCAGTCCTTCTGGTCATGGTTAGTTCTGCCGCAGCGATAACATTTTGTAAATCCCCGTGTCATTTCGTGGGTGCCGTATTCCTGTGGTTTTTGTTGAATTTCTGCAGCTCCCCTGGCTGCTGCTTCATACGATACTGCCACGCTGAAAGCCTTATCTAGCATCAGCTCTTTTTCTGCGAGTAACTTCTTCTGTGATCCTTCACTCAGGAGTCCACAGACAAATTTGTCCCGTAGGGTATCTGCCAGTCCTGCTCTGAACTGGCAGTGCTTTGATAGCTTGCGTAGTTCCGTAAGATACTCAGCATTGCTCTCATCTTTGCGCTGAGTTCTCCTGTGGAATTTAAATCTTTCTGCTATCAACAGCGGTGCAGGGTTTAGGTGTTCCTGTAGAACAGCAACAATTTCATTAAAACTCTTCGCCTTCGGTTTGGCTGGAGTAATCAGATCCCGCAATAGGCCGTACGTTCTAGCGCCCATTACGTTTAGCAATATTGATGCCTTTTTCCCCTCCGCTATTTCATTTGCCTCGAAATATACCTCGACTCTTTCCACATACGTGGTCCAGTCCTCTAATGTATTATCAAGAGCGGTGATACAGCCAGTCTTCGGCATCTTGCAAATCTAAAATGGCGCCTCCCGCGCTTTGCCTTCTTCCCCGATTTAACAAAATGGCGCCTCCCGCGCTTTGTCTTCTACCCCGCTGTTGTTAGCGCTGCTTTCCACGGTTTCCTGTGCGTTAAATATTAATTCATTTTCTTTTATTATCTTCCCGTCGTGGAGCGGACCCTCTGGGACACTTCCCTCCCTCTTCTGAGGTCCGAACGCTGCCCAGCTTTGAAACACCGGCCGCGCCCTGTGTGCTCCACCCTCTCTCTCTCTCCTTGCTTCCCGACTCGCTGCCCGGCCCCGTTGAAAGGCCACCCGATTGAGCTTCAGCCCGCCGCAGCCCAGGAAGGATCAGAGCACTACCTGCCACCAGCCCGATTAGCTGGGAAACCACGGACCGAGGAACCCAGCCTGGCTCTGGACAGTCTCTCCTGCAAGTTTTGAACTCGATGATTGACGGTCGACGCCCGTTTCTCGAGTTTCAATGGCCTATTTTTTTTTTTTCTTTCTTCTGGCTCCGACCTTCAACAACGTCGTCGGAGCTGCTGCTGAGTTGCAGGTAAGTTTGTTTCTAACTCGTCGCCAGTGTTAAGTCCGTGAATGATTGAGACACGGACTAGCAGGAGAGAAACAAACAAGTCTTTACTGGTGAAAGGCATAAATGAATCTAGACAACAGAGGCTCTCTAGCGCCTTTTATCCAGGGGTGGTCACTGCCGGTACTGCAGTCTGAGACCAGTTATTCTCTTAAAGGTACATACAAAACAGAACCTCCTGCTGATTACCACCTACCGCCCTCCCTCAGCTGATGAATCAGTACTCCACCATGTTGAACACCACTTTGAAGAAGCACTGAGGGTAGCAATGGCACAAAATGTACTCTGGGTGTGGGGACTTCAATGTCCATCACTAAGAGTGGCTCGGCAGCACCACTACTGACCGAGCTGGCCGAGTCCTGAAGGAGATAGTTACCACTCTGGGCCTGCGACAGGTGGTGAGAGAACGAACACGAGGAAAAAACATACATGGCCTTGTCCTCACCAATCTACCTGTCACAGATGCATCTGTCCATGACAGCATTGGTAGCAGTGACCACCGCACAGTCATTGTGGAGACGAAGTCCCGTCTTCACACTGAGAACACCCTCCATCGTGTTGTGTGGCACTACCACAGTGCTAAATGGGATAGATTCAGAACAGATCTAGCAGCTCAAAACTGGGCATCCATGAGGTGCTGTGGGCCATCAGCAGCAGCAGAATTGTATTCCACCATCATCTGTAACCTAATGGCCTGGCATATCCCTCACTCTACCATTACCATCAAGCCAGGGGACTACATGCATGTTAAACAGCAGAAGCAGCATGCTATAGACAGAGCTAAGTGATCCCACAATCAACGGATCAGATCAAAGCTCTGCAGTCCTGCCACATCCAGTCATGAATGGTGGTGGACCATTAAACAACTAGTGGGAGGAGGAGGCTCCATGAATATCCCCATCCTCAATGATGGCGGAGCCCTGCACGTGAGTGCAAAAGACAAGGCTGAAGCGTTTGCAACCATCTTCAGCCAGAAGTGCCGAGTGGATAATCCATCTCGGCTTCCTCCTGAGGTCCCGACCATCACAGAAGCCAGTCTTCAGCCAATTCAATTCATGCCACGCAATATCAAGAAATGGCTGAGCGCACTGGATACAGCAAAGGCTATGGGCCCCGATAACATCCCAGCTATTGTGCTGAGGACTTGTGCTCCACTACTAGCCGCCCCTCTAGCCAAGTTGTTCCAGTACAGCTACAACACTGGCATCTACCCAACAATGTGGAAAACTGCCCAGGTATGTCCTGCCCACAAAAAGCAGGACAAATCCAATCCGGCCAATTACCGCCTCATCAGTCTACTCTCAATCATCAGCAAAGTGATGGAAGGTGTCGTCGACAGTGCTATCAAGCGACACTTACTCACCAACAACCTTCTCACCAATGCTCAATTTGGGTTCCACCAGGACCACTCAGCTCCAGACCTCATTACAGCCTTGGTCCAAACATGGACAAAAGAGCTGAATTCCAGAGGTGAGGTGAGAGTGACTGCCCTTGACATCAAGGCAGCATTTGATCGAGTGTGGCATCAAGGAGCCCTAGTAAAACTGAAGTCAATGGGAATCAGGGGGAAAACGCTCCACTGGCTGGAGTCATACCTAGCACAAAGGAAGATAGTTGTGGTTGTTGGAGGTCAATCATCTCAGCCCCAGGATATCGCTGCAGGAGTTCCTCAAGATAGTGTCCTAGGCCCAACCATCTTCAGCTGCTTCATCAATGACCTTCACTCCATCATAAGGTCAGAAATGGGGATGTTCGCTGATGATTGCACAGTGTTCAGTTCCATTAGCAATTCCTCAGATAATGAAGCAGTCTATGCCCACATGTAGCAAGACCTAGATGTCATTCAGGCTTGGACTGATAAGTGGCAAGTAACATACATGCCACACAAGTGCCAGGAAATGACTATTTCCAACAAGCAAGAGTCGAACCACTGCCCCTTGACATTCAACAGTATTACCATCACCGAATACCCCACCATCAACATCCTGGGGGTCACCATTGACCAGAAACTTAACTGGACCAGTCACATAAATACTGTGGCGACAAGGGCTGGTCAGAGGCTGGATATTCTGTGGCAAGTGTCTCACCTCCTTACTCCCCAAAGCCTTTCCACCATCTACAGGGCACAAGTCAGAAGTGTGATGGAATTCTCTCCACTTGCCTGGATGAGTGCAGCTCCAACAACACTCAAGAAGCTCAACACCATCCAGGACAAAGCAGCCCGCTTGATTGGCACCTCATCCACCACCTTAAACATTCACTCCCTGCACCACCTGTGCACCGTGGCTGCAGTGTGCACCATCTACAAGATGCACTGCAGCAACTTGCCAAGGCTTCTTCGACAGCACCTCCCACATTCACGACCTCTTCCACCTAGAAGGACAAGGGCAGCAGGCGGATGGGTACACCGTCACCTGCAAGTTCCCCTCCAAGTTACACAGCATCCTGACTTGGAACTATATCGACGTTCCTTCATCGTCGCTGGGTCAAAATCCTGGAACTCCCTCCCTAACAGCACTGTGGGAGTACCTTCACAACATGGACTGCAATGGTTCAAGAAGGCGACTCACCACCACCTTCTCAAGGGCAATTAGGATGGGCAATAAATGCTGGCCTTTCCAATGACGCCCATATCCTATGAACGAATGTTTAAAAAATATAGCCCTTTGAGCCTGCTCCGCCATTCAATAAGCTCATGACTGATCTTTGCTCTCAACTCCACCTTCCTGCCCAATCCCCATATCCCTTCATTCACCCGGAGTCCGAAAATCTATCAATCTCAGCCTTGAATATACTCAACGACTGAGCATCCACAGCCCTTTCGGGTAGAAAATTCCAAAGACCTGTAATATTTACCTGTATTATTTTGTATCTACTCTGGCACCAAAATTGGTTTTACCTTGGCTCATATACCAGAAAACAGTGTCCTCAGGCAGAATTTTTAACTTTACTGTTTTCTATTTGAAATTCGTCAATAATTTAAAATGGAAAGATAAAAGAAAGGCCATTTGTTGCATAATTTGAGCAAAATTGTGTTCCAGAGCACACCACCCAAAACTAGATTTGTTGAGGGTAACTTTTCGAGTACACTGCCCCCAATTTTCAGGTACGAGCTGGTGATGGGCAAGGCTCCCTGCCGCCTGCGTATGCACGGAAAATTACCCAGTCAGTTTTTTGGCTGTATTGGTTTCCTACCAAAAATCTGAAGAGGTCTGTTGCATAATTGGCCCAAATCTGCCATATACTGAATGCCTGGCCACTGAAAATGAAACGGAAATCCCTGTTAGCCAATCACGGAACACTACCGATGCAGGCTGTGCAGTCACCTTTGACCTAGTTGGAACCGCCTTCCATTAGGAGGAGGCCACACAAGGGCATGCGGAGGGTGAAAAATAAGGGCTGTAGGCAGAAAAAAGCTAAACGGGCTGTGGAGACAATCAAATGCCACTTACCGCCATACTCAGCTTTTGTTTGTGTATAGCTGAGTTGGTTCTTAATCAGAACTTTCTGTGCCTCAGGTAAGTTTCTGGGATTTAATAATACCATTTCCATTTTCACCTACACAGCTTTGCCCAGGAAGGCTCTTTATATCAGATTGCAATTTTGCAGTAATTAGATGAAGCTGCTTGCCTATACAAGATCAATTCTCAATAAGGTGAATTCTAGATAAGAAGAATGATGTTGTTCCTGATTAGTTTGTAATAGCTTGGCCTGACTGTACGTATATGTTAATTACAGGATAACTCACAGGCTGCAGTGTGTTAAAACAGCAAAGGATTGAGATATTAGAAACTGCAGACCGTGTCACTGTCTTGAAACCAAATCCAATCTGTGTTATTCTTTATAATGCGATGGAGGTCCTGTTTTTGGCTTTTCTTTAACCGGTGCCGTGTGTCATGGTGGGTAGCAACAGATAGCACAACCTTGCAATTAGGTCATGTGATTTGATCAGACATGGTATGGTACACTGAGCTTCACCAGAAGCTGATATTGTAGGGAAGAAATATACTGGGGTCTAAATGTAACATCATTGCGCCCGTTTTATGGGGCTAAAACAGGTGCAACGATAACCAATTTAGCAGTGCAGAGGCCCACCCCCAAACTGTATGGGAGTTCAGGATACTACTAAATTGATCAGGGCTTCTTTTTGGGTCATCCTGGCGGCCACCTGAAATGAGCGCTTATTTCAGATCCGGACTCCCAAATTCGTTTGCCCTAGTCCGAACTTGCGATGCACAAGATCCAATTGTCATTGCCGGGTCCTGAGCAGCCTAAACGGAGGCCGCTCACAAAGTCCCAAAAACTTAGTGTTGAGAGTGTTTGTGGAGTCAGAAGGAGCAGGACTGCTTCAGCTGACTCCACTAAACAACTATGGGCCACTACCGGCTCAGCCTCGTCCCTCCTGATCACCTCCCCCCCTCCCCCCCAGACTTACCTCTGGGCCTCAGCACAGGACAAAATTCGCAAGGCCTTGACATGCAAACTGCATTGTGGCGCTTCATTGGCGCTCGTAGCTTGCCTGGTTTACTTTGATGAGGCCCGAGGACGAATTTACTTCAGTCCTCGGGCCTCTCTGCTTTGGCAGGTCGTTGCTGCGTGCCACCAGAATCATGCCCAGTTTAGGGTGCTAAGGATTATACTGTGTCTGTATTGTAATGTGGCTACTCGGTATATTTACTCTGGAAAGGCTTATTTCACAGTCTGTGTTATTTTCATTTCCCAATGGCGTCATTAGCATTAAACATTGTCCCTGAAAATCCATGATGGGGTATCATTTGTTGTATTGCTAAGATTTGCCCATTGAGGACCTCTGCTGCTGAACCTGAAGGACTGTATTTTTAAATTATTTTCTGATTTTTAATGTATTCTTCCGCTCTCCTTTTAGATTTCCTCCATGTCATTGGCCATTCCACAACAAAGGTGATGTGCAGACTACCCGTTCCTAGGTGCCCGTGAGTGTCGCTCTTCGTGCCACAATTGCCATGGGCTGTATTAATGCAGCCTAAGGTGACTCACCCTCCAGTTTTCTCCTCTCTACGGTGCTAGATTTTTGTTAGGCAAGGGTATTGAGGGTTACGGAACCAAGGCGGGTAGATGAAGTTAAGATGCAGATCAGCCATGATCTAATTGAATGACGGAACAGGCTCGAGGGGCTGAACGGCCTACTCCTGTTTCGATGTTCCTATGTGGAGAAGCACCAGGCTTGCCTTCTTTGTCTCTTCCTGATGTAGTGGCCAAAATCAGGATCGACGGGCACCAGCTTACATGTTTATTATCACTGAATGGTATATTAGAGCTCCAATCTGTTGGGCCATAGTGCTGACTATGTTGTGCCAGGCCAGTAGATGCAGCAGCTTACATTTAGACGAAAATAGAGTGAAAGTAATGTCAAAGATATGACATAAAAACAGAAAATGCTGGAAATACTCAGCAGGTCAGGCAGCATCTGTGGAGAGAGAAACAGAGTTAACGTTTCAGGTCGATGACCCTTCATCATCGAGGAAGGGTCATCGACCTGAAATGTTAACTCTTTCCACAGATGCTGCCTGACCTGCTGAGTATTTCCCAGCATTTTCTGTTTTTATTTCAGATTTCCAGCATCCGTATTTTGCTTTTGCATTTGTGTCAAAGATATGACTCCTGCTATGGAGACGCAGGAGGAGCAACACAAATAAAAATCCTACCATAGAAAACTTTTCATGCAGAGAATAGTGTTACTGGCTTCAGTTCATTAGTGTGAAAAGGAAATATGATTCACTTTCACATAGTCTGCTCATGAACTGTCTTCGTTTTGCACTTGTCAATTAAATCCAGTAACACATCAATGCAGGTGGGATAGCCTATATCTGTGATTAATTATTTGTTTTCACAAGATCACAAGATACTTACAGATGAAGAAGGCCATTCGGCCCATCTTAATTCATCAGAACAAACCTACATCTAGTTGTTTCTTAAATGATTCCAGGGGTTTTGACTCCATCATTCTGCCCAAAAGTCCATTCCAACTTTTAATCAGACTGCATGAATAAGAACTTCTGAATATTGTTCCGACATCTTCTATTAGTTTAAACCTGTGTCCCCTTGTCCTACTCCTGCAGTTTGATTTAAAAGAATATTCGGAGGTATCCTTCTCCATAACATTTACTGTGATATATTTCTATAAGGTCACCTCTTAGATGCCTCCTTTCCTCACAGAAAAGTTTCTTCAATCTTTCCTCATAACTCAACAACAAAAACAGTATAGCACCGTTAACGTAGTAAAGCATCACAAGGCGCTTCACAGGAACGTTACCAAGCAAAATTTGACACTGAGCCACATAAGGAGATACTAGGACAGGTGACCAAAAGCTTAATCGATGAGGTATGTTTTTAAAGAGTGTTTTAAAGGAGAAGAGAGAGGTAGAGAGACGGAGAGGCTTAGAGAAGGAATTCCAGAGCTTAGGGCCCAGGCAGCTGAAGCCACGGCCACCAATGGTGAAGCGATTAAAATTGGGGATGTGCAAGAGGCCAGAATTAGAGGAGTGTAGAGATATCGGAGGTTGTAGGGCCGGAGGAGGTTAGAGAGATAGGGAGGAGTGAGGCCATGAAGGGATTGGAAAACAAGGATGAGAATTTTAAAATCGAAGCTTTGCTGGACCAGAAGCCAATGTAGGTCAGCGAGCACAGGGGTGAGGGGTGAACGGGACTTGGTGCGAGTTAGGATACGGGCAGCAGTGTTTTGGATGAGCTCAAGTTTATAGAGGGTGCAAGGTGGGAGGCCGGGCAGGAGTGCGTTGGAATAGTCAAACCTAGAGGTAAAAAAGGCATGGATGAAGGTTTCAGCAGCAGATGAGCTGAGGCAGGGGTGGAGTCAGGCGGTGTGAAGGAAGTGGAAGTAGGCGATCTGAGTGATGTGGGGTCAGAAGCTCAGCTCAGGGTCAACTAGGATGTCAAGGTTGGGAACAGTCTGGTTTAGTCTCAGAGTGGCCAGGGAGAGTGATGGAGTCGGTTGCTATGGAACGGAACATGTGGCGGAGGCTGAAGACAATGGCTTTGTTCTCCCAATATTTAATTGGAGGAAATTTCTGCTCATCCAATATTGGATGGCGGACAAGCAGAATGATAAATCAAGGGCAGTGGAGGGATCGAGAGAGGTGGCGGTGACGTAGGACTGGGTGTCGTCAGCGTATATGTGGAGACTGACGTTGTGTCAGATGATGTCGCCTGGGGCAGTATGTAGATGAAATCAGAACTCTGACATCAGAGATCAGCATTGCGGCTCTTAGCTTCACTGCCTCTAGTGCTTGAATAGCTCCTTGTTCATAGGCAACCAGAAATGGTCACAGTACTCAAAGTGTCATCTGACCACAGCACTGTACAATTTAATTATGACTTCCTCTGACTTGTATTCTACCTTTATGTTTGTAGTTGCTGCGGTAGATTTTAGTCTTCACTCCCGAGCAGTAATCTGGCAAGGCGGATCGCTCAGCCTGTATAGCACATGCCTGACTTTCATCCCATTGATTTTAGCACGAAAATTGGGTGGGTTCCATAAAGAATGTCTGATCTACCCATCCCAGGCAGCGAAGACTCAAATTTAGCTATCTTTTGTGGGGAAAAAACTTGAGTTCTCAATACAACAATATCCTTCCGAGCAAAACATATAGAACAAAATCAATAGTAGTTATTGTTAACAATTATCTTTTTTTTATTCATTCATGGGATGTGGGCGTCGCTGGCAAGGCCAGCATTTATTGCCCATCCCTAGTTGCCCTTGAGAAGGTGGTGGTGAGCGGCCTTCTTGAACTGTTGCAGTCCGTGTAGTGAAGGTACTCCCACAGTGCTGTTAGGGAGGGAGTTCCAGGATTTTGACCCAGCGTCGATGAAGGATCGGTGATGTACTTCTAAGTCAGGATGGTGTGTGACTTGGAGGGGAACTTGCAGGTGGTGGTGTTCCCATGCGCCTGCTGCCCTTGTCCTTCTAGGTGGAAGAGATCCCGGGTTTGGGAGGTGCTGTCGAAGAGGTCTTGATGAGTTGCTGCAGTGCATCTTGTAAATGGCACACACTGCAGCCACGGTACGCCGTTGGAGGAGGGAGTGAATGTTTAAGGTGGTGGATAGGGTGCCAATCAAATGGGCTGCTTTGTCCTGGATGGTGTCCAGCTTCTTGAGTGTTGTTGGAGCTGCACTCATCCAGGCAAGTGGAAAGTATTCCATCACACTCCTGACTTGTGCCTTGTAGATGGTGGAAAGGCTTTGTGGAGTCAGGAGGTGAGACACTCGCCGCAGAATACCCAGCCTCTGACCTGCTTTTGTAGCCACAGTATTTATGTGGCTGGTCAGGTTAAGTTTCCGGTTAATGGTGACCCCCCAGGATGTTGATGGTGGGGGATTCAGCGATGGTAATGCCGTTGAATGTCAAGGGGAGAAATAAACTATTTGATGATGTTTGGGAATATATTGAACTGTTTAATCTATCTGTACTTAACTAGATCACAGCTAGGCTCTAATTGGTACAGATTTCTTCCTAATGGCAATTCTCTTTGTTTTTCCAGCAATTTCAATCTCAACTATCAAAAATCAGAGCTAACTCAAGTTTCCCCTTCTTATGATTGACTTCGATGCAGCTGCTTAAGTAATTTGTATTGATTTGCCTTCGAGTTTGACCATCACTGTCAACTTGATTTGAACAATGAACCTTCTAAACTGAGGCAGCCAATTCACTCAATCCTGTGATGACATTGTAAGTGTAGTTTGACTCTGACGTGGCAAGCACTTGCCATGCCCTTTATTGTGCCAGTTGCACATAGGTCCTATGCATTCAACAGCCTATGGTCTCGGTCCTTAACTCTTTGAGCAATAAAAAAGTCTATTACACTTTTTGAAACATATTGATATTTTTAGTTACCTGCCTAACATTTTGCTGTTATATTTACTACCACCAATTATTCAGGAGAATAATCTCTGAATGCACTGACTATCTTGTTATATCATTTGTTTTGGCACAGGAATGCTTGTAGCTCTCAAGTTAGTTAAAGCTCTTAGATGATATATTGCATCCAACAAGTAGGAAAAATTTCATTAGCGGAGTAGCCACATTCAACACATTAATTATGAAGCTTTGATTTTTTTGACACATGTTTATCATTTCTATCTCATTGAGCCACATTGCCGAGGGATTGATAGTCATAGCTTAAGTTCTGGGAAAAAAAACACACACTCCTACAGCTAGCATTATACAGTCTGTCTGATTGGCAGGATTCAGGTTTATGCATGTGATGTCCCACTTCCTATCTCAGCCATGGCATAGTGGAGGGTGCTGAATGGAGGTCTTGGGATTCATCACAGTGAAGGAAGGAAAATTCTAGCGAGGGCCTTACTCCTAGTAACCAGTCACGCTGTAAACTTGGCAGGGTCCTGCTGGAAGGTTGCCAGATCACTCTCTTATTGGGGTGATAGTGTTGGGTTGTCGGGAGGGGGGGGGGGGTTTGCAAATACACATTTGAAAGATGCATATTTCTGCAATTCTGTTAGCAAGTTATTAAATATGGAGAAAAACAGGAAATCTGCCATTTATTGCCAAAAAGGGAATTTCACTCCCTTGAAGAAACGAATAAAGCCACACTTTACAATGATTAGCACATTAGGAATTCATCTGCTGAGTATTATTTCACAGCAATAAATTATGGCCCAGATTTTGCATCCGAAATAATGGTGAGGCAATCAGTGCTCACCGTTATTAAAGTGTAAATCAGACAGCAACTTCCGGCGACCGCACATGCGCAGTTAAACATGGAAATCAGAAAGTTGCTGTCCAAGTTGCCCCGCTGCTCCATAAGCTTCGCTACACCGGTATCTCGCTCAGAGACTCGGCATTGAAACATGTGGAAGGGAGTGAAGTTGTGGTACTTACGTGATAGGTAACTACTAAAAAGAAAGACTTGCATTTATATAGCGCCTTTCATAACCACCGGATGTCCCAACGTGCTTTACAGCCAATGAAGTACTTTTTGAAGTGTAGTCACTGTTGTAATGTAGGAAACGCGGCAGCCAATTTGTGCACAGCAAGCTCCCGCAAACAGCAATGTAATAATGACCAGATAATCTGTTTTTGTTATGTTAATTGAGGGATAAATTTTGGCCAGGACACCGGGGTGAACTCCCCTGCTCTTCTTTGAAAGAGTGCCGCGGGATCTTTTATGTCCACCTGAGAGAGCAGATGGGGCCTCGGTTTAATGTCTCATCTGAAAGACGGTACCTCCGACAGTGCAGCACTCCCTCAGTACTGCACTGGAGTGTCAGCCTAGATTTTTCAGCCAGAAACGTTTGGGCTTGTCCATTCCAGTGTAAGTACATTTTTAACGGCGTGATAAATCTTAATTACTTCCAAACAACCTCTCTGGCACTGAAAATGAACTTTTATAAGTGTGGAATCTGATTCCTTCAGATTTTAATTATCGTTGGAGATTTAAAAAATAAAAAGATTAAATGGTTTTTAAAAAATATATATTTCTGTTAACCAAAGGTATTAAGGGATATGGGCCAAAGGCGAATATATGGAGTTAGGTCACAGATCAGCCATGATCTTATTGAACGGCAGAACAGGCTCGAGGGGCTGAATGGCCTGTTCCTGTGTTTTATCTCTCTCTCTTAATCCCATCTTTATTTTGCACTCCTTATTTTGCTTTCTGTACATGATTTGGCATTGAATTAAATATTCTAGCTTACACTTACTGCTTCAGACTACGCGCCTCGGTAAGGCTTCTTCAATCTGATTGGTTAAGGAGACACACAGTTGCTTGACCTGTTCACACAGGTCGCAGATCCCCTGAAGAGGGCGCCGTGCTGAAATGGCTCTCCAATCACAGCAAAGTCTGTGGGCCAGTGTTAGGATAATGAACGGCTAGCGTCATTCGTGCGCCGCTGACTGCAAAATCCGGGCCACTATAATTTAAAATTTCACCAACGTAACTTGTCACAATTATTCACTTCTTAAAAATCAGAGTGGAATGGATGTGTGGTCTTCAATCCAAGCAAAAGGCAATACTGTTTACTTATTACTGATTCAAATCAGCCCTTCTGCTCCCTGCGACTAATTTCTTCTTTCCCCAATTCTCTGCCTAAATCCATCCCACCACCTCCCATGAATCATTCATTTCATTTTTACTGTGCGCCGCCAATGGCACTTCTCATCTGCACTACCAATCTTCTGCTTTCAGACAGCCTCAGCTGTGCTAAGTATCCAAACGTGTTTTTGTGACTGATTATGCATAGAGCCTGGTGTAATAGCAATTCATGTATCACCCACCCATACACACAAGGGACACGGGCTGGGGGAAACGCCAAAGCAGCCAATACTCTGCTTTGCCTGACTGGTGGCAGGTCACGCTGGGTGAGTGCCTGCAATCAATATCCAGTTGTTAGAGAGTAAGAACCATGTCTGTTCAGGATGGTTGAGCAGGTGAAAACATTTTTGTTCAGTTTAATGTGACACTGCTCTGCCAAATTAATGGCTGAGATGGCAGGGGCTGGGCTGTTTAATAGTGTGATGCCTCAATGACAGTGATTTATTGCCAACACTTCCAGCACATCTGAGAAAAGCATGTATCACTTTAGATATTAACCTTTTAAACCCTAACGTATCTTGTCAGTTTGTAGCTTACACTTTACAATGTATAATGTTCTTAAAATTATATTTATGCATTGTGTTCCATAAATTTCCCTTTCTTTACAAGAAGATATTATCTGTAAATATAAACACTGATTGGACTCATCTCATATCAGTATTTTTATATATATTTTTGTGGCGCTAGTACAATCATACTTTTTACAATCGAGTATAAATAACAATAATAATGAGGAGCCCCATACCTGTCAAAGAATGACAGAGCTGCTTCTGTTGAGAAAAAGCAGCAAAATGTTAATCAGTCATTTATATTTTTCTCACTGTTGTAAATTCATCTCAGGTCGATCTCAACCTGGCTGATGATTCTGCTGTGTTGTGTGAGTCACTGTAAAACTGCAATGATCATTGTAAACACCACTACACATCAGATTACACTGTAAGATTGTGTCTGTATCAAGGGCCAAGACTGACCACACCTGCAATCTCCGTCACTGCAGCAATCTGATGCGGCCGCACACTGCAAACTCCAAGTAGCCGCAATTGCGATCTCTTTTTGTAACTGTTCCTGCTTGAATGCAGTTAACACCAGAGAACTACCCATAATTGTTAAATCCACACATCCCTTAAGCCAGCCACATCTGTTTTTTTTCTTTATATTGGTATTTATTTTGATTTTTGCCCTTGTCCTTTGATGTTGTTGGTAAAGCTCTTAGAGAAATGCTACAGATAAAAACAATATAGTGCAGTCATATGTCTTGCAAAAGAGATGTTACTAAATAGAGATAACAGAGTAGCTCCTTTTTGTTTCATCCCCAGTGAGCACCAGTCTTGGGGCAGCGAATCTTTGAAATGATTTTTCCAATGTGACACGGAAGCCCACTAAATGCAAGGCTTTTAATTATCTAGAATGACGTATAAAGCAGCAGATAATAGGGAAAATATAAACAATCTGAATATTGATTAGCAGAATTGTGTTTTGGTTTCCCATTATTTAGATTGGAAACATAATATGCAAAATTGTTATAAATGCCACTGAGGCCAGCAAAGTAATTACTCATTACAGAAATACACTTTTAGAAATATATTTATACATATTTAACATACTTACACAATGAAAGCAAATTACAGAAAATAAAACAGCAAACATGCACTTGAAATGTTTATGTTGCACCAAAGATTTATAGCTCACATTAGACCTGAGTGAGAGCAATTTACCCAGTATTTTGAGAATGGATAAGATTAAACTTTATATACCAGTAAATAAATCTGGAAAATGTCAATGATTTAGATGGTAGTGCATCCATTAAAAAAATATATAATACTGCTGGAGCTCTCATGACAATGCTCACAGTGAGTCAAATAATATGCTGTTTTATAACAATAAAATAATAGGGGTGTTATCAACAAAATGGAATGGGAAAAAGTGTGACAGGGAATGTGTTACAGGAAGTAAGCGTGACCGTTAAAGGAAGTGTACCATACAAAAAAAGTTTAAAATGTATTTTAGATATCGAGGGTGGGATATTCTGTAGCTCTGTGACCCTGGTGGGGTTTGATTGCAACAGGCAAATTATTGGAAAATTGTGAGTGCTTCACTCGCAATATTCCATCCATTGCCATCAAGGAATGGAAAATCCTGGGCAAAGCACCTGTGATTGTCCAGTAAGCCGCCTGCTGCACGCAAGGCCTCGCTGGAGGAATGGGCCCTCGGAAGGTTGCGCCCAATTTCTTTTCGTTAATTTGTTAATGCGTGTAGTTCAATACTGATGTGCCTCAATAATCCCGAGACTCGATGTTAGCGGAACAAAACAAGGCTTTTATTAACTTAGAAGATAACACGCAGTGGAGAGAGGTATCTTCCATCTGGAGCTCTGCAGTACTGGATATGAGGCCAGACTGAGCTGGCTTACATAGAGGCCAGGTATGGGCAGAGCCCTACACACAACACATTCCATACATTCCAATATACAATACAATGATGAGGAGAAACCTGAAACCAACCACAGTCACAGGCAATACAATGGTGAGGGGAAACCTGAAACCAACCACAGTCACAGGCAGTGATGAATGGAATATTTCATCACATTCACCCCTTCTATAGATTTAGTCTGTTCGGGGGTTTGGTAGTCCTCTGCGACCGACGTGGCTGTTGTGGTGTCGCGGGTGTCGGCTGGGTGTCCCCGGTGGCCTCCTGGGTCTCTGCCGGGGGTGCCGCCAGGGTTGTTGAAGGGGTAGTTGGTGGGGGTGCCGTTGGTCGATGTTCTTCTGGGGGTGATGAAAGAGTAGTGGGTGGGTAAGAGTTGCTGTGGTCGTTGTTGCTGCTATTGCCGTGGTTGTTGTCGTTGCCGGCTGGGGCGACGTCTTTTATTGACACGGTGTCCTCCCTTCCGTCGGCGTGCCGGACATACGCGTATTGGGGGTTGGCGTGGAGTAGGTGCACTGGCTCCACGAGAGGGTCCGTCTTATGGCCCCTCACATGCCTTCGCACGAATACCGGACCTGGGGTGGAGAGCCATGACGGCATGGATACGCCTGAGGTGGATTTCCGGGGAAAGCTAAACATTCGTTCATGAGGCGTGGCATTAGTGGCAGTACACAATAGCGACCGTATCGAATGGAGCACATCTGAGAGGACTTCCTGCCAGCGGGAGATAGGGAGGCCCTTGGTCCTTAGAGCTAGAGTGACTGCTTTCCATACTGTCCCGTTCTCTCGCTCCACTTGACCGTTACCCCGGGGGTTGTAGCTGGTGGTACGGCTCGTGGCGATACCCCTGGACAGCATGTACTGGCGTAGCTCTTCACTTATGAAGGACGCCCCCCTATCCGTGTGGATGTAGCTCGGCATACCGAACAGGCAGAACAGGCTGTTGAGGCATTTAATGACCGTGGCGCTGGTCATGTCTGGGCAGGGGAAGGTGAATGGGAACCGGGAGTATTCGTCCACAATGTTCAGGAAGTAAACATTGCGGTCGACGGACGGGAGGGGGCCCTTGAAATCTAAGCTGAGCCGCTCAAAGGGCCGTGTAGCTTTGATTAAGTGGGCTCTATCAGGGTGGTAGAACCGAGGCTTGCACTCAGCGCAAGTGCGGCAGTTCCTGGTCAGAGACCGAACTTCCTCAATCGAGTAGGGTAAGTTGCGGGACTTTATGAAGTGGAACAGCCGCGTGACCCCTGGGTGGCAGAGGTCGTTGTGGAGGGTCTGTAGCCGATCCCCAGTGGCGCTGGCACACATCCCTCGTGAGAGGGCATCTGGGGATTCGTTAAGGGCCCCTGGCCGGTAAATGATGTCATACTCGAAGGTGGAGAGCTCGATCCGCCACCTAAGAATCTTATCATTTTTGATCTTCCCCCTCTGTTTATTATTGAACATAAACGCTACCGACCGCTGGTCGGTAAGTAGGGTGAAGCGTTTGCCGGCTAGGTAGTGGCGCCAGTGGCGCACTGCCTCCACGATGGCTTGGGCCTCCTTTTCCACGGAGGAGTGTCTGATCTCAGGCCCTTGGAGGGTCCTCGAGAAGAAAGCTACGGGCCGCCCCGCCTGGTTGAGGGTGGCCGCCAAGGCAAAGTCAGACGCATCGCTTTCCACTTGAAATGGAGTGTTCTCGTCCACTGCCTGTAGCATGGCCCGCTCAATATCCTGCTTAATGCTTTTGAAGGCGGCGTGGGCCTCAGCAGAGAGCGGAAAAGAGGATGCTTTCAAGAGGGGGCGGGCTTTGTCGGAGTAGTTGGGGACCCATTGGGAATAATAAGAAAATAACCCCAGGCACCTTTTCAGGGCTTTGGGAGTGTTGGGCAGGGGCAGCTCCCGTAGGGGGCGCAATCGGTCGGGGTCTGGTCCGATTTCCCCATTCTCCACCACGCTGCCTAGTATGCAGAGGCGCGTGGTGTTGAAAACGCACTTGTCCTTGTTGTAGGTGAGGTTGAGTTTTTGTGTGGTTTTCAGGAACCTCTCGAGGTTCGAGTTGTGATCCTGCTGGTTGTGACCGCAGATGGTGACGTTGTCGAGGTAGGGGAAGGTTGCCTGCAAGTGGTGGTCATCGACCATGCGATCCATCTCCCTCTGGAAGACCGAGACCCCATTCGTCACCCCAAAGGGGACACTGAGGAATTGGTAGAGGCGTCCGTCCGCCTCGAAGGCGGTGTACGGGTGGTCCTCTGGTCTGATAGGGAGCTGGTGGTACACTGACTTGAGGTCGATGGTGGAGAACACCCGGTATTGGGCGATTTGGTTCACCATTTCTGATATGCGGGGTAGCGGGTAGGCGTCTAGTTGGGTGTACCTGTTGATCGTTTGGCTATAGTCGATCACCATCCGTTTCTTCTCGCTACCCCTTACCACCACCACTTGGGCGCGCCACGGGCTATTGCTGCATTCAATAATGCGCTCTTTCAGGAGCCTGTCTACCTTGGTCGCGATAAACCGCCTGTCCTCCCAGCTGTACCTCCTGCTTTTGGTTGCTATTGGCCGGCAGTTAGGGGTAAGGTTCGCGAATAGCGAAGGCGGCTTTACCTTCAGGGTAGCCAGGCCGCACACTGTGAGGGGCGGCTGGGACCCACCGTACTTGAGCGTGATGCTTTGGTGGTTGCACTGGAAATCCAGGCCCAAGATCACGCTCGCGTAGATTCTTCATGATTAATACTTTAAAATTATCGTATACAGTCCCGTTAACGGACAATTGTACCGTGCAGTAACCCAGAATGGTCGATGTCTGGGTTTTATCAGCCATAGAGATGGTACCCCGAGTAGGGACCACCTTTAGGGAGAGTTGTTGTGCCAGTTCAGGGTGGATAAAACTCTCCGTGCTTCCGCTGTCAATTAAACATTTAACCCGGCACCCGTTTACCTCGATGTCCACCATTGATTTGGATAGCGGGTGGGGCCTGGTCTGGTCCACTGTGACCGATGCCACTGTAGGGCCCTGATCGAGACAAGATGGCGTCCACGCTGTCTGCTCACAAGATGGCGGACCCCACGAGGTCGGGCAAGATGGCGTCCAAGATGGCCGCTCCCACGGCGCACACGCGGCAGTGGCGGGTTTTGGTTTTCCGGCGGGGTTCCCTCTGCACACCTTCCCGAAGTGCCCCTTCTTACCGCACTTAAAGCAGGTGGTGCCTTTCGCCGGGCACAGGTTTCTGGTGTGCTTTGGCTGCCCGCAGAAGTAGCAGTTGGGTCCCCGACGCGTCGCGGCTGTCGTAGGGCTTCTGGGGGGAGAGCGGGGCCCCGACGGTGTCGGGCTGCCGGGCGGGGAAGATGCCTTCCAAGATGGCGGCGCCCTTGGTGCACACGTGGCGGCGTGGACGGCGCGGGCTGAAGAGTAGGCGTCCGAGTTTCTCTGGGCTACATCCAGGGATCGCGCGGTGTCCGCAGCCTGTTTCAGGTCCAATCCCGTTTTTTCCAGCAGTCTTTGCCGGATGTAAGTGGAGCTGAGGCCTGTGATAAAGGCATCGCGAACAAGCTCGTCGGTGTACACTGCGACTTTTACATCTCGGCACTTGCAGTCTTTGCCAAGCATTTTCAGGGTGCCTAGGAACTCCTCCACCGATTCCCCAGGTCGCTGTGTGCGAGTGGCGAGCAGATGCCTAGCATACACCTCATTCGTAGGCTGCTGGTAATGCGCCTTTAAGATGTCGCAGGCGGCCAGGTACGTGTCGGCGTCTTGGATGAGGGGGTAAACCCGGTGGCTTACCCAATTCCGCAGAATTCCGAGTTTCATACTCGCAGCGTCCGTAGCGTCTTTGACGGCTGCGGAATTGTCCAGGAAGAATTCCATACACATAAACCAGTGTCCGAAGCGTGCTGATGCGTCCGGAGCATGCTGATCCAAATCCAAACGTTCGGGTTTCAGGAGTTGATCCATTGTGTTGAAAAATAAGTTAATAAAATTGATGTGCCTCAATAATCCCGAGACTCGATGTTAGCGGAACAAAACAAGGCTTTTATTAACTTAGAAGATAACACGCAGTGGAGAGAGGTATCTTCCATCTGGAGTTCTGCAGTACTGGATATGAGGCCAGACTGAACTGGCTTACATAGAGGCCAGGTATGGGCGGAGCCCTACACACAACACATTCCATACATTCCAATATACAATACAATGGTGAGGAGAAACCTGAAACCAACCACAGTCACAGGCAATACAATGGTGAGGGGAAACCTGAAACCAACCACAGTCACAGGCAGTGATGAATGGAATATTTCATCACAAATACATTCAATTTTTTGCATTGTGGACAAGTGGCTACGGCTTTTTTTCCCCCCCAGAGACTCTTCATTGTCAGTGTCAGAAACATGGAGAGAGATTGAATATTTTGGGGTATCATTAAAATCCTCGGCTACTCGGCCGAAAGCCCCCCTCGCTTTAATGATACAAAGAAGAATGGAGTCATAAAGGAGAAACCGGAAGTTAAAATGGTTGTGAATGCAGTGTCTGTTTGCTAATCACTACTAAACTGACAGGATTTAGCTGTTGGGTATAGATGGCAAGACTCAAATGATCGCACTGGCAGTTCTTAATTTGATTTTAGCAGATGTCAGGGCCAAAGTTTACATTTCCAGCGGCCTCTTCGCACAAAAAAGAAATATCAATTTATGCCTGAGGAAAGAAAGCAAGAACACATCAGAGGTGACGGTGCCCAGGAGGACTGCAGGGATATTCAGTGGGATAGACTACTTGCAGCATGAAAACACCAGGGTATGTTTTTTTGATTGTCAAGATTATTCCCACCAACACTATTGAGATAGGCAGGCATCAGGAATTTGGAGGCTTGGTGATCCTACCTGGTCTCACAGGAATCCCTCCCGGATGTGATTTCCCACCCGTATTCTGCAAAGGCTTCATTTTTTGACATTTAAAAACAGTGAAAAATCCGTGTAGCTGAGAGCATGCATGATTTTCATATTGGTTGCGACTGGGTCGTGCTGTATACTCAGCGTACCCATCTGGAGGGAGCATAAAGGGAAGCTCAGTGGACAAAGGAGCTCTTAAAGGGCCAGAGGCTTTTTTTTGTGTGAATATGTTCATTGGTCTTACCTTTCAGTCGCATCTGAATGCTTTTATATGATTACGTTTCTGTGTTTTTTTTTAATTCTGTTTTTTGGCATCAAAGGATGTATGGAACGTTTATGTTGAAACAAAAGCAGTCAAATATTGTCTGCAAAATCAATAGAAGGCCAGCTGTAAGGGAAGAATTTCTAAGGGCTCGGGAGAACAGAAGACCCTTAAACAAGAGCTGATATGAAAAGGGACCTTTACAATATCAACTTCCACTGCAGCTCAGGAAGTGAAAAGACAGCTGACTGCCAATTACAGAGTCCCTGGTTAGTTGGGAGGACAATTTATAATCAGTGATGGGGTTGCTTTTAAAAATAAAATCACAGAATTTCATGATTGAAGTGCAAGATGAAAGAAGGCATGCCAAGGAGATCATCTGGCACTATCACCTGTTTCTGGTGGATGCCGAGGCGACTTTAAAAAAAAAGTGGCGGCAGGCGGGAATTGAGCGGTAATTACTCCTTAACTGCACACCCGCCATGTTTCCCCCAGATGGGGAAGGTTAAAATCCCCTCCCCCCCCCCTTTGTGGAAATTGCAGTCTTGCTGTTACAGTCCAGCTATGAACACGAGAAAGGTGTTGGGGAGTAAAAGCAGGGGAGTTCTCCCTGGTGTCCTGAAACAGATTATCTGGTCATTTTCTCAGTGTTATTTGTGGGACCTAGCTGTGCAGAAAATGGATGCTGCATTGCCAACATTAAAACAGTGACTATAGTTCACGAGTATTTCCTTGGCTGTAAAGCGCTTTGGCATGTCTTGGGGTCATGAAAGGTCCTGTATAAATGCAAGTCTTTCTTTACATACTGCAGTATATAGAATCATAATTTACACTGCCCCTGGTTCCTGGATGACCTTTCATTAACAGATTGGCAAGAATTCAGGGTCATTGAAATGCCTTTAATAAAGTCCCACTTTCAACTTTCCACTATAATGTTTTCGCTCAGATGGGAGGATGAGATCGTTCAGCTTTCCTGTAACTGTCCTTAATGCCACTCCGTATGAGTCAGGAGGTGCCTTTGTGGGATATGACTTGTCTCTGTGACAATGTCCCCTCCCCTGAGACAGAGCACCGCAAATCAACCAATCTAGTGACCCTGCCATGTAGCAGCTTAATTTAGCCATAGACGGCAGCTGAATTTGAACTCAAGCCCTCTGAGCGGGAATCCATTACTGTACTGCTAGAGCTGCAGGCCATTGCTGTGCTAAATCATTAAAAAATAAATTCTCACTTAAAATGAGACGAGGTAAATATGTTAAGGAAAATTACACACTGTCCTTTAACAAAAATAAAACTGCTTGCGGAGCTAAGTTTAGTGTGAATCATAAGGCAAACATATAGGAGCTTCTGCACATTGCAGCCTTTAAATCTCTTGAATTTCATTCCACTGGCTAACAGCTTTGCACCAGGGACCAGCGTCAATCAAAACATCATGTTGCACTGACAAATTAGCATCAGTAATGTGACAAGAAGATAAATACGATGACTATAGATCTATAATAAATGAGAGCTCCCTGATTTTAATTCAGCATGGTGATACAGATAGCCTATAATTCGTACTACACATAAATCCTTTCATCATTAATCTCCGGAAAATCCAAATTCTTCCAGAGTATTATCAATGCCAGATTAGTGTGAAACAGCATCGGGAATTATAAATGGCTTGCACATAAAAAAGATGGAGCCTGCTACCATAAAAATCTGAATACAATAGGTTTTAAAGAGATGTAAGTGGAAATGAATTGGCAAAAATTCAGTCCAGAGGCTGGAACCTCTTAAACAGTTTTAAAAGCATTCCCCAGAACACACACACTTACATGTCTACGCACATGAATGCAAAGCTTTATAAATGTGATATTCCATACACACAACATAAAAGGTAACACTGATATTTGTGTCCATACATAATTTTAATGAGGATTGTGCACCATTTGGGAAGGAGATGTATACACTTCGGCCAGAATTTTCGGTACCTGGGCAGATCGGGTGCAGGTGGTCGGCATGGCGGGTCACGAGCACGTTCCGCATTTCATTCCGCTCCAGAGATCGACTTTCCCTTAATGGCGCCTATTAAGCCCGCCCTGTGTGTTACCCGGCCCTATTAAATTGTGCGGGTCTGATGACTTCATCGATGACACTTTTTCATCCGGGATATTTAAAGGAGCCATGGCCACATTGCATTTGAAGGTTCATCTAGGAGTGTGCAGTCACTGTATTGGAGCTTTTGAGTGTTGCAAAGCTTTAGAAACATGACTGCACAGAGGCAGAGGGCTGCACCCAGGTTCTCAGATGAATCCCTCCATATGCTTGTGGAGGGAGTGAGAGCTCGCAGGGAGGTCCTCTTCCCTTCTAATGGGTGGAAGAGACCTCCCCAGCAGACCAAACGAGCCTGGCTCGAGATAGTAGAGGAGGTCAACAGCAGGGATGTGGTCAGGAGGACCTGGGTGCAGTGCCAGAAATGCTTCAATGATCTGATGAGATCAGGAAAGGTGAGTGCAAAGCCACAACCAACTTCATCCTGCTGTGCCTCTCATCACATCCCCATCACTCTGCCTTCCCAATCCTACTCCTGCCCGTCATTACTCACACCAACATATCTTACACGTCGACCCATCCCTCTCTATCTACATTATCACATCCCCATCTCACTAGCCACCCCTCACACTCACCCTCATTCTAATGCAGTCATACCAACTAACAACACACGAGGAGGCCATTTGGCATTGGCAACCCGCTCCATCATAGTCTCCCTCTAAAGATGTACCCCATCCATTCCTTACACTCATTCCATCACCCTCACTCAACCTTCTCTTCATTCCCTCTTTGCAGGAGAAGAGAGCCCACAATAAGAGGGAGAGAACCGGAGGTGGCCCTCCATCATTGGCCACCTTACTGCAGCAGATGAGGCCTACCTGGAAGTATCAGGAGTTGCAGAGCAGCTGGAGGTGGGAGACAGAGAGAGGGGGAGATCTCAGCTATCTGGTGACAGAATTACATCTCATACAGCCACATGGCATGCAGCAGTCACTCATATGGGGACTGAAGTCAACAGCCAGTGAATGTTCATCATGTGCATAATGGTATCTGACGTAAGAAAACTACTAAGCACTTGATTTGAGTATAAAACAAGGCTTTAATCAACTGTTTCACAACCATGAGCTCTAGTTACATCACTAGTTCCTGGTTACAAAAACGTCCTGAGCAAGCTGGGCCCACGCCCGAGTATTTATACTTTCCTTGGACGGCACCACCAGCTGTCCACCCAGTGTTATCTCATGAGTCATTTCTACATGAATGTTAAGATTCATGACAGTGTGGCGGAGCCACTAAGGGACTCCAATCAATTGTATATAATTCCCTTTAATAATATGTTGGCTACAGCCTGAGCCTGTATCTTTGTTTTCACTGTTTACATGTACAGATCGCGATCACTTTAATAGCGCGGGTAAACGCGATGATGTCATGCCATTCATCACGTGATCCCCCACCGGCGGGAAAAACGTGATGCCCAAGCAGTCCTCGTGGAGCCTCCGAACTGACTAGACCTATATTCGATGTTCTCCTGTAGTTATCTGTTAAACTCTGTTACTTTTCATTAAACCTCGTTTATTTGATCGCCTGAGTGGACCTCAGGCTTTTGGATAGGAACTAGACATTCCTACATTGGTGACCCTGACTTTTGCGAACGGTTTTCACAGAAGTTACTGAACATGGAATCGAACGCCGTTGCTTTGAAGCTACCACAGTTCTGGGAGCAACAGCCAGCCGCGTGGTTCATCCAGGCTGAAGCCCAGTTCGCCATCAGGAACATCGTTGCGGATCAGACCCGTTACTATCACGTGGTCTCCGCCCTCGACAGCGCCACAGCCTTGTGGATCGTCAGTCTGCTTGGTAATCCACCAAGAAGATCGCAAGTATGATACGATAAAGGCGTGGTTGTTACAGGTCTTCGGGCTCACGAAGTCGGAGCACGCCCGACGGCTGCTCAATATGCCCAGCCTCAGGAACTCCAAGCCATCCGAGCTCATGAGCTAAATGCTCACGCTCCTGGGCTCTGAACCGGAATGCTTCCTCTTCAGGGAGCTATTCCTCAGCCAGCTACCGGAGCAAGTGCAGGCTGCCCTAGCCAGGTCGGAAGTCACCGACTGCGCAGAGCTGGCTGCCGATGCGGACAAGATCTTCGCAGTGACACAGCAGTACTGCACTGCCACGAGGCGCACACCCCCCACAGACGCCGCTCCAGCCCCTCAACCTGCGGGGTTATGCTTCTACCACGCCCGTTTTGGCACAAAAGCAAGATGCTGCCGCCCTTCCTGCAGCTTTTTGCTCAAAAAAAAAACAGCAGCCACCCTGTCGAAAGAGGACCGAGTATAAGGAGCACCCCGCGGCTGCGATGGCAATCGGTAATTCGGGAAAACTCCTCTTCATCAACGACTCCCTATCTGGTCGATGTTTCCTTTGCGACACCGGGGCGCAGTATAGCATCCTACCCACGTCCGATCTTGATCTACAAGTTGAGGGCACGGCCCCTCCCTCCAGGCGGCTAATGGCGGGGCCATTCGGACCTTCGGAAGCTGGCGGGTCCAGGTGTGCTTCGGCGGCCAGCGGTTTTACTGGGATTTAATCACGGCCAAAGTCTCTCAAGCCATCCTCGGGGTGGATTTTTTGTGTGCCAATGGCCTCCTGGTGGATGTACGGCACCGCTGGTTGATCAATGCGGCCACTTTTCACTCCATCCCGTGCTACCGCGGTAACACCGTGGCGCACACTGTCTCCTGCGCGTCCCCACCTCCGGATGACTTCACTCGCCTCCTCGGAGATTTCCCAGACCTGACCAGACCCACTTTCTCTTCCACGGCCACGAAGCATGGTGTCGAACACCACATCACCACCACTGGCTCCCCGGTCTATGCACGGGCCCGGCGCCTCGAACCTGGCAAGCTCGCGGCTGCGAAAGCGGAGTTCGACACGATGGAGTGGCTAGGGATTATTCGCCGGTTGAATAGTCCCTGGTCTTCGCCTCTCCACATTGTTCCGAAACCTGGCGGTGGATGGCGGCCTTGCGGCGATTACCGACGCCTGAACGACGCCACTACTCCTGATCAGTACCCGATCCCTCATATTCAGGATTTCTCTGCACATTTGGCGGGAAATACCATTTTTTCAAAAGTCGACCTTGTCCGTGGCTACCACCAGGTCCCCGTACACCCGCAAGACATCCCGAAAACTGCAGTCATCACCCCATTTGGCCTGTTTGAATTTCTGCAGATGCCGTTTGGATTGAAGAACGCTGCACAGGCTTTCCAGCGCTTGATGGACTCCGTGCTTCGGGACCTCAAGTTTCTTTTCATCTACCTCGACGACATCCTCATCGCCAGCCCTAATAAAGTGGAGCACATCTGCCATTTGCGCACCCTCTTTAGACGCCTCAGTCAACATGGCTTGATCATCAATCCGGCCAAGTGCCAGTTCGGCCTGCAGCAGATTGATTTTTTAGGCCATCGCATCACATCAGACGGTGCAATTCCCCTGCAAACGAAGGTGGAGGCAGTTACTTCGTTCCCGTGCCCGCAGTCCGTCAAGGCCCTGCAGGAGTTCCTCGGGATGGTAAATTTTTATCACCGGTTCGTCCCTAATGCAGCTCTGCTCATGCAGCCCCTATACAAAGCCCTCAAAGGCAAGTCCGGCAAGGATCCGATCAGCTGGACGGTCGACATGGACCGGGCATTCGTCGACACAAAAGGCGCTTTAGCCAATGCAACCATGCTGGCACACCCGCTGCCAGGTGCCACCATCGCCCTTACCACCGATGCGTCAGACTACACCATCGGCGCAGTGCAGGAACAGTGGGTGCAGGGGACGTGGCAACCGCTGGTGTTTTTCAGCCGTCAACTACGGCAAAACGAACGAAAGTACAGCACGTTCGACCGGGAGTTGCTAGCCCTTTTTCTGGCCATCCGCCATTTCCAGTTCCTGCTAGAGGGATGTCCGTTCACGGCTTTTGTGGACCATAAGTCACTAACGTTCACTATGGCCAAGACCGCCGAACCGTGGTCAGCTCAGCAACAACGTCAGTTGACGTATATCTCAGAATTCACCACTGACATTCAGCATGTGTCCGGTAAGGATAACCTGGTGGCGGATTGCCTATCCCGCACGACCGTTCATGCAGTCCAGCTCGGCATCGACTATGCTCTCATGGCTGCGGATCAAGCCTCAGATCCGGAGGTCCAATCTTACAGAACCAACCCCTCTAGCCTCCAAGTGGCCGACGTCAAATTCCATGCCGCGAGCACTACGCTACTCTGTGACGTCTCCGTAGGAGATCCTTGCCCTATCGTCCCGGCCGCCTGGTGCCGAAAAGTTTTTGACGCCATCCACGGGCTGTTGCACCCTGGCATGAAGGCCTCGCAATGGTTGATGTCATCCAAATTTGTGTGGCGGGGCATGCACATGGATGTTCGCGACTGGGCCAACACCTGCGTGGTCTGCCAAAAGGCCAAGGTGCAGCGTCACGTCAAGGCTCCATTGGCCACTTTCACCGTTCCGGAACGTAGGTTTGATCATGTGCATGTGGACCTGGTGGGGCCACTTCCGCCTTCGCATGGGTTTACTCATCTTCTTACAATGATGGACCACACCACTCGATGGCCGGAGGCGGTTCCTCTGTCTTCCACCACTTCCGCAGACATCGCCAGGGCATTCATCTCCTCTTGGCTCGCCTGCTTCGGGGTACCGGTGGACATCTCGTCCGATCGTGGGCCGCAGTTTTCTTCAGAGCTCTGGAACGCTGTGGCTCAGGGGCTAGGCATCAAGCTACATCGCACCACCGCCTACCATCCACAGGCAAATGGCCTGTGCGAACGATTCCACAGGTCGCTCAAAGCCGCACTGTGAGCCAGCCTTCAAGGCGTGGGCTGGGTGGACAGGCTTCCGTGGGTTCTTTTGGGTCTTCGTACGGCACCTAAAGAAGATCTTCAATCGTCCTCGGCGGAGCTCATATATGGCCAGCCGCTACGCGTACCAGGGGATTTCCTTCCGTCTCCAACAGAGCCATGGTCCGTGTCCCAGCAGCTCATCAGCCACCAGGAGGCAGCCAGAAGTTTCGCTCCAGTGCCTGCGTCGAATCACGGCTTGCAGAGCTCCCACGTCCCAGCTGAGCTGAAGAACGCTGACTATGTGTTTATCCGCCACGATGCTCATCGGGACCCACTCAAAGCCCCTTACACTGGTCCTTTCCATGTGATAGAGCCGGGAGACAAATCTTTTTCGGTTGATGTCGGTGGTAAACCGAACCACATTTCGGTTGACCGGTTGAAGTCGGCTCACTTGGACCTTGACCGCCCAGTCGAGATCGCACAACCGCCGAAACGTGGCCGACCGCCCACAGTCGCCATGCCAGATCAAATGCAAACACCCGCCAGCTCGCCTGCCGTCCATCAGCTTCCACTTCAAGGCTACAGAAGTCGATCTGACAGGTTTGTCAGGCCTTCTCGCCATTTTACTTTTGCTATTAAGGACAATTCTGGGGGGGCGCATGTGGCGGAGCCACTAAGGGACTCCAATCAATTGTATATAATTCCCTTTAATAATATGTTGGCTACAGCCTGAGTCTGTATCTTTGTTTTCACTGTTTACATGTACAGAGCGCAATCACTTTAATAGCGCGGGTAAACGCGATGACATCATGCCGTTCATCATGTGATCCCCACCGGCGGGAAAAACATGATGACGTCATGACATCAGCCACGGGACCGCCCTAGCAGTCCTCGTGGAGCCTCCGAACTGACTAGTCCTATATTCGATGTTCTCCTGTAGTTATCTGTTAAACTCTGTTACTTTTCATTAAACCTCGTTTATTTGATCGCCTGAGTGGACCTCAGTCTTTTGGATAGGAACTAGACATTCCTACAACAGTATCGTTACCCATTCTTGATATGATATTTCTAACTCATCTCTTTACTGTCCCACAGGGTCATCAACAGCCCCCCACCACTGTCCAGGAGGAAGAGAAAGATGACTCCTCAGAGGAGCCTCCAGCCTCTGAGGGTGCACCGTCACCAGATATAAGTGCACCCAGCACCAGCGCAGATATATACACCTCGGTTGGTCCCATGCAAGATAGAGTAGTGTTGTCACCTGGTGTGTCACAAGTCACAAGTGAGTAAGAGGAGATGGTGAAGACAGGGACAGCAGTGGAGGCTCCTCGTCAGAGGGCGCAGGACGCTCCCAGCTCTGTTCAGCTGCATGCAAATGCTGAACCTCAGGGGCCATTGAGAAAGAGGGTGATCCTGGAGGTGCAGCAAGAAGTGCAGGAGGCTTTGACAGGTTTTGCAACCATAATATCTGCAAAGATTAACGAAAGTAAATCTGGGACTCTTATAGGCTGAGACAGGAGAAATTATAATGGGGAATAAAGAAATGGCAGGGAAATTAAACAAATACTTTGGGCTCGATTTTCATTGGGCCATTGAGGCGGGATTGGAGGTGTGTGGGGGGTTAAAATCGTGAAATCGGGGGGCACGAACCCATCCCGCCCCCAACACGCCTCCATGCCAGTTTCAAAGGAGGCGGATACCTGACCTGTGCCGGGACCCGCCTCCCCGAGGCAGGTAGTTAACAGGCAGTTTTTAGCCTAATCCCTATTTTTATCCCTGAAGTGTGGGATTCCCAACGGCTCCAAACCACGCCAAGTTAGCAAGGCGGACTGTCGGGCTGAAGGGCTTGGAGGGTTCGAGATGTCCGGTGTTCAGGTGAGTGATGTGTGCATGAGTGCAGAGGTAAGTGTGTTTGGTGTGTGTAAAGTGTTTAAATAAGTTTTACTTACCTTTACTTACCTTTACAGCCTTCCTTCCTTCAGGTCTCGGGACCCCTTCATCTCACCGGCACAGAAAGCAGAATGGTTGCGAGCAGTCAAAAGTTGCAGCATTCAGCTTTCTGTTCTGGAGAGATCTCTAAATCAGCCTGAGAGGAAGGAATTAACTTAGAGTACAGATTGTCAGTGTTTGACAGCTTCAAACAGCTGTCGAACGCTGATATTTCATCTGTCAAAAGCTCTTGACAGATGAAATGTCAATCTGTGATGTCACCTGTTGCCGGGTGGCCCTTAATTGGCCTGCTGAGCCCGCTGGGCAGGCTCAACAAGGTCAATCAAGTGGAAATCACGTGGGTTGGCCACAACTCGATGGAGGCGGGACTACAACCCCAAAAATTGTAGTCCCGCCTCCTACACGCCTCCCGTATCAAAATCCAGCCCTTCATGGAAGAAGATGCAAAAAACTTCCCAGAAATAGTGGAGAACCAAGGGTCTAGCGAGAATGAGGAACTGAAAGAAATTAGTATTAGTAAATAAATAGTATTGGAGAAATTCATGGGACTGAAAGCCGATAAATCCCCTGGACCTGATTACCTACATCCTAGGGTTTTGAAAGAGGTGGCTATAAAGATAGTGGATACATTGGTTGTCATTTTCCAAAATTCTGTCGATTCTAGAACGGTTCTCGCAGATTGGAAGGTAGCAAATGTAACCACACTATTTAAGAAAGGAGGGAGAGAGAAAACGGGGAACTACAGACCAGTTAGCCTGACGTCAGTAGTATAGAAAATGCTAGAATCTATTATTAAGGACAAGGTAACAGGGCACTTAGAAAATAATAATAGGATTGGGCAGAGTCAACACGTATTTATGGAAGGGAAATCGTGTTAGATAAATCTGTTAGAGTTTTTTGAGGTTGTAACTAGCAGAATAGATAAGGGGGAACCAGTGGATGTGGTGTATTTGGATTTTCAGAAGGCATTCGATAAGGTGCCAAACAAGAGGTTATTAAACAAAATTAGGGCTCATGGGATTGGAGGTGATACGCTTGCATGGATTGAGGATTGGTTAACGGACAGAAAACAGAGAGTAGGAATAAACGGGTCATTTTCGGGCTGTAACTAGTGGGGGACCGCAAGGGTCAAGTTTGCTGATGTTACAAAGCTGGATGGGAATGTAAGTTGTGAGGAGGATGAAAAGAGGCTTCAAGTGGATAGAGACAAACTAAGTGAGTGGGCAAAAACATGGCAAATGGAATAGAATGTGGAGGAATGTGAAGTTATCCACTTTAGTTGGAAAAATAGAAAAGCAGAGTATTTATTAAATGGTGAGAGATTGGGAAATGTTGGTGTTCAGAGGTTACCTGGGTGTCCTTGTACAGAAATCACTGAAAGTTAACATGCAGGTATAGCAAGCAATTAGAAAAGCAAATGGTATGTTGGCCTTTATTACAAGAGGATTTGAGTATAAGAGTAAAGATGACTTACTGCAATTATATAGAGCCCTGGTGAGACCACACCTGGAGTATTGTGTACAGTTTTGGTCTCCGTCTTCTCTTAGGCAGTCCCTTGGAACCGAGGATGACTTGCTTCCACACTAAAAATGAGTTCTCAGGTGACTGATGAGTCCAATGCGGGACCTACAGTCTCTGTCACAGGTGGGGCAGACGGTGGTTGAAGGGGCGGGTGGGTGGGGTGCTTGGGTTGACGTGCGCTCCTTCTGCTGTTTGCACTTGGCTTCCACTTGCTCCCGGTGAAGAGACTCGAGGTGTTCGGCACCTTCCCGGATGCTTCTCCTCCACTTGCGGTCTTGGGCCAGGGATTCCCAGATGTCGGTGGGGATGTTGCACTTTTTCAAGGAAGCTTCAAGGGTGTCCTTGAAGTGTTTCCTCTGCCCACCTGGGGCTCTCTTGTCGTGTTGGATCTCCAAGTAGAGCACTTGCTTTGGGAGTCTCATATCGGGCCCATCCATCGGAGCTGCTCGAGCGTGGTCAAAGCTTCGATGCTGGGGACGTTGGCCTGCGCGAGAACACTGACGTTGGTGCACCTATCCTGCAATGGATTTGCAGGATCTTGCGGAGGCAGCGTTGGTGGTACCTCTCCAGTGCTTTGAGGTGCCTGCTGTACATGGTCCATGTCTCTGAAGCATACAGGAGGGCGGGTATCACTACTGATCTGTAGACCATGAGCTTGGTGCTGGGTTTGAGGTCCTGGTCTTCAAACACTCTCTTCCTCAGGCAATTGAAGGCTGCACTGGCACACTGAAGGACTTCATCATCGACGTCTGCCCTTGTTGACAGTAGGCTCCCGAGGTATGGAAAGTGGTCCACGTTGTCCAAGGCTTTGTCATGGATTTTGATAATCGGGGAGCAGTACTGTGTGGCAGGGGCAGGTTGGTAAAGGACCTTTGTCTTACTGATGTTTAGTGTAAGGCCCATGCTCTCGTACGCTTCAGTGAAGGTCTTGACAATGGTTTGGAGTTCGCAGGCGCGAGCGTCTTCTGCATACTGTAATTTGATGACAGAGGATGAGCACCACTGAGTCGCAGGCAATGGCGACTGTAGGCTCTTCCATTGGTCTCCTTACCTAAGAAAGGATATACTTGTCATAGAGGGAGTTCAACAAAGGTTCACCAGACTGATTCCTGGGATGGGGGGATTGTCCTATGAGGAGAGATTGAGTAGACTAGGCCTATATTCTCTGGAGTTTAGAAGAATGAGAGGTGATCTCATTGAAACATACAAAATTCTTACAGGGCTTGACAGGGTAGATGCAGGGAGGATGTCTCCCCTGGCTGGGGAGTCTAGAACCAGGGGTTACAGTCTCAGAATAAGGGGTCGGCCATTTAGAACTGAGATGAGGAGAAATTTTTTCACTCAGATTGTGGTGAATCTTTGGAATTCTCTACCCCAGAGGGTTGTGGAGGCTCAGTCATTGAGTATATTCAAGACAGAGATCAATAGATTTTTGGATATTAAGGGAATCAAGGGATATGGCGATAGTGCAGGAAAGTGGAGTTGAGGTAAAAGATCAGCCATGATCTTACTGAATGGTGGAGCAGGCTCAAGGGGCCAAATGGCCTACTCCTGCTCCTAATTCTTATGTTCTTATGAGCACTAGCGAGTCGCAGGTGATGGCGACTGTAGGCTCCTCCATGGAAAGGATGGCCAGCTGCATGGAGCAGCTAATACGCCACTCACAGGAGCATGTGGTCTCTATGGCAAATAGATGGCTATCTATGGCAAATAGATGGCTATCTTTGGAGAATAGATGGCAGACGTTCATTGACCTCCTCTCTAGGAGGGATGTTAACGTAGACTTGGGCCCTCATGACCCCACTGCTGTGCAGCTGTGAGGGAATACACCATATTTCAGAAAGATACACCATAATATGAACAGAATACTGATATTTATTAATGCATGATATACTGGGTTTAAAAATCTAAAGCCTCGGAGACCCAGGCTGCAAACAGAAATACAGGCTTCTGAGATAAAGATCAGTTGTTTAACAAAGTTGTAAAAACCAAACAAGCTTTGAAATGGGAATTAGTTAAATATACTAAAACAATTACCTTATTGAAATGGCAGTTTGGCTCTTCCAAAAGGTCTAGAGTTTGGAGGGAACACAATGAAAATGCCCAGTTTTAAGTGTTACCAGCTAACACATAAAACAGAAACACAAACATTAAAAGAGGCATGTGCCTTAGAAAAGATGACATCAAGTAAAAGAAACACCTGCTGGTCAAATAGTTTTTATGTTAAATTTGGAAGACAGGAAACACGATTAAATATGCAACCAATTGAGATAGCTAGAAATGCATGAAACACTCTGGTCAAAGTGTCTTTAATATATACATAGTAAATATGATACCAACAAGAACACTTTGAAGATATTACTTCAATAGATACACCAAGCAATTACATTGTGTTTGTATTGAGCTTGGAGCAGTAAGGAGTCACAATAGGCCAGTAATTCCGGTCCCAACGCGTGAGTACGGATGGGGTACTCACGCGTGGGCCCGTTGGAAGTGCCGGATTTCAGCATGCACAGAGCATGTGCGGGAAACCGGCATTTCCTGTCCTCTGAACCTTTTTTCCACAGGTTTGCGCGTGTGTAAGGGCCTCTCCTTTTTATGAATGTAAAAAGGAGACGTAAGGACTTCATTCTTTAAGGTAAGTGGTCTATTACATAAAATTATAACATTTTTTCCACAGCTTTATTGTTTTTAAGGATTTACAGTAAGGTAAGTGTAGTTTTAGACCCGATTTTTAAAAAAATTATTTTTTTCAAAAAATTTGATTAATTGTTTAAAATAGTTCTTTTAAAGTTATTTATAGTTTATTTAATTATTGGGATGTTTTTTAAAATTTTATTTAAAGTTAAACTAGTCTTTTGGGCGCCCGTACTTTTCATGAGTTTGACAGTTCTTACTATTAAACTCATGAATTAAGTTTCCCCTCCCCTGATTGGCTGCACAGTGCTCACCTGATCCCAGCCGGCATATCGCACTAACTACGCCGTTGGATCAGGCAAGCACATCGCGCCGACATCTGAACCGGGCCAGTGACAGGAATTCCAAGCAGGCCCAGGCTTCAGATGTCGGCACGCCGGGTGAGTGCACATCGGGGGCTTGCACGCGCGGCAAGCATGCGCGGCAAGCCCCCGAACCTAATTTCTGGGCCATTGTCTGCTAAAAACCAGTAAAGCCAATATTAAGAATTGAATGAAAGAATCTTATAAGAATGGCATCAAACAGAAACCATAGCTGTCATATTGTTTTTATGATGGTTTTTGAAACACCTAAAGGTAGAGACATAATTATGCATGCAATAGTTGAATTGACAGTAAGATAGAAAGCATTCAAAAGAGAGAATGCATAAAGACAAATAGCTGACATCAGCAGAGAACTTCAAAGAACAAACCACTGCAAAAAGGGTATAAAAATAAGAGCTTTTCAAACAGAAATCAGAACTTGCTGAACGGGGCAAGCATTTCTCAACTTCACAGGCATGCTCTGTAAGTTTTTAACTATAAGTCTCGGGTAATCGAAGTAATTGATTTTGGTGAATGTTCTGGATTTAGAAATAAGTAAGAAATGTAACGAAGTAAAGATTTGAAAATAAGGATCTCTGAGAAATAAGAAATGTAAGCTCTCTGTATTTTGAATTGTTAATGTTGCGACTGATTCACCAGCTATTAAATGAATGTCGGCTCTTAAATAAAACTATATATTTTTAGAAATAACAACAGAAAATGCTGGAAAAACTCAGCAGGTCAGGCAACATCCATGGAAAGAAATTTGAGTTGACGTTTCGGGTCGAACCCTTCTTCAAAACTGGAAAGAAAAGAAAATAGATCGAAGGCAGGGCTGCGATCGGACAAAAGAAGTGAAAGAAACAAAAGAAGTAAAAGAGCTAGACGAGATGGTAATAGGCTGAGATTAGGTGTAAAGTGTACTGGCAGGGCAAGAGATAGCTGCCAGGTGTGAGAGAGAAACAAAAGGAAAGGGGGGGGGGGAAAAGGAGTGGTAAAATTACAAGAAAAAATGTGTAATAGGGGCCGAGGTTATGATCTGAAATTGTTGAACTCGATATTGAGTCCGGAAGGCTGCAGAGTGCCTAATCGGAAGATGAGGTGCTGTTCCTTGAGTTTACGTTGAGCTTCCGTGGAACAATACAAGAGGCCAAGGACGGTGAGATCCGAGTGGGAATGGACCTCACCGTCCCCGGCCTCTTGTATTGTTCCACGGAAGCTCAACGTAAACTCGAGGAACAGCACCTCATCTTCCGATTAGGCACTCTGCAGCCTTCCAGACTCGATATCGAGTTCAACAATTTCAGATCATAACCTCGGCCTCTATTACACATTTTTTCTTGTAATTTTTCCACTCCTTTTCCCCCCCCCCTTTCCTTTTGTTTCTCTCTCACACCTGGCAGCTATCTCTTGCCCTGCCAGTACACTTTACACCTAATCTCAGCCTATTACCATCTCGTCTAGCTCTTTTACTTCTTTTGTTTCTTTCACTTCTTTTGTCCGATCGCAGCCCTACCTTTGATCTATTTTCTTTTCTTTCCAGTTTTGAAGAAGGGTTCGACCCAAAACGTCAACTCAAATTTCTCTCCACGGATGTTGCCTGACCTGCTGAGTTTTTCCAGCATTTTCTGTTGTTATTTCGGATTTCCAACATCTGCAGTATTTTGCTATCGTATATATTTTTAGAATTGTCTCAAAGAGTAATTCTGCATAAACTCGCAAACCCAATTTCCATACACACTTTTGTAAGGAGTTGCAGAATTCTGGGGGGTATTCTGGACCCTCATAATATCCAGAAGGTTACAGTCTAGTTAAACTTATTAAAAATGCTATCTAGAGGATGGTAACATCTTTAGTCGTTCCTTTTCTTAAGGGAGAGATAGCCTGAACCTTTAGACCCATTTAAGCGTCCTATGGAATTCGGCTATCTCTAACTTAAGTTGAAGGTGAACGTCTGGGGAATACGCCTGATCTGGGATAGCCCAGAAAGGGCTAGGACTTGTAATTATCCCTTCACAGCCAGGTGCTCTCCAAAGGGATGATGGTGAGAGGGGACATGGAGGTGGGGGCTCCTCTCAAAGGGCTCACAGTTCTCCCCCATAGCATCCCCCTCACTCAGAGCTGTACACACCTCCTGGGATCACGATGGCCAAGTCTGCCCCTGCACAGTCGCAGGAGGAACAGACTTTGGCGGGGCCATCACAAGCTCCAAGGCCCAGAGGATGTCCACCAAAAGTTTCTATGCAGTCGCAGCAGGGAAGTGAGGAGGCTGCCTCTACCTCTGCTGAAGCCACAGGGGTAGCACCTCATAGAAGCACACATAAGAGAAAGATAAAATGCAAGTAGATGCACACTGGGGTGTTTTAGTAACTGTTTGTGTAAAGTTGCAGATAAAAATATTCATTTTCACCACTTTCCGGTTATGGCCAATTTTGTCTGCATCTTTAGAAGTGGCTTAGTAAGTTGGAGTGAATGGTGCGATATAACGTTACCTCCAGCAATGATGGTCAGTGTGAAAGAATGGCCTGGTCATTTTAGGGATGCTTTATGATGTTGCTGTGGGGTGTTGGGAACCTGGTGCAGCATGTGGCAGCCATATGGATGTAATGCCTGAAGTTAAGTAAATCTGGACATGATGAGGCCATCCCTGGTCTCCTGGGCAGCAATATGCTCAGATGCTGGTGGGACCTGGACCACAGGTTCCTTCTGCTCTTCCTCCTTCTCTTCTTCCAGCTGATGCTCCTCCTCCTCTGAAGAGGCTGTGCGCTCAGTGCCTTGTCCCTCATGCAGCACTAATCCTCGCTGCTGCGCTATGTTATACTGAAGGGCTGCTCTGGATCTGTCAAGGCATCTGAAGCGTGCCTATTATCTGCTCTATGACACATCTGGTGGAAATGTGGCTTTCATGATATCTCTCCTCGGTTCAGTACTTGGCCTCCTCAAGGGTGTCATGAGCCATGTCTTCAGTGGATAGCCCCTGTCTCCAAGCAGCCAGCCGGAAAGTATGTTTGGAGGTGCGAAGAGCTGAGGGAGGGTGGACAGGCACAGCACGAAAGAGTAATGACAGCTGCCAGGGAATCTGATGCACACATGCCTGATGATCTTCCTATGGTTGCAGATGAGCTGCATATTGAGGGAGTGGAAGCCTTTGCAGTTAACAAAGACTCCTGGTGATGTGGGAGAGCCCTGATAGCCACATGTGTGCAGTCGATGACGCCCTGCACCTGTGGGAAGCCAGCCAGCCTGGCAAAGCCGAGCGCCCTCTCAGTAACACTGGCTTCATCAGTGGCAAGTTGATATAATTGGCTGACTTGTCAAACAGGGCATCGGTGGCCTATGTGATGCAGTTGTGGGCGGTCGACAGCGAGATCCTCCAAATGTCTACTGCAGATTCCTAGAAGGAGCTTGAGGCGAAGAAGCACTGGTAACTTTGACAGCCATTGGTAAGGCGTGTCCACCCGCTCCTCTGAGCTGCAGGCCTTGCTCCAGCAATCTACAAATGTCTGCGATGATCTGGCACAATACCCTGAGCCTCCTTTGGCACTGCTGTTCAGTCATGTTGAGGAAGCTCATCCTCTGCCTGTATACCCTGTGTTGGGGATATTGCTTCTGGCAAGGTGCAGCCCTGCGCTGATGCCCTCTGTCCTGTGCAGCTTCAGGTGGTTGAGGAGAAGGTTGGTGGTGTTGTTGGTGCTGCTGGTGTGCCTGCTGCTGCTGGTGTTGGGGCTCATCATGGTCTGATTCTGAGGACCAAGGTAAGACAGTATAAACATCACCAATGCTGATGTAATAGATGGCAAGTTAAGTAGAGATGAAAGCAGCAATCTGTTAATGGTGTGATAGGTTCTACCAATGAGGTGACAGTAGGTCCCGACTTTGCTGGAAACACTTGCAACCTCTAGAAAGCTAAATCTGTGCTGACAATGTACTCAGAAACAGTATCTGTCTTAGCAAAGTAACCAGGTGTCAGGTGGGAGTATTTATTGTGCTTTCCATTAATGAGCTGGATCAATGACCACTGAACTTCCGCCTCAGATTCACAGACATGGTTCCTGAGCTGCATGATTTCCGTGGTCATCCAGTGAAATTTGAAAGGCGGGGTTAAAAAGACGTTTAAGGGTCTGACAAGTACCTAATAATGATATAAATTAGCTTGGCTACCTCTGCAGTTCGGTTTGCGGCCGCGCTGGCAAACGCACCTGAGTGAAAGGCACGTAGAGGCGGGGTGATGGTGGGTTCCTGACCCGCTCTAAGTTATTTCAACATTCACTCCCGACCACCTCCAATCCCGCCCACATAGATGGCAGAAAATTCTGGCCTCTATGTCTGCTGCACACACTTGAGAGCCTGAACAGCAACATCTCTTCCTTCACCAAAACAGCTTCTTTCTCTCTCTGATGTGTCAAATACAGCTGTTCCCTCTCTCCTATATAGAAACATAGAAGATAGGAGCAGGGGTAGGCCATTCGGCCCCTCGAGCCTGCTCCGCCATTCAATGAGAAAATGGCTGATCATCCAAATTCAGTACCCTGTCCTTGCCTTCTCTCCATATCCCTTGATCCCTTTAGCCTTAAGAAATATATCCAACTCCTTCTTGAATATATTTAATGAATTGGCCTCTACTGCCTTCTGTGGTGGAGAATTCCACAGGTTCACCACTCTCTGGGTGAAGAAATTCCTCCTCATCTCTGTCCTAAATGGCTTACCCCTTATCCTTAGACTGTGACCCCTGGTTCTGGACTCTCCGACCATCGGGAACATCCTTCCAGCATCTAGTCTGTCTAGTCTTGTTCGAATTTTATAAGTTTCAATGAGATCCCCTCTCATTCTTCTAAACTCCAGCGATTACAAGCCCAATCGACCCAATCTCTCCTCATACATCATTCCTGCCATCCCAGGTATCAGCCTGGTGAATCTTCGCTGCACTCCTTCCATGGCAAGAACATCCTTCCTCAGATAAGGCGACCAAAACTGCACACAATACTCAAGATGTGGTCTCACCAAGGCCCTGTACAACTGCAGCAAGACATCCTTGTTCCTGTACTCAAACCCTCTCGCTACAAAGGCCAACATACCATTTGCCTTCTTAACCGCCTGCTGCACCTGCATGCTTACTTTCAGCGACTGGTGCACAAGGTCGCCCAGGTCTCGTTGCACTTCCCCTTCTCCCAATCTATTGCCATTCAGATAATCTGCCTTCCTGTTTTTGCCACCAAAGTGGATAACCTCGCATTTATCCACGTTATATTGCATCTGCCATGCTTCTGCCCAATCACCCAACCTGTCCAAATCATACAGGAGTTTCTCAGCATCCTCCTCACAGCACACACGCCCACCCAGCTTTGTGTCATCTGCAAACTTGGAGATATTACATCTAGTTCCCTCGTCCAGATCATTAATATATATTGTGAATAGCTGGGGTCCAAGGACCAATCCCTGCGGTACCCCACTAGTCACTGCCTGCCACTCGGAAAAAGAGCCGTTTATTCCAACTCTTTGCTTTCTGTCTGCCAACCAGTTCTCTATCCAAGTCAATACCTTGCCCCCAATCCCATGTGCCTTAACTTTACATGCTAATCTCTTATGCGGGACCTTATCAAAAGCCTTTTGCTGCGGTGTATAAAATTTACCGATCTTATGACATGGATACTGTACTGTAATGATAGAATGTGCTGCTGAACCATGTACATGTCTTAACTGTACCAAGATATAGGATTTTTTACCTTTTACTTGATATCCCCAGATGCTAAATGTAAGTCCAAGTGCAATATGCCACAGCAAGTGAAGTAGATTCCAGGCTTAAGCAATAACTATCTTGATGCAACTGCACCAAAGAGAATCTAACTTCACTTCAAGCTCCAGAAACAAATGTTCCTTTTGCCATGTTGATTCCTTCTTCACCTCCTGTCCTTGAATAACCCCAGCCATTGACTCACACTATCATATCCCATCCCTGAGTCTCAGTCACTGAATTTTATTTGCCACTTTTCTGCCCACCTGACCAGCCTATTGATATCTTCCTGCAGTCTACAGCTTTCTTCCTCACTATCAACCACACGAACAATTTTTGTATCATCTGCAAACTTCTTAATCATGCCCCCTCCATTGAAGTCTAAATCATTCATGTATACCACAAAAAGCAAGAGACCTAGTACTGAGCCCTGCGGAACCCCACTGGAAACAGCTGATCTCCAACTGTTCACTAATTCAGAGATTAAGAAGTTTGTAGATGATAGGCTTTTGACAAGGTTCCACATGGCAGGCAGTGACTAGTGGGGTACCGCAGGGATTGGTGTTAGGACCCCAGCTATTCACAATATATATTAATGATCTAGACGAGGGAACTAGATGTAATATCTCCAAGTTTGCCGACAAAACAAAGCTGGGTGGGCGTGTGTGCTGTGAGGAGGATGCCGAGAAACTCCAGTATGATTTGGACAGGTTGGGTGATTGGGCAGAAGCATGGCAGATGCAGTATAATGTGGATAAATGTGAGGTTATCCACTTTGGTGGCAAAAACAGGAAGGCAGATTATTATCTGAACGGCAATAGATTGGGAGAAGGGGAAGTGCAACGAGACCTGGGTGTCCTTGTGCACCAGTCGCTGAAGGTAAGCATGCAGGTGCAGCAGGCAGTTAAGAAGGCAAATGGTATGTTGGCCTTTGTAGCGAGAGATTTCGAGTACAGGACCAAGGAGAAGGCAGGGACAGGGTACTGAGTTTGGATGATCAGCCATGATCTCATTGAAACATAGAAACATAGAAGATAGGAGCAGGAGTAGGCCATTCGGCCCCTCGAGCCTGCTCCGCCATTCAATGAGATCATGGCTGATCATCCAAATTCAGTACCCTCTCCCTGCCTTCTCCCCATATCCCTTGATCCCTTTAGCCTTAAGTAATATATCTAACTCCTTCTTGAATATATTTAGTGAATTGGCCTCCACTGCCTTCTGTGGTAGAAAATTCCACAGGTTCACCACTCTCTGGGTGAAGAAATTCCTCCTCATCTCTGTCCTAAATGGCTTACCCCTTATCCTTAGACTGTGACCCCTGGTTCTGGACTCCCCAGCCATCGGGAACATCCTTCCTGCATCTAGTCTGTCTAGTCCTGTTCGAATTTTATAAGTTTCAATGAGATCCCCTCTCATTCTTCTAAACTCCAGCGAGTATAAGCCCAATCAACCCAATCTCTCCTCATACATCATTCCTGCCATCCCAGGTATCAGACTGGTGCATCTTCGCTGCACTCCCTCCATGGCAAGAACATCCTTCTTCAGATAAGGTGACCAAAACTGCACATAATACTCTTCTCACCAAGGCCCTGTACAACTGCAGCAAGACATCCTTGTTCCTGTACTCGAACCCTCTCGCTACGAAGGCCAACATGCCATTTGCCTTCTTACCCGCCTGCTGCACCTGCATGCTTACCTTCAGCGACTGGTGCACAAGGACACCCAGGTCTCGTTGCACTTCCCCTTCTCCCAATCTATTGCCGTTCAGATAATAATCTGCCTTCCTGTTTTTGCCACCAAAGTGGATAACCTCGCATTTATCCACATTATACTGCATCTGCCAAGCTTCTGCCCAATCACCCAGCCTGTCCAAATCATACTGGAGTTTCTCGGCATCCTCCTCACAGCACACACGTCCACCCAGCTTTGTTTCGTCTGCAAACTTGGAGATGTTACATCTAGCTCCCTCGTCTAGATCATTTATATATATTGTGAATAGCTGGGGTCCTAGGACCAATCCCTGTGGTACCCCACTAGTCACTGCCTGCCACTCGGAAAAAGAGCCGTTTATTCCAACTCTTTGCTTTCTGTCTGCCAACCAGTTCTCTATCCAAGTCAGTACCTTGCCCCCAATCCCATGTGCCTTAACTTTACACGCTAATCTCTTATGCGGGACCTTATCGAAAGCCTTCTGAAAGTCCAAATACACCACATCCACTGGTTCTCCTTTATCTATTCTACCAGTTACATCCTCAAAAAATTCCAGTAGATTAGTCAAGCACGATTTACCTTTTGTAAATCCATGTTGACTTTGTCCGATCCTGTCACTGTTTTCCAAGTGCTCTGCTATTACATCTTTTATAATGGACTCTAGCATTTTCCCCACTACCGATGTCAGGCTTACTGGTCTATAATTCCCTGTTTTCTCTCTACCACCTTTTTGAACAGTGGGGTAACATTAGCTGCCCTCCAATCCATGGGAACTGTTCCAGAGTCTATATCGAATTTTGGAAGATCACCAGCAATGCATCTACTATTTCTAGGGCCACTTCCTTAAGTACCCTAGGATGTAGATTATCAGGCCCTGGGGATTTATCAACCTTCAATCCCATCAATTTCCCTAACACCATTTCCCTACAAATACTGATTTCTTTCAGTTCCTCCCTCTCATTAGACCCTATGTTCCCCGACATCTCTGGGAGGTTATTTGTGTCCTCCTTTGTGAAGACAGATTGAATGGCGGAGCAGGCTCGAGGGGCCGAATGGCCTACTCCTGCTCCTATCTTCTATGTTTCTATGGTCAGAAAAGTACTAATCTCTGAACTAGTGCACAGATGGAGATCAGCTCTGAACTGGATTGCAAATTTCAGGTAAGATGACTTGACACTGAGCTGAGTTTATGAACAGATGAATTAAGATATTTTGGAGTGCATATGATCAGACAGACTTGCTCCATTTATATAAAGTGTTGGTCCACATAGGTACAAAAGAACAAAGATGCGTTTTGCATGAGTGTCTATTATTTTGTATTACCATTAGTTTCTTGCTGTCATAGCAAGTGATGGTGATGATTTGCAACAGCAACAAGAACTTGCATTTCTATAGAGCCAATGGGGTGAGGCCATGGAGGGATTTGAACACAAGAATGAGAATTATGATTCATTGCTGCAGCTACAGCAACAAATGTGGATTCTGCATGGATTTTAGCAAGGCTTTTGACAAGATCCCACATGGCAGACTAGTCAGAAAAGTAAAAACCCATGGGATCCAAAGGAAAGTGGCATGTTGGATCCAAAATTGGCTCAGTGGCTGGAAGCAAATGGTAATGGTGGACGGGTGCTTTTGTGACTGGAAGGCTGTTTCCAGTGGGGTTCCGCAGGGCTCAGTACTAGGTCCCTTGCTTTTTGTGGTATACGTGAATGATTTAGACTTCAACGTAGGGGGCATGATTAAGAAGTTTGCAGATGATACAAACATTGGGTGTGTGGTTGATAGTGAGGAAGAAAGCTGTAGACTGCAGGAAGATATCAATAGACTGGTCAGGTGGGCAGAAAAGTGGCAAATGGAATTCAGTCCGGAGAAGTGTGAGGTTGTAGGAATCGACGGATTCCTATCTAAATCACTGAGGTCGAGTCAGTTCAGTAAATTAACCAAATTTAATTAAACTGGTGAACAAAACAAAAACATGCAGGAGCAACAGCAAACAGGTCTATACAGTAGCTTGTTCCACGAGGTCTGAACTCAGAACCTCCCACCTCTGATGTCATGACGTCATCACGTTTCCCGCCACTCGGGGCACCACGTGACCAACGTGATGACATCATCGCGTTGTTTCAGGGTTTTTACAGAAAGCTTGTTTACACTCAGCAAACGGATATAGGTGCTGTTACATTGCTTTAAAGACAGTTATTCATTTGTACAGGAGTTCATTGGTGGTTTTACCACATGCACCCCCCCAGAAGTGTCTTTAATCATCAAAGTCAATCGCAGAGGCGGTCGGACAATCCTGTCGGAGCGACTCCGATATTCCCGGAGAGGAATGGATGGTGCAGGAGAGGAGCTGGTCCGCAGGGCCGATGGGCCAGGCGTAGCGGCCACGGGCGGTTGCCCACGACACGGCAGCTGCGCTGTTTCGACTGGCTGGCCGAGGTCCAGGTGCGCAGCCTTGAGGCGGTCCACGGAAATGTAGTCGGGCGTCCCACCGACGTCTACCAGAAAACTCTTGGCGCCCGCCTTCAGTACCCAGAAGGGGCCCGTGTATGGAGGCATGAGGGGACTACGGTGGGCATCGTGCCGTACAAAAATGAATTTAGCCCTCATGAGCATTGGCAGAACATGCGACGCAGGCAGTCCATGCTGTGAAGTCGGAATGGGCCGGAAAGCGTGCGCCGTGGATCGGTGAGCCTCCAGTTGTTCAGTGGCGGACCACGGACGCGTCGGCAATGGGAGAAACTCGCCGGGGACCCTGAGCGGCTGGACATAGACCAGTTCAGCGGCCGACGCCTGCAGGTCCTCTTTAGGCACCGTGCGCAACCCGAGCATTACCCATGGCAACTTATCCATCCACGCGGTCCCTTGAAGGGTAGCCCGCAGCGATGCCTTCAGAGAACGATGGAAGCGTTCACATAACCCATTGGCCTGTGGGTGGTAAGCCGTGGTGCGATGGAGCTTGGCGCCCAATTCTGAAGCCACGGTGTTCCACAAAGCAGAGGAGAACTGCGGCCCGCGGTCCGATGAAATGTCTGACGGCACGCCGAAACGGGCAACCCAGGACAAAAGAAAAGCCCGGGCGATGTCCGCGGAGGTGGTGGACATCAATGGAATGGCCTCCGGTCATCTGGTGGTACGGTCGACGATCGTCAGCAGATGCGTGAACCCTTGTGACGGTGGTAGTGGGCCCACGAGGTCGATATGAACATGATCGAATCGCCGCTCCGGTACCTCGAAAACGGCGACAGGAGCTTTAACGTGGCGCTGCACCTTCGCTCTCTGGCACACGACACAGGTGTTGGCCCAGTCGCGCACATCTTATCGCATTCCACTCCAGACAAACTTGGATGCTAACAACTTTTGTGAAACCCACACACCCGGGTGGGCGAGGTTGTGCATGATATCGAAGACTTTCCTGCGCCAGGATGACGGAACGATCGGGCGTGGGTCTCCCAGGGAGACATCGCAGAGCAAGAATGTGCCGTCTGAGTGGAAAAGTACGTCCACTGGCCGCAGGCCGGACGAATCAGAACGGAAAGCGTGCGTCTCTGGGTCAGCCGCTTGGTCGACTGCTATTAGTGAATAGTCGCGACCCAGTTGGACGGCCTGGACGGCCGCACGCGAAAGGCAGTCGGCAACCACGTTGTCCTTGCCGGCCACATGACGGATGTCGGTGGTATACTCGGAGATGAAAGTGAGTTGCCGTTGCTGTCGGGCCGACCACAGCTCAGTTGTCTTGGCCATGGCAAACGTCAGGGGCTTGTGATCCACGAAAGCGACGAATTGGCGTCCTTCCAATAAAAAACGAAAGTGGTGGATGGCCAGGAACAACGCCAACAGCTCTCGGTCAAATGTGCTATAGTTACGTTCGTTACTACGTAATTGGCGGCTAAAAAACGCCAGCGGTTGCCATTGCTCTTGCATGGCGCCGACGGTGTAGTCCAACGCATCTGTCGTGAGCGCGATGGTGGCGCCGGGCAGCGGGTGCGCTAACATCGTCGCATTGGCGAGGGCCTCCTTCGTGTCCCCAAATGCGCGGTCCATGACCGACGACCAGATCACCGGTTCTTTCCCCGGTTTCCCTCGGAGTGCCTCGTAGAGCGGCCGCATGAGCTGGGCGGCCCGGGGGACAAAGCGATGGTAAAAGTTTACCATGCCGAGGAATTCTTGGAGCGCCTTGACGGATTGCGGCTGTGGGAATGCAGCGACGGCTGCCACTTTCGCCCTGAGTGGCAGTGCCCCTTCTGCGGTGATGCGGTGGCCCAGAAAATCGATCTGCCTCAGTCCAAATTGGCACTTGTTTGGGTTAACTATAAGGCCGTGCTCCTGGAGATGGCGGAAAAGGACGCGCAGGTGACGTAGGTGTTCTTCCTTTGACGCGCTGGCGACGAGGATGTCATCGAGGTATACGAAAAGGAATTTGAGATCCCAGAGCACCGAATCCATGAGGCGTTGGAACGCCTGCGCCACATTTTTAAGCCCGAAAGGCATCCGTAAAAATTCAAAAAGGCCAAATGGGGTAATGACTTCCGTTTTCTGGACATCGTGAGGGTGGACGGGCACCTGGTGGTATCCGCGGACGAGGTCGATCTTGGAGAACCACGACGTGCCGGCCAAATGGGCGGAAAAATGTTGAATATACGGTATCGGGTCTGGAGTTGTGACCTCGTTGAGGCACCGATAATCACCACAGGGCCGCCACCCACCGCCGGGCTTTGGCACGATGTGTAGCGGAGACCACCAGGGACTATCAGATCGGCGAACGATGCCCAATCGCTCCATAGTGGCGAATTCCGCCTTCGTGGCCTCGAGTTTACTGGCCTCTAATCGCCGAGCCCGGGCGTAAACCGGGGGGCCGGTCGTCGCGATGTGGTGTTCAACACCGTGTTTGGCGGTCGTCGCAGAGAAAGTGGGTCGAGTGAGCTCCGGAAATTCCTTGAGCAGGCGGGTGAACTCGTCGGGCGGCGACTCGGTGCAGGCAACCGCGTGGGTCACGCCGGAGCCCCGAAAACAGGGGATGGGGGCTCGTGAGGCGGCATGGATCAGGCGGCGATTACGTATGTCGACCAGTAGGTCATGTGTGCAGAAAAAATCAGCACCAAGGATTGCCAGTGGTATCGTGGCGGTGATAAACTCCCAGTGGAAGAGTTGGCCGCCGAGACACAATCGGATAGGCCGCTTCCCGTACGTACGGATGGCGCTGCCATTGGTGGCCTGTAGTGGAGGACCGCGCTGCCCAGATCGGACGTCGAGCACCGAAGCGAGGAGGATGCTGCACTGAGCGCCCGTGTCGCATAAGAAACGCCGGCCCGAAATAGAGTCGGTGATGTACAACAATTTCCCGGAATCACCAACTGTCATTGTGGAGGTGAAACCGACCTTGGGGCTTCCCTTCCGGTCGCGCAATCGGTGTTGCTGCTTTCTCGGTGCCAGCGGCACGAATTTACACGGGGGTCGGCAGCATCTGGCTTTCTGACCGAAACGGGCGTGGTAGTAGCAAAGGCCGGTCTGTGGAGGTGCCGAGGCGGGGTTCTTGGAGGCGGGGCACGTCAAGGTGGCACAATACTGTTGCATCACCACGTAAATGGTGTCGGCTTCGGCCGCGAGCGCCACACCATCCGTAGCCGTCGACCTGGCCAGGGCTGCTTGTACCTGCTCAGGGAGCTGGCTCAGGAACAGTTCACGAAATATAAAACACTGCGGCTCAGACCCGAGGAGGGTGAGCATGTGGCTCATCAACTCGGAAGGCTTAGCATCGCCTAACCCGGGGAGTGCGAGCAAGCGTCGTGTGCGCTCCGCCTTTGTCATGGCCCTGTGGGTAGCGGAGCTGGCCCAGGGGCCGTGTAGCCTGATCCTGCTCCTATTTCGTGTGTCTAATTCTGTTAGATTCAGGAGATGGTTCTGTGATAGTAGATTGGCGGTTAGGATCAGATCAGCCATGATCTTATTGAATGGCGGAGCAGGCTCGAGGGGCCGATTGGCGTACTCCTGCTCCTATTTCTTATGTTCTTATGTTCTTATGAATACTTGCATGAGGCGCGCCTTGAGCGTTTCGTACTTGTTCTCCACGGGCGGGGTCTCCAGCAGGCTGATAATGCGGGAAGCCGTCGAGCTGTCCAGTGCGGAGACCACATAAAGGTAACGGGTCTGATCCAGCACTATGTTTCGCAGTTGGAACTGAGCCTCCGCTTGAACGAACCAGGAGGTTGCCTGTTGTTCCCAAAATTGAGGGAGCTTCAAACTCGCTGCATTTACATCCATCTTGTTCTTGAGCTTGCCTCCGCGAAAATCGTCCGCGAAGCTTTGGGGTCACCAATCGACAGATTCCTATCTAAATCACTGAGGTCGAGTCAGTTCAGTAAATTAACCAAATTTAATTAAACTGGTGAACAAAACAAAAACATGCAGGAGCAACAGCAAACAGGTCTATACAGTAGCTTGTTCCACGAGGTCTGAACTCAGAACCTCCCACCTCTGACGTCATCACGTTTCCCGCCACTCGGGGCACCACGTGACCAACGTGATGACATCATCGCGTTGTTTCAGGGTTTTTACAGAAAGCTTGTTTACACTCAGCAAACGGACATAGGTGCTGTTACATTGCTTTAAAGACAGTTATTCATTTGTACAGGAGTTCATTGGTGGTTTTACCACAAGGTAGTACATTTGGGGAGGGCTAACAAGGCAAGGGAATACACAATAAATGGTAGGATACTGAGAAGTATAGAGGAACAGAGGGACCTTGGAGTGCATGTCCACAGATCCCTGAAGGTAGCAGGACAGGTAGATAAGGTGGTTAAGAAGGCATACGGGATACTATCTTTTATTAGCCGAGTTATGGAATATAAGAGCAAGAAGGTTATGCTTGAAGTGTTAGGCCACAGCTAGAGTACTATGTAAAGTTGTGGTCACCACATTACAGGAAAGATGTGATTGCACCAGAGAGGTTAAAGAGATTTACGAGGATGTTACCAGGACTGGAGAATTTTAGCTATGAGGAAAGATTGGATAGGCTGGGGTTGCTTTTTTTGGAACAGAGGAGGCTGAGGGGAGACTTCATTGAAGTCTATAAAATTATATGGGGCCTCAATAGTGTGGATAAGAAGGACCTATTTCCCCAAGCAGAGAGGTCAATACCCAAGAGGTATAGATTTAAAGTAATTGGTAGAAGGATTAGTGTGGTGTTGAGGAGAACTTTTTTCACCCAGAGGATGGTGGGGGTTTGGAACTCACTGCAAGAATGGGTGGTAAAGGCAGAAACCCTCATCAAATTTAAAAAGTACTTGGATAGGCACTTGAAGTGCCGTAACCTACAAGGATACGGACCAAGAGCTGGAAAGTGGGATTAGGCTGGATAGCTCTTTTTTGGCCGGCACAGACACGATGGACTGAATGGTCCCCTTCAGCACCATAAATTTCTATGAAAATTATATATTTACATGAATTTTAATATTTTTATGTCATGGCAGTCTAGTGGGCTGGCGGATGGAACCTCATTCAATGTAGTCTAAAATGATAGAATGCAGCTCTTTTCCCAACTGTGTTGGTGGGATGATTGATTCACAGATGGTGGGAACCCCTGAGGCTGATATTCTCTAGCAGTATAACGTGGATGCTCCAATCCTGATAGGCAGTGTTACATCTTTATTAAGAACCCAAATTTTTTGGTTCCATACCTAAAGCTGAAATCTGAAAAACCTGGACACCGATTCTTATCCACAGTCATCTCCAGACCCTGATGTTTGGTCATAGGTTGTCTCCATCCCTTATTTCTCCTTTTGTTTGCTCCTAGTCCAAATTTCATGTCCACTGCTAGTCTCAGTCACTGTCCAAAGCACACTTATCACTTTTTTTTCATCTAATTTGGCCAAGTGTAAGGTAATGTAAATTGAAACGGAACACAAAACGTAGGTGCACAGTGAAAGGATATCCATGGGCAAAGATGGACGAGAAAAAGGAGAGGGTACAGAGGAGATTCACTAAGCTGATGCCAGGGCTGAGAAGCTTTAGTTATGAGGTGAGACTAGAGAAACCAGTGGGGCGAAATTCGGTTATGCCCCGTTTGGGGGTGGTAACCAAATTAGCACCTCACATTTAGCGCCTGGGGCGGGAGTACCGCCCCGGCTGCTAAATTGGGCTTACCACCCTGGCGAGGAAGCGGCGCGCTATCTCAGGCACTCCACTTCCTCTCAGGGCGGTGCATGAGCCACAAAGCGCGGTAATGCTAATGCATTTCAGCGCCCCTCCCCTTCCGTTAAAGGGGAGGGCCGCTGCGCACTCTGCAGGCCATTTGACAGCCTCCACTAGCGCAACAGGGTGGTGTGGTGCTGTGGCCGCAGCCTGGCACCGAGACGCGGTGCCGGACGACGCGATGGCGGCCACAGACCGCGTCAAGGGCCGCCAAGAGGGACCAACCTGGAGGTCGGCCAAAATAAAATATGTCGGCATGGGGCGCAGTCGGACTGCCACTTTAATTAGTGCCCCACCATCGGTGTGCGACCTGGCTTGCGATCCGTGAGGCTGCCGCTGACACCGCCCAGGGCAGCCTCGTGGGGGCGCAGCTGAATTTCGTCTGCGGGGCGCTAAGGGTCCGCAGCGGGGTGCGAAGGGGCCGCCCCGCTCGGTGATAACATCATCGCCAACAGCAAAGTGGCCCGGGACGCTACCAGCAGGGGCGCGCCACTATCGGCTAGCACTTCAGTAACACCCCACCGTATTTCTTGGTGGGCGCTACCCCCACCCAGGCGATAAGCCCTTTGTGCCTCGTTAATGCTCCCCGGAGGTGCAAACGGCAGGTGCAAAGGAGGCGAATTGTGCCCCCTAGGGCTCTTTGCTGAGGTACAGTTTCAAGGAGCTCTGGTCACCCTCCAAAACCTTACCCAAGTTGCCTATTACAAATTCAGGTCTGCCGTAGATACTTCCTTGGGTTCAGCAGTTAAGCACAAAAATCAGGAGGTTGCTGTCCGTAATGCGACGTAAACAACATCTCGCTGTATTGAACAGAGTGAAGTTCCTGTACTGATGTCATAGATACGGACTAAACGCACCAAAAAAAGTTAGGGCTTGTCCATTTCAGTCTAAGTACCCTTTTAACGGTGTGGTAAGTCTTAATTATTGCCAAACAACCTCTGTGGCACTGACACTTTTTTTTTACCTTTTCTTTCTGTCTCTTTTATCTCTCTCTCTTAATCCAATCTTTCTTTCACTCTCGTTATTTCACTTTCTGCACCTGATTTGACATTGAATTCTAACATATTCTAATTGACATTTCCTGGTTCAGACTGCGCTGCTCATTAACGATTCTTCAGTCTGGTTAGTTAAAGAGGTACACAGTTGCTTGCCCCATTTACACAGTTCACAGATGCTCTGTAGAGGGCGCTGTGCTGTTTGGATGTTTGGCTAACAGCAACTGTGCATAAAAAAAACCCAGCGACAGTCTATGGGCAAGTATAAATCTAATGAATGGCTGGCGCTGTTCGTTTGCCGCTCACAGCAAAATCCGTTTCAATGAAATTCCCAGGTGATCTGGATTGGATCTCTATATCTTGCACACATGTACTCCTTTAATCTCTCCAAAGCTGGACTGAATTAGCAGTTTGTCAGTTGAAATTTGTATTCAAACAAAAGCTACTTTATTCCACCGTAGATAAAACATGCAGGAGAGAGAATCACTTGGTACAATTGAGACTTTGCAAGTAAAGAACACACAAGCACAGGCAAACTCTGGTGGATTATCTGGCTCATTTTATAAGAACAATCTCTCTGCATCAAGGTCCTTTCCCTGCACTGCCTGCTGCCACTGCACTTCTCTAAATGTTCTCATTTTAAAAGCCTCTTTCGCAGATCAATAGAGATCAAAAGAGGTTCACCAACACCAAAGTCTTTCTGAATAACCAGACATTACTAATGAATTGTTTATTGTTTGGCCTCTGAATAAAACAACTTTTTATCTTGCATATTAATTATCATTTGTCAGATAGGATTAACAAACCTGATGGGGCTGTTCTGAGAAGCTAACTGTTTTAGGTAAGCTTTCGTTCAAAACTCCATTTAACAGAGCCGACCACTCGTGGGAACAGAGGAGTGAGCCATTCCACCCCTTGAGCCTATTCCGCCATTCAATTAGATCAAAGCTCTGTACCTCAACTCCATTTATCCGCCTTTGCTCCATATCCCTTGATATCCTTACCTAACAACAATCTGTCGATCCCAGTCTTGAAAATTTCAATTGACCCAGCATCCACAGCCTTTTGGGGAGCAACTTCCAGATTTCTACTACCCTTTGTGTGAACAAGTGCTTCCTGATTCACTTCTTCAGTTTTGAATTCCAATCGTCTTGAGATAAAGGCCAACATCCCATTATCCTTTTTGATTACTCTTTGTACCTTTTACTGATTTGTGCACATGGACATTTGATCCTCCACAGCTCCTAGTCACTCACCATTTAGAAAATATGCTGATTTGTCTTTCTCAGGCCCAAAATGGATAACCTCTCACTTCCCCACATTGAACTTCATCTGCCATAGTTTTGCCCACTCACTTAGTCTGTCTACATCCCATTGCAACCTCCTGCTCCCATCCACACTACCTTTTTTGTTTATTCGTTTATGGGGTGTGGGCGGCGCTGTCAAGGCCAGCATTTATTGCCCATCCCTAATTGCCCTTGAGAAGGTGGTGGTGAGCCACCTTGTTGAATGGCTGCAGTCCGTGTGGTGAAGGTACTCCCACAGTGCTGTTAGGGATGGAGTTCCAGGATTTTGACCCAGCGACGATGAAGGATCAGTGATATATTTCCAAGTCAGGATGGTGTGTGACTTGGAGGGGCACTTGCAGGTGGTGGTGTTCCCATGCGCCTGCAGCCCTTGTCCTTCTAGGTGGAAGAGGTTGCGGGTTTGGGAGGTGCTGCTGAAGAAGCCTTGGCGAGTTGCTGCAGTGCATCTTGTAGATGGTACACACTGCAGCCACGGTACGCCGGTGGTGGAGGGAGTGAATCACACTATGTTACAGCTTGCCATGAACAGAGGGACAACCAGTAAACTAAGAAATGAATATATATAAACAATGCGAATGTATATTTATACACTCAGGGATATACCTGTTTATACACTGTATGAATAGAACTGCGTTTATGTGCTCAACCATAAATGTATTTTGATGCTTTGGCAACATAAGATGTAACTTATCATGCCAATAAAGCGATTTGATTTGTGAATTGTGAATTGTGAATGGGGTGCCAATCAAGCGGGCTGCTTTATCCTGGATGGTGTCGAGCTTCTTGAGTGTTGTTGGAGCTGTACTCATCCAGGCAAGTGGAGAGTATTCCATCCTTACTTGTGCCTTGTAGATGGTGGAAAGGCTTTGGGGAATCAGGAGGTGAGACACTCTCTGCAGAATACCTAGTCTCTGACCTGCTCTTGTTGCCACATTATTTATGTGGTTGATCCAGTTAAGGTTCTGGTCAATGGTGACCCCCAGGATGTTGATGGTGGGGGATTCGGCAATGATAATGCCGTTGAATGTCAAGGGGCGGTGGTTAGACTCTCGCTTGTTGGAGATAGTCATTGCCTGTCACTTCTGTGGCACAAATGTTACCGGCCACTTATCAGCCCAAGCCTGAGCGTCGTCCAGGCCTTGTTGCCTGCGGGCATGGACAGCTTCACTATCTGAGGAGTTGTGAATAGCGCTGAAAACTGTGCAGTCATCAACGAACATCCCCATTTCTGACCTTATGATGGCGAGAGGGTCATTGATGAAGCAGCTGAACATGGTTGGGCCTAGGACATTGCCCTGAGAAACTCCTGCATCGATGTCCTGGGGCTGTGATGATTGACCTTCAACAACCACAACCATCTTCCTTTGTGCTAGGTATGACTCCAGCTAGTGGAGAATTTTCCCCCCCGATTCCCATTGACTTCAGTTTTACTAGGGCACCTTGATGCCACACCCAGTCAAATGCTGCCTAGATGTCTAGGGAAGTCACTCTCACCTCACCTCTGGAATTCAGCTCCTTTGTCCATGTTTGGACCAAGGCTGTAATGAGGTCGGGAGCCGAGTGGTCTTGGCGGAACCCAAACTGGGCACCAGTGAGCAGGGTATTGGTGAGCAAGTGCCACTTGATAGCAGTGTTGATGACACCTTCCATCACTTTGCTGATGATTAAGAGTAGTCTGATGGGGCTGTAATTGGCCAGATTGGATTTGTCCTGCTTTTTGTGGACATACCTGGGCAGTTTTCCACATTGTCGGATAGATGCCAGTGTTGTAGCTGTAATAGAACAGCTTGGCTAGAGGCGCGGCTAGTTGTGGAGCAGTCTTCAGCACGATAGCCGGGATATTGTCGGGGTCTCTAGCCTTTGCTGTATCCAGTGCGCTCAGCCTTTTCTTGATAGCACGTGGAGTGAATCGAATTGGCTGAAGGCTGGCTTCTGTGATGGTGGGGATTTCAGGAGTAGGCTGATATGGATCATCCACTCGGCACTTCTGGCTGAAGATGGTTGCAACCGCTTCAGCCTTGTCTTTTGCACTCACGTGCTGGGCTCCATCATCATTCAGGATGGGGATATTCATGGAGCCTCCTCCTCCCGTTAGTTGTTTAATGGTCCACCACCTTTCACGACTGGATGTGGCAGGACTGCAGAGCTTTGATCTGATCCGTTGATTGTGGGATCGCTTAGCCCTATCTATAGCATGCTGCTTCCGCTTTTTAGCATGCATGTAGTCCTGAGTTGCAGTGTCCCCAGGTTGGCCCCTCATTGTTAGGTATGCCTGGTGCTGCTCCTGGCATGCTCTTCTACACTCCTTATTGAACCAGGGTTGGTCCCCTGGCTTGATGGTAATGGTAGAGTGAGGGATATGCCGGGTGGTGGAATACAATTCTGCTGTTGCTGATGGCCCACAATGCTTCATGGAAGCCCAGTTTTGAGCTGCTAGATCTGTTCTGAATCTATCCCATTTAGCACGGATGTAATGCCACACAACACGATGGAGGGTGGCCTCAATGTGAAGACGGGACTTCGTCTCCACAATGACTGTGCGGTGGCCACTGCTACCAATACTGTCATGGATGGATGCATCTATGGTTCTCTCACAGGTTGTCACAGGCCCAGACTCGCAGCGATGTCCTTCAGGTCTCGGCCAGCTCGGTGAGTAGTGGTGCTACATTGAAGTCCCCCACCAAGAATACATTCTGTGCACTTGCTTCTCTCAGTGCTTCTTCCAAGTGGCGTTCAACATGGAGGAGTACTCATTCATCAGCTGAGGGAGGGAGGGCGGTAGGTGGTAATCAGCAGGATGTTTCCTTGCCCATTGTCTGGAGTCAATGTTGCGGACTCCTAGGGCCACTCCTTCCCGACTGTATACCACAGTGCAACCACCCCTGGTGGGACAGGACATACCCAGGGATGGTGATGGAGGAGTTTGGGACATTGGCTGAAAGGTATGATTCTGTGAGTATGACTATGTCAGGCTGTTGCTTGACAAGTCTTTGGGACAACTCTCCCAATTTTGGCACAAGTCCTCAGATGTTGGTGAGGAGGACTTTGCAGGGTCGACTGGGCTGGGTGTGCTGTTGCCATGTCCATGGCCGGTGCCAAGGTCGATACCATTACTGATACTAGCTTTTTATTCCAGATTTATTTAATTAACTTAATTTAAATTCCCCAGCTGCCGTGGTGGGATTTGTACACAAGTCTCTGGCTCATTAGTCCAGGCCTCTGGAGGGCAAAGGGCATGATCAAGAGGGGCAAAATAGCTTACGAAAACAAGCTGGCGGAAAATATAAAAACTAACTCCAAAAGCTTTTATAAATATATCAAAAGGAAAAGACTGGTGAAAACCAAAGTTGGTCCATTGCAGTCAGATACGGGGGAATATATAATGGGAAATAAGGAAATGGCAGATCAACTAAATGCATACTTTGGGTCAGTCTTTACGAAGGAAGACACAAAAAACCTCCCTGGGATATCGGGAAAAATAGGGACATTGGCAAAGGAGGAACTGACGCAAATCAATATCTCTAAGGATATGGTGTTAAGGAAGCTAAAGGGATTGAAGGTGGACAAATCCCCAGGGCCTGATAACATGCATCCTAGGGTACTGAAGGAGGTGGCCCTAGAGATAGCGGATGCACTAAGGATGATTTTTCAGAATTCATTAGACTCGGGAACAGTGCCGATGGATTGGAGGGTAGCTAACGTTACCCCACTATTCAAAAAGGGGGGTAGGGAAAAAGCAGGTAATTACAGACCTGTAAGCCTTACATCAGTTGTGGGCAAAATGCTGGAGTCCATCATTAAGGATGAAATAGCGGAGCACTTAGCAAATGGGGACAGGATAGGACAGAGTCAACATGGATTTACAAAGGGTAAATCGTGCTTGACTAATCTATTGGAATTTTTTGAGGGAGTAACTGGTAGAATAGATGGGGGAGAGCCAGTAGATGTGGTGTACCTGGACTTCCAAAAGGCCTTCGATAAGGTCCCACATAAAAGATTAGCATGGAAAATTGAGGCTCATGGGATAAAGGGGAAAGTTTTGGCGTGGATAGGGAACTGGCTGTCAGATAGAAAACAGAGAGTTGGAATAAACGGCTCATTTTCTGAATGGCAGGCAGTAACAAGTGGGGTACCACAGGGATCTGTCCTGGGCCCCCAGCTGTTCACAATTTACATTAATGACCTGGATCAGGGAGTCGGATGCAGCATTTCCAAATTTGCAGACGACACTAAACTAGGAGGGGGGGTGGGCTCAGAGGAAGAGACCAGGAAGCTCCAGAGCGATTTGGACAGACTGGGCGATTGGGCGGATAAATGGCAGATGCACTATAATGTGGACAAGTGCGAAGTTATCCACCTTGGGTGCAGGAACGGGAGGGCAAATTATTATTTAAATGGCAATAGATTGGGAGAGGGGGAAGTACAGAGAGACCTGGGTGTTCTTGTACACCAGTCACTGAAGGCGAGCATGCAGGTGCAACAGGCGGTCAAGAAGGCAAACGGTATGCTGGCCTTCATAGCAAAAGGGTTAGAATACAGGAACAGGGATACCTTGCTGCAGCTGTACAGGGCACTGGTGAGACCACACCTCGAGTACTGTGTACAGTTTTGGTCGCCTCATCTGAGGAAGGATGTTCTTGCCATGGAGGGGGTGCAGCGGCGATTCACCAGGCTGATACCAGGAATGGCGGGAATGACCTATGAGGAGAGACTATGTAGTTTAGGGATGTACACACTGGAGTTTAGAAGATTGAGAGGGGACCTCATAGAAGTGTATAAAATTCTGACAGGTCTAGACAGACTGGATGCAGAAGGAATGTTTCCCTTGGCGGGTGAGAACAGAACTAGAGGACATAATTTAAGGATAAGGGCTAAACCATTTAGGACAGAGATGAGGGGGAATTTCTTCACTCAGAGAGTGGTGAACCTGTGGAACTCATTGCCACAGAGGGCAGTGTACGCCAGCTCATTAAATATATTTAAGAGGGAATTAGATATATTTCTACGGGCAAAAGGGGTTAAGGGTTACGGAGAGAAGGCGGGGACGGGATACTGAATTAAAGGATCAGCCATGATCTCGTCGAATGGCGGAGCAGGCACGAAGGGCCGAATGGCCTACTCCTGCTCCTATCTTCTATGTATCTATGTATCTATGTGACATTACCACTGTGCTACCATTCCCTTACTGTCCCTCTGCCAATGCACTGCCAGTCACTCATGAGCACTTGCAAATCAAAGAGTTACAATACAGCTATAATCTTTTACCTCAAAAGGAAGTTGTAAGCACAGCTTGTCTGCAAATTAATTATTGTTAATACTATTGATGATTCATAGAAACATAGAAGATAGGAGCAGGAGTAGGCCATTCGGCCCTTCGAGCCTGCTCTGCCACTCAATGAGATCATGGCTGATCATCCAAATTCAGTACCCTGTCCCTGCCTTCTCCCCATATCCCTTGATCTCTTTAGCCTTAAGAAATATATCCAACTCCTTCTTGAATATATTTAATGAATTGGCCTCAACTGTCTTCTGTGGCAGAGAATTCCACAGGTTCACCACTCTCTGGGTGAAGAAATTCCTCCTCATTTCAGTCCTAAATGGCTTACCCCTTATCCTTAGACTATGACCCCTGGTTCTGGACTTCCTGGCCATCGGAAACATCCTTCCTGCATCTAGTCTGTCCAGGCCTGACAGAATTTTATAGGTTTCGATGAGATCCCCTCTCAATCTTCTAAACTCCAGCGAGTATAAGCCCAATCGACACAATCTCTCCTCATACGTCATTCCTGCCATCCCAGATATCAGTCTGGTGAATCTTCGCTGCACTCCTTCCATGGCAAGGACGTTCTTCCTCAGGTACTATTGTTGATGAAAAAGAATTGATTTATAATATGCAAAAAAATGGTTATTTTCAAATGGAGTTAGCTATAATAAAGGTTTAACTTGTTAGCATTGTCAGCTTCACATATTCTTTTCTCTGCACTTGAAAGTGACATCCACTCAAACAGTTAGTGAGTTTCTGCTTATCTTCAGTTCTGGGTTATGGCTCTGTGATTGGTGGGATTCCAGGGTCAAAGAGTATAGCTCCACATAGCCACTCATTCAGCATTAGAACTAACTTCTATTATAAAAACATAAATACCTTCACATTCAATAACACTGTAAATGGGCTGAAAAATTGGCCACTTGAGGTGCCATACAACAGCAAGAGCTAGAGCCTTCAGGAAACTAGGGAAGAAATTTAGTGAAAAATTTCTGAGACTGGGATAGACAATTGTATTTTTAGAATATTCCAAAACATCTAGGACAGCTGGTCATGGAGACATATATGCTTACAGGGCATGGTAATATCCAAATGCATTATCATGCTTTCTGTGGTGTATGTAACCTATACCACCTTAAGAGAACTACCTTAAGAAGATGGACTACTTTCTCTTGCTACTGTATATTGTAGTACCGGTGGTGACCACACCGGTATATAAGCTCTGTGTAGTAATTTGTAAAGCAGTTCAGCCCTGACCTTCAAGTAGTAAAGACCTGTTTAAGTTTTTCCTGTTGTCTGTGTCCAGTTATTTAAAATAAGTATATCTGGAACACACAGACTCAACAGTGGCGACGAGTCGATCTTACCCAGCGGCAATTGCATCCAAGGCAGCTTCGTCCCCAGAACGGGCGTCAAGAAGAGGCATCCGCCCTCATCATCCTGCTGAGCACCGCATTCGCACGGGAGGCATCGAGAACCCGGGTTGGAATTGCTGACCACGAAGTCCACCATCAGCGACAGGCAGTGATCATCCTTCTTCCACGGCGGTGGGTAAGCCGATCTAGCGACATGGGCAGAAAGTCGGCCGCGTTGTCAGTGGAGAAGGGGGGCGAGACCGGAGGAAAAAGGGCGGAGAACTCGACCGCAGCCGGTGTAAAGGGCCGGGCTGCAATCGGAATAGATGCGCAGCAAGAAAGGAAGCGCTAATACCCACGAGGACAGCGGGGAGTATAAGCAGCAGCGCCGGGGGAAATTAAGGACCGCTGGGAGGCGAGAACGGCAACAGCGCGGTAATCGCCATTGTAGCCAGCGGGGGAAGAAGCTAAGCGCGGGAAGCCGCCATTTTAGTTGGCGCAGGAAGAAGACAAGCGCGGGAAAAGCCGCCATTTTGGAAAAAAATAAAATAAAATACTTAAAGAAACTTACAAGGATGCCTAAAAACGGTAACATCACTGCTTTTGATAGCGATGTCGAAGATTGGGCCACTTATGTGGAGCGTATTGAAGTTTATTGTACAGCAAATGAGATACCGGCTGAAAAGAAAGCACTAACCCTATTAAACTCGATGGGTGCGAAGACGTACGGGTTATTAAGGCACCTTGTAACACCAGATAAACCGGCGGATAAGACTTTCGCGAATATTGCTACTATCCTGCAAGAGCATTTAAACCCCACGCCGCTGCTGATAGTGGAACGATTTAAATTTTACAGAAGAACGCAGCTGAAAGAGGAAAACAACGCTGAATTCTTAATTGAACTGCGCAAGCTATCAAAGTACTATCAGTTTGGTACAGGACTAGCAGATGCTCTGAGAGATAAGTTCGTGTGTGGACTATTAAAAGAAGGAACTCAGAAGCGACTGCTAGAGGAAAAGGACCTTACGCTAGATAAAGCTGTCACCATTGCAGCATCGCATGAGGCGGCAGCACGAGGCACTGCGGAAATGCAGCTAAGGCCATCGGAACTCAGCACCAATCAAATGGCATTGGGTGCAGTAAAGTGCTATCGTTGCGGAAGGACAACGCACGATCAGAACCAGTGCTGGTTCAAAGGTCAAGAATGCAGAAAATGTGGCAGACTCGGTCACATAGCGAAAGTATGCCGGTCAGGAAAGAAGACCAGCAACAAAAAGTCACCACAGAAGAAGTACAAAAAAGTACACAAGGTGACAGAGAACAGTTCGGATGAACAGAAGACGGATTCAGACTCCAGCAGTAAGGAACTGGGTTGTCTAAGAATACATAATGTGGGTAACACAGCAGACCACCAAACTATTTGGGTTACACTCCAGATAGCAGGAGTCCAAGCGAAGATGGAATTGGACACGGGATCGGCATTGACGGTCATGAATAAGCAAGATTACAAAAGGTTATTCTCACACATTCCCCTAAGGGATACGGAGATTGTATTAAAAACATACACGGGGCAAAGAGTGTACCCCATCGGAAAGATAAAAGTAAAGGTGGTCCACAAGGGTAAAGAAAGCAAAGGAATGGACTTGTATGTGTTACCTGAGGGAGGTCCACCACTACTGGGACGAGAATGGATCAGGAGAATAAATATGGACTGGCATTCCTTAAAAGCACTAACTGTAGATTCCGGTAAAAAGGACGATGTCAAACCTAAACGACTGTCCAGAATATTGGACGATGCTAAGGAGGTGTTCCAACAGGGACTGGGAACACTGAAAGGAATTACGGCAAACATCAAGGTTGAAGAACATGCAAACCCGAAATTTTTCAAAGCCAGACCGGTACCTTATGCGATACGACCTGCTGTGGAAGCTGAGCTGGAAGGGCTAGAACGTTCAGGAGTACTGTCAAAGGTGGACTGGAGCGAATGGGCCACGCCCATTGTTCCCGTCATGAAGCGTTCATTGAACAACAAGCCGGGGGAACCGGGGAAGGTTCACATCTGTGGCGATTTCAAGATCACTGTTAATCCGGTTCTTCACACAGTGCAATATCCGCTTCCGCGGATTGAGGATATCTTCGCTTCGTTGTCTGGCGGGAAACACTTCACCAAGATAGACCTGGCGCAGGCGTACTTACAGATGGAAGTTGATGAAGCGTCACGCCAGTATCTCACGATGAACACGCATAAGGGCTTATATCGGTATAATAGATTGGTTTTTGGAGTGGCATCGGCTCCAGCGATTTGGCAAAGGGCCATGGAGCAGGTATTACAGGGAATTCCTGGCACACAATGCTATCTGGACGACATTCTTATTACAGGAGATGATGATGAGGAACACCTTGCTAATTTGGAACAGGTGCTCACCAGATTGAAAGAGTATGGACTTCGAGTTAATCGCCAGAAATGTGAGTTCTTTCAGAAGCGAATCTCGTACTGTGGTCACATCATTGACCAGGAGGGGCTTCACAAGTCACCTGACAAGATCGAAGCTGTTGTGAAGGCTCCCGCTCCGGAAAATGTATCCCAGTTGAGGTCGTTCCTAGGGTTGATTAACTATTACCATAAGTTTCTGCCAAATATATCCACGGTGCTACACCCGCTGAACGCTCTTTTACAAAAGGGAGTGCCATGGAAGTGGAGCGAGGACTGTAAGCGGGCTTTTCACAAAAGCAAGGCATTGATCACCTCTAAGGATGTGTTGGTTCACTTTAACCCAACGCTGCCTATTCGTTTAGCTTGTGATGCTTCTCCATATGGTATTGGGGCAGTGCTATCACATAAGTTGCCAAATGGCTTGGAAAGACCAGTCGCGTTCGCATCCAGATCATTGACCTCCGCTGAGCGCAACTATGCTCAGATAGATAGGGAGGCTCTCAGCCTCGTGTGGGGAGTAAAAAAATTTAATCATTACCTGCAAGGCCAAAAGTTTACGCTGCTGACAGACCACCAGCTGTTGGTTTCCATTTTTAACCCTAAGAAGGGTGTTTCGGTGATGACAGCGCAGAGGCTCCAGAGATGGTCCCTTTTCCTAGGGGCACATCAATATGAGATCGAATTCAAAGGTACAAAGCAACATGGTAATGCTGATGGGCTGTCGCGCCTGCCACTACCTACAGCAGAAGAGGCACCGACAGTTGACCCTGTTGAGTTATTTCACTCGACCATCATCGAATGTTTGCCAGTCACCAATGCGAGTATTGAGAGAGAGACCAGGAACGACCCGACACTGTCTCGGGTCTACGAATTGACAGTGAAGGGATGGCCAGCACATGGCGAACCACTGTTACCGGCATTCTCAGCCAGACGAGAACAGCTGTCCGTTTGTCAAGGAACATTGATGTATGGAACAAGGGTGATTATTCCTCCTAAATTAAGGGAGAGAGTTCTAAAGGGACTGCATGAAGGTCATCTGGGGGGAGTCAAGATGAAAAGCCTTGCTAGGGCTTATGTGTGGTGGCCAGGTATCGACAAACAAATAGAGGATCTGACTAAAAGCTGCTCAGGGTGCCAAAAAGTTCAAAATGCACCTCCAATTACACCGCTGCATCCATGGGAATGGCCTTCAACCCCATGGCAGCGTGTACATATCGACTTTGCAGGTCCATTCATGGATTCCATGTTTTTGATAGCGGTAGACGCACATTCTAAATGGCCAGAAGTGATTAAGATGGCGACCACTACCTCGGAAAAGACGATCGCAGTTCTAAGAACCATATTTGCAAGAAATGGATTGCCAGAACAGATATGTTCAGACAACAGACCGCAGTTCGTGTCAGAAGAATTCCAGAAATTCATGAAGAAGAATGGGGTGAAACACTATACATCTGCCCCATATCATCCGGCTACAAATGGGTTGGCCGAGAGATTTGTACAAACGTTCAAAAAGGCGATAAAGGCCATGAGCGAAGACCATATTCCACTACAACACAAGGTGGACAATTTCCTAATGGCATATCGAAACGCCACACATGCAGTGACAAATCAAAGTCCTGCCATGATGTTTTATAACAGGAGGTTGTGGTCCAGGTTGGATTTGTTAAAACCAAATGTGCATAGGGAAGTCGAAAACAAACAGTTCCAGCATGTAAATAACAAGACCACTCGGAGTTTCGAAATAGGACAACCAGTGTTAGCCCGGGACTATAAGAATGAGAAATGGCAATCTGGAACAATTCGTGCCAGACAAGGACCCCTGATGTACACGGTAGAGATTGGTGAAAACGTAATACGACGTCATGCTGACCAACTTGTAGAATCGAGAGCAAGGGTCGAACCCATGGCTACGGCAGAGACACCAGTGGAAGAGATTATTGAACCTGTAGCATCTACCTCAAACGCGAACGTACATGAGGATGTTCAATCCATAAGAGATCAATTAGAGGAGTCAACCCAGCAACCAGAATCAGAGACCCCTGAAAGGCGTTATCCAACTCGGATCAGGAGGCCTCCTCAGAGACTGAATCTTTGAACAGTTGCATGAAAGTTGTATATATGTTATCCATGTTATGTTTAAATTGGGGTGTACACTGTTAAGCTAAAAAGGGAGGAATTGTGGTGTATGTAACCTGTACCACCTTAAGAGAACTACCTTAAGAAGATGGACTACTTTCTCTTGCTACTGTATATTGTAGTACCGGTGGTGACCACACCGGTATATAAGCTCTGTGTAGTAATTTGTAAAGCAGTTCAGCCCTGACATTCAAGTAGTAAAGACCTGTTTAAGTTTTTCCTGTTGTCTGTGTCCAGTTATTTAAAATAAGTATATCTGGAACACACAGACTCAACACTTTCCACCGTCTACAAGGCAAAAGTAAGGAGTGTGATGGAATACTCTCCACTTGCCTGGATGAATGCAGCTCCAACAACACTCAAGAAGCTTGACATCATCCAGGACAAAGCAACCCGCTTGATTGGCACTGTTAAGTCCGTGAATGATTGAGACACGGACTAGCAGGAGTGAAAACAAACAGATCTTTTACTGGTGGAAGTCAATAACGAAACAAAACAACAGAGGCTCTCTAGCGCCTTTTGTACAGGGGTGGTCACTGCCGGTACTGCAGTCTGAGACCAGTTATTCTCTTAAAGGTACATACACAACAATTCCTCCCCTTTTAGATAAACAGTACATAACATTCATTTAACAACTAAATGATAACGAATTACAATCACAATTACTGTTACTAGATACAGTGGTTAAGTTTAAGCAATTATAAGTTCAGTCTTTGAGGAGGCTTCCTGATTCTGTCTGGATAACGCCTCTTTGGGGTAACAGGTTCTTCTGGCAATGTTGAGTCGGAATCAATGTCGTTGTTTGGTTCATCTGCTTCCAATATTACCGGTTCTGTGGTAGCTGCAATTGGAACGTCGATTTCATTACCAGGTGTATCAGATCGTGGCGTGGAGTTGACGTTTTCCAGTGACTCTAGAATCTGGTCAGCATGGCGTCTTACAATGCTCTCCCCAACATCCACGGTATACATGAGAGGTCCTTGTCGTGTACAAATCGTTCCTGGCTGTCATTTCTCAGTGCGGTAGTCCCGGGCCAAAACTGGTTGACCTATCTTAAAACTCCTGGTCGGCCTTTCATTCATATTCTGAAACTGCCTGTTCTCCACATCTCTTCGGACGTTTGGCTTAACCAAATCCAAGCGGCATCGTAGTCTTCGATTGAAGAACACCATGGCTGGAGTTTGGTTGGTAACCGCACGTGTCGCATTCCGGTAGGCAAACAGGAAGTTGTCCACCTTGTGTTGTAGGGGTATATCTTCATTACACATTGCCTTGATAGCCTTCTTGAATGTTTGGACAAACCTCTCGGCCAACCCATCAGTGGCTGGATGATATGGGGCAGATGTGTAATGCTTAACACCATTGTTCTTTAAGAACCTCCGGAACTCTTCAGACACAAAGTGTGGTCCATTGTCAGAGCAAATCTGTTCAGGCAGCCCATTCCTGGCGAATATCGTTCGTAAAACTGTGATAGTTTTTTCCGTGGTGGTTGAGGACATTTTTATTACCTCTGGCCACTTTGAATGTGCATCCACCGCAATTAAAAACATCGAGTCCATGAAGGGACCAGCAAAATCAATGTGCACCCTTTGCCATGGAGATGAGGGCCACTCCCATGGATGCAGAGGAGCTTGTGGTGGGGCGTTTTGGACCTTCTGGCATCCTGCACAGCTCTTGGTCATCTCTTCGATTTCTCTATCGATTCCCGGCCACCACACAAACGCTCTGGCTAAGCTCTTCATTTTTACCCCACCCAGATGACCCTCATGAAGTTCATTGAGCACTCTATCCGTCAACTTAGGTGGAATTACTACTCTGGATCCACACATCAAGGTTCCTCTGCACACTGACAGCTGTTCTCTTCTCGGCGAGAATGCTGGCAGCAGTGGTTCGCCATGTGCTGGCCATCCCTTCACCGTTAAATCATAGACCCATGATAGTGTCGGGTCATTCCGTGTTTCCTTTTCTATGTTTGCATTCGTCACAGGAAGACATTCGACTATGGTCGAGTGGAATAACTCCATTGGATCCACTGCAAGGTCTTCTTCTTCCACCGTCGGCAACGGTAGACGTGACAATCCATCAGCATTTCCATGCTGTTTAGTTCCTTTGTACTCGATGTCATATTGGTGTGCCCCTAGGAAAAGGGTTCATCTCTGCAGCCGTTGTGCTGTCATTATCGGTACGCCCTTCTGAGGGTTGAAAATGGAGACAAGAGGTGGATGATCGGTTAGTAGAGTAAATTTTTGACCATGCAGATAGTGATTGAACTTCTTCACCCCCCACACTAGGCCGAGGGCCTCTCTGTCAATCTGGGCATAGTTACGCTCGGCAGAAGTTAACGAGCGTGACGCAAAAGCTATCGGCCTCTCCAAACCATCAAGGAATTTATGTGACAGTACCGCCCCAATGCCGTAGGGAGACGCATCACATGCCAGCCTGATTGGCAGTGCTGGGTTGTAGTGAGCCAATACTTCCTTTGAAGTGATTAAGTCCTTACTCTTCCGAAAAGCACGCTTACAATCATCGCTCCATTTCCATGCTACCCCCGTTCGTAGCAGGGCGTTCAGTGGGTGCAGAATTGTCGACAAATTCGGCAAAAACTTATGATAGTAATTCACCAACCCAAGGAATGACCTCAGTTGCGACACATTTTCAGGCGCTGGGGCCTTAACAACCGCTTCAATTTTGTCAGGGGACTTATGTAACCCCTCTTCATCAATCACGTGGCCACAATACGATATCTGTTTCTTAAAAAATTCGCACTTGGGGCGGTTGGCTCGCAGCCCATGTTCCCGTAGTCTAGTGAGCACCTGTTCTAGGTTGTTAAGGTGTTCACTGTCATCTTCACCTGTTACAAGGATGTCGTCCAAGTAACACTGAGTCCCCGGAATCCCTTGCAGGACTTGTTCCATCGCTCTTTGCCATATCACCGGAGCCGATGCTACTCCGAATACCAATCGATGATACTGGTAAAGACCTTTGTGAGTGTTTATCGTGAGATACTTCCTAGAGGACTCTTCAACCTCCATCTGCAAATATGCTTGTGCTAGGTCAATTTTTGTAAAACGCTTTCCTCCAGACAGCGAGGCGAAGATGTCTTCTATCCTTGGAAGAGGATATTGTACTGTGCGAAGGACAGGGTTCACCGTCACCTTGAAATCCCCACAGATGCGAATCTTCCTTGGCTCTCCGGCCTTATTGCTTAACGTTTTCTTCATGACAGGAACGATGGGTGTCGCCCACTCACTCCAGTCGACCTTAGACAACACGCCCGCCTTCTCCAGATTCTCCAGCTCTGCCTCGACGGCTGGGCGAATTGCATATGGTACCGGTCTCGCTTTGAAAAACTTGGGAACTGCATTCTCTTCTATTTTTATCGAGGCGGTTACGCCTTTAAGCGTGCCCAGTTCTTGTTGAAATACCTCTTTGGCGTTAGCTAAGATTGTTGACAATCGTCCAGGAGTGACGTCTTCATCTTTTTTACCGTCCACCATCATTGCATGAATGGAATGCCAATCCAAGTTTATCTTCCTGATCCATTCCCGTCCCAATAACGGTGGTCCACTATTTGGCAGTATGTAGAGATACAATTTCCGTATTTTCTTGCCATTGTATTCGACAGGCACCCTTATTTTTCCTCTGGAGTATACTTTTTGCCCCGTATACGTCGTCAAGACGATGGATGTCTGTCTCAAGGGTATGTGTGAAAATAGCCGCTCGTAGTCTCGTCGATTCATGACGGTTAGCGCTGATCCTGTATCCAATTCCATTTTAACTTGGGACCCTGCTATCGTGAGTGTGACCCAAATGGTTCGGTGATCCTCTTTTGCGATTACATTGTGAAGTTTGAGACAGCTTAGTCTCCTGTTCTCGGATTCACTATCGCTCATCTGGTCTTTGGAACTACTGTCCGTCATCTTTTGTACTTTCTTGTACGGTTCCTTAGTAACCTTTTTGTTGTCGCTGGTCTTCTTCCCAGACCTACAAACTCGTGCAATGTGTCCAATCTTCCCGCATTGTCTGCATATTTTGCCTTTGGACCAGCAGTCCTTCTGGTCATGGTTAGTTCTGCCGCAGCGATAACATTTTGCAAATCCCCGTGTCATTTCATGGGTGCCGTATTCCTGTGGTTTTTGTTGAATTTCTGCAGCTCCCCTGGCTGCTGCTTCATACGATACTGCCATGCTGAAAGCCTTATCTAGCGTCAGCTCTTTTTCTGAGAGTAACTTCTTCTGTGTTCCTTCACTCAGGAGTCCACAGACAAATTTGTCCCGTAGGGTATCTGCCAGTCCTGCTCCGAACTGGCAGTGCTTTGATAGCTTGCATCGTTCCATAAGATACTCAGCATTGCTCTCATCTTTGTGCTGAGTTCTCCTGTGGAATTTAAATCTTTCTGCTATCAACAGCGGTGCAGGTTTTAAGTGTTCCTGTACAACAGCAACAATTTCGTTAAAACTCTTCACCTTCGGTTTGGCTGGAGTAATCAGATCCCGCAATAGGCCGTACTTTCTAGCGCCCATTAAGTTTAGCAATATCGATGCCTTTTTCCCCTCCGCTATTTCGTTTGCCTCGAAATATACCTCGACTCTTTCCACATACATGGTCCAGTCCTCTAATGTATTATCAAAAGCAGTGATACAGCCAGTCTTCGGCATCTTGCAAATCTAAAATGGCACCTCCCGCACTTTGCCTTCTTCCCCGATTTAACAAAATGGCGCCTCCCGCGCTTTGTCTTCTTCCCCGCTGTTGTTAGCGCTGCTTTCCACGGTTTCTTGCGCGTTAAATATTGATTCTTTTTCTTTTATTATTTTCCCATCGTGGAGCGGACCCTCTGGGACACTTCCCTCCCTCTTCTTAGGTCCGAACGCTGCCCGGCTTCGAAACACCGGCCGCGCCCTGTGTGCTCCACCCTCTCTCTCTCTCTTTGCATCCCATCCTCGTCGCCAGTGTTAAGTCCGTGAATGATTGAGACACGGACTAGCAGGAGTGAAAACAAACAGATCTTTTACTGGTGGAAGTCAATAACGAAACTAAACAACAGAGGCTCTCTAGCACCTTTTATACAGGGGTGGTCACTGCCGGTACTGCAGTCTGAGACCAGTTATTCTCTTAAAGGTACATACACAACAGGCACCCCATCCACCACCTTAAACATTCACTCCCTCCACCACCGACATACCGTGGCTGCAGTGTGTACCATCTACAAGATGCACTGCAGCAACTCGCCAAGACTTCCTCGGCAGCACATCCCAAACCCGCGATCTCATCCACCTAGAAGGACAAGGGCAGCGGGTGCACGGGAACACCACCACCCCCAAGTTCCTCTCCAAGTCACACACCATCCTGACTTAGAAGTATATCGTCGATCCTTCATCGTCACTGGGTCAAAATGCTGGAACTCCCAACCTAACAGTACTGTGGGAGTACCTTCACCACACGGACTGCAGCAGTTCAAGGAGGTGGCTCACCACCACCTTCTCAAGGGCAATTAGGGATGGGCAATAAATGCTGGCCTTGCCAGCGATGTCCACATCGCATAAACAAATTTTAAAAAAATAGACATAATATTAAATAACCTTTCAGTTCCCTGAGAAACAATCTCACGTTTTTCTTCCACTACTCAATTCCTCAATAAAGTATGATGACTTTCACTAATGTCAAAGAAGTCACTTGACTAGCAACCTTCCTTCATTTAAATACAAAGCTACTGTGACTTTGCTGAATACAATGGTGAAGAACTACAATCATTCCAACTTGTGATACATGTCCCTTTAGATAAGGTTATAATTTTCTGCCATAACACAACACATAGATATCCACATAAAGAAATTCATTGTGGCACGCACTACTCACTGTATTATGCAAAGAGTCTTGTCACCTACAGCCATTTTGCTATGGAAATCCTTTGCAACCATTACAATATGCAGTTGATTGAATAGGCAGAAATTATTTTCAGTAAATTTCCAGATAAATGCAAATAAACCATATCATTCTTTGAATAATTTTTAATTTTAAATGTCGGTGCAAAAATACTTCTGCGCTATTTAAAATATATTTGTGCCCTTTCACATGCCTGGATTATCAATGTTGTTTCTTACCATTTTTAATCATATCCAGTACCTCTGGTGATCCCTTAGGATTCAGTTAATTAATTCAGACAAGCCACTAGAAGTCACATGATCATGCTAGTGGCATCACAGAGTGTGCTAAAAATCTTAAAACATTATATATAGTCGACAGCAGTACATGGCATTGAAAAAAAACATGATAAAATGAATATGGCGTAGATCATTTAGTTTATTATCTATTATTCTTTGTATGAAACTTGTTAAGATTCAGGTTAAACAGCTAAGGGAGTCTGTGGTTAGAGCTGATGTTCCTGTCAATACATTTCCAGTGCTTGTTCTTTGTTGTACGTCACTCCAAAACATTTGTAATACAGATTATTTTTCAGAAAGTGCTTTACGTCAATCATATTATGTTTATCAGCAGTTATGTTTATCAGCAGTTGTACAACAATAACTTACATTTATATAGCGCCTTTAATGTAGTAGAACGTCCCAAGGCGCTTCACTGGTGTATAACCAGACAACATTTAACACCGAGTCACGTAAAGAGATATTAGGACAGGTGACTAAAGGTTGGTCAATGAGGTAGGGTTTAAGGAGCAACTTAAAGGAGGAGAGAGAGGGAGAGGTGGAGAGGCTTAGGGAGGGAATTCCAGAGCTTAGGACCTAGGCAGCTGAAGGCACGGCCGCCAAAGGTGGGGTGAAGGAAATCGAGATGCTAAAGAGGCCAGAATTGGAGGAGCGCAGAGATCTCGGAGGGTTGTAGGGCCAGAGGAAATTACAGAGGTAGGGAGGGGTGAGGCCATGGAGGAATTTGAACACCAGGATGAGAATTTTAAAATCGAGGTGTTGCCAGACCGGGAGCCAATGTAGGTCAGCGAGTTATAACATGCTTCTGTTTACAAGTTCCTTCCTCAGTTCAGCAAATCCAAACATTCACTAATACGATAGCACTGTTTGTTTCATCTCTTTAGCTGTGAAGCAGTGCATTTTTGCTGTTACCTCCTACTCCTCCTTGCCGCCTACTAATCAAAGCTTCTGAATAATTCACAACTGTCTGGATTCTCAGTGGGTTCAATTAGTGCACAATGACGTAATGTAGGAAGAGCCACTGTTCCTGGTGATTTCACAGGGCACAGCTAAGCCACAGTAACTTTTTACATCCATCTACTTACCTTGTCGAGTTGCTTTGTTTTGTACTCTCCTGCTCCTAAATGCCAGGATCACTTAGCATCCTGGCATTCTATTAAGCTATTTTTAAAAATAGATTGTGTGAGCAAGGCTGCAATGTACTCAAGGTGCTGGAAGTGTGCAGAAATAAGATTGCCAGAAGGGGAAAAATCGCAAAGATGTCTTACAGCAGAGATTTATAATTGCATTAAAATACTTCTGATAAGAACGTCATTATAAGTCAGATTCTATTCTTCAGGGGGGCTCGTAGGTGCTGAAAGAAATCTTGTCAAGGTGAATGATAGACTCTGGGGTTGAGGGGATTTAGCTGCGGGCAAGATTGGTTATTTAACTAATAATATCTGTACTATTGGGACATAGTAACAGCTGGTCACCTCCTACAGGATATGTGTAGTGAAACCAATTCAAGGGGCCTTTGATAAATATTCCACTAAACTCTATGGCGACAATAAAACATTATTGGCTAGTATATTTTATATATATAATGGCCCTGAAATTAGGATCGGGAGCTTGCCGCGCGTGCAAGCCCCCGATGTGCACTTACCCGGCGCGCTGACATTTGAATCGTGGCCCGCATTGCATTTCCTCTCACTGGCCCGCTTGAGGTCCTGCCATGCTGCGCGTGCGTGACCCAGCGGCGTACTTAGTGCGATGAGCCGGCTGGGATCACATGAGCACAGGGCAACCAATGGGAAGTTGCAAAAGTTCATTCATGAGTTTGACAGTAAGAGCTGTCAAACTCATGAAAACTCCTGGCCCCAAAACACTACTTAAACTTGAAAGAAAATTAAAAAAAACATTGCACTACTTAAATGAACCATAAATAAATGTAAAAAACTATTTTAAACAATAATTTTAAAATTTGAAAAAAATTATTATGTAAAAAATCAGGGGCTAAAACTAAACTTACCTTACTGTAAATTCTTTAAAAATAATAAACCTGTGGAATTTTTTTTAATAAATTGTACTAATAGACCACTTACCTGTGAAACTAAGTACTTACGTGTGGTTTTTCAATCCGTAAAAACCGGAGGCCTTTACACATGCGCAACTCTCTAAAAATAAAGGAAATCCAAGTCGCACACGCAGACTCCTGCGCGCACGTGTTCAGCCTCTAACCCCTTAGGTCAGAGGAGAGGAAATGCCGGTTTTCTCCGCATGCGCTGTGCATGCTGAAAACCGGCAATTCCTCCGGGCACACGCGTGAGTACCCCGTCCGTACTCACGCGTTGGGAGAGGAATTACTGGGCCAATATTTTTCTTCACTGAGCACTGTTAAAATGGAAGGCTTTTGTCACATATCTTAGTCTTATCGATACTGCGAGGTATGCGGAAGAAATTGGTTTGCGTTGCGCCCATTTTCCATAAAACGGGCGCAAAGAATACCAATTTATCAGCGGGATCGCCTGTACCCAATCAGTGTACTCACTGGTCCCACTGCTAACTTTGTGGGGCTCATTTTTTCGGCTTTCTGGACAGTCATCTAAAACAAGTGTTAGGCCCCTTGAATATGTCAATGAGGAGACAATTGCCTGTTAAAGGAGCCCCCTACCAAATTAGTTACCGTTGAGACTTGGCCCTGCCCCTCTCAGGATTCTTTAGCCACTCCTGAGGCCGCCACCTAAAGGTGAGTTCTTTTAATTTTTTTTGAACTCCTTTCTATGGAGCCAGGAGGAGCAGGAGTGCTCTCCCCCACTCCACAGTCCTAGTGATTGGGACCGGGCCTCACTTCTGGAACAGCAGGCGAGTTTCCAACTCACACCGTTACTCACCTGCTGAAAACCTGGTCAGTGTTAAAATCAGGCCCATATTTCTGTTCTGCTATTAGATGTGGATGAATGGTAAGAACATAAGAAATAGGAGCAGGAGTAGGCCATTCTGCCCTTTGAGCCTGCTCCGCCATTCAGTAAGATCATGGCTGATCTTCTACCTCAGCTCCACCTTCCTGCACTATCCCCATAGCCCTTGGTTCCCTTAGTAGCCAAAAATCTATCGATCTCTGTCTTGAATACACTCAATGACTGAGCATCCACAGCCCTCTGGGGTAGAGAATTCCAAAGATTCACAACCCTTTGAATGAAGAAATTTCTCCTCATCTCAGTCCTAAATGACCGACCCCCCCTACTGTTATTGAGGATTCAGCTATTTTTGAAATGCCTACCCTAATATTTAAATAAGAATGATGTCACAAGGCGCCAGAAGTGTGAATCTGCAGAAACCTCACTTACCCAGAATTCTTAGTTGTGACAAACATGTCTTAACAACATTGGTAGGCCAACTAAGTTAGTAAAAAAGAACACTCACCGACTGAATCAGAAAGAAGTTGAATACGCTGACAGTAACTATGTGCAAATCATAAACAATGAAATGATTGAAATGGTTTGATCACCGAAGTTGTGTCTGCATTTAAAAAATCAAAGAATGCAACATTTATGTTTTTCACTTTATATGACTTTCAGTTAGCATATTAAGTTGCATTTGCAAATTTTCATATTAGCATACACTTTAATAGGTGCTAGTTACTTTCACGTTCAAACATATTTGAATTTCACACCTTTATATGGGGTATAAAGTCTGACAGTGAAAGAAGCAAAATTAAGTGTAGGTGAAAATTAATCTCTTCACAGTGCTGGATGTGTCATAAGTGCCAAATTAGAATGGCTTCTATTCAGAGAACAACACTGTCAGCAGATTGTGACAAAACACGCATTAGCAGTTCTTGTTTTCTTTTCTTTACATAGAACTTTAAAGTAAGGCAGAACACAATTTCACGCAGCTACATTTTGCATCAAAGAAAACCGTCAATCATGGACCTTGACTTATTATTGTAGCTATCAAAACACTGGGAAATCCAATTTGGAAGATGCCATGTCCCAAGCAGGCAAATTGACAAGGTCTCGATATATCAGTCGGCTGTGCAAATCATGCAAGATTTACAGTTGATACGTGCTGAGTCCTGGAAGGGACATAAATAAAAGTAACAGGCACTGTTTCTCCAGGACAGCAAATTGCTTTCGCTATCTGAGGTGTGTCCAGCCCAGTTATTACAAGACTCTGCATTGCACAAACGCCCTGAAAGGATTTGTATGCAAATCCCTCACAGGGGTATCATTTGGGAATTTATTAGAGGGATCTCCTGATCAGATACAATAATTTCAGCAGAAGACACCGCGGTGTAAACCCATTGCTAGATATGTAAATGGGGTTTCCCCTGATACTCTGCCAAAGTTACAGTGGCCAATCAGGAGAACCCTCGAGAAATTCCTGCTGCAGGACACAAAGATCATAGAATTGAACCACATTGTGAGCATGTTGAAGAAGTTGACTCTGGTGCAGGTTAAGGATGAGACAGACTACGGAAGGAAGAGTGATCAGGAAAGATGGGAATGCTGGGGAGAACTGCATCAAGGAGTGGAAGTAAAAACAGAAAATGCTGGAAATACTCAGCAGGTCAGGCAGCATCTGTGGAGATAGAAACAGAGTTAATGTTTCAGGTCATGACCTCCATATGCTTATGGAGGGAGTCATAGCACATTTCCCTTCCCATGGGCAGAAGAAACCTCCCCAGGAGATCAACACAGTCTGGTTGCACGTTGCATAGGAGGACTCAAGCAAGGCTGTCGTCAGGAGTCCTTGGCTGCAGTGGCGCCAACCTTTCAATGATCTCAGTAGAAACATAGAAGATAGGAGCAGGAGTAGGCCATTCGGCCCTTCGAGCCTGCTCCGCCATTCAATGAGATCATGGCTGATCATTCAAATTCAGTACCCTGTCCCTGCCTTCTCCCCATATCCCTTGATCCCTTTAGCCTTAAGAAATATATTCAACTCTTTCTTGAATATATTTAATGAACTGGCCTCCACCGCCCTCTGTGGCAGAGAATTCCACAGGTTCACCACTCTCTGGGTGAAGAAATTCCTCCTCATTTCAGTCCTAAATGGCTTACCCCTTAACCTTAGACTATGACCCCTGGTTCTGGACACCCCAGCCATCAGAAACATCCTTCCTGCATCTAGTCTGTCCAGGCCTGACAGAATTTTATAGGTTTCGATGAGATCCCCTCTCAATCTTCTAAACTCCAGTGAGTATAAGCCCAATCGACACAATCTCTACTCATACGTCATTCCTGCCATCCCAGGTATCAGCCTGGTGAATCTTCGCTGCACTCCTTCCATGGCAAGAACGTCCTTCCTCAGGTAAGGCGACCAAAACTGCACACAATACTCAAGGTGCGGTCTCACCAAGGCCCTGTACAACTGCAGCAAGATATCCTTGTTCCTGTACTCGAACCTTCTTGCTACGAAGGCCAACATACCATTTGCCTTCTTAACCGCCTGCTGCACCTGCATGCTTACCTTCAGCGACTGGTGCACAAGAACACCCAGGTCTCTTTGCACTTCCCCTTCTCCCAATCTATTGCCATTCAAATAATAATCTGCCTTCCTGTTTTTGCCACCAAAGTGGATAACCTCACATTTATCCACATGATAGTGCATTTGCCATGTTTCTGCCCAATCACCCAACCTGTCCAAATCGTACTGGAGTTTCACGACGTCCTCCTCACAGCATACCTTCCCACCCAGCTTTGTGTCGTCTGCAAATTTGGAGATATTACATCCAATTCCCTCGTCCAGATCATTCATATATAGTGAACAGCTGGGGTCCTAGGACCGATCCTTGCGGTACCCCACTAGTCACTGCTTGCCACTCGGAAAATGACCCGTTTATTCCAACTCTTTGCTTTCTGTCCGCCAACCAGTTCTCTATCCAAGTCAATACCTTGCCCCCAATCCCATGTGCCTTAATATTGCATGCTAATCTCTTATGTGGGACCTTATCGAAAGCCTTCTGAAAGTCCAAATACACCACCACACTGGTTCTCCCTTATCTATTTTACCAGTTACATCCTCAAAAAATTCCAGTAGATTAGTCAAGCATGATTTACCTTTTGTAAATCCATGTTGACTTTGTCCGATCCTGTCACTGCTTTCCAAGTGCTCTGCTATTACATCTTTTATAATGGACTCTAGCATTTTCCCCACTACCGATGTCAGGCTTACCGGTCTATAATTCCCCGCTTTTTCTCTACCACCTTTTTTGAATAGTGGGGTAACTTTAGCTACCCTCCAATCCATGGGTACTGTTCCAGAGTCTATCGAGTTCTGGAAGATGACCAGCAATGCATCTACTATTTCTAGGGCCACTTCCTTAAGTATCCTGGGATGTAGATTATCAGGCCCTGGGGATTTATCGGCCTTCAGTCCCATCAATTTTCCTAACACCATTTCCCTACAAATACTGATTTCTTTCAGTTCCACCCTTTCATCAGACCCTATGTTCCCCAGCATCTCTGGGAGGTTATTTGTGTCCTCCTCTGTGAAGACAGAAACAAAATATGTATTCAGTTGGATCAGCCATTTCTTTGTTCCCCATTATAAATTCCCCTGATTCTGACTGCAAGGGACCTACGCTTGACTTCACCAATCTTTTTCTCTTCACATATCTATAAAAGCTTTTACACTCAGTTTTTATATTCCCTGCAAGCTTACTCACATAATCTATTTTCCCTTTCTTAAGTAATCCCTTTGACCTCCTTTGTTGAACCCTAAACTGCTCCTAGTATGTCCGTTTGTAATTGAGACACGGACTGCAGGAGCTGGTTACAACAGGTGTTTACTGAGTGGAGACAAAACTGGAACTACTATGCAAAGTTACTACACAGGCTTATATACAGGGGTGGTCACTACTGGTACTGCAGTATACAGGGGCTGCAGAATATAGTTCCTTCTGCAAAGTACATACACTACAGCTCCCAATCCTCAGGATTATTGCTTTTTCTGGCCAATTTATATGTCCTCTCCTTGGATCTTATGCTATCCCTAATTTCCCTTGTTAGCCATGGTTGAGTCACCTTTTTTGTTTTATTTTTATACCAAACTGTAGATCACGAAATGTTACTGCAAAGCCACATTCAAACTCACCCTGCTGTGCCACTCATCACATCTCCATCACTCTGCCTTCCCTACCCTACTCCTGCACATCCTTACTCACACCAACTTACCTTGCACCTCCACCCATCCCTCTCTATCTACATTATCACTTCCCCATCTCACTAGCCGCCCCTCACACTCACCCTCATCCTACTGCAAACATACCAACTAACAACACACAAGGGTAGGCACTTGAGAGGTTTAGCTAATATTCATGTGAGGTTTCTGGTAATGTGTTGTCATACATTGAAGTCTATATTTTCAACACTTCATCTTATTGGACAGATCTATGCGCACCTTGAGAAGTGTCTTAGTGAGTTCCAGTGAATGTTACATAAGAACATAAGAACATAAGAAATAGGAGCAGGAGTAGGCCAATCGGCCCCTCGAGCCTGCTCCGCCATTCAATAAGATCATGGCTGATCTGATCCTAACCGCCAATCCACTATCACAGAACCATCTCCTGAATCTAAAAGAATTAGACACACGAAATAGGAGCAGGATCAGGCTATACGGCCCCTGGGCCCGCTCCGCTACCCACAGGGCCATGACCGATCCAAACCTAGACTCATGTCCAAATTCCTGCCTGCTCCCCATAACCCTTAATTCCCTTTACTTCTAGGAAACTGTCTATTTCTGTTTTAAATTTATGTAATGATGTAGCTTCTACAGCTTTTTGGGTCAGCATATTCCATGGACCTACCACCCTCTGAGTGAAGTAGTTCCTCCTCATCTCAGTTTTGAAAGAGCAGCCTCTTATTCTAAGACTATGCCCCCTAGTTCTAGTTTCACCCATCATCAGGAACATCCTCCCCGCATCCACCCGATCCAACCCCTTCACAATCTTATATGTTTCAATAAGATCGCCTCTCATTCTTCTGAACTCCAATGAGTAGAGTCCCAATCTACTCAACCTCTCCTCATATGTCCATCCCCTCATCCCCGGGATTAACCGAGTGAACCTTCTTTGTACTGACTCGAGAGCAAGTATGTCCTTTCTTAAGTATGGACACCAAAACTGTACGCAGTATTCCAGGTGCAGTCTCACCAATACCTTGTACAACTGAAGCAATACCTCCCTATTTTTATATTCTATCCCCCTAGCAATGAAAGCCAACATTCCATTGGCCTTCTTAATCACTTGCTGCACCTGCATACTAACCTTTTGAGTTTCGTGCACCAGGACCCCCAGATCCCTTTGAACTTCAGTACTTTCCAGCTTCTTGCCATTAAGATAATAACTTGCTCTACGATTTTTCCTGCCAAAGTGCATAACCTCACACTTTCCAGTATTGTATTCCATCTGCCAAATCTCTGCCCACTTACTTAGCCTGTCTATGTCCCCTTGAAGGTTTTTTATGTCCTCCTCACTCACTACTTTCCCTCCCATCTTAGTATCATCTGCAAACTTTGATATGTTACACTCGGTCCCCTCCTCCAAATCGTTAATATAGATTGTAAAGAGTTGGGGACCCAGCACTGACCCCTGCGGAACACCACTAGTTACTGATTGCCAGTCTGAGAATGAACCATTCATCCCAACTCTCTGCCTTCTGTTAGATAGCCAATCCTCTATCCATGCCAGAATATTACCCCCAATCCTGTGATTTTTTATCTTAAGCAATAATCTTCTGTGTGGCACCTTGTCAAATGCCATTTGGAAGTCTAAATACACTACGTCCACTGGTTCCCCTTTATCCACCCTATATGTTACTTCCTCAAAGAACTCCAGCAAATTTGTCAAACATGACTTCCCCTTCATAAAACCATGCTGACTTTGTCCTATTAAATTATGATTATCCAAATGTCCTGTTACTGTCTCCTTAATAATGGACTCCAAAATTTTACCTACCACAGATGTTAGGCTAACCGGTCTATAGTTTCCAGCCTTCTGTCTACTGCCCTTTTTAAATAAGGGTGTTACATTAGCAGTTTTCCAGTCTGCCGGGACCTTTGCCGAGTCCAGGGAGTTTTGGAAAATTATTACCAATGCATCCACAATCCCTACCGCCACTTCCCTCAAGACCCTAGGGTGTAAGCCATCAGGTCCAGGTGATTTATCTGCCTTGAGTCCCATTATTTTACCGAGTACCACTTCCTTAGTGATTTTGATCATGTTTAGCTCCTCCCCCCCTTTAGCCCCCTGTTTGTCCAGTGTTGGGATATTCTTAGTGTCTTCTACTGTAAAGACTGATACAAAATATTCATTCAGTGTTTTTGCCATCTCCATATTTCCCACCATTAATTTCCCAGTCTCATCCTCTAAGGGACCAACATTTACTTTAGCCACCCTTTTTCTTTTTATATAACTATAAAAACTCTTACTATCTGTTTTTATATTTTTTGCTAATTTACTTTCATAATCTATCTTCCCTTTCTTAATCAATCTTTTTGTTATTTTTTGCTGTCTTTTAAAGTTTTCCCAATCCTCTATCCTCCCACTAGATTTGGCTACCTTATATGCCCTTGTTTTTAGTCGAATACTATCCTTAATTTCTTTACTTAGCCACGGATGGCTGTCTTTTCTTTTACACCCTTTTCTTTTCAGTGGAATATATATTTTTTGGAAGTTGTAAAATAACTCCTTAAATGTACACCACTGATCATGTATCGTCTTACCCTTTAATCTATTTTCCCAATCCACTCTACTCAATTCCGCTCTCATACCTTCATAGTCTCCTTTATTCAAGCTCAGCACGCTTGTTTGAGATCCAACCTTCTCACCCTCTAATTGAATATGGAATTCAACCATGTTATGGTCACTCATTCCAAGTGGATCTTTTACTAGGACATTTTTAATTAATCCTGTCTCGTTACACAGGACCAGATCTAAGGTTGCTTGCCCCCTGGTCAGTTCAGTTACATACTGCTCAAGGAACCCATCCCTAATACACTCAATGAACTCATCCTCAAGGCAGCCCTGCCCAATTTGATTTGTCCAATTAATATGATAGTTAAAATCCCCCATAATTATAGATGTTCCCTTATTACAAGCCTCAACTATTTCCTGATTGATACTCCGTCCAACAGACATAATTCCCCCCCCCCCTGCCCCCCTCCACCCCCTACTATTGTGATGAGTGTGAATGGAATGGCTTGGCCATTATAGGGATGCTTTATGGTGCTGGTGTGGGATGGTGTCAACCTGGCACATCATGTGGCAGCCAGGGTGTACAGCGTCAAGTGAAGTAAATCTGGCCATGGTGATGCCATCGCTGGCCTCCCGGGCAGCAATGTTGTCAGGTGCTGATGCCCTGTGTCCTGTGCAGCATCAGGTGATGGCAGAGAGGGTTGGTGTTGTTGTTGATGATGTTGCTGGTGATGTTGCTGTGCCTGGTGATGTTTGTGATGGGGCTGATCGTGGAAGGTTTCAGAGGACCAAGGTGTGATTTTTTTCAAGGGCACCAATGTTGCTGGAATAGATGGCAGCTGCAGTTGAGATGACAGAAGCGATCTGTCAATGGTGAGAGAGCTTGTTCCAGTGAGGTGCCACTGGAAAGAGAGTTGGCTCGAAACACTTGCAAGCTAAAGAAAGCTCAATCTTACAACTGCAGTAACCAACAGTTTCTGAGCTCTGAAACTGAGCAGCTGCAACATGGTATCCTTTATACCACTTCTGCAGCTGTCAGGTTATCAGATAAATCAAAGCAGACTCAACTCACAACAGGGTGAGCTGGTGTACTCCCCGTGTAGCGGGTAACCTGGGGGGGGAGCACGTGAATTTACAAGGTAGGCTCAAAATAGCATTAAATTGACTGTTAACAAGCCATTTAATGATCTAAATTGTCTCCCAAATTGTCTGCGTAGACAGACCCGACACCTGGGAGACTCGCATGGAGGTGGGTTAACAGCGGGTTTCCTACCCGCTGTCAATCTTTGCTATTTTGACAGCAGACCCGCCTCTAAACCCGTACTCTGAGCGCCGGCCACATTCAGCCCTGGGCTGAATTTTGCCAGCACTCAGAGTGCAGGTTTGAATGCGGGCAACAAGGGAGGAAATGCAAGTAGCAGCAGAGAAAAAAAAGAGTTTTCCTGAACTACAGATATTCGGGTTAATTTAAACACCAACAGAAGAATAAGCATACAGATAGAATAAAAACTGTAAAATAAACAATTAGATTGGGTGACCGCTTTGTGGAACACCTCTGTTCAGTCCGCAAGTGTGACCCCGAGCTTCCAGTCGCCTGTCACTTTAATTCTCCCCTCCACTCCCACTCTGACCTCTCCATCCTCGGCCTCTTACACTGTTCCAATGAAGCTCAACGTAAGCTCGAGGAACAGCACCTCATCTTTTGATTCGGCACTTTACAGCCTTCTGGACTCAACATAGAGTTCAACAATTTCAGACCATAACCTCGGCCCCTATATTTTTTTTTCCCCCTTGTCTTCTCAGATGGCAGCTGTTGATGATTCTGCCATCGCCATTCACACCTCATCTAGAGTCATCTTTTGTTTCTTAACTTGTCCCATTACCTCTCTTGCCTTGCACCATCATCCCTTTTGTCAGTCAATCTCTCCTGCCTTCCAGCCTGTCACAGACCTTCCCTTTGTTCTTTCCTTCCCTCCTCCCTGCCCCTGCTTAACAATCTCTCCTCCCTAACCTTTTCCAGCTCTGACGAAGGGTCCTCGACCTGAAACGTTAACTCTGTTTCCCTCTCCTCGATGCTGCCGGACCTGATGAGTGTTTCCAGCATTTTCTGTTGTTATTTCAGATTTCCAGCATCTGCAGTATTTTGCTATTGAAAATAAACAATTAGACTGGCAAAAATAGACAATGAGATTGGGATTGCAGGGAACATAAAAAACTAGATAAAAGGCTCCTATAAAGTACATCTGCTGTAAAGAGAATCAAGAGCCTCTATTTTAATGGGGTGGGGGGTGGGGTGGGGCGGCTGATGGTGGGCATGGGTACAGTGCCCATGAGCTCCGAAGCGTACAAGGAACCAGCGGAGTCCAGGAACGTGGAGGCCAGGCCAATCTTGACAGCCGGGCTCCACTTACATAGATTCTCCCAGAGTCCTGCCCAAACCCAGCCAGACCTACTACTTGTTCGGTGGCAGGAGGCCACAGCTGGGAACCAGTGGGATTGTCCTCCAGTTGCAGGGGGTGGGTGCTTTGGAGGTAAATGGAGGGCTTGTAACCGTGATTGGGGGAGCTTTCTGGCCACGATCGAGAGGGGCTATCTTGCCATGATCATGGGGTGGGGGAGCCTGGGACAATGGGCATGGCTTCCTTGTGAGTACTCATGCCCCTCCTGGATCACAAGGAAACCTAAAATAATTGTTTTCAAACTTACCTGCTGGGCCTCTTCTGGCCAATGAATCGGCTTCCAGTTTGTCTGGCCTTATAGGGAAGTCGTCACTGCTGCTCCACTCAGGTCTCTGGCTAATATTGCAGTCGGATCTCCATGACATAATTGGGCCCGATCTGCATATTTAAAGAAGGACCCCACTTTCTTGTTGTGGGTGTCCCACTCACATGCTCAAAAGACCAGGTTACGATCAGGACATGGCGGGAAGACAGAAGTGGTATGTTTTAAACTGCACAATGTAGGAATTGCAAACTCAATTTATACAACTGAGTAAGTGACTGGCCTCATTTTAACTGTCCTCCCCCCCTACCCAGTTTCTGCCAGGCTGTTGGGAGGAGGGGCGTGGTAGTTAAAATCAAGGCCAAGGAAGCAGGCGCTGATTGGGCAACTAAAAAATGGCAGCTATCCTGAACAATTTTGTTTGTATCCGTGTTCACTAAATAAGCAACTGAAGTGAGAATTGATTTTCCAAGAAACCGTAAGTATCGTGATAATTACCGATAAGGACCTGCCAAAAAAACTGAAGGCACGAAAGGCGTATCAGGGCTCGGGACAGGACACCTTTCAAACTAAAGTACTTAAAGAAATTGGTCATGATTTGATGGAGGATTTTAGGAAATCATTAGAACTGGGTAAGAAAGAACGTGCATTTTTATAGCGTTTTTCATCACTTCAGGACGTCCCAGACCGCTTCACAGCTAATTTATTACTTTTGAACTGTAGTCACTCAGGTAATGTAGGAAACCATATTGTACCAAAGGATTAGAGAGAAGGGAACATAACACCTATCTTTAAAAAAAGGGAAAAATTACTATCTTGGAAATTGCAGGCCAGTGAACCTAACATCTATCATGGGTAAAATGAAGAAGGCCATCATGAAACACCCAGAGGAGTATGAAGTCATCAAGGCAAGTCTGTATGGCTTTATGAGGGGAGATCATGCTCGATGAACCTGTTAGAATTCTTTGAGGAGGTATTGAAACTTGGGGATAAAGTGAAATCCATGATGAATGTTTATCTAAAAGTCAGCAAGGTTTTTGATACAATCTCACAGAGGAGATTGGTCCATAAATCAGGAAAGCATAGAATGGGTGGGCAGTTATTGAACTGGATGCATAAAAACAGGCAGAGGAAGGTGTGTATGGAACTGTGTCAGGGATGCAAAAAGTGGGGGTGTCAGTGCCGGGACATTTGCTATTCAAATTGTATATTCATGATTTAGAAGTCGGGTCAAAACTTTGAAAATTTGCCCATGTCATTAGTATTGGGAAGGGATCAAAAACAGGCTGATCAGTTGTAGAAGGATCTAGATAGTTTGGGAAATCATGCTGATAAATGCCTAACTGAATTCAATGTCAACAGTGTAAAGTAATGAGACTAGGGAAGGAGAATAAATATTGGACCTATCAACTGCATGTTGCTCCTGGTCCCATAAATATCCTGCCTCCTGCTGCTGGCCACTGGATAGCCTCGCCCCTCTTCCCGCTCTTCTCCCCCCACCCCCCCCACACAGTGCACTTGCTCTCTCCCTTTCCTGCTGACTTCCGGCTCGGCTCACCCATAGGGCCATCAGATATCCTGCCCTCCACTTTGGCAAGCAGCCCAATAGCGCTTATTGAGCACTGGGTTCATGTACGAACGTGAATTGGGTCTGTGGTGGAACCGTTGGTCAGGATCACGGCTTGCATGTCGTCATGAAGCAGGCGGAGGATGGTAACAAACTTTTGAGGGCAGCCAAATTTGAGGAGGACACTCCATAATCCCTCACGGTTGACAGTGTCGAAGGCCTTTGTGAGATAAAAGAAGGCCATGTACAGCGGTCGGTGCTGTTCCCTACATTTCTCTTGTAATTGACGTGCGGTGAAGATCATGTCCATTGTGCCCCTTAGTGGGCGGAATCCGCATTGCGACTCTGGGAGGAGATCTTCGGCCACTGGGAGAAGGCGATTGAGGAGGATTCTTGCGATGACAGGATAGGCGCACCAACATCAGTGTTCTTGCTCAGGCCAACATCCCCAGCATCGAAGCTTGGACCGCGCTCAATCAGCTCCGATGGACAGGTCACATTGTCCGCATGCCCGATACGAGACTCCCAAAACAAGCGCTCTACTCGGAGCTCCGGCACGCCAAGAGAGCCCCAGGTGGGCAGAGGAAATGCTTCAAGGACACCCTCAAAGCCTCCTTGAAAAAGTGTAACATACCCACCGACACCTGGGAATCCCTGGCCCAAGACCGCACAAAGTGGAGGAGAAGCATCCGGGAAGGCGCCGAACACCTCGAGTTTCTTCGCCGGGAACAAGCGGAAGCCGAGCACAGGCAACACAAGGAGCGCACGTCAACCCAAGCACCCCACCCACCCGCCCCTTCAACCACCGTCTGCCCCACCTGTGACAGAGACTGTAGGTCCCGCATTGGACTCATCAGTCACCTGCGAACTCATTTTTAGTGTGGAAACAAGTCATCCTCGGTTCCGAGGGATTGCCTAAGAAGAAGAAGATTGAGCGCTGGGAATCTCACTGACTGTATTTTAATAAAGGGTTAATCCACAGCGTCAGCTCTGGCTCAGTGAGTAGCACACTCGCCTTCTGAGTCACATAGGTCATGGGTTCACGTCCCACTCCAGGGACTTTAGCCCATAAATCTACACTGACACTCCAGTGCATTGCTGAGGGAGTGCTACATTGCTGGAGGTGCTGTCTTTCGGACGAGACATTAAACTGAGGCCCCGTCTGCTCTCTCAGGCGGACGTAAACGATCCCATGGCACTATTTCGAAGAAGAGCAGGGGAGTTATCCCCGGTGTCCTGGCCAATATTTATCCCTCAAAAAAACAGATTCTCTGGTCATTATCACATTGCTCTTTGTGGGAGCTTGCTGTGCGCAAATTGGCTGCCGCATTTCCCACATTACAACAGTGACTCCACTTCAAAAGTACTTCATTGGCTGTAAAGCACTTTGGGACGTCCGGTGGTCGTGAAAGACGCTATATAAATGCAAGCCTTTCTTTCTTTAAAACAATTCGGGCCTTCCCCTGGGGTGAGGCGCTGTTGGCGTATGGCCGACTCATGCAAAAGTTCAAAATTGCCTCCAACACCTTTGTCAAAATAGTAGGCAGAGGAATTCCATGCAAATTCATTAACAGGCTTGTTACTGGTGTATTGCAGCGCAATTTCTACCCATAAGAGCTGATGGATAAACATTTTGATTTATGTTCCCAGCACGGAGCTTCGCGTACAGTGCGAGTGCATACGAGGCATTTCTTTGCAGAAGTCAGCGCAGCCCGATTTTATTGGATGGAAAATTCATTTTGGGTCACAAATTGAGCACGCTGATGCCCGCACCCAAATTTCCGGCACGCACTTCCATCGTGCGAAGCATAAATCATAACATTCACTCCCATGTGTTACTTAATTTTATCTGACAGACATTCTTTGGGATTTTTTTGGGCTGAGGAAAAGTTATGCAGTGAAGGCAAAGTGAATGGCAATGGCGTTTTTTCTGATGATGAATTAGGTTAATTAAAGGATGCAGCTAATTGCATTCTTATTTACCAATATTTCATCTTTGTTATATGGCAAAGAGAGAAACTGCATACCTTTCCATCCTCTCGTGTTCTTTCTTTAGTTTTAATGACCTCAGTCATCTACATCACAGGAGTGCCAGCTGTGCCCTTCTTCACAAAGTCTGCGTTGCTATGGAACTGCGACCTAGGCAGCAGCATTTCATTGACTTCAGTGAGCAACAAAAAAAAAATATCTAGGCAATGATTTTTGAAATACAAAACAATCAACACAGTAGCTCTACCAATGGATAGCTTCGCTGAAGTCCGGTGGTCGAAAATTCTGAAACAAGAACAGAAAAATATCTTCCAGGACCACATTTTAATCATACTGGAAGATATTTTACTTTTTTTTAAAAAAAAAGGCTTAATCTTGAATGTGTGCTAATCAAAGTGAGCAACAACAGATAGCATTAAAGAACAGAAACTCACCCACTTTCTAGCTAATGACATTGGATTGGGTAAAACCTAGGTTTAAATGATATGTAATGCTCCCTGATACAGTAGTGCACTACCACATTATACTTAACCTCAGAAGGACATCCCTTATTGCACCAGCATGATATTTTCATTCAGCACCTTCTTTTTGTTCAGGCTTCTAAACCAGTTATTAAATGAATGCCTGTTACTAATGAATTCTGGACTGTTTCTTTGCTGTGGACTCATTAATGATCTTAGCTTTCCCATGGAGTGCATCAATGCAGATACCTATCGATGTGACAATGAATGAGAGTACCCATATATATTTTACTTCAAATGTCAAATGTTCTTAAGATTCAGGATACTTCAATCTTTTTTATTATTATTATTATTATTGAAAAACCGGGGGTGAAGAGCTAGCCCCAGAGTTTGGCACACCACCAAGATTAAAGCGAAGACCATGTTAATTAGGAAGTACAGGTAGACTATCCTTTATCCGCACTTCCGAAAACCGAAAACCTCTAAAAACCGAAAGTTTTTTCGTGGAGCATAAGTCGTGCGCACGACATGACCCGAATGGCGCCAAACATGACAGGAGTGGTCCGGGAGCTCTGCCTTTCCCTGTGAGCAGGGCAGAGGGTCACAGAGTTCCCTCCTGGGTAGGAGATTGCAGGCCAAGCCGGGCAGTGTGAAGGAGGTACCGGGAGTGAACCCAACAATACAGCGGCCAATCCAATAGCTGCAGCGGCCCGTCCGATAGTCTTTTCTTCCCCACCCCCGACCTGATTTGCGGGCCAGCTTAGTGTAGGAGTCAGCCAATATCCGGCTTTCCCACAACTGGTGGCGGCAGTCGAGCCCCAGACCCCCACTAAGTCAAGGAATTCAGATACGGAGCAGGGGGAGCCGGAAACCTCGATCTAACGGCAGAAATCAGCAGCCGTTTTGTTAGTTTTTTTTTCTTCCCCTAGCATTTTTTTAAACAGTCAGGCCGTGGAAAGAGTCTCTGTAGCTTAGCAACAGCTTCAGAGACGCTTCCGAGGCAGGGCCCGAGTGTTTACAAGCTGTTGCTAAGCAACAGTGTTTGTTGTCAGATACGGAGGTGAAAACCTTCTGAAATCCGAAAAATTCCAAAAACCGAAACACAGCTGGTCCCAAGGTTTTCGGATAAAGGATTGGCAACACAAAGCTTGCCTTTTAAAGTGTGAAGATTGTAAGAAGGGATGGCTGTCCTGAGGCAAAGAGTTCCACAGTTTATTATGGCATGGCAAAGAATGCACTGAAGCAGTTGACTGCTTGACAAATCTTAATTTAAAGTTTCTGAAGATATAGGCGAGAAGGAAATTCGTAGGATGGCATTTTTGGAGCTTAGAAGGAACAAGGGAGGGATTTTCGCAGAAGCAATATTAGTAAATAATGGTAAGAAATGTTGTGGTGGAAAGAAGTAGGAGACTAGCACTTGTCAAATGACAATCTTTTTCTACTATCATGACTAAGAGTGTAGAGAGGTTCTAGGGCAGCCTCACCAGATGTGAGAACAGTATTCACAGCTTGGACTGGTTTTATAGGTTGGGTCTCATATCTATGTTTCCTTGTTCTGGACCCCTCAATTATTGGAAACAGTCTGTTTTGAATTATTTTCTCCTATTCATAATTTAAACACCTCTAACAAATCAGCCATGAATCTCCTCTGTTGAGCCCATAATCTAGATTAACAGTTTGGCGCAGTATTGTGGGAGTGCTCTTGTTATCAATTGCTCTTGTTTAACTGAGGCTATTTACATGCAGGAATCAAAGTCACCTACATATTCAGCTACCTCAGCAAAGAACATATTTTTGAATGATTGCAGGATAATTTACACTAAATATAGTGATGTAGAATGATTATGATTACAACTTCAGGCTCATTAATTTCCATGAAGCCTGACCACTGTTTCCCCTTTGTGGCATCTTAGTTTCATAAGAACAGGAGTTGGCCATTCAGCCAACTCGAGTCTGTTCTGCAGAAATTTTCCACATAAATAAAACATTGAATATAAATAACTGTTGTAAACTTGTAAAAATATAGGATATTATTGGAGAAGCCATCCTTCAGGTGAGATGTTAAACTGAGGCCCTGTTTGCTGAATCCAGGCATTCAAGTGGATATCAAGGAAACCACTTACTAAAGAAGAGCAGTGAGTCATCCCCGTGCTTTGATCAACATTTCTCCCTAAACCAACACTGCCAAAAACAGATTAACTGGTGATTGCTGTTTGCAGGACTTTGCTGTGTGCAAAACGTCTGCCGTGTTTGTGCACATAAAAACAATAACTGCTTTGCAAAGTTATTTAATTATATGTTAATTGCTTTTGAATGTTTATTTTTGGTGTGATTAGGTGCTGTGTAAATGCAAGTTATTTCTTTTTTTTTTAAATGTTTAATTATTCGTTCCTGGGTTGTGGGCGTCGCTGACAAAACCAGCATTTGTTATCCATCCCTAATTGCCCTTGAGAAGGTGGTGGTGAGCCGCCATCTTGAACTGCTGCAGTCCGTGTGGTGAAGGTCCTCCCACAGTGCTGTTAGGGACGGAGTTCCAGGATTTTGACCCAGCGATGAAAAAGGAACAGCGATATATTTCCAAGTCGGGATGGTGTGTGACTTGGAGGGGTACTTGGAGGTGATGGTTTTCCCATGCACCTGCTGCACCTTGTCCTTCCAGGTGGTAGAGGTAGCGGGTTTGGAACATGCTGTCGAAGAAGCCTTGGCGAGTTGCTGCAGTGCATCTTGTGGTTGGTACACACTGCATCCACGTTTAAGGTGGCGGATGTGTACCAATCAAACGGGCTGCTTTGTCCTGCATGGTGTCAACTTGTGCCTTGTAGATGGTGGAAAGGCTTAGGGAAGTCAGGAAGTGAGATACTCGCCACAGAATATTCAGCCTCTGACCTGCTCTTGTAGCCACAGTATTTATGTGGCTGGTCGAGTTAAGTTTCTAGTCAATGGTGACCCCCAGGATGTTGATGGTGGGGATTCAGCGATGGTAATACCGTTGAATGTCAAGGGGCAGTGGTTAGACTCTCTCTTCTTGGAGGTAGTTATTGCCTGGCACTTGTGTGATGCGAATGTTACTTGCCACTTATCAGCCTGAATGTCATCCAGATCTTGCTGCATGCAGGCTTAGACTGCTTAATTATCGGAGGAGTTGTGAATGGAACTAAACACTGTGCAATATCAGCGAACATCCCCACTTCTGAGATTATGATGGAGGGAAGGTCAATGATGAAGCAGCTGAAGATGGTTGCATCTGAGGAACTCCTGCAGTGATGTCCTGGGGCTGAGATGATTGGACTCCAACAACAACCATCTTCCTTTGTGCTATGTATGACTCCAGCCAGTGGAAAGTTTCCCCCCTGATTTCCATTGATTTCAAATTTACTAGAGCTCCTTGATGTCACACTCGGTCAAATGTCAAGCGCAGTCACTCTCACCTCACCTCTGGAATTCAGCTCTTTTGTCCATGTTTGGTCAAGGCTGTAATGAGGTCTGGAGCTAAGTGGTCCTAGTGGAACCCAAACTGATCATCGGTGAGCAGGTTATCGGTGAATAAGTACTGCTTGATTGCTGCATATATCTGTTGAAAAAAAACAAAAAGCTTACAAATTTGATGCAATCCCCAATTGTTTATACAAATCTTAAAGTAAAAAGGTGATTGCAAAAAAACTGAATAATCATAATCATCCTACATGACTTATGTTTAGTGTAAATTATCCTGCAGTCACGCTAATATCTGTTCTTTGCTGGGGTAGCTGAATATGTAAGTGACTTTTATCCCTGCATGTAAATAGCCTCAGTTAAATGAAGTGTCAAGATCTCTTAAAATTTGTTCACGTAGAATGTTGCTGGTTGACATAAGTGAAATTTTCTCTAGTCTACTCTGCTTACATTTGTGGCTTGGTTTATAGCTTTAAACCCTTGACATTCAATGGCATTACCATCACTGAATCCCCCACCATCAACATCCTGGGGGTCACCATTGACCAGATACTTAACTGGACCAGCCACATAAATACTGTGGCAACAAGAGCAGGTCAGAGGCTGGGTATCCTGTGGCGAGTGTCTCACCTCCTGACTCCCCAAAGCCTTTCCACTATCTACAAGGCACAAGTAAGGAGTGTGATGGAATACTCTCCACTTGCCTGGATGAGTGCAGCTCCAACAACACTCAAGAAGCTCGACACCATCCAAGGCAAAGAAGCCCGCTTGATTGGCACCCCCTCTACCACCTTAAACATCCACTCCCTCCACCACCAGCGTACTGTGGCTGCAGTGTGTACCATCTACAAGATGCACTGCAGCAACTCGCCAAGGCTTCTTCAGCAGCACCTCCCAAACCCGCGACCTTTTCCACATAGAAGGACAAGGGCAGCAGACGCATGGGAACACCACCACCTCCAAGTTCCCCTCCAAGTCACACATCATCCTGACTTAGAAGTATATCGTCAATCCTTCATCGTCGCTGGGTCAAAATCCTGGAACTCCCTAACAGCACCGTGGGAGTACCTTCAGCACACGAACTGTAGCGGTTCAGGAAGGCGGCTCACCACCACCTTCTCATAGAAACATAGAAGATAGGAGCAGGAGTAGGCCATTCGGCCCCTCGAGCCTGCTCCGCCATTCAATGAGATCATGGCTGATCATCCAAATTCAGTACCCTGTCCCTGCCTTCTCTCCATATCTCTTGATCCCTTTAGCCTTAAGAAATATATCTAACTCCTTCTTGAATATATTTAATGAATTGGCCTCTACTGCCTTCTGTGGTAGAGAATTCCACAGGTTTACTGCTTTTTCTGGCCAATTTGTATGTCCTCTCCTTGGATCTTATGCTATCCCTAATTTCCCTTGTTAGCCACGGTTGAGTCACCTTCTTTGTTTTATTTTTATGCCAAACTGGGATGAACAAATTCTATAGTTCATCCATCCGATCTTTGAATGTTTGCCATTGCCTATCCACCGTCAACCCTTTGAGTGACATTCCCCAATCAATCCTACCCAACTCGCGCCTCATACCATCATAGTTTCCTTTATTAAAATTCAGGACCCTAGTCTCCAAGTCAACTACTTCACTCTCCCTCTTAATGAAGAATTCTATCATATTATGATCGCTCCGACCCAAGGGGCCTCGCACAACAAGATTGCTAATTAATCATTTCTCATTACATAATACCCAGTCTAAAATGGCCTGATCTCTAGTTGGTTCCTCGACATATTGGTCCAGGAAACCATCCCGTATACACTCCAGGAATTCCTCCTCCACAGTATTGTTACTAATTTGGTTAGCCCAATCTATATGTAGATTAAAGTCACCCATGATAACTGCTGTGCCCTTATTGCACGCTTCTCTATTTTCCCTTTTAATGCCATCCCCAACCTCCGCATTACTGTTTGGAGGTCTATATACCACTCCCACTAACGTTTTCTGCCCCTTGGTATTTCTCAGTTCTACCCATACAGATTCCACATCATCAGAGCTAATGGCCCAGAAATTCGTGTCGGGGGCTTCCCGCGGGTGAAAGCCCCTGACCTACACTTACCTATCGTGCCGACATTTGAGGCCTGGGCCTGCGTGGATTTCCGTTTTGCTGAGGATCACTCCCGGGCAGCGTCTGACGTCACGCTGCCCAGGAGTGCAGCCAGCGCGAAGCGTCCAGCATGGAGTGTAAGTGAGACACGCCCTATGAGGTTGCATTAGCATAGGACACACCCCCAATCTTTCTCACAAGCTGCAAAGCCTTGTTACATGCAGAGCAGGATTTTTAGTAGGTTCTTTGTATTTTTATGAATCTTTTGGTAACTTTTATAAATTTTTAAATACTTTTACATGATTTTGAAGAATCTGAAGTAGTTTTACACAGAATTTAAGCAATTTAAAGAGTTTTAAAAGCCCTGAAAGCATTTTTTTCATTCAATTTATTTAATTAGCAATGTGAAATGGCTGGAATGAGCACAATTCACGTCATTAAAAGAACTCAAAATTTCACTGACGATGACCTCAGCAACCTCCTCAATGAGGTGCAGGCGCAGCGCCTGCGCATCATTGGGAATGAGAAGTCCAGGGCGCCGCGAAAAGGACAGATGATAGCTTGGTCTTTCAAGTGGCAGCATAGGGCTCCAGTCACGGGGAGGGAAAAGGTGCAGGAAACGTTAGGGTGTCACCTTTTGCGCGGAGTGGGCCTTTGGCGTAGCGGTAAGCATCCCCGCCGCTGGGCCAGAAGGAGTAGGGTTTCGATCACCGCTCCGCACAGTCCCGGCAAGTGGAGTCGGAGCTCCGACTCTAAATTCTGAGTTGACATCCAGCGGAATACTTGCATCCGTGGGTGTGGGTGCCCCCCCCCTCGTATGGGTTGTGGGAGCCCGTAAAACCCTCCTGCCATAGGACTAACCACCCTAATGGCTGGTATGAAGATGGTTACGGTCACGGAAGGAGCATTAACGTGGCCAGAAATCCTTCCACCACTTCATGCAGTTCCCCAAAGGGAACAGTGCGAAGAAATGTACGACGACGACCTTTTGCACAATGCACCTCCTTGGACCCTCGATCACAGATGCGAGGGGGCAAATTGTTCAATTGTTAAATTTTTCATTTTATTGACATGTTAAATGTTGTCTTTGCTTTTTTCATTGAAATGTATATTTGTGACTGAAAGGATATGTAACCTTTTCGTTTAAACAGTGCAGCATGTAGTCACTTTGAAAAAAATTTCAACTTTTATTGGAGCAAAAGTATTTTTACAACAACTGTTTGAAAATTAGAAAATAGCTAGTTTCCAGCTTGAATGTCTTTATTGCACTAAGAAACCAGAAAAAGTCACGTTAAACTGTTTACAAATTTTTTTCTGAACTATTCATGTTTACAAATGTTTGAAAAGTAGAAAAAAGCTAGTTAACATTTAAAAGTTATAAACTACCTACATCAAAACTGAACCTGAAAACTGTTTGATGACGCAATAAAAGTTCACTGCTTCACTTTAAAATGTGTCTACTCCTTTCTTTGCCTTGCGGGGGGAGGGGTAGGTACAAGGCGACACTACCTCGTGAAGGTGTTGACTACTAGCAGTTACCAAGCAGCCTTTCTTTCGGAAGCACTTGGCTCCTCCCCATGAGGCCTGGCCACATGCACATTGCCATTGCCTTCATCCTCCATTTCAGCAGGGAGCTCTTCTGCAGTGTTAAGGGTCAGTCCTTCCTGCAGGGCAAAGTTATGCAAAGCACAACAGGCCATCACAATCCTTGCCACTTCCTGGTGAGAGTACTGCAAGGTCCCCCCTGACCTATCCAGGCACCGGAAGCGTGATTTCAGAACTCCTATTGTCCTCTCCACCACTTGACGTGTGGACACGTGTGCCTGGTTGTATCTCTCCTGAGCCTCATTATTGGTCTTGCGGTAGGGGGGTCATCAGCCATGGTCTTAGCGGGTAGCCCTTGTCGCCCAATATCCATGCGGATCCTGGAGGCAATTTGCTGAGAGCATCACACAAGTTAGAGTTACGGAGGACAAAGGAGTCATGATTACTTCCCCGGTGCCCTGCATTCACGTTTAGGATCCTGAGGTGCACATCACATAATATCATTACATTCAATGAATGATACCCCTTCCTGTTTATGTATGTCACAGGTGCATCCAGTGGTGCCTTCAATGCAATATGGGTTCCATCGACGGCCCCAATCACTTTGGGGAATCCAGCAATGCGATGAAATGCTAAGGCCATCTCCTTTTGATGTCGATTGGACAAGTCATACTTAATGAACTCTGAAAGCCTACGGCAAATGGCTTCTGTGACCTGGTGAATGCAAACCCTCGCAGCATTCTTGGAGATGTTGCTTATGTCACCGGTGCCTGCTTGAAATAATCCACTTGCAAAGAAGTTCAATGCTGTGGTTACCTTCATGTTCACTGACAAGGCAGTGCGGGTCTTCAAGCGTGGTTCCAGGTCCGCCTTCAACATGTCACATAGTCGGCCGATTGCCTCTTTACTGAAGCGCAGCCTCCTCACACACAACTCCTCCGACAGCATCTCAAATGATCGCCTCTCCCTGTACACTCTGTGGGGTGGGTAGTTGTTCCTTCTGATCAGGAGACGGTTATGGTTCCTCACTCTTCTACGTTGTTCCCTGGCGTTCCGAATTCTTTGAAGCAAAACCACACAGAGCATCAGGGCAACATTTCTATAAGAGGGCATGTTTCTCGCTCACAGGGCTCGTCTTTACACAGACGTACTTGTAAGGAAAAAATGGAAATAGTTGTTAAAGTTATTTTAATAAACTGTGGCTAGAAAATCACCTCGGCCTATGGCAGGAAACATGCTTTAACGGCTTGGGAACACGTCATACCCGCTTGATGAATAGCACAGGCCGAGATGATTTTCCAATAACCAACATTTTCTGAAAGTCATAATTACATACATACACTCATCCACATACTGAAAGGAATATATACATAAATACACATACTTCACGGAATATATACAGACATACATACATTCATACATACATACTTACTTAAAAGATATATTACAAATGAAAAGTTTATTTTTTAAACATTTTATTCATTTTTAAACAGTCATTTTCACATTTAATAAACAAATCAAATTCAATTAGGCCTTGCACACAGCTAGAGTTGATCCTTATACCTACACTACTCAAAACCCGTTTAAAAAAAAAAAATTAAGTTGGAAACTTACCTCAGACTTTCTTACAATAAATTCCCTCCCTTTCACAACTAAAAATGTGCCGTTTAGAAGCACCACTGCTGAAAGAATTCTTCCTTGTTAGCGTTACGGAGCTTCTGGGCGGCTTTACTCCTCCTTTTTAAATGTGTAAATGGTGGGGACTTACCCTCACTCCACCAATTCATAAAAACGCCAAATTTCAATGCGCACGCGCTGCCTGAAACGTCGCACGCGTTCCACCTATTAACCCCTGCTTTCAGGGGAAAGTAAATGCCGGTTTTCCGCGCATGCGCTGTGCATGCTGAAAACCGGCGCTTCCATCGGGCCCACGCGTGAGTACCTGGTGCGTACTCACGCGTTGGGACACAAATTTCTGGGCCAATATCCTTCCTTACAATTGTGTTAATCCCCTCTTTAACCAGCAATGCTACCCCACCTCCTTTTCCTTTTTGCCTATCTTTCCTGAATATTGAATACCCCTGGATGTTGAGTTCCCAGCCTTGGCCACCCTGGAGCCATGTTTCCGTAATCCCAATCATATCATATTTGTTTACCTCTATTTGCGCAGCTAATTCATCCACCTTATTATGAATGCTCCTCGCATTAAGACACAAAGCCTTCAGGCTTGTTTTTTTAACGCTCTTAGACCTTTTAGAATTATTGTTTACTGTGGCCATGTTTGATTTACACCCTTGATTTCTCCGACTGCCACCTTTGTTTTTCTCCTTCCTGTCTTTTGCTTCTATCCTTGTTTCCCGTTCCTCTGTCTCCCTGCTCAGGTTCCCAACCCCCTGCCATTTTAGTTTAAACCCTCCCCCAGAGCACTAGCAAACACTCCCCCTAGGACATCGGTCCCGGTCCTGCCCAGGTGCAAACTGTTCAGTTTGTACTGGTCCCACCTCCCCCAGAACCGGTTCCAATGTCCCAGGAATTTGAATCCCTCCCCCTTGCACCATTCCTCTAGCCACGTATTCATCTGAAATATCCTTCTATTTCCACTCTGACTAGCACGTGGCACTGGTAGCAATCCTGAGATTACTACCTTTGAGGTCCTATTTTTTAATTTACCTCCTAACTCCCTATATTCAGCTTTTAGGACCTCATCCCATTTTTTACCTATATCGTTGGTACCTATATGCACCACGACAACTGGCCGTTCACCCTTCCCTTCCAAAATGTTCTGCAGCCGCTCTGACACATCCTTGACCCTTGCACCAGAGGGGCAACACACCATCCTGGAGTCTCGTTTGCGACCGCAGAAACACCTATCTATTCCCCTTACAATAGAATCCCCTATTACTATAGCTCTACCCCTCTTTTTCCTCCCGTCCTGTGCAGCAGAACCACCCCTGTTGCCAGGAAGTTGGCTGTTGCTGCCTTCCTCTGATAAGCCATCCCCCTCAACAGTATCCAAAGTGGTATATCTGTTTGAGAGGGGGATGACCACAGGGGACTCCTGCACTACCTGCCTGCACCTACTACTCTGCCTGGTGGTCACCCATTCCCTTTCTGCCTGTGCAAACTTTACTTGCGGTGTGACCAACTGTTCAAACGTGATATCCACGACGTCCGCAGCATCGTGAATAGTCCAATATGTATCCAATCGCAGCTCCAGCGCCGCAATGTGGTCTGCCAGTAGCTGCAGCTGGATACACTTCCTGCACACATGGTCGTCAGGGACACAGGAAGTGTCCCTGATTACCCACATAGCGCAGGAGGAGCATATCACGGGGCTGAGGTCTCCTGCCATGACTTACCCTTTAATTAATTTAAATTAAATCAAAGGCAATTAGGGATGGGCAATAAATGCTGGCCTTGCCAGCAACACCCACATCCCATAAAAACGAATTAAAAAAATATATTATTATTTGATAAACATAAGTGGCATGAACAAGGTCTATTAGAACACTGGTAGGTTCAATGTAGCGTTGATTTGAGTTGCAAGTTAGACGAAGAATAATTGATGAGAAGTGGTTGATTGCAGGAAATAGACCATCGCACAATGTCAGTCAAATTCATCTACAGGCACTGCACACACAAGAGGATTAAATCGTTTGGGGGAAAAATTCGGTATCGCCCCGTTTGGGGCGCAATTATCGGCCGGGTGCAAAGTTTAGCACCTGGCGCTAATTATCGCCTCTGACTGCAAACTTGGCTTGTATCGTCCCTGGAGGTGATTGGAGCACTAAATCAGGTGCTACACACCTCTCTTAAGCCGCTAATGCCGAGGAGCGAGGCGCTAACTCAGAGCGCTGGCGAAGCTCATGTGATGTCAGTCAGCAATGGAGCACAGACACACTGGCACCGGCCAATTCTTAAAGGGGAGGGTCGATCTTGCTCTCCATCCACACCCTGCTCATTGCAGCCTTGAATCTCAGCCTGGAGAGACCTGTACATCAAATCTGCTGGAAAGAACAATGGAGAGGCCCAGGGAAAGAGCTCACAGTGCAGTCTCTTCTAAATCGATGCAAGGAAGGTCAAATCAAAATGAACCTGCAAAGTGCAGCTCAGTACCCAAAACTCCTTCACACAGCTTTGAATCTCTCCAGAAGTCTCTCTCTCTCTCTCTCTCTCTCTCTCTCTCAGAATGCATGGTGCAAAAATTTCGCTAACAAAAAAAGTCAGGAAGTGGTCGCCTTTAAATAGCACTCCACCAGTCCCTTCCCGACCGCAAAACATTCCCCTCAACCTGTCATTGCTAGCGGCAGGCGGTAAGGCAGGGGGCGCCACTCAATATCCGGTCTGGGGCGCTACCGGGGCATTGCACACTCGACTGACGTCACGATCTGCGGGCGCGAGAGATCATAGCAGTAGTGTTTAGCGCTGCCGCAAAATGTCTGGTCAAATTCGCGAGCGGCGAAAACATCACCGCGTCCGAGCGCTAGTTGCTTTGCGTCCCATTAGCGCCCTCTTAGGGTGTTAACGGGAGGCGCAAAGCAACTAAATTTTTCCCCTTTATTTTCTACAGGACATCAATGTCCCATTATTCAGTTTAGAGTGTTTGTCCTTCTAAAGCTGCAGGAGATAGTTTCTTTAAATACATTTTAGTAATAAAATGTTGCTACTCACAGCTTCAGGCTCATTAATTCCCATATTGTCTGACCACTATTTCCTATATTGTGGCATCATAGTTTCATAGGAACAGGAGTAGACCGTTCAGCCCCTTGAGCCTGTTGGACTTTCCAGATACGTATAACATTGATTGTTGTAAACTTGTACAAAAATAAGATGTCTATATTAGCAAAAAGCTAACTGCAAGTGGACATGGGCATGCAACTCGGGGGATCTATTTCTGTAAACCACGTATTGAGTGGAAATTAGAACTATTATAACTGTTTAAGGTGAGCTTATTTTAATTCATTGTCGGCATTTACTGAATGCATTTACAGAAGTTTGATCATTCTTGTTTATTTGTCAACCAGTTTTATTCTAGCCGCATTATTTGCATTTTTCAGAAGATTTGTACCAATAAATCTTGGAATATTTACCTAATTCTGACGCATGACTCATTGAAAGTAGTTCCAATAAACAAATAAATACTTCAAATAAACCACTGCTTTCAAATGTAGGCGTTCAGTATAAACCTAATCAGGATTTATTATTCATTGGAATAAAGTCTATTCAACCAATCACCTGTATATATTTTCTATTTGACAAAGATTATTACGTTACTCTACCAAATTAGAAGAAGCAAAAGTGGCATGCCAATATGTTACTAGCAGATCAGTGCATTGTTAATGGAATTTAAAAAAATTTAAACATGAAATTCCACGTACTACTTATAAATTGGAAATGTAAATCCTGATGCTCAGTTAATTTTCAACCCCCACCCTTATTTTGATTCAGTGTTGAACCAAGCACAAGTGTGTTTATTTGCAGACTGGACCTTTAATTCCTTAAATTAATGTTGAATCATGAACAGATGCACTGAAAGGTAATCTGCAAAAGCCTGGCATTTAAATTGATCCCAGAGACAGCCGCCTCACAGCTCTTGCTGTTCAGATGTCTGTACAAGGTTGTTTTTAAAATTTTGTTCCCATGATGCTAAGGGCTGTGATCCAGACACCTGCAACCACCCAATCAAAATGAAAGCAGGCAGCATTGATGTTGGCGACCGATCTACCATTTCACTGTGTAAACACTGACAAATTAAGGGTGTAGCTGGGCTTTGAAGACTCGTTAATGAGGACATCCATGCACAGCATACGCTCATTTAAATATATACACCATTAGAGAATGAAGCCTTTCAAATAGGCAAGGGATATTTGAAATGTCATTGTAGTGTTATTCATAATGGTGTGCAGCTTTAAAGAGACAACATGCCATCATTTTCCTGATTCTAATCACTCAACCATTGGTGGCCGTGCCTTCAGCTGCCAAGGCCCTAAGCCCTTGAATTCCCTCCCTAAACCTCTCCGCCTCTCCGCCTCTCTTTCCTCCTTTAAGATGCTCCTTAAAACCTACCTCCTTTCACCTGCCCTAATTTTCCTTATGTGGCTCAGTGTCAAATTTTATTTTATAACACTCCTGTGAAGCGCCTTGGAATGTTTTACTACGTTAAAGGCGCTATATAAATACAAGTTGTTGTTATGGAAATATACCATGGCCTCCAGTGTCATCTAAGGAATTTTCCTATTGCGAAATGAAATCTTGGGGGTATGTTGGCATGGACACGCTAGCATGATGGTATGTTCAATGCCAATGTGCCAGCTTTTGCACGTCTTCATACAGCCCGTGTGGCAGAGAGGATAGCATGAATGCAATGTGTGAATAATTGGCCTTTCTGAGTGAAATATCTTTTTTCCTGTAATCCATTGACAAAGCAGAATTTCAGTAATGAGTTTAAAGGACAGAATCAATTATAATAAAAAGCAATTGCTGATGGATAAAGTGTGATTAATATTCCAGGATTTATAAAAATATGTACTGTATATATTTATATAACAGTCCTCCCAATGGTCTCAAGGGTAAAGCGACCTGATATAGTAAAGTAACCATCTAAACCATAAAGACCAGAAAAATACCAGGTTCAATTCCGATTCTCTGCTGAATTAGCAGATCTTACCCAGGGCAGCAGTTCATTGCCTCCGTGTTCCTGGGCTAGGAAGGCAGAAATCAACCAGAGTTCCCACTCCAGAGTAACCCTACTGGAAAATATATATGGGTGGACATTGGGTGAGAACAGATTGGGCTCGGCTGTGATGCCCTCCACGTGTCAACACCTGCTGTCCAAGCTCACAAATGAACAATGTATCTACTGAGGCTTTCTGAAGAATGGCCACATCCCAGTCAATTGCTGCCACTCACAGAATTCTACCCCAATAAGAGTCAGAGCCTCCAGGAGGAAAGCGGAGGATTAAAAAAAAAAAATCTGTGTTTTAATAACTGCACTAAATAATTGAATCTACTCGAATTTTATGGGACCTCACACACCACATAAACGTACTTTATAACCAATTCTCTATAATAAACCATACTAACTCACTGCTGGCCTGTGAAATGTAGCATATTAACTTAGGTCTGGAAATATTACCTATTTTTGCCACAGAAAAACTTTGCTTGCGTAGTTGAATACTTCCTGGTAAATAATTAAGTGAGAGTAAATTTCAGTGAGGCTCCACGCCTGGGTCAAAGCCTCGCTGGACCAGAGCATGAGTCACAGAATTAACTCTATGTGTTAAGGGATCTATCTGCAACCCAATGAAGCTCCGTGCTGAGAGTAAAACCCTTCCGAATTTATCCAATTCAGTGAGACCTTGCAATACTTATGAATATTATTATAGGCAATAGATTTTGGTGTTACTAAAGAGCATTATTGGGAATGTGCTGTGAGGTTAATTACAATTTAGGAGATTCAGATAACATCACAACTCGAGAATAAAGCTAGAGCAATTTACGTAGTCAATTGGAACCCTGGATTGTGAAATGTTTTGCATACTCCCAACAGTCTTTTTTGTTTAATGCAGTTTTCCCTGAAATACAATATTCTTTCCTATGCTACAGTCTCATGTCCCACAAATCTTGAATTTCTAACACTTACAATGACGAGTGTTTCGATCTCGGTCAGGATTTTTTAAATGGAGACATTCCCAGCTTCCTGAATAAATCCCTTCTCAGAAACCCATGTTTCAGCGGATGTCAAAGTGGAGGTCCACATGAACTAATTGGGTAATGGTGTAACAGCCAGCTTGACCTGATCCTAAGAACAACATTATATTGAAGAAGCTACAATATACAGAGTCTTTCAACTTCTGTTCATTTTGTTTAACATTCTTGTTTAAGCTCATTCCAGTTCATACGTTGTGTTACTGCTACCAGGTGTCACCGTTATAATCAGAAATACATAGAATCTACAACATCGAAACAGGGCGTTCGACCCAACTTTGTTGGTGTTTACCCTCCAGGTGTGCAAGTATTCCTAATCACGTTACCCGCCCTATTCTCTTCATATCCCTTCCTCTCCTTTACTTTCATCCATCTATCAAATCTAATCGTGAATGTTGACATAGTTTCTGCATCAACCACTATCAATTCAATTCAATTCAATTCAAATCGCTTTATTGGCATGACAAGTTACATCTTATGGAAGTAAATTCCATGGCCTCACAACCAATGTTCCCTTTAAGCTGCACTGTGCTCTGCAGCTCCCTCGCAGCCGGCTCACCAGCTTTTAAATAGGGAAAAAACGCACATGCACAGTATTTTGAATGGGTCGCGCAGCCTCTTAAAGGGACCGTGCACCCAAAGAAAATTAAAGGGAACATTGCTCACAACTCTCTGTGTGAAGAAGTTTCAACTGCCTTCTGTTCTAAACCTCTTACATTTAAAGTTATATCTGTTGCCCCTCATTCTACTCCCCACAACTACTGGGAACAGTCTGCTTCTATCTACCCTGTCCAATCCTTTCATAATTTTAAACAATTCTATCAGATCGCCTCATAATAAGTGATGTTCCAACAAAAATAGCCCCAATTTTTCAGGTCTTTCTTTGTATTTGTATTTCCTCATACCATGCAGCCTCCAAGTGAATCTGTGTCAGGAAGGGACAGAATTTATAAAGATAAACGTAAAGTAGTAAAGGGGGTAAAAGCAGGAATAAACTGTCACAAAACATATTTAAAAGTTCTTTATCTGAATGCACGCAGCATTCGTAACAAAATAGATGAGTTGACGGTACAAATAACTACATATGGGTATGATCTGGTGGCCATTACGGAAAAATGGCTGCAGGGTGACCATGACTGGGAACTAAACATCCAGGGGTATTTGACTATTAGGAAGGACAGACAGGAAGGAAAGGGAGGTGGGGTGGCTGTGTTAATAAAGGATGGAATCACTGCAATAGTCAGAAATGATATTGGGTCATAGGATCAGGATAGTGAAATGGTTTGGGTGGAGATAAGGAATAATAAGGGGGAAAAGTCACTAGTGGGCGTAGTCTATAGGCCTCCTAACAGTTGCAACTCTATTGGTTGGAGTATAAATCAGGAAATAGTTGGGGCTTGTAATAAGGGAACAGCTATAATCATGGGAGATTTTAACTTTCATATTGACTGGACAAATCAAATTGGGCAGGGCAGCCTCGAGGAAGAGTTCATAGAGTGCATTAGGGACGGGTTCCTTGAGCAGTATGTTACTGAACCAACCAGGGGGCAGGCAATCTTAGATCTGGTCCTGTGTAATGAGACAGGATTAATAAAAAATGTCCTAGTAAAGGATCCCCTTGGAATGAGTGACCATAACATGGTTGAATTCCAAATTCAGTTGGAGGGTGAGAGAGTTGGATCTCAAACCAGCGTACTAAGCTTAAATAAAGGAGACTATGAAGGTATGAGAGCAGAGTTGACTAAAGTGGAATGGGAAAATAGATTAAGGTGTAAGAAGGTATATGAGCAGTGGTGTACATTCAAGGAGATATTTCACAACTTTCAAGAAAAATATATTCCACTGAGGAAAAAGGGGCGTAAAAGAAAAGACAGCCATCCGTGGCTAAGTAAAGTAATAAAGGATAGTATCCGACTGAAAACAATGGCATATAAAGTAGCCAAATCTAGTGGGAGGATAGAAGATTGGGAAGCATTTAAAAGCCAGCAAAGAATAACTAAAAGATTAATTAAGAAAGGGAAGATAGATTATGAAAGTAAACTAGCAAAAAATATAAAAACAGATAGCAACAGTTTCTACAGTTATATAAAAAGAAAAAGGGTGGCTAAAGTGAATGTTGGTCCCTTAGAGGACGAGACCGGGAAATTAGTAGTGGGGAACATGGAGATGGCAAAAACGCTGAACAAATATTTTGTCTCAGTCTTTACAGTAGAGGACACTAAAAATATCCCAACACTGGACAAACAGGGGGCTATGGGGGGGAGGAGCTAAACACAATTAAAATCACGAAGGAGATGGTACTCAGTAAGATAATGGGACTTAAGGCAGATAAATCCCCTGGACCTGATGGCTTACATCCTAGGGTCTTGAGAGAAGTAGCGGTAGGGATTGCGGATGCATTGGTGGTAATTTTCCAAAACTCCCTGGATTCAGGAAAGGTCCCAGCAGATTGGAAAACTGCTAATGTAACACCCTTATTTAAAAAGGGAGGTAGACAAAAGGCTGGAAACTATAGACCAGTTAGCCTAACATCTGTGGTTGGTAAAATGTTGGAGTCCATTATTAAGGAAGCAGTAACAGGACATTTGGATAAGCATAATTTAATCGGATAGAGTCAGCATGGTTTTATGAAGGGGAAGTCATGTTTGACAAATTTGCTCGAATTCTTTGAGGATGTAACAAACAGGGTGGATAAAGGGGAACCAGTGGATGTGGTGTATTTGGACTTCCAAAAGGCATTTGACAAGGTGCCACACAAAAGATTACTGCACAAGATAAAAAATCACGGGATTGGTGGTAATATACTGGCATGGGTGGAAGATTGGCTATCTAACAGAAAACAGAAAGTTGGGATAAATGGTTTATTCTCGGGTTGGCAATCAGTAACTAGTGGTGTTCCGCAGGGGTCAGTGCTGGGACCCCAACTCTTTACAATCTATATTAATGATTTGGAGGAGGGGACCAAGTGCAACGTATCCACGTTTGCTGATGATACAAAGATGGGAGGGAAAGCAGCGAGTGAGGAGGACATAAAAAACCTGCAAAAGGACATAGACAGGCTAAGTGAGTGGGCAGAAATTTGGCAGATGGAATATAATGTTGGAAAATGTGAGGTTATGCACTTTGGCAGAAAAAATCAAAGAGCAAGTTATTATCTAAATGGAGAGAAACTGCAAAGTGCTACAGTACAAAGGGATCTGGGCGTCCTGGTGCATGAAACACAGAAGGTTAGTATGCAGGTACAGCAGGTGATCAGGAAGGCCAATGGAATCTTGGCTTTTATTGCAAAGGGGATGGAGTATAAAAGCAGGGAAGTCTTGCTTCAGTTATACAGGGTACTGGTGAGGCCACACCTGGAATATTGTATACAGTTTTGGTTTCCATATTTAAGAAAAGATATACTTGCTCTCGAGGCAGTTCAGAGAAGGTTCACTCGGTTGATTCCGGAGATGAGGAGGTTGACTTATGAGGAAAGGTTGAGTAGGTTGGGCCTCTACTCGTTGGAGTTCAGAAGAATGAGAGGCGATCTTATCGAAACATATACGATTGTGAGGGGGCTTGATCGGGTGGATGCGGGGAGGATGTTTCCACTGATGGGTGAGACTAGAACTAGGGGGCATAATCTTAGAATAAGGGGCTGCTGTTTCAAAACTGAGATAAGGAGAAACTTCTTCACTCAGAGGGTAGTAAATCTATGGAATTTGCTACCTCAGAGAGCTGTGGAAGCTGCGACATTAAATAAATTTAAAACGGAGATAGACAGTTTCCTAGCTGATAAGGGAATTAGGGGTTACGGGGAGCGGGCAGGGAAGTGGACGTGAGTCTAGGTTTGGATCAGCCATGATCCTATTGAATGGTGGAGCAGGCCCGAGGGGCCGTATGGCCTACTCCTGCTCCTACTTCTTATGTTCTTTTATGTACCCTCTCTGTAAAACCTCAATATTCTTCCTATAGTGCAAAGCCCAATGTAGCACACAGTACGCTAACTGAGGTCTTAAGGTTTTAATAGGCTCATCATTACTTTTTGGCTTTTATATTATAAACCTCTTGTGATAAAACCTAGCTCTACTTCTGTGGTTCTGCATCATGTGAAATGAAGGGAGTGTTTTAATGTAAAATAATACTGTATTATGTGAAAAAGAGGGAACTGGTCTACAGACTCTCTCTCTCTCTCTCTCTTTTCTGTATTTTTTATTTAATTAGGGCTCTTTAATGTGGAAGATGGAGGAGAATCTAAATACTTTTTAATGTGTTGCTTACTTCATAGCTCTACTGCTGATAACAGTGTCAACTTGAATGGCAGGTCAGGAGACGAGGCAGCACCTAAGGAGTTGGGTTCCACCAGTGCCTCCAGAGACAGTGCTACCGTCAAAGAAGACATAAGTCAAGAAAGATACGATGGCCAGAAAACACAGCCATGAGCCGTGACTTCAAAACTGCAGATCACAAGCTCCCAGTGCCAATGTTAGCATTTGTAAAATAGAAATTCTTTAACTCTTTCACTTTAAAACTCTTTTGTAGGTGAGAGAATTATGTCATGTGCTCTTTTTGGCTTTACTAGTCACTTTCAACTTGTGTTTTTTGCCTATTGGTAGAAAATCAGAATTATGTAGCTGGCTACTGTTGGTACCAAATGTAATTTACCCAGCAACGTGACTGGTCTGATGCACTAGCACACAGAATGAGATATTTTCAAAGTTTTGCGCAGTGTCACAAAAATGTGCAGCACAACCACTTAAACCCAAATTTTGTAAAAATCTGGGTCGAAGGGGGCGATTTTGCCAATGGGGGCGTGTTGGAGGTGGGACTGCTGCTTGTCGGGTTTCAGTCCTGCCTCCATCGACTTGTGGCCAACCCACGCTATTTTCCCTTGATTGACCTTGTTGAGCCCGCCCAGCGGGCTTAGCAGGCCAATTAAGGGGAAGCCGGTTACAGAGACTGTCAGCATATGACGTTTCATCTGTCAAAAATTTGAGAAGCTGTCAAACACTGACATTCTCTGTTGTTTGGTGAGTTCTTGTACTCAAGACTCACCAAACCTCTTTTGTGAGCAGAAAGCAGATGGCTGTTGCATCGGAGAATGCAGCGGCCATTCGGTCATCTCTGCCATTGAGACGCCGGAGCCTCCGCATCCCCAGCGATTGAAGCCTGCAGGAAGAAACAAAGGTAAGGAAACTTTTTCTATCACTTTTCACTCACCTCACATACTTACCTCTCCACACTTGCACCCATCACTCACCTCCGCAGCGCACTTTTGCACCCCTCTGACTCCCGTAAACCCTCTGCTCGCCTCGCTGACCCTGGCGGGGTTCTCAGCCTTCGGGAAGCCCACACTTGTGTGGGTAAAATGGGGATAATCCTCTTAACTGCCTGTTAATGCTGTGGAGTGGAAATCTCTATGAATTGGGTTTAGACTATGCCAAACACTTTTCAGGTAGGAGTCTTGCATGCAAGAGAAACAGGGAGACTTTTACCCTACCAACTTGGTGGATTTCAAGCCCAGTTCCCAGTTTTGAAAATACATTGTTTTAATGTGCACAAAAAAATCAAGTCCCTCCTGCATTCACAAAAATTCAAACCCCTATACACAAAAGTATTTAAGCTCCCATACACATAAATGGGTAGTTCCCCAACAAAAGTGCATTCAAGATCATCCTACTTAAAAATGCAAGCACTATACACAAGAATTGTGAGACGCCCATAAATAAAAATTCCAGAACCTGATGCACAGAAAATGTGAGGCCCCCCCTATATAAACAATCCCCAACTCCAGTACACACAAAAAAAGCTCTACACAAAAACATATTTGCAGAAGCGGCCCTCAGATATGTCCCAGGAGGGGGAAATTGGAGCAGTCAATGGGGGGGACCATAGACACCTAAAAAGAAAGCCCCACTAATTTAGCAGCGGGACCAATGCCTGCAATGCCACTGGACGTCACACTGCTAAATTGGTATGCTTTGCGCCCATGTTAGTCCCGTGAAACGGGTGCAAAGCATACAAATTTCTACCCCATTGCTGCTGATGTTAAGCTGCTGTGTCAGCTTGTTCCCCAGGAAGAATACAACAATATGAAAGAGTTCTGCAACATGATTTTATTTCAGATTTTATATGGTGATACGAACTTCACTTTGTACCTCTAAATCGAATCAACTTTGGACACTACAGATCTCCAAATTGGCATAAATGGATACTGTTTGTACTGTCTGAGGAGGATGCTGTGGTTACATTTTTAAAATGACTACAAAAAGGGAATGCTTTCCATGCCCTGGAGTATATTGAGCATGCCTAACAACTCTTGTAGTGGTGAACGGTTATTTTTCAGACTGGAGGATAATACAGTTGTGTCCCCCAGGGGTCAGTATTAGGACCACTGCCATTTTTGATATATATTGATAACCTGGATTTGGGTATAGGGGGTATAATTTAAAAGTTTAGAAACATAGAAAAATAGGAGCAGGAGGCCATTCGGCCCTTCGAGCCTGCTCCACCATTCAATATGATCATGGCTGACCCTCTATCTCAATACCATAGTCCCGCTCTCTCCCCATACCCCTTGACGCCTTTTGCGTCTAGAAATCTATCTAACTCCTTCTTAAATATATTCAGTGACTTGGCCTCCCCAGCCTTCTGTGGTAGAGAATTCCACAGGTTCACCACTCTCTGAGTGAAGAAATTTCTCCTCATCTCAGTCCTAAATGTCCTACCCCGTATCCCGAGACTGTGATCCTTCGTTCTAGAGCCCCCAGCCAGGGGAAACATCCTCCCTGCATCCAGTCTGTCTAGCCGTGTCAGAATTTTACAAGTTTCAATGAGATCCCCTCTCATTCTTCTAAACTCTAGTGAATACAGACCTAGTCAACACAATCGCTCCTCATACGAAAGTCCTGCCATCCCAGGAATCAGTCTGGTGAACCTTCGCTGCACTCCCTCTATGGCAAGTATATCCTTTCTTAGGTAAGGAAATCAAAACTGCACACAGTACTCCAGGTGTGGTCTCACCAAGGCTGTGTATAACTGTAGTAAGACATCCTTGCTCCTGTACTCACTGGGGTTTAGAAGAATGAGAGGGGATCTCATTGAAACATATAAAATTCTAACAGGACTAGACAGACTAGATGCAGGAAGGATGTTCCCGATTGTCGGGGAGTCCAGAACCAGGGGTCACAGTCTAAGGATAAGGGGTAAACCATTTAGGACAGAGATGAGGAGGAATTTTTTCACCCAGAGAGTGGTGAACCTGTGGAATTCTCTACCACAGAAGGCAGTTGAGGCCAATTCATTAAATATATTCAAGAAGGAGATATATTTCTTAAGGCTAAAGGGATCAAGGGATATGGAGAGAAGACAGGGACAGGGTACTGAATTTGGATGATCAGCCATGATCGCATTGAATGGCGGAGCAGGCTCGAGGGGCTGAATGGCCTACTCCTGCTCCTATCTTCTATGTTTCTATATTTCTATGTTTACTCAAATCCTCTTGCAATGAAGGCCAGCATACCATTTGCCTTCATAACTGCTTGCTGCACCTGCATGTTTGCTTTCAGTGACTGGTGTACAAGGACACCAAGGTCCCTCTGTACATTAACATTTCCCAATCTATCACCATTTAAATAATACTCTGCCTTTCTGTTTTTCCTACCGAAGTGGATAACTTCACATTTATCCACGTTATACTGCATCTGCCATGCATTTGCAAACACAAAACTTGGAAATGTAGTTAGCAATGAGGAAGAAAGTAGTAGAGTTCAGGAGGACATAGACAGACTGGTGAAATGGACAGACACCATGGCAGATAACATTTAATGCAGAGAAGTGTGAAATTATGCAGTTTGGGAGGAAGAATGAGGAGAGGCAATATAAACTAAATGGTACAATGTTAAAGAGGTTGCTGGAACAGAGACCTGGGGGTTCACATACCCAAATCTTTGAAGGTGGCAGGACAAGTTGATAAAGCAGTTAGAAAAAGCATACGGGATCCTTCGATTTATAAATAGAGGCATAGAATACAAAAGCAAGGAAGCGATGCTAAACCTTTATAAATCACTGGTTAGGCCTCAGCCAGATTATTGAGTCCAATTCTGGGCACCACACTTTAGGAAATATGTCAAGGCCTGGGAGAGGGTGCAGAGCAGTTTTATCATAATTATACCAGGGATGAGAGACTTCAGTTATGGGGGGAGACTCGAGAAGCTGGGATTGTTCTCAAAACAGAAAAGTTTAAGGGAAGATTTAATAGAGTTGTTCAAAAATATGAGGGATTTTGATAGAGTAAATTAGGAGAAATAGTTTCCACTGGTGGGTGGGTTGGTAACCAGAGGAGACAGGTTTAAGATGATTTGCAAAAGAACCAGAGGGTAAATGAAGAGAAATTTGTTTACGCAGAGAGTTGTTATGCACTGCCTGAAAGGGTGGTTGAAGCAGATTCAATAGTAACTTTCAAAAGGGAATTGGACATATACTTGTAAAGGAGGGGTATGGGGAAAGAGGGGAGTGGGACTAATTGGATAACTCTTTCAAAGAGCTGGCACAATGGGCACAAGACCTCCTTCTGTGCAGTAAGATTCTATAACCCTTAATCTCACATTAAATCAAATTCTTTTATTTACAAGTTACCCTGGAGCCCATCCTATTCAACAGATGGGATTCAACAGATGGGATGCAGTATTCTGTAACTTTGTTAGTAGCTACCTTTACTGTGTCATTTATTTTATTCCTATTCAAACTATACTGTTTTTTATGTTCTACTTAATGTGCTTTATTTTGCTGGAAATTCATCTGCAGCAACATTGGAGAACATAGCTCGGAGTGTGACTGTGTGCGATTACAGCTGGGAACATGATCAGATTAATATTCCGGGCAAATGCATTCGCCCAGGAGGAATTTACAGAGGTGTTCAATTGACGGGGATGAGTAAAGGCGTTTTGGCTTTTCAATTGTGTGTCGGGAAGTCACATGTGTAGCAGTGGTTCCTTCGTAGAATTGACCGCATTCTTAAACTGTTTTATAGCTGATATCGAATTGTTGTGTAAGTGCAGCCCGTAAATCCCGTTTCCACAGAGGAGCCGGCGTTGTGATTGCAATTTGTGTGGCTTCACTTCTTATTTTCTACCCTCTCCATCACACAGAGAGCAATAAATGATGCATGGAATCCCAGTGGGATTCACAGTCAGTTTTCTCTTTGTCTCTATTAAAATGTTACACTCCTGTTTTTTTTTGTCTGCAACATAAAAAGGTGTTATAATGGTAGCCGTCCACTGTACAGCTGGGAATATAAATGGCCAGTTTGCATTCTGACAGTGGAAGTCTCGCAGCAGCCTATTCATTCATTCCACTGAGACTGCCGTCTGGACAAGGGGCGAAGTGACACTGAGGGGCCCAAGCAGCCCATACGTGCTGTGCATTCCCTCTGACTGTTAACCGCAGCTCGCTGCATTCACCCAGTACACGACTAAATAACTTTGTGTCCCCAGTGAAAAGGGGGCCAGGGTAAAATAATTACTTGGCAATAAAATGCACTTCGTCGCGTTTAAATTAGATTTTTAGCTATTCGTCGCTTCATTTTCACAGTAATCTGGTTACAAGAACGACTCTGGCCAGCTGTGATTTATGGTGAGCCGGATAAGGTTTCAGATTGAAATTGGGGTTTGAGGTGACACACTGTGAACTGCTAGAAGTTTGATGCTTTCATTCTCACTATCTGCTGTTGAAAAGGAATCAACAGCAAGAAAACAATGTCACTTTTCCTGGGTGTATGCCCGTTAAATCCGCAATACTTGCACTGACCTCTTTGCTGTCCTTGGGTGCTTAAACTTCAGAACAAAAGTCAAAAAGATGTGGCTCGCACATCTGAAAGGTGTCAACCGTCCTATGATAGATAAACAGCCATGCCAACCTCAGTAGAATGTCAAAATCACATTTAATACCCAAGGTGTGCCGGGGAGGAGAAGCATGTTTTGAATATAGATGCGTATCATATCTCCATTGGCTAATAGCTACATTGCCGGTATTGAAGGCTTCATTTGAATGCTAAGAACCATTAGAATTTACTGAAATCCTGCAATGCAGCACATAATCTACTGTTATCAGTGCCTGTATAGTTGGAGACCTAGCCATACTATTTGATCACATTTAATTTGATAAACTCTTAGATTTACTTGATGCCAATCGATAAATGTATGTTAATGTTTTCCTGAAAAAGTCTTCTTTACCAAAGTACTTTTTTGGTAGGGTGGGGTGGGGTGTGGGGCGGGGGTAATGGGGAGGTGAATTATAAGATCATCAATTGAATTGAGGCACCTCAAACTAATTTATTCAGGATCCTTAAAACTATGAGATGAAAAAATTCCATACCATCAATCCGGACTGGATCTGAAGCTATTGACATCATAATAATCACTGCACTCCAAATAAAGAATTTCATTTTTCTGAAAATGCTTTGAAATATTTTGGCATGCAAGTCCCTTTATCTTTACCTGGACTGAGGTGATAGAAGGGGAAGGACAGTGGGGTACATTTTGACTGTGTGTGATAGTGTAATAGTGTAAAGCGGATGATAGCGAGCCGGCAGCCCGTTTTACATCGCTCCCCATTTATATTTCCATTGACTTCAATAGAAATCAGCAAATAATAGCCTGATGCACCAGCCTTGGTTTCTGCACAGACTGCTCCACTCGCTCTCGTACTCCATCATCCTCCTGCTCTTTCATAACTTTTACTGCACGCCAGCAAATTCCACGGTGGCTATAATTCTGGAAACACTCCCTGTAAGACCTCCCTTCCCCTCTGAGCAGTTCACGCGGCTGAAGCGTTGCTTGAGCACTCCAAATGACTGTTCTATAAGTTTCCTGGTTCATCGATGTGCTTCCTTGTTTCTGCCCTGTTCTTGGGTACAGGGATTAGGCAGAAACATCGACAGCTATAGTTAGAGTGAGTGACTAAGGTCTCCCAGGTGCCAACGTCCCAACATTGATTGTCTGAGAATGAAAGTGTCACGAGCACTCCTGAGAAGTGTACATTCACATAGGATGGTAGAGTGATACAGCACAGAAGGAGGCCATTCGGCCCACCGTGCCTGTGGTAAAGCTATCCAATTAGTCCCACTCCCCTTATTCCTGCAAATTTTTTCCCTTCAAGTATTTATCCAATTCTCTTTTAAATGTTATATTGAATCTGCTTCCACCACCCTTTCAGGCAGTGCATTCCAGATCACAACAACTCGCTGTGTGAATAAATACTGCCTCTGGTTCTTTTGCCAATCATCTTGAATCTGTGTCCTCTGGTTACCGACGCTTCTGCCACTGGAAACAGTTTCTCCTAGCTACTCGATTAAAACCGTTCATGATTTTGAACACCTCTATCAAAACTCCTCTTAAATTTCTCTGCTCTAAGGAGAACAACCCCAGCTTCTCCAGTCTGTCCACATAACTGAAGTCCCTCATCCCTGGTACCATTCTAGTAAATCTCTTCTGCACCCTCTCTAAGGCCTTGGCATCCTTCCTAAAGTGTGGTGCCCAAAATTGAACACAATACTCTAGCTTGGGAGTGATGGCCAACTCAATTAGTACACTTGCGGACCCAACCATAATGCAGCGTCTGATGGCCGATATCTCAGCTTCCATTGCAGCACAAGCAGAAGTTACCCAACATCTGGGTGCTGAAGTATAAGCTGAGACTTCTGTCATGCAAGCTCAGCTTGCTTCAATGCAAGCTCAGGCTACTGCCATGGTGGCAGTGCTTACCAGTGTTCCAAGGGGCTTGCAGGGTGTCACAGCAAACCAGCAATCTCTCCTCCAACAGATCACTAGGATTGCTGAGGCATCTCCCTGGGGGAGTGGCAGTGGCTCCACGGAGCATGAACCTACTTTCCTCTCTCAGAATGACAGCTTTCATCCTCCCACTCCACCAGTGCCCTTGCTGTTGGCTGTCAGCCAGCCAGCCCAGACTGCTGCCACCTATGCTGAGATGGTGCAGTCTGAAGCCAGGCCTTCTAGGCCCAGAGCTGCACGAGGTCATCTTCCAACGCCATCTGTAGTCTCCTCCACCGAAAGTCAACAGCCTTCCATCAGCCATGCTGCAGCCACTGGGGTAGCACTGCGTAGGAGCACTAGGACAGGCAAAGGCACATGGAAGACAGGCACTAAGGGAATGCACAAGGGTGATTAGTTGACGTTTGTATGAAAATGGCATAAATTTTGTTAAGTCTGTGTGTTCTAGTTGTATTTAAGATTAATTACTGACACAGACTACAAGAATAACGTTTCAACAGGTCTTTACTAGTTGGAGGTCAGGGCTATACTAACAGCAATATCACTACACAGTACTTATATACCGGTGGTCACCACCGGTATTATGTATACAGCAGCCAGAGAAAGTAGTACATCTCTTAAGGTGGAACAGGCTTAAGTTCTCTTAAGGTGGAACAGGTTACATACACCACAATCCTCCCTTTTTAGCTTAACAGTCATATCCCCATTTAACATAACATATATACATATATAACTTCAGGTATAAACAGTTCAAAGGTTCAGTCTCTCAGGAGGCCTTCTGATTCGGGTTGGATAACGCCTTTCAGTGGTCTCTGATTCTTGTTGCTGAGGTGACTCCTCTAGTTGGTTTCCTATGTATTGGACGTCATCATCAGGTACATTCCCTGCCGAGGTAGATGCTTCAGGTTCATTAACGTCTTCCACAGTTGTCTCTGTCGCAACCATGGGTTCGACCCTTGCTCTCGATTCTACCAGTTGATCCGCATGACGCCTTATCACATTGTTACCAATATCTACTGTGTACATCAGAGGTCCTTGTCTGGCCCGAATTGTTCCGGACTGCCATTTTTCGTTTCCATAGTCCCTTGCCAACACTGGTTGTCCTACGTCGAAACTTCGAGTGGTCTTGTTATTAATATGCCGGAACTGTTTGTTTTCCACTTCCCTCCGCACATTTGGTTTTAACAAGTCCAACCTGGACCGCAACCTCCTGTTATAAAACATCATGGCAGGACTTTGGTAAGTTACTGCATGAGCGGCGTTTCGATATGCCATTAGGAAATTGTCCACCTTGTGTTGTAGCGGAATCTGATCATCGTTCATGGCCTTTATTGCCTTTTTGAATGTTTGGACAAATCTCTCGGCCAACCTGTTTGTCGCCGGATGATATGGGGCAGAGGTATAATGTTTCACCCCATTCTTCTTTAAGAATTTTTGGAATTCTTCCGACACGAACTGTGGTCCGTTGTCCGAACATATCTGTTCTGGCAATCCATTCCTTGCGAATATTGTTCTTAACACCGCAATTGTCTTTTCTGAAGTAGTGGTATTCATCTTGATCACTTCTGGCCATTTGGAATGTGTGTCCACCACAATTAGGAACATGGAGTCCATGAATGGACCAGCAAAGTCAATATGTACGCGTTGCCATGGGGCTGAAGGCCATTCCCATGGGTGTAGCGGTGCGATCGGAGGTGCATTTTGCACTTTTTGGCACCCAGCGCAGCTTTTCGTCAACTCCTCTATCTGTTGGTCAATACCCGGCCACCATACATAAGCCCTAGCAAGACTTTTCATCTTAACTCCCCCCAGATGACCTTCATGCAGTTCCTTTAGAACTCTTTCCCTTAACTTGGGAGGAATAATCACTATTGTCCCGTACATCAAAGTACCATGGCAGACGGACAGCTGGTCTCACCTTGCCGAGAATGCCGGTAACAAAGGATCACCATGTGTTGGCCATCCCTTCACTGTCACCTCGTAGACTCGGGACAGTGTCGGGTCGTTCCTGGTTTCTCTTTCAATACTTGCATTGGTGACTGGTAAACACTCGATGATGGTCGAATGAAATAACTCAACAGGGTCAACTTTCATCGTCTCTTCTTCTTCAGGTAGTGGCAGGCGCGACAGCCCATCAGCATTGCCATGCTGCTTTGTACCTTTGAATTCTATTTGATATTGATGTGCCCCTAGGAAAAGGGACCGTCTCTGGAGTCTCTGTGCTGTCATCACCGAAACACCCTTCTTAGGGTTAAAAATGGATACCAACGGCTGATGGTCTGTCAGAAGTGTGAATTTTTCGCCCTGCAGGTAATGATTAAACTTCTTCACTCCCCATACAAGGCTGAGAGCCTCCCTCTCGATCTGCGCATAGTTGCGCTCAGCGGAGGTCAATGATCTGGATGCAAACGCGACTGGCCTTTCCGTGCCATTTGGCAACTTGTGTGAGAGTACTGCCCCAATACCATATGGAGAAGCATCACAAGCTAACCAAATAGGCAGTGTCGGGTTGAAGTGAGCCAACACTTCCTCTGAGGTGATCATTTCTTTGCTTTTGCGAAATGCCTTCTTACAGTTTTCGCTCCATTCTCATGGTACCCCCTTCTGTAAAAGAGCGTTCAGCGGGTGCAGTACCATGGATAGATTCGGTAGAAACTTATGGTAATAGTTAATCAATCCTAGAAACGACCTCAACTGAGAGACATTATCCGGAGCGGGAGCCTTTACAACTGCCTCTATCTTGTCAGGAGACTTATGAAGCCCCTCCCGGTCAATGACATGACCACAGTACGAGATCCGCTTCTGAAAGAACTCACATTTCTGCCGATTAACTCGAAGTCCATACTTCTTCAGTCTGTTGAGCACCAGTTCCAAGTGTGCGAGGTGTTCTTCATCACTATCTCCTGTAATCAGAATATCGTCCAGGTAACATTGTGTGCCTGGAATTCCCTGTAATACCTGCTCCATGGCCCTCTGCCAAATTGCTGGAGCCGATGCCACTCCAAAAACCAGCCTATTATACCGGTACAAACCTCTATGCGTGTTGATCGTGAGGTACTGGCGTGACTCTTCTTCAACCTCCATCTGCAAGTACGCCTGCGCCAGGTCTATCTTGGTGAAGTGTTTCCCACCAGAAAACGAAGCAAAAATATCCTCAATCCGCGGAAGCGGATACTGCACCGTGTGAAGCACCGGATTAACGGTGATCTTGAAGTCTCCACAGATGCGAACCTTCCCTGGTTCTCCTGGCTTGTTGCTCGAAGGACATTTCATAACGGGAACAATGGGCGTAGCCCACTCACTCCAATCTACCTTAGACAGTACACCTGAACGTTCTAGCGCTTCCAGTTCCACTTCTACAGCAGGTCGTATTGCATAGGGTACCGGTCTGGCTTTGAAAAATTTTGGGTGTGCATGTTCATCAATCTTGATGTTTGCCGTAATTCCTCTCAGTGTTCCCAGTCCCTGCTGGAACACCTCTTTAGCATCATCCAATATTCTGGACAATCGTTTAGGTTTGACATCTGTTTCCCCGGAATCTACCGTTAGTGCCTTTAAGGAGTGCCAGTCCATATTCATTTTCCTAATCCACTCCCATCCCAGTAGTGGTGGACCTCCTTCAGGTAGCACATATAAGTCCATTACTTGGCTTTCTTTGCCCTTGTGGACCACTTTTACCTCTATCTTTCCGATGGGGTACACTCTTTGCCCCGTGTATGTTTTCAATATAATCTCCGTATCCCGTAGGGGAATATGTTGGAATAACCTTTTGTAATCTTTCTTATTCATGACCGTCAATGCCGATCCAGTGTCCAATTCCATCTTTACTTGGACTCCTGCTATCTGAAGAGTGACCCAAATTGTCTGGAGATCTGCATCCTTACCAATGTTGTGTACTCTTAAGCTACCCAGTTCATTACTGCTGGCGTCTGAATCTGACTTCTGTTCATTTGAACTGTTCTTTTTCACCTTGTGTACCTTTATGTATTTTCCTTGCGGTGACTTTTTGTTGCTGGTCTTCTTTCCTGACCGGCATACTTTAGCTATGTGGCCAAGCCTGCCACACGTTCTGCATTCTTGGTTTTTAAACCAACACTGGTTCTGATCGTGTGTTGTCTTTCCACAACGATAACATTTTACAGTACTCAAAACCAATTGATTTGTACTGAGTTCCGGTGACCGTAGCTGCATTACTGCCGTGCCTCTCGCTGCGGCTTCGTGTGATGCTGCCATAGTGACCGCTTTCTCAAGCGTCAGCTCATTCTCCTCGAGCAGTCGCTTTTGTGTATCTTCTTTTAATAATCCACACACAAATTTATCTCTTAGCACATCTGTTAGTCCCGTTCCAAACTGACAGTACTTTGCTAGCTTACGCAATTCCATTAAATATTCAGCATTGCTTTCATCTTTCAGCTGCTTTCTGCTGTAAAATTTAAATCGTTCCGCTAGCATCAGCGGCATGGGGTTTAGATGATTTCTCAGCACAGTAACAATCTCCTCGAACGTCTTCTCCGCCGGTTCATCTGGTGATAAAAGGTGTTTCAATTGCCCGTATGTCTTCGCACCCATTAAGTTTAATAAAGTTAGTGCTTTCTCATCATCTGGGATTTTATTTGCTTTACAATAATTTTGTATGCGTTCTACATACGTGGCCCAATCTTCGATGTCGCTATCAAAGGTATTAATGTTCCCATGTTTAGGCATCGTTGCAATTTTTTTTTATTTTTTTTAGTTATTTCCCTTTTTCCAAGATGGCGGCTTCCCGCTCTTGTCTTCGTCCTCCGCCTACAGAATGGCGGTTTCCCGTGCTTGGCAGTCTTTCCCGCGCTCTCCTTCTTCACCCGCTGGCTGCAATGGCATTTGGCGTGCCGCTGCTGCTCCCCTTTCCCAGCGGTTAGTAACTCCCCCGACGCTGTCTCCGCTTCACCATGGCTCCCTCGGGCATTTGCGCTTCCCTGATGTCGCGCCTCGCAGCCCTTCTTGCAGCCCGGTTATTAGCACCGGCTGCGTTCGCCTTCACCGCGGCTCTCGCGCCTTCAGTCGCCCCAGACGCTGCGCCTTTTTGGCCCGAATGCGGCCCGGCCCTTATCACCAGCCGCGATCGATGTCCCCGCGCTGCGCCTTTTGGCCCGAATGCGGCCCGGCCCTTATCTCCGGTCGCGATCGATCTCACCGCCCTTATTCCTCCGTCTTCCCTCCCCGTCTGTACAGCCAACGCGGCCGACTTTCTGCTCGCGTCGCTGACCGGCTTACCCACCACCGAGGTAGAAGGAAGATAGCTGACTGCCGCTGATGGAGGCTTCGAGTTCAGGATATCTTCTGCACTCCGGGTTCTCGATGCCTGCCGCGCGACGTGTCTTCCAGCAGGGTGATGAGGGTGGATGCCTCTCTTCGACGCCCGTTCTGTGGACGAAGCCGCCGTGGATATAAACTGCCGCAGGGTAAGAATCGGACTCATCGCCACTGTTAAGTCTGTGTGTTCTAGTTGTATTTAAGATTAATTACTGACACAGACTACAAGAATAACGTTTCAACAGGTCTTTACTAGTTGGAGGTCAGGGCTATACTAACAGCAATATCACTACACAGTACTTATATACCGGTGGTCACCACCGGTATTACGTATACAGCAGCCAGAGAAAGTAGTACATCTCTTAAGGTGGAACAGGCTTAAGTTCTCTTAAGGTGGAACAGGTTACATACACCACAAATTTGATTTGGATTGTTTATTTTGTGTTGGTTTTTATATTTGCATTGTGGCCAAGCGAACGCTGTGATGGTCAGTGACGCAGGAAGGTAAGGTGTGGGACCATTGGTGAATGTGGAATTGGAGTTGCGTTCACTGGTACCACAGCTGTATGAGTCGGTTACGGACAGCCCAGCCAGAAAGGAGCTGTCTAGGTTGCCTCCTCCCTTTCTCTGCCTTTTCCTCCTCCTCCTCTTTCTCCTCCTCCTGCTCCTTCTCTTCCTGCTCCTCCTCTTCCTGCTCCACCTCCTCCTGCTCCTACCCCTGCTCCTCCTCTTCCTGCTCCACCTCCTCCTGCTCCTCAGCTGGTTGTCATGTGGCTGGTGGCAAGGGCAGTGCCCTCATGATGGCAAGGTTGTGCGGCATGCAACAGACCATCACGAATCTCAACACCCGCTCTGCAGAGTACTGCAGGGCTCTTCCAGAGCAGTCCAGGCAGCAGAAGCATTGCTTCAGCATGCCAATGGCCTGCTCAATGATATTTTGTGTGGCAGCATGGCTTTCATTGTATGAATGCTGCAAATGTGTGCGTGGTTTGCACACCAGCATCATGAGCCATGTTTTTAACAGAAAGCCTTTGTCTCCCAGTAACCACCCTTTGATTTGTTGTGGTGGCTCAAATGCAGATGGGACAGCAGACCTCTGCAGAATGAAGGCATCATGACTGCTGCCAGGATACGGGGCATTCACCTGCATGATTTGCTGAGTATGGTCACATACCTGCTGAACATTGAGGGAGGGGAATCCCTTTCGGTTGCAGTGCATCTCAAAGTTTACATGCGCCGCCCGCAAAGCGACGTGCGTGCAGTTGATGGCACCCTGCACCATGGGGAAGCCTGGAATCCTCGTGAAGCCGTGTGCTACTCACTCTGCCTGCTGCTCTCTGGCCAGAGAGACGGAAATGTATTCAGCTCTCTTGGAATACAGAGGGCTCGATTTTGCCATTGGGGGTGGGTTGGGGGGGCGTGTCAGGTGGTTGTCGTGTCAGGATCCTGACTCTGATGTGAAGTGGGACAAAAGTGCGATTTTGCCCATATTGGGCACTTGATTTCCAGCGTGTGGAAACCCCTGGCCCAATGAGCTTTTTCATATATAAAGTTGCCTCCAATGACATCATCAATGCTGCTGGCTTTAAGGCCTGCAAGCAGCTTTGCTTCTTTTTCAGCCTTAAAACATTATGCCCATTGTTCTGAGCGCTTCCTTCAGCAATTATGTCCACCAGTAGACCAAAGTGTGCGCCAAGATTTGATGAGGCCTCCCTCCAAGCTCTGGTGGAGGGAGCAAGAGCAGATAAGGAGGTGCTCTTCCCTTCCTCAGGGAGGAAAAAGCCTCCCCAGCAGACTAAAGTTGTGTGACTGCAAGTGACCCAAGAGGTAAACGCAATTTCTATGTGCAGCAGAACCTGGCTACAGTGCAGGAAGAGGTTTCATGACCTTCTCCACACAGGAAAAGTGAGTATGACATTCCTATCAGCCTCAATCTGATCCCCATCACCTCTCCTCACCAGCACTCTGCTTTGCCAACCTCTTCCTCCACATCCCACTTGACCCTTACATCCCTGCACCCTTACCCATTCCCTCTCTCTCTATGGCCACATTCACTTAACTATTCGACCATGCAGCCCTCACACTCCCTATCACTGTGATGCAATAACAACAACTTACAGCACACAGGGAAGGCCCTTTGTCTCCTAAGCATCGATGCTATGGATTCTCTACACTCACTCCTTCATTCTCACTCAAACTCCACTTGTGTCCCTCATTGCAGGAAAAGAGAGCCCACAATAAGAGGGAAAGTGCGAGGACAGGAGGAGGGCCACCCTCAGTAGCCCAGCTCACCACTTCAGAGGAGGCGGCCCTGGAGATCGCCGTAATGGAGGATGATTCACAAGTGGGGGACGGACAGACGGACACATCACAGCAAGCTGATGACAGAATAGTTTGGCATCTCTCTCATTGACATTGCATGAGTGACTGATAATGATTCTGATGCTCTAACAGATTGACTTAGGATCATCTGCACAATACAGTGTGCATGCAACCTTTACCTCACAACTCTAACTCTTTCCTTTACTCCCCCACAGGACCATCGAGAGCCCCCGTCCCCACTGTCCAGGGGGAACAGCCTGAGTCTGAAGACTCCTCAGAGGAAGCTGCAACCTCTGATGGCACAGCATCAGCAGAATTCAGCATACCCAGCACCAGCGCAGACACTCACACCTCGGTGGCACTTTCGCGAGATAGAGTAGTGTTGTTACCTGGTGTATCGCAGCTCACAAGTGAGCATCAGCAGATGGTGGAGACAGGGACAGCAGTGGAGAGTCCTCGTCAGAGGGCGCAGGACTCTGCCAGCTCGGCTCAGCTGCATGTCGACCCTGCCTCCAGGTCCATCCAGAAGGAGAGCAGTGCTGGAACTCCAGGAACAGGTGCAGGAGTCTCTGGCAGGTTTTGTCTCTAGGGTCGCTGCGAGTGTGGAGCGAATGGAAGAGTCCATCGTGAACATGAGCAGAGCCTTTGTGGAGGCATTGGCGCATGAACGCACCACCACAGAAAGGATGGCAACCTCCGTGGAAAGGCTGGCTACCTCTGTGATAAGGCTGGCTACCGTAGAGGTAGGACGACTACGGTAGAGGAGAGGATGGCTACGGCCATGGAGGAGCGTAGTCTCCAGGGTATTAAAAACATGGTGATTGTTCAGAATAAACTGACATCTCTTGAGGAGCGATGGTCAGCTATTGAGCATAGAAACCAAACCTTCATGGAAGTCCTCTGGAGTAGGACTTCCAGTGCAGAAACAGGTCCTCATGGCCTCCCTGAAGTGCAGCAAGGTGCTGCCAAGCCACTTGCTAGCTCTGAAGTGGGGCTGACCCATGAGAGGGCTGTTGGTGGCAGACAACAAGGAAGTGGGGGCTCCTCTCCAAGCGCTCAAACGACCATGCCACTGCAAAGCCCAGTCAGAGCCCCACCAGAGTCCTCACCCAACTGAGATGGGCGTCTCAGCCCCTGCACAGCCATAGGAGCAGCAGACTGTTGCCGAGCCCTCACAGGTTCAAAACCCCAGAGGACGCCCGCCAAAGGTGTCGAGACAGGAGCAGCAAGAAAGTGACCAAGGGGCCTCCACATCTGCTGAAGCCACAGGGGAAGTACCACGTAGGAGTACGCGTAAGAGGAAGATAAAGCACAAGTAGTCACAAGAGTAGTCACTTGGGTGTTCTGTTGTATTGATTTTTGACAAGCCATCCTTGAATTGTTATGATAAACAGATTTGATGGCAAACTGTTGAAGTTGTGGCCTGTGTCATTTTGCAAATGGGACTTCCACATTGAGGGCTTAGGGTGACTTGCAATTGTTAGTATGGTGGTCAGAGTGATAGGAATCTGCAGGTTCTTTTCCATTGTCGATGCTCCGGTAAGAAGGTGCGAGGCAAAAGTGTTTGTCTGTGCAGGCTAAGCAAATCTGGCCAACATGAGTGCATCCCTTGCATCCCGGGCAGCAATGTGGTCGCGCACTGGCGCCTTCTGGCCTGTGCAGCTTCAGGTGGGTTAGCAGCAGCTTGGCGCTCCTGTTGTTGCTCCTGCCATTGGTGGTGCTGTTGTTCAGGGTTCTGCTGCTGTCGTAGCTGGTCTTCATCCGAATCTGATGTCCAGGAGGAAAGGAAATAAATGGTTCCCATGCTTCTGGTATATGCCTCAGTTGAGGAAGCGCTCAGTCAAGGTGGGGAGAGGGGTTTCCCAGGAGGTCACACTGGAGATGGGTGTCAGGCTCCAAACTTCCACAACAATGAGTAGGCCTGCTAAAAGTTCCCCCATACCTGAGACAACAAAGTTTTGCCACCTGCAAATGATCATTGGTGAAAACTCCTTTTTAATGGTGGAGCTGCAGCTGTTAGTAAGCAATCCACTTGTGAGGCCATCAGGATTAACTGGCGTGTTCCAGAGGGGTCGTGCAAGATGAGGGAAATGTGTTAAAATCAGAAAGGCCTCTCAAAATGGGATTATAGAGGCAATTAACTGGTTAAGGGCCTTAAGGGCCTATCCTGCCTCTTGGAGGTGGGATGGAAACGGGGTCTGAAACCTGCCATTTTTTGCGATTTTGACAACTCACACGCCTCCAAACCCACCTCCTTGGGCCTGGTAAAATCGAGCCCAAAGACTCAGTTACCTCCCTTATGCAACAGTGGATGGAAAACTGGGAGATGTTGCAAATATCTCCTGCTTCAACCTGGAAGGAGCCCGACGCCCGGGGTTCAGGATTCCCAGTGGCAGCAACAAGGTAGCCTCAGCCTCAGGGAGCAATCCTTGTGGGCTGGGAGGAGCAGGATCCCCAAGATCCCCCAAGAGCTCACCCGGTACCATCAGCCTGCCCCTCCCCGGGGTTGGGATCCGACCCCCCTGGGATTGGACCCCACCGGGCCTGGAACACCAACCCCCCCCCCCCCACCCCCAGGGGATTGGACCACACCCTCCCGGGATTGCTCTCACAATCCCCCACCGGGGGATCAGGCCACCACCCGGGGAATGGGAGCCACCCCCCGGCCTTGGACACCCCCCACCCCCCACCATCCTGGGCCCAGCACCTACCTGTGGCTGTGGCCTCCTTGCCCGAGTTCCCTGCACGATTGGAAGCCAGCCTGTCAATCAGGCTGACTTCTGGGCGGGAAACCACCCTTTCTGTCGCACGCACACTGTGGAGTTAAAACTCCCGCCATCTCCCAGGTCCCCCCGCACCATGCAGCTGAGACCCGGGAAAATCCAATCCACTGTTCCTTGTTGAGGTTCAGGTCAAGGCTCCCTGAACACCCTGGGCGGATATGGCCTCCTGCTGAGAGCCCTTCTCCCCCTCCTCCTTCTCCCTCTTACAGCAGCTTGTCCTGCTCTGTGTCACCTCTGCGCATTCCCCCTGTCATGCTGTAGGCCAAATGGAATGACTACTAGCGCATCCATGTCTTGGAGCAAGTGGTCTGTGCAGAATCCTTGAGGTCAGGACAAAGTCCTTCAGCACCTGCCACACCACTCCCTGTAGACTTTAGCAACTTGAAATAACTGTACAAACCACCAAACACTTCTACAAACTCAGCAACAGCCAGCAGAAATCAATCAGCAACTAACCTGTAAGTAGTTGATGATCCATTTAAATAGTGCTGGTTGCGGGAGGGGGAGGGGCGTCATTCCTGCTGCTGAGAGAGGGCGTTAGCTGGAGCGTTGAGCTCCAAAATGGCAGCGTTGGCATCAAATCAGCGTTGCACGCTGCTTAACATCTCGATCTGCCTACTCTGCATACTTTCGGCACACTCTCCCTGCGCCTGTGCTAACGACCTGCCCAAGATGCCATCCGGCGCAACCCGTGCCAGAAGTGTGTGTGCGCCACGGACGCCATTTTGGAACATAAACGGCACTCGTAGCGCCCAAACAACGGGCTGAATATTATGGCCAAAGACTTTTCAGTAAATCATTATTTATTCAGTTTGCAAATTATACCATTGAATTTAAAAAATGTTAAGTCCCCTTCTATTCTGTCCTATCCCATATCTATCCTAGTGATCACATTAAGGATGTTTTGATCTTTTTTCCCCTAAAGCACAAAACAATTATTGTGTGGGAAAATTATCATTCAGGAACCAACTATAAGTCTGTGGCATGAAGTACAATTAACAGTGGTTAGGATCTGGAATGCACTGCCTGATTGGGCAGTGGAAACACATTCAATAGTAGCCTTCAAAAGTGAATTGGATAAACACTTGAAGGAGAGAAAAATGCAGGGATATGGGGACAAAGCAGGGGAGTGAGACTAATTGGATTGCTCTTCAAAAGAGCCAGCGCAGACTCGATGGGCCGAATGGCCTCCTTCTGGGCTGTATTATTCTATGATTCCATGATTATTAGTGTGTAACTATATCAGTGAATGTGAAAAGTTAGGTTCTTACAGCAAACCTGGAACAGTTGTGCATGAAAATACAGATCTGTAGATACCAGCTCATGCTCATTTTGATCATTCATCATTGGGGGAGTGGTCCAGATGCTCACTGTTCTACGTAGATTGTAAACATAGCAAAACGGAGCCTGGACCGTGAGGACCAAACTCAGCTACTGAAGCAATAGATCTTCGATTAACGTAGCTGCATAATGACTGCCTGCTGGATGAAACCCAGAAAAATCGATGCTGCAACCGATTTGCGTGATGTTGGTGAGTTCATTTGTTGCCATGTGAACCTGGGCCTTGGGAACTGCTTGTGTCATGTGGTGAGCTCTGGGAGGTTCTCCTCACTTCTCAACGTGACCTTTTCTCAAGCAGAATTTACTTTTGCAGAGCAAGAGATGATACATTGATTTTAGTTGCCAACAGAAAAAAAAAGCCTTTCAAAAAAGACATGCTAATACCCTGTGACAGCTAGTAGCGTTTCCTGATTGACTTTAAACAATTGTTGATTTACAATTGCAGTGGCATTTTTATAAAACATGATGTGTCAAAAGGAATCCTGATGTTAAAAGGAGATCAGGGGATTCATGGCGATACACCGAGACTTTGAAGAAAAATCGGAAAGTGCCAGGATAGCTGTAAGTAAATTTATGTTTTAGGAACATATCGGCACATACCTAAACTAGTGCAATTTGGCATGCTTTAGGGCAACACAATAGATTCTGAAAAGCACATTTAAACATTAAAACCCATGATTTGCCCCATTAAAAAAAAATAGCTGAAATTGTATAGCTAACATAGAAAATCACTTCACTGAATACACACCTCAATGACTAGGTACTCATAAATGTCAGTCTACCTTTTCCTGTCAAGGAAATTTTACATGGTTTTGAAACTGCCACCTAGAATCCTATCATTGTCTTTTATGATTAAAATATTTCATAAGAAATAATTTGTTCCAGAGAATCTGTAATGTTAAGATTCATTACGAGCTATTAAACTGAATCATTCATTGGAGACTTTAGCAAAAAGTTCAAGAGATAGTGTTCGTTTCATGAAGCTAATATTAACAAAAATATGCCTTCATACTACAAAGAATTCTTCTTCTTAGGCAGTCCCTCGGAACCGAGGATGACTTGCTTCCACATTAAAAATGAGTTCTCAGGTGACTGATGAATCCAATGCGGGACCTACAGTCTCTGTCACAGGTGGGGCAGGCGGTGGTTGAAGGGGTGGGTGGGTGGGGTGCTTGGGTTGCCTTCACATTACAAAGAATTACGTAGAATGTAGAACACAGGAACAAACTACTCGGCCCAACTGGACCATGCATAGTTTTCAATTTGCTAAATATCAAGGACTGGAGGAAGGGAGGAATAATTGTACACAATAGTGAAAAAGAATGTGGATAAATATGAACCTGGTACACAGTAGAGTTCTCATCGAATTTATCCCTCCCACCTAACTGTCGCACATATGAGACGGACACCTGCTTGATGCTATTTTTCATTTTGGAGCAGCAAAATTCCAATCCTTAATGAAATATTTAATGCAAAAAACTGATATCAGCATCCTTTACAACAAAGCGCTCTCTCGTACATTCACCCTACTGTCACCTTCACTCAAATGAAATAAACCAAACAAATATGAAAGAGGATTTCAGAAAATCAGTTGAGAAGTCTTGATTTGCTGCTGCTCTCTAGTGGATGGATAACTGCATTGCTGTTTCTTTCTTCCCCCCCCCCCCCCCAGCTGCTGTTCTGTGTGAACTGTTTTGAAAGGGCAGATGGATATCAAAGGAAATTTAAATGCAAAAAATAAAATGTGATACAGTTTGGGAGGAGAAGATGTACGGTATATGGTAAAAACATTTTAAAGGAGTAGAGTCACAGAGAGACTTAGGGGTTGGGATGTATAAATCTGTAAATGTGGGAGGATACGTTGATAGTGTTGTGAAGAAAACATACGCCTTGAAAATCCTCGGGACTTAATCCCGGGGGTTAGGCTGTGATTATACCCGCTGATGCCCTCCAGCACTGATCCTGCTGATGTTTGTGGGGTCAATGAACATAAAAACATAAGAAATAGGAGTAGGAGCAGGCCATTCGGCCCCTCAAGCCTGCTCCACCATTCAATAAAATCATGGCTGATCTTCTACCTCAACTCCACTTTCCTGCACTATCCCCATATCCCTTGATTCCCTTAATATCCAAAAATCTATTGATCTCTGTCTTGAATATACTCAACGACTGAGCCTCCACAGCCCTTTGGGGTAGAGAATTCTAAAGATTCACTACCCTCTGAGTGAATACATTTCTCCTCGTCTCAGTCCTAAATGGCCGACTCCTTATTCTGAGACTGTGACCCCTGGTTCTAGACTCCCCAGCCAGGGGAAACATCCTCCCTGCTTCTACCCTGTCAAGCCCTGTAAGAATTTTGTATTTTTCAATGAGATCACCTCTCATTCTTCTAAACTCTAGAGAATATAGGCCTAATCTACTGAATCTCTCCTCATAGGACAATCAATCCCCTCATCCCAGGAACCAGTCTGGCGAGCCTTTGTTGCACTCCCTCTATGGCAAGTATATCCTTCCCTAGATAAGGAGACCAAAACTGTACACAATACTCCAGGTGTGGTCTCACCAGGGCCCTATATAATTACAGTAAGATGTCTTTACTCTTATACTCAAATCCTCTTGTAATAAAGGCCAACATATCATTTGCTTTCCCAATTGCTTGCTGTACCTGCCTGTTAACTTTCAGTGATTCGTGTACAAGAACACCCAGGTCCCTCTGAACACCAACATTTCCCAATCTCTCACCATTTGAAAAATACACTGCTTTTCTATTTTTCCTACCAAAGTGGATAACTTCACATTTCTCCACATTCTATTCCATTTGCCATGTTCTTGCCCACTCACCTAGCCTGTCTATATCCCCTTGAAGTCTCTTTGCATCCTCCTCACAACTTATATTCCCACTCAGCTTTGTATCATAATCAAACTTGGATATATTACATTTGGTCCCCTCATCCAAATCATTGATGTTAATTGTGAATAGCTGAGGCCTAAGCACTGATCCTTGTGGTACCCCACTAGTTACAGCCTGCCAACCCAAAAATGACCTGTTTATTCCTACTCTCTGTTTTCTGTCCATTAACCAATCCTTAATCCATGCTAGTATATTACCCCCAATCCCATGAGTCCTAATTTTGTTTAATAACCTCTTGTGTGGCACCTTATCGAATGCCTTCTGAAAATCCAAATACACCACATCCATTGGTTTCCCCTTATCTATTCTACTAGTTACAACCTCAAAAAATTCTAAAAGATTTGTCAAACACCATTTCCTTTTCATAAATCCGTGTTGACTCTGCCCAATCCTATTATTATTTTCTAAGTGCCCTGTTACCACGTCCTTTATAATAGATTCTAGCATTTTCCCTACTACTGATGTCAGGCTAATTGGTCTGTAGTTCCCCGTTTTCTCTCTCCCTCCTTTCTTAAATAGTGGGGTTACATTTGCTACCTTCCAATCAACGGGAACCATTCTAGAATCTGTAGAATTTTGGAAGATGACAATCAATGCATCCACTATCTCTATAGTCACCTCTTTTTAAACCCTAGGATGTAGGTCAAGTCCAGGGGATTTATTGGCTTTCAGTCCCATTAATTTCTCCAGTACCATTTTTTTACTAATACTAATTTCTTTCAGTTCCTCATTCTCACTAGACCCTTGGTTCTCCACTATTTCCGGGAGGTTTTTGCGTCTTCTTCCATGAAGATAGACACAAAGGGGGTAATTTTTCATGAGGTCAGCGGGAGCATTTGATGATGGGTCGGCTGGGAAATGTTTTTTTTTTTGACAGCGAGTAGGAAACCCGCTGTCAACCCACCACCACGCTAGTCTCACAGATGTCGGGTTTGTCATTGCTGAACAGACCCGACACCAATTGGCAGGGAAGGCAATTTAGATCATTAGATAGATTGTTAAGAGACAATTAAACAGTATTTTAAGCTTACCTTTAGATTTTTAGAGTTTGCCAATGGCTTCCCCACTGCTCGGGGATCACGTCAGGTAAGGAGGTCGGGTGTTGTGTCAGCATGTGATGGTTTCTTTACTTGACAGCTGCAAATGGACTATAAAAGCTCTCATTTCATAGGTGTTGACTTTCCAAGGTTAGAAGTTGTTGCTTACTGCTTCTGGAAGACAGATTGCACTTTATGCAGCTAGCAAGTGTTTGGAGTAAACTATCTATCCAGTGTCACATCATTGGAACAACCTCTCTCACCATTGACAGATCGCTTCTGTCATCTCTACTTCACCTGCCATCTATTCCATCAGCATCGGTGCCCTTGAAAATATCTCACCTTGGTCCTCAGAATCCCACCATGATCAGCCCCAATACCAGCAGCACCAGGCACACCAGCAGCACCAACAACAATGCAACCAACCTTCTCCGCAATCACCTGACGCTGCACAGGACAGAGGGCATCAGCACCCGACCACATTGCTGCCCGGGACACCAGGGATGGCCTCACCATGGCCAGATTTACTTCACTTGACGCTGTACACTCTGGCTGCCACATGATGTGCCAGGTTGGCACCACCCCACACCAGCACCATAAAGCATCCCTACAATGCCCAAGCCATTCCATTCACACTCATCACCATTGCTGGGGGTACCATTATGCCTCACCATTCACTGCAACTCACTAAGCCACTTCGAAAGGTGCACACAAATCTCTCCAAGAAGGCAAAGTGTTGAAAATAAAGATTTCAATGTTTGACAGCACATTAACAGATACTTCACATGAACTTTGGCTAAAACACCCAAGTGCCTACCCATGTGTGTTGTTAGTTGGTATGATTGGACTAGGGTGAGGGTGAGTGTGAGGGGTGGCTACTGAGATGGGGAAGTGATATTGTAGAAGGTGAGGGATGGGTGGTGGTACAAGGTAAGTTGGTGTGAGTAAGAATGTGCAGGAATAGGGTAGGGAAGGCAGAGTGATGGGAATGTGATGAGTGGCACAGCAGGATGAGGTTGAGTGTGGCTTTGCAGTAATGTTTCGTGGTCTACTGAGATCATTGAAAGGTTTGCACCACTGTAGCCTGGTCCTCCTCTAACGGCATCCCTGCTTGTGTCCTCCTGTGCAATGTGCAACCAGACTGCGTTGATCTCCTGGGGAGGTCTCTTCCGCCCATGGGAAGGGAAGAGGACCTCCCTGCGTGCTGTGACTCCCTTCATAAGCACATGGAGGGAGTCATTGGAGAGCCTGGGTGCAGACGGGCACCTCTGTGCAGTGCTCGTCAGTCTCCTGCTAGTTTACTCTCATATTATATTTTCCCATTCTTTATCAACTTCTTGATCCTCCTTTGATGAGTTCTAAAATCTCCCCACTCCTCAGGCTTACTACTCTTTTTGGCAACATTATAAACCTCTTCCTTTAATCTAATACAGTACTATCTTTAATTTATCTTGTTAGCCACGGTTGGACCATTTTTCCCACGGTGTTTTTATTCCTTAAGGGAGGGCATCTAATTTGCATAGGGCAAGTGGGCACAAGCAGCGCTGCAGTCTCATCTACAGCACCTGTTTGTCTCATGCAGTCAGAAGATCTGGCAGCTGCTCGCCACTGGAGAGGCCAGGGCTCCGCCAAACTCCCTTACCCTAGCCATCTCAAGGTAGAAAAAGTTTTCATTATGGTAGTCGTCTTTACCACTCCATTTCTCCCTCGTCCATCCCAAAAGTTACCAACGTAGCTGCTATCTTCAGACGTCGCCCTGGATATAGTCAATACCACTCCGCAGTCGAACCACTAGGATGTCTATGTGAGAAGTACAAGACTCCCAATCGCCAATTTTTCCATAGGGAAGCATCAACAACTTGCCTCACTCAGCAAAACTGAAGCGTAAATGTCAGTCAAACCTGGGATGTTAACTCCAGTCTGCTACTTGGGATGTCAGTGCTCAAGGGTTGGAGCTGCTGTGCCATATGCCTGGGTTTCCAAAGCTGAATACTTCTGTTGCAATTGTACGAAAGGTGAACAATTTACCAGTATCAAATCAATGGTCTTTGCATATTTTAATTCATTGGTACAGCTGGAGTAGAGATTCTATTACTGAATAGCGAAAGGGTAACATTAATTTTTTTTTAAATTTGCCTTTATAATTTTGTGTATTAGGAACTGATTACTACAGAGTTCAGTACCATCTGGGAATATTTAGATGAGCTATTGTATTTTCATTTTTAACTGCCATACACACGCAATATGCTAAAATTAAATGATTAAATAAGAAATGTCCCCTACAGTGTGATGGATTCATTTCTGCTGAGGTCAAAGGCAGTGAGGCGAACACATTTTAATAACGTCGTTTGACAAGTGCAAAAACCTTTTTAAACTGAAGCTGTTCTAAATGCAAAAATCCTTACTGTGGGACACCGCCCCCACTCCCCCCCTCCCCTCCCGCAGCCACCCCCCCCCCCCGCCCACTACCGCCACTTCCGCTCCTTTGGGACTGTTCCCTCTCACTCAAGACATCAACACCATGCTGTTCTGCCTTCGAGCTAAAATAAATAAAATTACATGGAAGAAAATGCAGGCACGCAGCCATGAAAGTAAATAAAGCCACAGCAGCCATGTTTATATGGTAGAGTCTGCCTTTGCTTGATGTATTTGAAATTCTGTGAATAGAATAGGTAAAGTACTGCGGTGATAAGTGCTGTACTTGCTTAACTAAGGACTGATACTGAGAAAATTGCCTCCTTCGTGCAGTTACCAACTATCTGATATTCATGAGGTGCATGTTTCGTGTCAGGTTTATTACCGAGACAGAGATAATCTATTTGCTGTAAATTTGGCTAATAAATTAAATCTGCTTTCGGAGCTGTAACATGCTGAGGTTTGAGAAGCAGGGCGATACTCCCCAGAGAGGAGCGCAGAGGCTCAGCTGTTGTAGCTGCCTCGTTTTGTCTCTCTATCACATGATGGTATTAATATTTCAATACCCACTGCCCCTTCTGAGGAAACCAAGCAATTCAGACTGTTCGTGCCAAAAAGTCATAATTTGGTAGCTTGTCATATAACCATGGACCATAGTAATCCCAGGGGATGTGGACAAAGAACATTAAAATGCATGAGTGCATCTCATTTAGCCAAATGAGGATTGCAGTAATCCTGCAAGAATCGAGTAGTGGGCTGGATATACAGCTTGTGTTACTTATTATCCACCAACTTGTGCTTTGTCTGACACTGTTATGTATTCGACATTTCTGTTTAGGTAAATTGAAATGAAAACGCTCTCCCAGTGGTTCAGCAGGTAAGTGCACTGCCTGATGTGGTACTGGACCATACACAACAGAAAGATCCTCAGTTCAGTATCTCAATATGTGTTGAGTTACCTGATCTCAGCATGGGCAGCAGTGGGGCCCAAAAATTGGCCTGAGGTCCCTAGGCTATGGAGAGGGGGGAAAAATCAGTCAGGATTCCCACCTCGCATCGCTATCAAATGGTTCCTACTCGGAAATGTGTGTGTATGAATGTCAGGTAATGACAGATCAGGCTCGTCATGATGAGCTGCTGCAGCAAAGGAGGTCATCACTTTGTGTCCATCAGCAAAGAGATAGAAGGTGTCGTCGACAGTGCTATCAAGCAGCACTTACTCACCAATATGCCCAGTTTGGGTTCCATCAGGACCATTCAGCTCCAGACCTCATTACAGCCTTGGTCCAAACATGGTCAAAAGAGCTGAATTCCAGAGGTGAGGTGAGAGTGACTGCCCTTGACATCAAGGCAGCCTTTGACTGAGCATGGCATCAAGGAGCCCTAGGAAAATTGAAGTCAATGTGAATTGGGGGGAAAACGCTCCACTGGTTGGAGTCATACCTAGCACAAAGGAAGATGGTTGTGGTGGTTGAAGGTCAATCATCACAGCCCGAGGACATCGCTCTAGGAGTTCCTCAGGGCCGTGTCTGAGGCCCAACCATCTTCAGCTGTGATGTGCCATCAATAACTCAAAGACAAGGAGTTTAAAGGATTCAACTGAAGGCTTTTAATCACTAAGAACATTGCAGGTCTTTCCACATTGGGTTCGTCTGATAGAATGACTCATACAGCTCTTGAGACCTTTATATGACAAAAGACAGGGGCGTAGCCAATACACACAATACAAAGCAGGTAAAACACAGGGGCTGATGAAGGCATATATTTCATCACATTCACCCCTTCTACAGATTTAGTCTGTTCGGGGGTGTGATAGTCCTTCCTGAACGTCGCAACAGTACCTCGGGTTCCGACCGGGAGTCCGTGGTGCCCTCCTGGGCATACCCATGTGTTGGGGGTGTTGCAGGTACTTCTGGGGGTGGTGAGCCTGGGGATGGTGGAGGTTCTTCTGGGGGTGGTGGTGATGGGTCATCGTCGCTTCCTGCCGAGGCGAGGTCCTTTATGGACACGGTGTCCTCACGCCCGTCGGCGTGCTTGACGTACGCATACTGTGGGTTTGCGTGGAGTAGGTGTACTGCCTCCACGAGGGGATCCGTTTTGTGGCCCCTCACATGCTTCCGTAATAGGATTGTCCCTGGGGTGGAGAGCCACAAGGGTAGGGACACTCCTGAGGTTGATTTGCGGGGAAAAACAAACATCTTCTCGTGAGGAGTGGCGTTAGTAGCAGTACACAGTAGCGACCTTATCGAGTGGAGTACGTCTGGGAGGACCTCTTGCCAGCGGGAGGTGGGGAGGCCTTTAGACCTTAGTGCTAAGGTGACCGCCTTCCACACTGTCGCGTTCTCCCTCTCCACTTGCCCGTTACCCCGGGGGTTATAACTAGTGGTCCGACTCGTGGCTATCCCCTTCGACAGCAGGTATTGGCGCAGTTCGTCGCTCATGAACGACGCCCCCCTGTCAGTGTGGATGTAGTTAGGCATGCCGAACGTGCAAAACAGGTTGCCAAGGCACTTGATGACCGTGGCACTGGTCATGTCTGGGCAGGGGTAGGCGAATGGGAAGCGGGAGTACTCGTCCACAATGTTGAGAAAGTACACATTGCGGTCGGTGGAGGGGAGTGGTCCCTTGAAATCTAAGCTCAGGCGCTCGAATGGCCATGTAGCTTTGATCAGGTGGGCTCGGTCGGGCCTGAAAAAACGGGGCTTGCATTCCGCACAGGTGCGGCAGTCCCTGGTCATCGACCGGACCTCCTCGATGGAATAGGGGAGGTTACGGGATTTTATAAAGTGAAATAGCCGGGTGACCCCCGGGTGGCAGAGGCCATTGTGGAGGCCCTGTAGCCTGTCCCCCTGGATGCTGGCACACATCCCTCGTGATAGGGCGTCGGGGGATTCGTTGAGGGCCCCTGGCCTATATATTATGTCGTACTCAAACGTGGAGAGTTCGATCCGCCACCTGAGAATTTTGTCGTTCTTGATCTTCCCCCTCTGTTTGTTGTTAAACATGAAGGCTACCGACCGCTGGTCGGTAAGCAGGGTGAAGCGTTTGCCGGCTAGGTAGTGCCTCCAGTACCGCACTGCCTCCACTATGGCCTGGGCCTCCTTCTCTACCGAGGAGTGCCTGATCTCGGGCCCTTGGAGGGTTCTTGAGAAAAAGGCTACGGGCCGCCCATCCTGGTTGAGGGTGGCTGCTAAAGCGAAGTCGGACGCATCGCTTTCGACCTGGAAAGGGATGTTTTCGTCACTGCCTGCAGTGCGGCCTTCTCAATGTCGTGTTTAATGCTGTTGAAGGCGGCATGGGCCTCGGCCGTGAGCGGGAAGGACGTTGATTTCAGGAGGGGACTGGCCTTGTCGGAATAATTGGGGACCCATTGGGCGTAATAGGAGAAGAACCCCAGGCACCTTTTCAGGGCCTTGGGAGTGTTTGTTAGGGGTAGCTCCTGTAGGGGGCGCAATCGGTCGGGGTCCGGACCGATTTCCCCGTTTTCCACCACGCAGCCCAGGATACAGAGGCGCGTGGTGCTAAAGACACACTTATCCTCGTTGTAGGTGAGATTGAGCCTGAGGGCGGTTTTCAGAAATCTCGCGAGGTTCGAGTCGTGGTCTTGCTGGTCGTGGCCGCAGATGGTGACGTTGTCTAGGTATAGGTAGGTGGCTGTTAACTGGTTCTCATCGACCATGCGGTCCATCTCCCGCTGGAAGACCGAGACCCCATTCGTTACCCCAAAGGGGACTCTGAGGAAGTGGTAGAGGCGTCCGTTCGCCTCGAAGGCGGTGTATGGACGGTCCTCCGGCCTAATGGGGAGCTGGTGGTATGCCGATTTTAGGTCGATGGTGGAAAACACCCGGTATTGCGCAATTTGGTTAACCATATCCGCTATGCGGGGCAGAGGGTAGGCGTCTAGCTGGGTGTATAGATTAACCGTCTGGCTATAATCTATCACCATCCACTTCTTTTCGCTACCCTTAACTACTACTACCAGCACGGTGGCATAGTGGTTAGCACTGTTGCCTCACAGCACCAGGGACCCGGGTTCGAATCCGGCCTCGGGCGACTGTCTGTGTGGAGTTTGCACATTCTCCCCGTGTTTGCGTGGGTTTCCTCCGGGTGCTCCGGTTTCCTCCCACAGTCCAAAGATGTGCGGGTTAGGTTGATTGGCTCTGATAAATTGACCCTTAGTGTTAGGGGGATTAAATACGTGGGGTTACGGGGATCGGGTGGGATATGTGTCGGTGCAGGCTCGATGGGCTGAAATGGCCTCTATCTGCACTGTGGGGTTTCTGTGATTCTGTGATACCTGGGCGTGCCACGGGCTGGTACTGCATTCGATGATACCCTCCCGCTTGAGTCTTTCTACTTCCGACGCAATGAACCGTCTGTCCTCCCAGCTGTACCATCTACTCTTGGTCGCTATGGGTCGACAGTTGGGTGCGAGGTTGGCGAACAGAGAGGGCGGCTTGACCTTCAGGGTAGCCAGACCGCACACTGTGAGGGGCGGCTGGGACCCACCGTAGGTAAGCGTGATACTTTGGTGGTGGCACTGGAAGTCCAGACCCAAGATCACGCTCACACAGAGACCTGGCATTATCAATAGTTTAAAATCTCTGTAATCAGTGCCTTTTACCGACAACATAACCGCGCAGAAACCTGTAATTTTTGAGGTATGAGTCTTATCAGCCATGGCGATTTTGCCCTGTGTGGGGACTATCGTTAGTGAAAGTCGTTTTACCAGGCTAGGATGAATAAAGCTTTCGGTGCTCCCGCAGTCAATCAAGCATTTAACCTTGTTCCCGTTTACCTCTATGTCCATCATCAATCTAGACAACGGATGCGGCCTGGATTGATCCACTGTAATCGAGGCCACCAGTGGGTCCTGGCGGTCCGTGTAGTCGGGGCAAGATGGTGGACTCCATGAGGGTGGACAAGATGGCCGCCCCCATGGCGCGCATGCGGCGGTGGCGGAGTTGGAGGCGGGGTTCCCTCTGCAGACTTTGCTGAAATGTCCTTTCTTCCCGCATTTAAAACAGGTGGTGCCCTTCGCTGGGCATAGATGCCTGGAGTGTTTGTCCTGGCCGCAGAAGTAGCATTTCGGGCCCCGATGCATCGCGGTAGTAGTGGGGCTCCTGGGTGGGGGCTGGGGCTCCGATGGTGCTGGGCTGGCCTGAGACCTGGGAGGTGAAGATGGCTTCCAAGATGGCGGCCCCCACGGCGCGCACGAGCCGGAGTGGGCCGCATGGCCTGAGGAACAGGATTCAGAGTTCCTCTGGGCCATATCCAACGATCACGCTATGCCCATAGCCTGTTTTAAGTCCAGTCCCTCCTTTTCAAACAGTTTCTGCCGAATGTAATTTGAACTGAGGCCCGCAATAAAGGAGTCTCGGATCAGCTCCTCCGTGTACACGATGGCAGACATGGCCTTACAGTTACAGTCTCTGCCCAGTACTTTTAGGCTTAGCATGAAGTCCTCTAGTGGCTCACCATGCCGCTGCGTGCGAGTAGTCAGAAGATGCCTGGCGTACACCTCGTTTATTGGCCGCACGTAGTGGGCCTTCAGAATGGTGCAGGCATCCCCGTAGCTGGTGGCATCTTGGATGAGAGGGGAGACCCGATGGCTCACCCAGCTTCGCAGGATTCCCAGTTTCACGTCTCCAGTGGCGGTTGCGGCTGCTATGGCGGTGGATGAGTTTGCGATGAAAAATTCGAAGCATTGGAACCAGTGTCCGAACTGTGTGGCTGCGTCTGAGGCATGGGGGTCCAGATCCAAGCGCTCTGGTTTCAGGAGTCGATCCATCTTGGTGTTTTAGTGATTAAAATTGATGTGCCATCAATAACTCAAAGACAAGGGCCTAGAAATTCAGTCGCGTTTGCGCCCACTTATTGGCTATAAAGTGGTTTGCGCCTGAAGTTTTTTATCGCCCGAAATTCAGATGGACCCTAACATCGGCGTTAGCCGGTAGCGCCGTGCCGGCACCGATGACGTCATCGGTGTGCGCAGCGCCCCGGTTGCAATGCTATTCCGGCCCGATGGCCAAATTCAGTTGCGGCCGCCTCGCCCGTGGCAGCCGCAAACAGCATTTGTGAAACGGGGTCTTGCAGCTCCGAAAGGCCGGCGCATAAAGGTGGAGCGGCGGCCGGCCGCTTTCCCGGCGGCCGCCTGCTCGCACCTCCCTCCCCGGACTCCTGCACCACCCCCTCGCGGCATTGATGTCTGAGTCCCGCGAGCCCAGTACTTCTCCGTGGTGCCGGGCTCATTTGCCGGGGGAATCCACCGGTGATCTGACGGCTGCAGGCAGCTCCTCCTTAAGAGAAGGAGGAGGCCTGCAGTACCCCAGCCTGCCGCACCGCATCGGGTGCCGCAGCGGGAGCTGGACGCCTGAAAGTGACATTCATCGCCCCTAGCGAGGCGGCCAAACCCTGCAATAGCGCCCGCCGCCGTCTTGGCCCATTGCAACTGAATTTTAGGCGGGCGCTACGGGAATCCTGGCGGGCGCAAAATTTCGGGCGCAAAAGACCTGGCGGGGCCATACCGAATTTCTAGGCCAAGGAGTTTAAAGGATTCAACTGAAGGCTTTTAATCACTAAGAACATTGCAGGTCTTTCCACATCGGGTTCGTCTGATAGAATGACTCATACAGCTCTTGAGACCTTTATATGACAAAAGACAGGGGCGTAGCCAATACACACAATAGGAAAAAGGGGGCGGTACACACAATACAAAGCAGGTAAAACACAGGGGCTGATGAAGGCATATATTTCATCACAAGCTGCTTCTTCAATGACCTTCCCTCCATCATAAGGTCAGAAGAGGGGATGTTCGCTGATGACTGCACATTGTTCAGCTCCATTCACAACTCCTCAGATAATGAAGCAGTCCGTGCCCACATGTAGCAAGACCTGGACGACATTCAAACTTGGGCTGAGAAGTGGCAGGTAACATTCACGCCACTCAAGTGCCAGGCAATGATTATCTCCAACAAGCGAGAGTCTAACAACCGCCCCTTGACATTCAATGGCATTACCATCGCCGAATCCCCCACCATCAACATCCTGGGGGTCACCACTGACCAGAAATGTAACTGGACCAGCCACATAAATACTGTGGCAAAAAGAGCAGGTCAGAGGCTGGGTATTCTGTGGCAAGTGTCTCACCTCCTGACTCCCCAAAGCCTTTCCATCATCTACAAGGCATAAGTCAGGAGTGTGATGGAATACTCTCCACTTGCCTGGATGAGTGCAGTTCCAACAACACTCAAGAAGCTCGATACCATCCAGGACAAAGCAGCCCACTTGATTGGCACCCCATCCACCACCTTAAACATTCACTCCCTCCACCACCAGCATACTGTGGCTGCAGTGTGTACCATCTAAAAGATGCATTGCAGCAACTCGCCAAGGCTTCTTTGGCAGCACCTCCCAAGCCCACAACCTCTACCACCTAGAAGGACAAAGGCAGCAGACGCATGGGAACACTACCACCTCAAAGTTTCCCTCCAAGTCACACACCATCCTGACTTGGAAGTAGATCGCCGATCCTTCATCGTCGCTGGGTCAAAATCCTGGAACTCCCTCCCTAACAGCACTGTGGGAGTACCTTCACCACACGGACTGCAGCAGTTCAAGAAAGCGGCTCACCACCACCTTCTCAAGGGCAATTAGGGATGGGTAATAAATGCTGGCCTTGCCAGCGGCGCTCGCATCCCATGAATAATTTAAAAAAGTCAGATATCACAGAATCACAGAATCACAGAAACCCCACAGTGCAGATAGAGGCCATTTCGGCCCATCGAGCCTGCACCGACACATATCCCACCCGATCCCCGTAACCCCTACACCAACACATATCCCACCCTATCCCCGTAACCCCACGTATTTAATCCCCCTAACACTAAGGTTCAATTTATCATAGCCAATCAACCTAACCCGCACATCTTTGGACCCGCATATCCTGTAAACGCTCACTATTTAGGCCGCAGTGATCACAAGCGTTTGGACAAGGGATACAATTCCAAGCTCAAGGGACTCTAGCAGAAGCTTTTTCGAAAGCTTATTTTTTAAGAGCGTGGACACCTGCTTCCCCTCCCCACCCCTAATATAGCCACATACTTCCTTTTTCCTTCCTTCCTTTCCTAAATGTGGGGACATGCTTGCTTCTTGCTAACCATGGCCACGCACGTCCTCCCTTTCTTTCACTAAACAGAACCACATGGTCCCAGTTGGCTTTTCCTCAAATGTGACTGCACACTTCATGATATTTTTAACAGAGCCAGGAGCATTGCAACGCATTGAGGCATCAATCATTGAACCTGGACCTCTGATCACAGTCAGCTTCTGCTTTCAATCATGCTGCGGTGGACAATTGAAGGCCAGGAAATTCCCAACAGGAACAGAAAAAAAAAACTATAGCACCAATAGTTCCATTGAGGAAATTTCCATTGAATTACAATCTTGAACCTCCCTCCATAGCTTTGCTTATTCATTTTCAGTGATGTAGTGCAGTGCCATTTTGGTACACGGGAAGATGATTGGAGATCAGTTGAGGAAGAGAAGTCTCTTGACAAATGTTTCGCTTAAGGTGTTTGTGTACTGACAGACGAATGTTTGCTTTAGGATACTGTCGTGTTTTTTGTCTCGTAATACAAATACCTTTAGAAAGAAAAAGGAAAGAAAGACTTGCATTTATATAGCGCCTTTCACGACCACCGGACGTCTCATAGCACTTTACAGCCAATGAAGTACTTTTGAAGTGCAGTCACTATTGTAATGTGGGAAATGCGGCAGTCAATTTATGCACAGCAAGCTCCCACAAACAGCAATGTGATAATGACCAGATAATCTGTTTTTGTTATGTTGATCGAGGGATAAATATTGGCCAGGACACCGGGGATAACTCCCCTGCTCTTCTTCGAAATAGTGCCATGGGATCTTTTACATCCACCTGAGAGAGCAGACAGGGCCTCGGTTTAACGTCTCATCTGAAAGACGGCACCTCCGACAGTGCAGCACTCCCTCAGCACTGCACTGGAGTGTCAGCCTAGCTTTATGTGCTCAAGTCCCTGGAGTGGGACTTAGCCCACAACCTTCTGACTCAGAGGCGAGTGTGCTACCAACTGACACAACTGATACTTTAGGTGAATGGGAATGGTGCTTTGAGTGGCAGTGGACTCAAAAATGGTAATACTATTGCTAATTTCAGGGAAGATAAGCCTATGGGAAGTTAAAGGGACTGTTAATACAGAGGTACCAGCATCTGGGGTGGCAGTGGTGTCCTCAAATGGCATGGATGGTAGTGGTGGCCTTGCAGGCAATAGCGCCAATAACAACTTAAATTTATATGGTACCTTTAATGTAGTGAAAATGCCCCAAGGTCCTTCACAAATTGGCACAGGAAAAGCGACACCAAGCCAGGAAAGGGGAAAATAAGGAGGGGTGACTAAAAGCTTGGCTAAAGAGATGGGACCTGAGGAGGTTTCTAAAGTTGGAGAGGAAGGTGGAGGGGCAGAGTGGTTCGGGGAGAGAGTTCCAAAGATTAGGATCAAGGAAACTAGAGACTCTGCCAAGGAATCCTCGGAAGGCTGAAATCAGAGGAACAGAACATTGCAGACAAGTATCAGCACTGTAGAGGATGATAGTGGTAGAATGAGTCAAGAGGACTGGATGTGGCAAATGCAATAGAATGTACTGCAATCTGCTCCAATCAATAGTTTCCTAGGATTACATATTACTCCATGGTTATGAGCAATGATTTCACTCATGGTAATGTGATCACTTATTGCAATGAACTTTAAATGAGAGTTAATTGCAGCAGACTACGTTCAAACAATCCAATTCATGGGGGCATATTTCAAATGGGTTTTTTTTGCAAAATAAAACAAATTTCCCCATGGAATAAAAGTGAATATTGTATTATTGGTTGGTCATTACTGACATTCCTTTACTGTAATTAAAGACTATCATAACTCACAAGCATCACATTGTGCCACTCTCAAAAGCTTTGAAATAATGCAGAGTCACAATGAGATCTCTGCAGGGCAAAATCTTCAAAAATATATTTTCATTTTAGTCTCAGTCTGCAGATTACTTAAATCGTTTACCGAATGAAAGTGCCAACATTCTGAAGTTGGAATTTTTTCAGTCAGATTGAAAAATGTTTTAAATCGCCCCCAAAGTTATCTCAATGAGGTAATGTGGTAATTCACACCTCTTGAGTCAGACATAGATTTTCCTCTCTATTGTAAGATATCTGGTGAAGCGGGTAATCCCCAAACACTTTCCTGTTATTCAAATAGTGCCACGGGATATTTTACATCTCCCTAAGCAAGCAAACAGGCCCTCTGTTTAATATTTCACCCACAAGATAGCACTTCCTCAGTATGAAGCATCAGCCTAAATTATATGTCCCCATTTGTAGTATTGGATTGAACCCAGAGCCATCTGACTCAGAAGCAAGCTGCCAACCAACTGAGCCAAGTGGACATATATAAGACATAAATCAGTTTGAGGTAAAATAAACATGCATTGAGATAGCTATTCATATGTTGCTTCATAGCTCTTTATAACAATGAGAAGGGTCTTTTGGTTGAAATAATTCAGTCATATTCTAAAAAGAAATCAATGCAGTTGTAGGCCTTTATGGATTTTTGTTTTTTAAATGCATTGTTAAATGATTGTTCATATTCCACTGAAAGCTACGCTCTGTACCTCTGTGTAAAGTAAAAGTTCTTACACTTTAATTATTTAACTTTAAAAAGAAAAGAAAGACTTGCATTTATACAGCGCCTTTCACGACCACCGGACATCTCAAAGCGCTTTACAGCCAATGAAGTACTTTTGGAGTGGAGTCACTGTTGTAATGTGGGAAACGCAGCAGCCAGTTTGCGCACAGCAAGGTCCCACAAACAGCAATGTGATAATGACCAGATAATCTGTTTTTGTTATGTTGTTTCAGGGATAAATATTGGCCAGGTCACCGGGGATAACTTCCCTGCTCTTCTTCAAAATAGTGCCATGGGATCTTTTACGTCCACCTGAGAGAGCAAACAGGGCCTCAGTTTAACATTTCAATCAAAAGATGGCACCTCCAACAGTGCAGCACTCCATCAGTGCCACACTGGAGTGTCAGCCTAGCTTTATGTTCTCAAGTCTCTGGAGTGGGACTTGAACGCACAACCTTCTGACTCAGAGGTGAGTGTGCTACCCACTGGGCCACAGCTGACACGGAGAGGAATACAAAAGAGTGAAATTTAATAGAACTCACAGTTTCCCAGCCTTGTAGTTTGGAGCATTAAAGCCTGTTCACTTTAACATCAACAGCGCCATAAGTATATATTTCAGACAGTTATCAGCCATCAACTTCCTGGAGAGCGAAGGATGTATTACCCTGGCATCAGCTGAAGGCACATTTAGCTGATGGAAACGCTTCCCCTCTACAATTGGTGATAACTCAACAAAGATGTAAATCTTGTCATCGAGGCAAGTTGAGAAAGAGAGAATGCCTGAACTTGCAAGGAAACTCAGTGGGACAAGACTTCAGACAGTGTCTAAAAAGCATTCAAAGGAGTTGGTAATAAAGAATTCTAACTGTTGCGCACTGGACCTCACTTTCTGTTGGCACAGACTTTACATCCTCTCCAGAGAAGAACCTTCTTTACCCAGAGAGTGGTGAGCATGTGGAACTCACTACCACAGGGAGTGGTTGAGGCAAATAGTATAGATGCCTTTAAGGGGAGGCTAGATAAGCATGAGGGAATAGAGGGTTATGCTGACAGAGTTAGATGAGGAATTCTCACCAATTAATTCAATCTAAATAAATTAGTGAGAATACACAACAGAGCATTTTAATTTGCTCACCTCTGAGTCAGAAGGTTGTGGGTTCAAGTCCCACTCCAGAGACTGGAGCACATAAATCTAGGCTGACTCTCCAGTGCAGTACTGAGGGAGTGCTGCACTGTCGGAGGTGCTGTCTTTCGGATGAGACATTAAACCGAGGCCCAATCTCCTCTCTCTGGTGGACATAAAAGATCCCATGGAACTATTTTGAACAAGAGCAGGGGAGTTATCCCCGGTGTCCTGGCCAATATATATCCCTCAATCAACATCACTAAATCAGATTATCTGGTTACACATTGCTGTTTGAGGGAGCCTGCTGTGAGCATATTGGCTGCTGCATTTCTTACATTACAACAGTGACTACACTTCAAAAAGTACTTCATTGGCTGTAAAGCACTTTGGGATGTCCTGAGGTCGTGAGAGGCACTATGTCTTTCACAACCTCAGGAAGTCCCAAGTCTTTCTTTCTTTCTATGGATGCTGGGACAGCCCCTTTCCTTGTTTTCCATCACTGGATACTCGAGAAGAGGGAATGTTCCTGATTCACAACTCTGAGAATATCCCACAGGTAAGGAAACTTTGAGTAAAGGATCAAAAGCACACGGAGCAGCAGGTCTGTCAGGGGCCACAGGTGAAGGGCAGGCAGGCCACAGGTAGCTCCCTGGGCTGTTTTATGAGCACTGATACTCTGTGGTCTAGGACATGAGATTAAATTAATAAGTGAGAATACATGACAGTCAAGTTGTACAAAATCTAACTGAAAGTGCAGGCCTGTTGCCTCAAAAAGCAGACTGCAGTGGTTCAAGAAGGCGGCTCACCACCATCTTCTCAAGGACAATTAGGGATGGGCAATAAATGTTGGCCTTGCCAGCGACGCCCATATCCCAGGAACGAATAAAAATTCAAAAAAGGCCTTTCCCAATGCTACACTTAAGTTCTAATGACCCTACCTTTTTCATTAAAACAAAAATAAATCCCATCTTCCTGCTTCTTTCAATGCTTTTTAGTTTGAAAAATATACTGCAATTACATTGATTCTGTGGGCTTGTCAGCCATGCACTCGTTTTCATTTCATGGAGTTTGAGAAAGATGCAGATATGAAAAATCACACTAGCTGTAATTTATTCTGCAATTAGGAAAATGCTAGAAATTTACAGAGGTCTCTCCAGTATTAGTTTTAACCAGATTGTAGCAAGTTGATGGAATCTTGGTGTTTCCAATTACACGACACACTCACAAATATCCAGGCTTCATTGAGAGCAATCAATAGTCACAAATGATATGCTCAGAGTCACTGATTTGTTTTCCCTTAGCAAAATCAATTGGGCAGTAGTTTCCTGGTAATCTATGTGGAGTGAAAACTTTTAACAATCCTCACACATACTTCAGCATTAATTTTATACTTCTCATCAGCATTTGATTTGCACTTCAGTCAAGCTTTGAAGATAAAGGTTTTATTGAATTGGAAATGCATCTTCATTCATTTTAATTGTTAATTGCTCGCTTCAGCAGTGACAGGCTGAAAGTCACTTTGTGAAAGAGAAGGGTAACCCCGATCCTGGACCCAACACTCCCCGGCCCCAATTCGATCTCTTGCCCCGATCTTGGGCCCACTTACTGAGGGCCGCAGCAATGCTCTAGTGGCATGTCGCCTCCATTATAATGAGGAAAGAGGCTCAATATTTGGGGAGCTTTGGGCCTCACCATTCAGGTGCAAAGAATGCACCCTGCGTTCATTGAACACCCAAAAATGGGTGCACCCAAATTTCTGGGCCGTAGCTTTTTTTTTAAAAATTGATCCAATTACTGTACACTGTATTCTCCAAATCATTTGATTTACAGTGTTCCTCTGTAGAGGCATATTTGTATTCAGTTGCTAAACAGAGGATTGAATACACAAGAGTAACATAGGCGGAGGGATCCCTTTGGATCTTACTGGTTTGTAATGGTGGTTTCAATCCGATGGCTTTGGTTTCCATATGTCAAGGGATTTTTTTTTTATAGAAACATCAAACAAAATTCTGGTAATACCATTACACTACTCTATAAAATGAGAGAGCACTTTGAAGAAAAATGCCCTCTCTACCCTTTAAAAAATAATAAGCTAGCAATCTTTGACTGCATTCCACAGATGACACGGGTCCCAGAAAACCTTGAAACATTGACTATCTACGGTCCTGAAATTATGCTGTGTGATTTTAGTGTACAAATGCTTTACATGTTGTGTGAAATTTTTTTCTTTGCAATTTTAGAGGAGGCATTAACCCATTTAAAATAAATTTTAAAATAAATGGGTTGAACACCTCTGGTAAAAGAGCAGAGAGCAATTTCAGACAAATGTTTAAGCGTTCATAAGCTAATATTCTAGTGTTGGAGTCGCTAGAAATCAACAGGCTCTGAGACTTTTGTTGCAGCAAAGGCAAAACGCGTGTTACTTTATTCACTCTCCATAAGGACTGAGGGTCTCAGCCTCGTTGCAGGGCTATGATGTCATCACGCTACCGATGCATGATGTCATTACACTACCGACGCTCTTAAAGGGACCCTGCCCCGATAACCCAACCAAGTACGTACATATAACAACATTGGCTATACATAGTGAATTGTGTTATTGTCCCTATGTGGTCTCCGCCACATACGTCACCCCAGAATTCACTAGCACTGGCAATGTCAGTCGTTGGGGGGGCCGGATCACACGGTTGGAACGGCTCCTCAATTCCGGGGCGGGGACCGGGGGGTTCGTCGGAGGGACCTCGGGCGCTCGGTGGTGGACTGAGGGTGCAGAAACCAGAGGTCGGCCCCGCCTCGGGGGCTGTGCCAACTCAACCGGTCGGTCCAGATCCAGGTGGGCCGGCTTAAGACGGTCCACGGAAATGCAGTCTGGCTTACCGCCGACATCCACTATGAAGGTCTTGTCCCCGGTTTCCAGGACGCGGAATGGTCCATCGTAGGGTGGCTGAAGAGGTCCCCGGTGGGCGTCGTGGTGGACGAAAACGTGCACCGCCGCATGAAGGTCGAGCGGAACGTGGGACTGCGGGAGGCCGTGCTGCGACGTGGGCACCGGTGCGAAAACCTTGGCGTTGTCCAGAAGGTCGGACCGCTGACGGGCTGCGGACCAAGGTTCCGTTGCGTTGGGGATGAAATCCCCAGGAACCCGCAGCGGCTGTCCGTAGACGAGCTCAGCGGACAAGGACTGGAGGTCCTCCTTGGGGGCGGTCCTGAGTCCCAGCATGACCCACGGGAGTCTGTCGATCCAACTGTCATCCCGAAGGCTGGCCCGGAGCACGGCCTTCATGGAGCGATGAAACCGTTCGCAGAGTCCATTAGCCTGAGGGTGGTATGCTGTGGTGCAGTGGAGTCTCAACCCGAGGCCTCAGGCGACAGCGTTCCAGAGCTCCGACGTGAACTGGGGCCCCCAGTCGGAGGAAATGTCAGATGGGACGCCGAACCGGGCGACCCAAGTGCTGATGAATGCCCGAGCCACATCGACGGACGTCGTTGAAGACAGCGGGACGGCTTCCGGCCATCGGGTGGTTCTGTCGACCATTGTGAGGAGGTGGGTGATCCCGCGGGAGGGCGGCAGGGGCCCCACCAGGTCCATGTTAACATGGTCGAACCGCCTCTCGGGCACCGCGAAAGGCGCCAACGGGGCCTTAGTATGGCGATGCACTTTCGAGCTTTGGAATACCATGCAGGTGCTGGCCCAGTTGTGAAAGTCTTTCCTGAGCCCGTGCCAGACGAACTTAGCCACCACCAGCTTCTGTGACGGCTTCCTGCCCGGGTGGGAAAGATTATGGACGGCGTCGAAAACTTGCCGTCTCCACCCGTCGGGTACGACGGGACGTGGCTGCCCAATGGAGACGTCGCACAGGAGTGTGGTGCCGGCATCGTCGAACGCGACATCCGCTAGTTGAAGGCCTGTGATCGCCGTCCTGTAGGCCTGGATGTCTGGGTCGGAGGCCCGGTCGGCCGCCATGCGGGTGTAGTCGATGCCGAGGTGTACGGCGCTGGCGAAGGCTCAGGAGAGACAGTCAGCGACGGGGTTGTCTTTCCCAGCCACATGCTGGATGTCCGTTGTGAACTCTGAGATGAAGGCTAGCTGGCGTTGCTGACGGGCTGACCACGGCTCGGAAGCTTTGGCCATGGTGAAGGTCAACGGTTTGTGGTCCACAAACGCTGTGAACGGGCGAGCCTCCAGTAGGAGACGGAAGTGTCGGACGGCAAGCTAGAGACCGAGAAGCTCGCGATCGAAGGTGCTGTACTTCCGCTCGTTGGGGCGGAGCTGCCAGCTGAAGAAGGTGAGCGGCAGCCAGGTGCCGTTGACCCACTGTTCGTGGATGGCGCCAACCGCATAGTCCGAGGCGTCGGTGGTGAGAGCGATAGGCGCATCAGGTAACAGATGCGCTAGCATGGTCGCGTTAGCCAGGGCCCTTTTCGTGTCTGTGAAAGAATTGGCCATCTCCTCGGACCAGTCGACGGCGAGCTTGTCGGGCTTGCCTTTGAGGGCCTCGTAAAGGGACCACATAAGCTGGGCTGCTCAGGGGACGAAGCGATGGTAAAAGTTCACCATGCCCAAAAACTCCTGCAGGGCCTTCACGCTGAAGGGTCGCGGGAAGTCCATCACGGCCTCCACTTTCGATGGCAGTGGCACCGTCCCGTCCTTCATGATGCGGTGCCCGAGAAAGTCGATCGAGGACAGCCGCAACTGGCACTTGGCTGGGTTGACGATTAGGCCGTGCTGGCTGAGGCGTTGGAAGAGAGTCCGAAGGTGCATCACATGCTCTGTCCTGGAGGCGCTGGCGATGAGGATGTCGTCCAGGTATACGAACAGGAATGTCAGGTCCCGTAATGCAGTGTCCATTAGGCGTTGAAAAGCCTGGGCGGCGTTTTTGAGGCCGAATGACATGCGGAGGAATTCGAACAGCCCGAACGGGGTGATCACCGTGGTATTCGGGATGTCCTGCGGCCGGACAGGGACCTGGTGGTAACCCCGGATGAGGTCCACTTTCGAGAATACCACTTTCCCGGCCAGGCGGGCGGAAAAGTCCTGGATGTGTGGAATCGGGTAGCGGTCGGGGGTCGTAGCGTCGTTGAGGCGCCGGTAATCGCCGCACGGGCGCCACCTGGTTTCGGAGCGATGTGGGGGGGTGAGGCCCATGGACTGTTCAACCGGCGGATGATGCCAAGGCGCTCCATGGTGTCGAACTCGGCTTTAGCACGGGCGTAGACGGGCGGACCGGTGGTCGAGATGTGGTGTTCTACCCCGTGTTTGGTGGTGGCGGACGAGAACGTGGGCTTCGTGAGGTCCGGGAACTCGTCGGAGGCCGAGAGTGCGCTGGACAACTTCGTCGTGCTGGACCCGCTGAGGGAACACGGGAGCGAGCTGAAAGTCTCAGTGTTGATGAGACATCGGTTCTTGACATCCACCAAAAGGCCATTGGCGCAGAGGAAGTCAGCGCCGAGAAGGGGGGTGGACACTTTTGCCGTGACAAAGTCCCAGGTGAACCGCTGCCCACCAAAACATAGCGCCACGCTCCGTTTCCCGAAGGTGCGGATGGAACTGCCGTTGGCGGCTTCGAGGATGGGGCCATGGTTTCCCCCTTGCATGTCTATGGTTGACGCGGGCCGGACGCTCTCCTAGGCACCCGTGTCGCAAAGAAAACGATGTCCGGACTCGGTGTCCATAATAAATAACAAACTACCTGAACGGTCGACAGCCATAGCAGCCGACGAGTGGTCTTTCATTTGTTTCAACGCGGGAAAACTGCACGGGGGCCGACACTTCCTGGCTTTGGGGCCGAACTGCACGTGGTAGAAGCAGAGGCTTGGGGGCTGCCGCTGTTGGGCTGTATCGGTGGGGGTAGGGCTCCGCGTGGCCGCGCAGTACTGTTGCCTGGCGGAGAAAAATTTGTCGGCCTCCTTGGCCAGGTCGCGGAAATCGGTACTGGAAGAGTTGGCTAAAGCCGACCGTACCTGACCTGGCAGCTGTTGAAGGAACAGTTCCTTGAAGAGGAAGCATGGCCTGTGTGTGCCCAGGAGGGCCAGCATGTGGTCCATCAGCTCCGAGGGCTTGGAGTCGCCAAGCCCGGGTAGAGAGAGAAGCCGGCGTGCGCGCTCGGCTTTGGTGAGTCTGAAAGTTTCTAAGAGGTGCGTTTTCAGCGTTTTGAATTTGTTGAGCTCCAGGGGGTTCTTGAGCAGGCTCACGACTCTGGCCGCGGTGGAGCTGCCGAGAGCAGAGATGGCGTAGTAGTACCTCGTGTCGTCCGCGGTGATGTCCCGGAGTGCAAATTGAATCTTGGCCTGGGCGAACCAAGCGGCAGCCTGTCGTTCCCAAAACTCGGGTAATTTGATGGAAACGGCATTCGTCGCCATTTTGGATGAGGTCTTTGGAATCGTCCAAAAGAGCAGCGGGGTCACCAATGTTGGAGTCACTAGAAATCAACAGGCTCTGAGACTTTTGTTGCAGCAAAGGCAAAACGCGTGTTACTTTATTCACTCTCCATGAGGACTGAGGGTCTCAGCCTCGTTGCAGGGCTATGACATCATCACGCTACCGACGCTCTTAAAGGGACCCTGCCCCGATAACCCAACCAAGTACGTACATATAACAACATTGGCTATACATAGTGAATTGTGTTATTGTCCCTATGTGGTCCCCACCACACTAGAACATAATTTTGAGCCTATGTTTATAACTTTCACAATCGGATATTCATCCAGCTCCTTTTTAAGGAAATGAATCATTGCAACTTTCAACTATTTCCAGCTATTTAAAGGAGCCGGAAAACTCTTCCAATGTTTGGTTTCACTTGAAATTTGCAAATTTTGTTCTGAGAACTGTTAGTACTGTAATCACAAGTTATGTTGTGTAACCTGCTTGTATCCAGATCATGCCTCCGCTGTATCTTTTCCGTCATCCAATGAGTATGTAGCTTATAACTCATAGTTCTGAGTTTGTAATAGTTCTTGCACTCTCCTCTGAACTTTCTACCATGCATCTGTGCCCTTTTGTAGATAGAGTGCTCAGAATTCCATGCATTGTGACTTTACCAATCAGTTACACAGAAATAAGGTAACCCATTTGATTATTATCAAATGCCTCCAGATGCATCCCGGTATTTAATTAGCTCTGATCATGACAGGCTTATATTGACTCGTTGCCCCTGATATTGCTCTCCTCAGTGCCTGGGGAACACTCATTTCCTGGGCACTGTGTAGAGGAAAATGGGACAGAGATCCATTACATCAGGCTACACCCCTTTTACATTGTCCCAGGATTTCTAGTGCTTTGGGCCTGTATGGGCACCTCTGTCAATATAGATTTACATAGAGCGGACAGCACAGAAAAAGGCCCTTCAGCTCAACTGGTCAAGGCTGCACACGAGCCGCCTCCCACCCCTTTTCACCAAACCCTATCATCATAACCTTCGAAGAACCCTCTCAGCATAGATGCTGTGCTCAAATCCTGGTGTAAGGCTTGAATGTGATACCTTTTGACTCGGGGTAAGAGTGCTACAAGCTAAGACAAGCTGATACGTAAATTAAACAAAGAATTTATAGAAAATGGATGTGTGAAGTCAATGGAAAGGAAAATGGGGGAGGGGTGTATAACGGGCACCCGATCTGCAACGCTGAGTTTACTGGCTCACGGTGAAAGTTAAAACCTACCCCAGTGCGTGGGTGAGCAAGAAATGTATATAAATCCTAGAACAGGAAAAGAAAGGTGACAGCTAAGCATATTACAAAAAAGAGCAAGATAGGCAAGCAGTCAATCTCAGCAACCAAAATAAAAACACGATGGCCTTGTTTTTCTCTTTTCCCTGTCAATGCAGCCAATTACTGACATAGGTTCCTATACTGAGCTGCTTCATCAATGGTTCCATAAGTCACCGGTTATTAAAGCAAACTGCTGCATTTCTACAAACAGCAAATGTACAGCATTCATATTAGTGCCAATTAGAGATTTAGGAAATCTGTCTCGAGCGGTGGCGCAAAACGGGCAGTATTGGATCAGCCGCCCGTTATACGCAGCACTTGATATTCAGTTCATAAGGCGCTGCATATAATGGGCAGCCGATCCGATACCGCGCGTTTTGCGCCACCGTCCGAGATGACTTTCTAGGCTATAACATTCAGCGTAATTTCAAGCAGCCGGATTTGATGCGGCAGAATAAAGTATTTTCTGAGAGCTAACCATGCTGTTACTGGATACTTTTTCCAATTATGATATTGTCCCGAACATAATGGGCCAGATTTTCCGACCCCCACGGGTGCGTAGGAGGTGAGTAAATGCTGGTAGGGGCCGCGCAAGTGCTGGTTTCACGCATGCAAAGCGCACACGCTGAAACCCGGCACTTGCGGCACCTCCGCCTGCCCGGGAGAAGTGCCCCTGCGGGAGGAGAGTTGCGCTTTTTGCACAACTTCCGCCCGCTGAATGCCTGTCAAATTCTTACACCTGGTAAAAGGCCTGCTTTTACCAGCTTAAGAGTTTTAAAAAATAGAAAAATGAAATTTGATAACTCATTTATAAATTAAAAATACTCTTCAAAAAGGTAAGTTTATTTTTAGCCCCGTAAAAACATTAAATTTTTCCCCCCCAAAATTAAATTTTTGTTTAAAATATTTAATTAAATGGCATTTTAATTAATTTTCATTATGTAATATTTTAAAACATTTATTTAATGTTTTAGTGTGTTTTTAAATGTGATCCCCATTCATACATTTGACAGTTCTGTACGTACAGACCTGTCAAAAGTATGAAGGGGGATTTCCTTTTTCCATTGGTTTGCCTGGCCCACGTGATCCCATGGGCGCTTGCGAACCGCATTTGCCCCTGGGATACCTGGGCCTCTGCGCATTTCGAAGAGAGGCCCAGGATCGTGAGCCTCGGGATCTACAGAACCAGCAGGTAAGTTCGTAGATTTTTTTTCTGATCGGAGGCATCCGCCCGCAGGAAACCTCCGATCAGAAATTCTGGGCCAATATCTAATATCGCGGCCAGAACATATGGGATATATGCAGCATATCCACCTCTGCAGTTGACTCTCCATTTAGCTTCATCCATCTGAGCACATTAAACAATTACAAATTCAGCTGAACTAATCTCTTGTATGCTCATCACTGAGACCAATCAGTTCAATGGCACACCAGAGATCCCCCTCTTGATTTATGATGGAATTATCAGTCAAAACATGATGAAGTAATTGGGAAGACTCTGGTATGTATTTATGTATTAAAAAGTGTTAAAATTGGACACAAAACTTGCCAGAATATGAAACAAAGGGCAGAATTCTGCTATTGGAACTAGTAGCATTAGGTTGTGCCACAGTGCAGTAAAGTTATTTTATCTGGTCGTGTGATACATAACTGACTCTATAAAATCAAAGTGTGCATGTTCTGTATGCAGTTGCATGGTATTTTCTTTGTGTTTTCAATTTTTTCCCCTTCCTCTCCCCAAGGTGTGATTCAAGCTAGGGTATGATTTCACTATTTGGAGGTTTTATAAACACCAAACATAGTACTGTATGAAAAATGAAGCACTTTGATTATTACACTGATGTATTATAGTACCACACTAACTTGACGCTACATTACTTTGTTAAAATAGCATTTCTTCTTGTCAGCTTATTTAAACTGTAATTCGCATTTCTGTAAAAATGTCTTTGCAAGTAATTGAGGCTGACTACCCATAGTCTCGTTTCTTATTATTTAGAGTGAATCCAGCTGTTAGATCTTACATTAGAGTGGAGTTCAGTGTGTTACCGAATACTAAAGAATTGTGATTAAAATCATTCACAATGAAATATCTATCAGCTGGATTAACATCAGTATAAAAATTAAAGTGCCTCTTTTTTTAGACCATGCTTGATGTTCATAAAATCTCAAAATAGTCATCTATTTTCCGAAAGACCTTAGATTGCTACAAATGTAGGGACAATAAATTTATGAAAATGAATCCATCAATCTATAAAATTTAATGTAATTTGTAAAAGATAAATGGACCATCTGCACCAGAATCCAAGATGTCAACCATTTATTGTGCCTGAAATTTAAGCACTCCTATAACCACCAATGTTATTGATTTTTTTTAAGTTTATAAAACATCACACAAGACAATGAGCCCAAATACTGTATGATACCAATGGACGGGTGTGTAAACTCTTCTCAGTTAAGGACTTCGTTTACATTCACTGAGGTATCAATAAGCTGACACAGCAGTGCCCAGCTCGTACTGAATTTCAAAATCATTGTCAGCTCCAGACTGGCAAAAAGACTGATACGGATGCCAATACCAACTGAGCTCATGCTGATGTCAGCTGAATAACCCTGGTGACTTTTAGGCCTGAAATGTCACATCTCCATAGGGCTGCAGAGAAGGATTAAAAAGAAGAATTTCGCTATTAGGCAGGAAGTTAAAAAAAAAATGTATGCTGTGGAATAATTACAAACCAATAGTACTTTATTTTGCGCTCTCCTACAGTAATGCTCTTCTTCAAACTCCAGAAACTGTGAATTTATAGGGCTGGATTTTCGTTTGGTACAGAGTAATGGTGGGGTGAGATTTCCACTCACGCCGCTGATCCTGCTTTTACCACCACCCATTTTCCAGGATTGGGGATTATTGGCCATGCAGGGTGGACTCCCACTGCCAAGGGGGAACCTGCAATGCGAAAGAGGGTAATTCAACAATGCTGCAGCAGGACCCAAAGAGGTGATGAGGGGCCTTAAAGGGGCAGAAGTAACAGACTGAGTCCTACAAGGGTAATTGCAAGGGCGGGGGGGGGGAGGAATTGGAGATAGAGTGGAGCCCTTCAATAGGTCCTCTATCTGCATTAGTGGAGCCGAATTGCTACTACCCTGAGCCTATCGCCACCTTCCACCAACTGATCCCAAGGAGCGGTGGTAAGAAGGGCGGACAGGAGGCAAATGGGAGAGGAAGCTGCTCTCCCCTCCCCCGCTGGCATTTTCATTTGGTGGGTCGGAAAGGGATGTCCAGCAGGGGTCTCAGCAGAGGCAAGAAGTGAGAACTTGGGGTGAAAAATGCAGGACTGGGTGGGGAGACAGCAGTAGGCATCATTACACCATTTCCCACCCATTTCAATGGCTATCCCATCCAATTATGCCATGTTCTTCGCAGCCTTCAACATGTCATCGATGACGACGAACACCTCGTTAAGGCCATCCCCACGCCTCCACTACTCGCCTTCAAACAGCCGCCTAACCTCAAACAGACCATCGTTCACAGCAAATTACCCAGCTTTCAGGAGAACAGCGACGGCCACACCACACAACCCTGCCACAGCAACCGCTGCAAGACATGCCAGATCATCAACACAGATACCATCATCACACGTGAGGACACCACCCACCAGGTACATGGTACATACTCATGTGACTCGGCCAACGTTGCCTACCTCATACATTGCAGGAAAGGATGCCCCGGAGCATGGTACATCGGCGCGACCATGCAGACACTGCGACAACGGATGAACGGACACCGTGCAACAATCGCCAGGCAGAAGTGTTCCCTCCCAGTCGGGGAACACTTCAGCAGCCAAGGACATTTAGCCTCCGATCTTCGGGTAAGCATTCTCCAAGGCGGCCTTCGAGACACACGACAACGCAAAATCGTCGAGCAGAAACTGATAGCCAAGTTCCACACCCATGAGGACGGCCTCAACCGGGATCTTGGGTTCATGTCACGCTACATGTAACCCCACCTGATGTAGGGTCATCCAGACTCGAGTCGTCATTGGCTTGTTCTCTCCACACAGATGCGGCCGGACCTGCTGTGATTTCCAGCAAAAAAAATGTTTTTTGTCTTTTTTTGTTTTTCATACAGACCCCAGCATCTGCAACATTTGACCCCTTGTGGCCCCACCTCATTGTTCTTTGATGTAATGTTTTCCTGACTGACCGGTTTGGACACCATTCACACCTTTGATTGCCTCTCTGCCGAGGTGTGACAAATGGCAGTTAGAAAGATTACCTGTAAACATCTGACATTATTCTCTGACTATATAAGCTGTATCTTTATGCATTTCTCCACTTCACCTGATGAAGGAGCAGTGCTCCGAAAGCTTGTGATTTCAAATAAAGCTGTTGGACTATAACCTGGTGTTGTGTGACTTCTTACATAACTACCTGTTAACTGCCTGTTAACTACCTTAACAGGCAGTTAACAGGCAGAAAAAAGGATTAGTCCCATTTTACCTTTTCAACTACAGGCTTCCCGACCTCGGAGAACCCCGCTGGGTTGGAGGAGTCGAGTAGGAGGTCTGCGAGGGTCGAAGGGGCCTGAAAGTGAGATGTAGAGGTGAGTGATGGGTGCAAATGTGGAGTGGTAAGTATGTAAGGTGAGTGTAAAGTGTTAAAAAATGTTCACTTACCTTTCTTTCTGCCTACAGCCTTCATCTGGATCGGGAGTCCCAACATCTTTCTTGTAGATTTCACAGACTGGCTGTTGGATTCTCCGAACCAACAGTCATCTGAAATCTATAAAGTAGAAAGGTTTGACGAGTCCTGAACACAAGGGGCAGGATTTCCATTGGGCCGTGGAGGCGGGATTGGAGGCGTGTGGGGGGTTAAAATCCTGAAATCGGGGGTCCTGAACCCATCCCGCACCCAACCCGCCTCCGTGCCAGTTTCAAAGGAGGCGGGTACGCGACCCACACTGGGACCCGCCTCCCCGAGGCGGGAAGGGGATTAGTGCCAATTAACTGCCTGTTAACAGGTAGTTACCAGGCAGTTTTTAGCCTAATCCCTATTTTTAATGTTGAAATGTGGGATTCCCGACGGCTCCAAACCACGCCAAGTTAGAGGAGGCGGACTGTCGGGATGAAGGGCTTGGAGGGGTTGAGATGTTTGGTGTTCAGGTGAGTGATGGGTGCATGAGTGCAAAGGTAAGTGTGTTTGGTGTGTGTAAAGTGTTTAAAGAAGTTCTACTAACCTTTACTTACCTTTACAGCCTTCCTTCCTTCAGGTCTCGGGAGTCCCTCATCTCACCGGCACAGAAAGCAGAATGGTTGCGAGCTGTCAAAAGTTCCAGCATTCAGCTTTCTATTCCAGGGAGATCTCTAAAGCAGCCTGAGAGGAAAGAATTAACCTGGAGTACAGATTGTCAGGCCGAGAAATTTGGTGGGCTGCGCCACCAGTTAGCGCCTAAAGAGGGCACTAAGTGGCTTGAGCGCCACTTGCCACGCCTCCTGCAAAATTTAGCGGGGCACTAATGGCGGCGCTAGCCTGTAGCGCTGCGCTGCCATCGATGACATAATCGGTGTGCGCAGTGCCCCGCTACTGCCCCGAACGCGATATTGGGTCGCGCCCCCCCACCGTAGCGCCGGTCGCAAATTGCGACCGGTACAGGGGGGCCTAACTGTGGCGGTAGTGGCGCAAATTAAGGGGGAGGGGCGGGGCGGCCATTTTTTTCGGTGGCCGCCTGCCAGCACCTTCTCGCGCCGCCCTCCCCGGCCTCCTGATTCCCCCCCCCCCCCCCGGGCAATGCCGGTTGTGTCCTGAGAGCCCAGCACTTCTCCTTGGTGCCGGGCTCTTTTGCTGGCACTCGTGATCGGTGATCGCGCTGGTGCAGGCCCCTCCCCTTTAAGAAGGGGAGGAAGGCCTGCAGTACCGCAGCGCGCCGTGCCGCAGCGTGTGGTGCTGCAGCACGTTGCGCTGCGATATTCAGTTTAAACGCCCCAAGAGGGACGCGGGGTGCCTCGAGCAGCGCCCCGCGTCCCTCTTGGGGCGATCAAGCTGAATATCGGGGTGGCGCTCCTGGCTGCTTCCGGGGCGGAACTTTCGGCGCCCAGGCGAGCTTGGCGCCCCAAACGCGGCGCCACCGAATTTTTAGCCCTCAGTGATTGACAGCTTCAAACAGCTGTGAAATGCTGGTATTTCATCTGTCAAAAGGTCTTGACAGATGAAATATCAATCTGTGACGTCACCTGTTGCTGGGTGGCCCTTAATTGGCCTGCTGAGCCCGCTGGGCGGGCTCAACAAGGTCAATCAAGTCAAAATCGCGTAAGTTGGCTAGAACTCGATGGGGGAGGGACTAGAACCCCGAAAGTTGTAGTCCCGCCTCCTACCCGACTCCTCAATGAAAATCCAGCCCATGGTCTCATCAAACTACACAGAGTGTCAGTGTTTTGACAGCTTCACAGAGCTGTCAAACGCTAACGTTTCTTCTTTCAAGAAATCTTGACAGATGGCACGTCAGACATTGACGTGCTCTGTCAGTGACTTCCCCCTAATTGGCCTGCTGAGCCCGCCGGGCGGGCTTAACAAGGTCAATCAGGGGAAAATCCCGCTGGTTGGCCAGAGGCTGATGGAGGCGGGACATTGACCCGACAAGCAGCAGTCTCGCCTCCAGCACATCTCCATTCACAAATTCCAGCCCCATAGCTGTGAAGTATAGTACAGAGGTTTGGGTGTCAAAGTGCCAACATCCTCTGTAATTAATCTCCTTTTCTTCAATAAAATAACAGATATTTAAAAAAAGATACTACCCTCATAATGAAAAATTGCACCATAAATGGAGACTTATCAGGTGCACTGTTATTGAAATGGGTTTCCAACATTGTTGCAGTTCACAAAGTGCAGGGAATAATTGATGAAATCCATGTGGCCATCCTGCACTATATTCTGTGCATTAGTAACTGCGATACATCATGCAGTTAGGGTGTGTTTGCAGGATTCGCTATATGAAGTACTGTTAAGATTTCAGTTGATACGTTTTAGAGAGATTAACTTATCTCACTGGTCTTTCAAATCATCAGGATCGAGTGCAAACCAATATGGTGGGTATATTGTGTTTAATCGGCGTTTAGGACAGAATGTAACAAGCTAGTTATACAGCAAAAACATACGACTGTGGTACCGGACCCAATCAGACAGATGGCTGGCGTGCACGAACAACTCTTCTTATTCGTTCTCCTTCTTGTCACACGTGTCTCTCCCTTTCTCTGAACTACCCAAGAGTGTTAGACTAGGGTCCATATGGGTCCACCCTCAGAAGAGTGTTAGACCATCGATTTCACTCTTGGGAGCCCTTCACTCCTCGGTCTGAGCTAAGGACTCTCTAGGTCTTTCTTTTATTCTCTTTTTAGGGGTGGGCCTGGAGTAGAATATGGACAGGACCATTTAACCTGTAGAGGTTTCCCTTAAAACAAGGTGCCCAATGGCATGTCGAGTTCTTTGTCTAAACCTACAGATGAAGACCCTCCCTCAAGGGGGGGGGGGATCTTCACAACCATTACACATGCTTTCTTGTTTGTACATTTTGAAGGCCAGTCCACCTGGACCCTCTTATTTTATCCAGCCCTGTCCTCCCTGGTGCAGCCAGTGCATGTGCCAGGCACAACCTTGGGCCTTTAAGTCTGAGGCCCCAAGCTAGAGCTGTGTGCTCAACCAGCCGCTATCCAAACTATCTCCCCTTAATCTAACAGACCGTTCTATCCTGAGATGATACCGTAACTCCCATAAATTCCTTGTATTCTATGTCCTTTATACTTATTAATAATTATCTTCGCAAGCAGTTCTGTTAAACGAACTCCAATTCCTACCTTAGCATTTGTGATAAATCCATGTAGTGAAACAAGAACTCGAAGAGGCGAGATATTAGAATTAGTTTGTATACTTTATTAACAACTGCGTAGCAAACATACAGGCCTGCATCCTGCATCCTGGCATTCCACCTTTGCTGACCTTGACAGGAAGCAACCCCCTGACCTTAACTAGTGGCAGCACTAGCTACAGCACCACCTGGTGGATAACCTTAATCATAACATCCCAGATTACTATAACATTATAATATGATTATTAGTAATAATGGGCGAAACATAGGTTGGGCCTATATTGGCCAAATTACAGACACATTCAACAAAGTCAAACTTACTAACTTACAACAACAGACAGCTAGCCTGGCAGGCAAGGCCAAGCTGTGAGGCCCTGTGTGGAATGTTACGAATCATCTAATCTAACTAACTAAAAACATTTTGGCCACGATTTTGCCAGCGCTCAGCGGGCGGGTTTGGAGGCGGGTCAGAGGTTAAAGTCGTTTTGATTGATGGCGGTTTCCGCACCCGCCTCCACACAACCTTCCCAAGTGTCGGGTCCCCAATTTGCGAATGGACCCGACAACTAGCAGTGGGTAACAGATTAAAGGCAATTAACTGCCTATTAACAGGTACTTGTGAGCAGTTTTCAGGGTCTTTTTTGATTTTCCAGCTTCTGGGTTGGGTTTTACGATGTCCGGACAACACGCCAGGTAAGTGTGGCATGTTGTGAGTCTGGTCTGATGTTTGTGAAAAGATGACAGCTGCAAAAGTGGTGTCAAGGATGCAATGTTGCACATGGTGAGTTTCAGAGCAAAGAAAATGTTGGTTACTGCATTTTTAATACATATACAGATTTCTTTAGCTTACAAGATTTTATATCCAACTGTATGTCCAGTGCCACCTCATTGGGAGAACCTTTCTCACCAGTGACAGAGCGCTTCTGTCATCTCACCTGCAGCTGCCATCTATTCCAGCAACATCGGAGCCAATGAAACAATCAGACCTTGGTCCTCTGAATCCTTCCACAATCATCCCCAACACCAACATCACCAACCTTTGCCGCCATCACCTGATGCTGCACTGGACACAGGGCATCAGCCCTGACAAAATAGCTGCCCGGGAGGCCAGCGATGGCATCACCATGGCCAGACTTTCTTCACGGGGCAGCACGGTGGCATAGTGGTTAGCACTGTTGCCTCACAGTGCCAGGGACCTGGGTTCGAATCCGGCCTCGGGTGACTGTCTGTGTGGAGTTTGCACATTCTCCCCGTGTTTGCGTGGGTTTCCTCCCACAGTCCAAAGATGTGCAGGTTAGGTTGATTGGCTATGATAAAATTGACCCTTAGTGTTAGGGGGATTAAATACGTGGGGTTACGGGGATAGGGTGGGATATGTGTTGGTGTAGGGGTTACGGGGATCGGGTGGGATATGTGTCGGTGCAGGCTCGATGGGCCAAAATGGCCTCTATCTGCACTGTGGGGCTTCTGTGATTCTGTGATTCTGTGACTTGATGCTGTAAACCCTGGCTGCCACATGATCTGCCAGGTTGACACCATCCCACACCAGTGTTAAGTATGTGTATTGTATTGAACAATTAACACAAAGACTTAAACGTATAACTCAAACAGGTCTTTACTGGTTGGAGGTAGGGACTATACATAGGTCTTTACTTCATGCCCACAGGCGGGAACTGAGGGGGATCAGTACCCACAGTACTATTTATACCCCTATGGCCAGGAGTGGTACTGCGTATCACTACGCCCAACAAGTAGTGCAGTCCTGTCCATAGGTTCAAAGTAGCACACATATTACATACACAACATTCCTCCCTTCCTAGCTTTACAGTCATCTCCCCATTTAACATAACGTAATAACATATATACATATATAACTTCAGGTTTACATAACAGAATAACATAGATACATAGATAACTTCATGTCAAAACAGATCACAGATTCAGTCTCTGCGGAAAACAGTTCACAGATTCAATCTCTGTGGTGTAGTCGGTTCACGTTGCTGGAGTGACTCATTCAATAGTCCTTCCATGGATTTAACAGTTTGAACTTCCGAACTGAATTGGCTCCGTTCGGAGGGACCACGTGTGTGATCTGATAGAGGTGATAATGGTTCAGATGGGTCATCTTCTGTTTTTATTTTTCCTTTTCTGCTTCTTGGAGACTCTCTGGGCTCCATTGTCAGCTGCCACAGCTGCCAGCTGCATGCGCAGTTCCTCCTTCTCTTCCTCCTGTTTCCGTCGTAGAGCCAGCTTCTCCCGATGTTCCGTAGACTTTTGGTGCTCCTCCATGATTTCTGCACTTTGGGAGTCGAAGTTACAAGCTGGGCAGGACAGGACATCGTAATATTCGGTGTCGTCCTGAGCTAGACCAGTGAGAGGGTCGTCTATTTCCTCCATACCCAGCTGGACGTTAGCCAGCTCTTGTTCCAAATCCAGACATCTTTCCTGAAGAGACTTCTTCATGTGTACCTCTGCATCCAGCTTTTTCTGGGCTTTCAGCAAGTCGTTTACTAGTGACCTCATTTGTGATTTTAATACTTCAACTTCCTTTGGAGATTGATTGATCGGACTATGCAATCCCTCTACCGGAGCAGCTGTTTCAGCGGTCTGTTGTTCTACGTTGACGTGAGTCAGCGTACTTTTGGCATCCAAGGGCTGCTCTGTTGCAGTCATCTCAGTCTGTGTTGCCACCTCAGCTCTTCCAATAACCTTTGAGAGCTCCGAACCCCTTTCGTTTGAATATTGAAGTTCATGTTCAAGTTTTTCCCATTTCAGAGTCCTGTCCTTCAGCATATGCAGGAGTTGGCTGACCGTTAACTCCTCTGACATCAGACGTTTTGTGTGCTCCTGCTCCATTTTCTCCATCAGCTGCTTCTGTTGTCTTTCCAGATTCTCCAACTCTATATCAAAGAACTCTTTCGTTGCATTCAACTCTTGCTCAAAACGGCGAAGCATTTGTTCTAATTGCTGTTGTAGTTTGAAATGGAGTTGAGTTCGAGCCCGGTGTCCCTCAGAAATGGGCACATCAGTAGACTTGCCAGACTCAGAATCCACAGTTAAACTATGTTGTTGTTGCTCAGTGGAATTCTGTGCTGAAACTTTGTCTTTTGCACCTGAGTTGGGCTTACCATCATCCGTTCCAGAGTCTGGGCCGACTATCTTCACCGAGTTCTCACTCGTTATTGTTTGTAGGAAATGCCAGTCCATATTCATTTTCCTAATCCACTCCCGTCCTAGTAGTGGAGGACCTCCTTCAGATATCACATATAAGTCCATTATTTGACTGTCTTCGCCCTTGTGGACCACTGCAACCTCTATTTTCCCGATGGGGTACACTCTTTGCCCCGTGTATGTTTTCAATATAATCCCCGTATCCTGTAGGGGAATATGTTGGAATAACTTTCCGTAATCTTTCTTATTTATGACCGTCAATGCCGATCCAGTGTCCAATTCCAGTTTTACTTGGACTCCTTCTATCTGAAGAGTGACCCAAATTGTCTGGAGGTCTGCACCCTTACCAGCGTTGAGTACTCTTAAGCTAGCCAGTTCATTACAGCTTAAGCTAGCCAGTTCATTACTGCTAGCGTCTGAATCGGACTCCTGTTCGGTCACCTTGTGTACCTTTGCGTATTTTCCTTGCGGTGACTTCTTGTTGCTGGTCTTCTTCCCTGACCTGCATACTCTAGCTATATGTCCAAGCCTACCACAAGTTCTACATTCTTGGTTTTTAAACCAACACTGGTTCTGATCATGCGTTGTCTTTCCACAACGATAACATTTGCCAGAACTCACACCCAATTTGTGTGCACTGAGCTCCGGTGACCGTAGCTGCATTACTGCCGTGCCTCTCGCTGCGGCTTTGTGTGCTGCTGCCATAGTGACCGCCTTCTCAAGCGTCAGCTCATTCTCCTCGAGCAGTCGCTTTTGTGTATCCTGTTTAAATAACCCACACACAAATTTGTCTCGAAGTGCCTCTGTCAGTCCCGTTCCAAACTGGCAATATTTCGCTAATTTACGCAATTCCAGCAAATAATCAGCATTGCTTTCATGCTGTAGCTGCCTTCTGTCGTAAAATTTAAATCGTTCCGCTAGCATCAGCGGCGTGGGGTTTAGATGATCTTTCAGGACAGTAACAATCTCATCGAACGTCTTATCCGCCGGTTCATCTGGTGATAACAGGTGTTTCAATTGCCCGTATGTCTTCGCACCCATTAAATTTAATAATGTTAGTGCTTTATCAGCCTCACGAATTTTATTGGCCTTACAATAATTTTTAACTCGTTCAACATATATGGCCCAATCTTCGATGTCACTATCAAAGTTGCTAATATTCCCGTGTTTAGGCATTGTAGTACTTTATCAGATTTGCAATTTCTCAGATTTTTTTTTTTTTACTGTTATCCAAGATGGCGGCTTCCCGCTCTTGCCGTCGTCCTCCGCCCACAAAATGGCGGTTTTCCCGCTTCTGCCTTCTTCCCCAGCGGTTTTCCCGCGAAAAATGGCGGCTTTCCCGCGCTTCTCGCTCTCCCCGCCCACTTCAATGGTGGTTTTCCCGCGCTTCTCGTCGCTGACTTTCAGCCCGACTGCGGCTCTTATCTCCTGTGCAATCGCTGGTGCGCCGCCCGCCCGAAACGGTTCTCAGCCCTTATCACCGGTGCGATCGCTGGCCCGCTAAGCGCCTCCCGCTTGAAGCGGCTCCCGGCCTCTGGCTCACCCGCTCGGCAGCTCTTGCTCGCTCCCTCCCGGGCTCTGGCTTACCCGCTCGCGCCCTCCCGGGCTCTGGCTTACCCACGAGGTTATGGAGGCTTCAGGGTCCTAATGCCTGTCGCTTCCAGTCGCTGGAAGCTGTCAGGATTTCTGCTGCCCTTCAGTTTTCAGTGGGGTGTTGAGGATTGGAACCTCTCTTCAACGTCCTGTCTTTGGACGAAGCCGCCGTGGAATAACTGCCGCAGGGTTCGAACCGACTCGTCGCCAGTGTTAAGTATGTGTATTGTATTGAACAATTAACACAAAGACTTAAACGTATAACTCAAACAGGTCTTTACTGGTTGGAGGTAGGGACTATACATAGGTCTTTACTTCATGCCCACAGGCGGGAACTGAGGGGGATCAGTACCCACAGTACTATTTATACCCCTATGGCCAGGAGTGGTACTGCGTATCACTACGCCCAACAAGTAGTGCAGTCCTGTCCATAGGTTCAAAGTAGCACACATATTACATACACAACAACCAGCACCATGAAGCATCCCTTTAATGTCCAATCCATTGCACACACATCACTATAGTGGGGCGGGGGCGGGGGCTGGGCGCAGAGTTATGACTGAACAATCACTGGAACTCAGTAAGACGCTTCTCAATGTGCGCTCAGATCTGTCCAATAAGGGACACATTTTGAAAAAGAGATTTCACTGTATGACAACACATTACCAGAAACTTCACATAGTCATTGGCTAAACCTCTCAAGTGCCCACCCTTGTGTGTTGTTAGTTGGTATGCTTGCAATAGAGTACGGGTGAGTGTGAGGGGTGGCTAGTGAGATGGGGAAGTGATAAAGTAGATAGAGAGGGTTGGGTGGAGCTGCAAGGTAAGTTGGTGTCCTGGGGAGGTCTCTTCTGCCCTTGGAAGGGTAGAGAACCTCCCTCTATAAGCATATGGAGGGAGTCATTGGAGAGTCTGGAGGTAAGAGTTCACCTTTGTGCAGTGATTGTCAGTGTTTTCAGAACCTCAATGCTGTCAAACACTGAAAAATCAACTGTCAAAATAAAATTGTACATGGTCCCTTTAAGGAAACTAGCAGATGATGCATCATCAAATGACATCATCAGACCCGCTTTCTGTTAATTGGCCGGTATGCCCGCAGGGCGGGATTAACAAGGCCAATCAAGGGAAAATCACATCTGTAGAGCAGAGGCAGCTAGGGGCAGGACTGGAACCCGGAAACCAGCTAACCCGCACCCATCCCGACACCGATGAGAAAATCGCAGCCTTTGTCTCAAACTCTAATACAAGTTTACCAGGAAACTGAAACTTAAGCAGTTCCAATAAAACACGACTTATACGTTAACCCCTTACTTGTCTCGAGCTCTAATACAATCATTTAAACACAGTATTATTCACACACAGTATTATTCACATCACAATTTAATTCACATAACCATATATATTTTAGGTACCTAGGTACCCCTAATTTCTAACAGTTTCAAATGTAACTTATAAGTATGGCCATGCTTACTAAGCATTTTTTTATTCATTCACGGGATGTGGGCATCACTGGCAAGGCCAGCATTTATTGCCTATTCCTAATTGCCCTTGAGAAGGTGGTGGTGAGCCGCCTTCTTGAACCGCTGCAGTCTGTGTGGGGAAGAACTGACTCAGTCTAGTACCAACTTGTGCTGATTTGTGAGCACTTTGGAACGCTGTCCATTAAATTGAGACTACCCAGACTCATTTCATATATGGCCTTTAAGTCTAGCAGAGAAGTGACTTTCCTGGGTTAGATTTAATCCTTATTCCCTGAAATGAAAGGTCAGTGTGGTAATCCACTACACTGCCTACACTGTCCCTGAAGAAAATCTTATTTATGTAAAAGGTCAATAAATATAGAATAATCTTTTAATTTTATGTGCTTTCATTGAATTTAATATAAGGCACATGTAAATGTTATCTTGAGTTATTTAAAACAATATAAATTAATTAAAACAAATAAGCAGTACTCAAGCATTTAGGTTGCATTTTGAAAACATTGATTTGCAAATGCCTCTGTAGTACATAAATGTGTTTGTGAAGATTTTCCCTGTTGGTGTTTCTAGTGGAATTGTAAGCATGTTTTAAAAGTATGTTATGCGCCTATGATTTCACTACAAATAGTGGACAGAGGAAATACTTACCACATTGTTAGATAAAACAATACGTTTGAGGATTTGTGTGCATTTCTGTACAACTGAAAAAAATTATAAAATAGCTTTTCACAGATCACAGAAACCCCACAGTGCAGATAGAGGCCATTTCGGCCCATCGAGCCTGCACTGACACATATCCCACCCAATCCCCGTAACCCCTACACCAACACATATCCCACCCTATCCTTGTAACCCCACGTATTTAATCCCCCTAACACTAAGGGTCAATTTATCATAGCCAATCAACCTAACCCGCACATCTTTGGACTGTGGGAGGAAACCGGAGCACCCGGAGAAAACCCACGCAAACACGGGGAGAATGTGCAAACTCCACACAGACAGTCGCCCGAGGCCGGATTCAAACCCGGGTCTCTGGCGCTGTGAGGCAACAGTGCTAACCACTATGCCACCGTGCTTCAAATATTTATATAGCGTCTTATCATGTTCTCAGAAACATTTCAAAGTACTTTTACCTGTACGTGTAACAAATTACTTTTGAAGTGCAGTTACTGTTTTTATGTTTTAGGCAAACTGTAACAGCTTAAAAATAGATTGAAAAAAAATCAGGTTAATATGCCAACATAACATCTACATTATAAAATAATATACAATATTGGCCAGGGTCATGCCAGCCGTGGCTTAGCTGGTAACACTCTCACCTCTGAATCAGAAGGTTGTGGCTCCAGAGACTTGAGCACATAAAGCTAAGCTGACACTCCAATGCGGTACTGAGGGAGTGCTGCACTGCCGGAGGTGCCATCTTTCAGATGAGACGTTAAACCGAGGACCCGTCTGCTCTCTCAGGTGGACATAACAGATCCCATAGCACTATTTGTAGTGAAATCATAGGCACATAACATACTTTTAAAACATGCTTACAATTCCACTAAAAACACCAACAGGGAAATCTTCACAAACACATTTATGTACTACAGAGGCATTTGCAAATCAATGTTTTCAAAATGCAACCTAAATGCCTGAGTACTGCTTATTTGTTTTAATCAATTTATATTGTTTTAAATAACTCAAGATAACATTTATCCCTGGTGTCCTGGCCAATATTTATCCCTCAATCAACATCACTATAAAACAAATTAACCGGTCATTTATCTCATTGCTGTTTTTGGGAGCTTGCTGTGCGCAAATTGGCTGCCGCGTTTCCTACATTACAACAGTGACTACACTTCAAAATGTACTTCATTGGCTGTAAAGCACTTTGGGATGTTGTGAAAGGTGCAATATAAATGCAAGTTTTTCTTTTCTTTTTAATATCAGCTGTGGCTCAGTTGGTAGCACTCTTGCCTGAGAGGTCAGACGGTTGTGGGTTCAAGTCCCACTCCAGGGACTTGAGCACAAAATATAGGCTGACATTGCAGTGCAGTACTGAGAGAGTTCTGCACTGTCGGAGGTGCCATCTTTCAGATGTTAAGCTGAGGGGGCCCCGTCTGCCCTCTCAGCTGGATGTAAAAAATCTCCATGGCACTATTTCAAAGTAGAACAGGGGAGTTCTCCCTGGTGTCCTGGCCAATATTTATCCCTCAACCAACACCACGAAAATAGATTATCAGGACATTGTCACATTGCTGTTTGTGGGACTTTGCTGTGTGCAAAATGGCTGCCATCGCGCCAACATTACAACAGTGACTACAGTTGGAAAGTACTTCATTGGCTGTAAAGTGCTGTGGGTCGTGAAAGGCGCTATATAAATAGCAAGTCTTTCTTTCTTAATTATAAATGGTAAAATTCATATATGCTCTTTAAATGATTGACTTCACCAAGATGCAAGCCTGACAAGAAAACAAAGGCATTTTACCAACAGCTTAATTACAGAGACTTGAGATGGAGCTTTGGCAGTAAGTGCTGGATACAGCAGCTTTTTTTCTGACATGTCGGTTAGCTACTTTATTATTCTGATATTCCTTCAGGGCAGGCAACCCATTCAGTTTGGTGGAGCACAATATTGTGCTGCTAATTCCCCAGTTCCTGCAGCATATCAAAAGTAAACATTTCATTGCGCTGAAAGTCCATTTCCAGCAGCTGCCCGAAGAGTAATTAATGACAGATTGCTGTATTTTATAGTGAAGGAGCAGTACTTGATTAAAGATCAAGGAGCTGCTGCTCCTGTTACTGAGCATGCTCTCAAAAGGCTAAACAGCAGCCACGTAGCATCAATAAAAAAAAACGCAGAATGTGCGGTTGCGGCCAATCGTATTTTTTAATCATGAATTATGCAGCATACCATACTGGTTCTTTACAGGGGATTTTCAAATGCAGAGAAAAGCACCATCTTGCTGTTAGGTAACTGTCTACGCTAAAATGGATTCTGTGCAAGAACAAAAACCTCTAAGAATTCAGTTACCTCTTCAATTATTGCCGCTGCTTCAATCGCTTCTTTGTCACAACAGATTACTGACAGCAAAGACTAAAAATTGTTGCTGGTGAAAGAATACAAATTGAAACAAAATACAAAAATAGCCACACCTGATTCCCCCAGTGAAAGATCTTACTGTATATTGTGCATTCATTGTTGTAGGATAAATGTTTCAATTAGAAACAATGACCTATTGAATATACACAGTAATATGCCTCCGGGCCTGCATTACAAGGTTGTAACAGAGTCAAAGGATACAAGTGATGCCAGAGAGCATGTGATGGAGGCTTTGTAAGACACAATCCAAAACAACCAACAAATATGAGATATTCAACCTTCTATTTTGCCATTTGAACCACCAAACTTTGCTACTTTTGTTTGTGATGACTGCTGCTGTCGGTATAGTCTGTCCTTGTGGCCTTGTGATGGAGAGAGGGTGGAACCATTTTTGGCATGTTCGTGTTTATATAACAGTACCGTCTCTCACGCGCTGTGATATCAGGCTTCTTTGGATATGCACCTCAGTATAAGTTTTATTCCTTATTTACTCCTCTGTTTACTACTGTACAACAGCTGGGGTTCGTGGTTTCTAGTGTTTATCCCAAAATTGTCTCCAAGGGATTGTCTCCTAGGGGAAAAAAAAGAGAACCATTACCCAGTTGAAGGACAGTAGCTAAACTGAAGCTCATGCTGATGCATATACATCAGGTTAGAATGTTGAACGAGGCAGCATCTTCCAGCTACTCCATACAAGTATCCAGTTTAATTCTTTTAACACTGTGTCTAAATGTACAACTACTTTCTGACCTTTAGTAAAATATAAACGTTAGTGCAGAGGAGAATAAATTGAACAAAAGCAAATGGCTTTCTATAATCTAGTCACAATCGGATCACTGCATGCTTTGAGTAAGATGTATTTTCAACAGTCAATGTGCTGTGAGGCATTGGGAATACTTATTATAAGACTCAGTTATTCCCATTATGAGACCTTCGATCCTGAGTTTTTTGAGGTTCTGTTTTATTCCTGATTATTGGACATGCATTGTCATGCGCTTCTCATTATAAAATGCATGGCATCCCGAGAACTGTGTTCTAATGAGGGCAGAACGCACTTCTTGTCGGGGATTTGCTTCTAGCTCTGATCATGGATCCTGGTGTCTTGCTAGAAGCATTAATCATTGTGATAAAATGGCTCCCATTCACATGAGACCAATTTGCACATACACTGCTTGGTGTACAAGTGTGTCACTGCCTCTCTTTAAAGTATTAGTTGCTCATAGCTGTTGTTGCTATGGTGATACCTGATGCCATCTGTCTGTTGACGAGCAAAATGAATCCTGTAGATTCTTTAATTGATCTCGTTGATCATGAATAATTAATTTCAGGGTTCAATTAGCACATAATGGTCCAGATTTAAGGTGTTTGTGCAGCCGTGTTACTGTGCTTTAACACTAACAAAAAAATGTGTTTTGCTTTGGGGCATCATTTTATACTGTTTGTTTTTAATATTGTTTTTCCAACCAGTGTGAACGCTATGTGTGGTCCATGCAGATGCCATCTAATAATAATAATTTTCCTCTGAGGAGGGAGTGAAAGGGAAGTTTGTTTTGGGGCAAAACTACTGCAGGAGCCATTTAAAAGATCAGCGTCAACATATTGAGCAGTTTTAAGGCTCCTGGAACAGCCAGGCACAGCATTCCTGTCCCTTGCAGAACTAATACATTGGCACATCTACAGACTGGTGCTGCAACAGACATTATGCTCCTTGCAGTGGAAATTTATCAATGCAGTTTTAAATTTTCTTATCTTTATTTTTTTTATTAAAAGTGTAAGAAATAATAAATTTGTCATATCAGACTATGTCCTTGTGCCTTTCCTTATATATGAGCATGGTCGTATCTTCGTTAAAGTTAACGCAGTGTAAACGGGTAAATAACATGTAGCACTTTGCACACTTTCTGCTGATTTCTGAGCTGGATATATCAGCAGGAAAGTCGATTTCAGCATTCACAAGTCACACAGATTGCTGCCATTTGAAATGCAATATCTCAGGGGCATAATACCACGGATATCAGTTGCCATGGAAAAATTTAGTTGTTTAATGCAATGCAGTGCACAATACTACCCAGACCCGTTTCTGTAAGACCACAATAGGCTGTATGGGCTGGATTTTCCCTGCGGAGGCGGGATGGCAGCGGGAGAGCTGGTTGGCGGGTTCCAGTCCTGCACCCGTCTGCAGCCACTCTCTGAAAATGATTTTCCATTGATGGGGCTTGTTAAGTCGGCCTTCGGGTCTCCTGGCCAATTAATAGGAAGCGGATCTGATGACATCATTCGATGATGCGTCATCAGCCGGTTTCCTTAAAGGGACCATGGCTACATTGATTTTGACAGTTGTGCGGTCAGTGTTCTGCAGCATTGAGGTGCTGCAAACACTGACAAGCACTGCAAAAAAGGTGCATGTCTGCACCCAGGCTCTTGCATGACTCCCTCCATATGCTTATGGAGGGAGTCACAGCATGCCGGGAGGTTCTCTTCCCTTCCCAAGTGCGGAAGAGACCTCCCCCCAGGACACCAACACAGCCTGGTTGTTCATTGCACAGGAGGACACAAGCAGGGATGTTGTCAGGAGCACCTGGCTGCAGTGGTGCAAACCTTTAAATTATCTCAGTAGATCACGAAACGTTACTGCAAAGCCACACTCAACCTCATCCTGCTGTGCCACTCATCACATCCTTCCCTTCCCTACCCTACTCCTGCACATCCTTACTCACACCGACTTACCTTACACCTCCACCCATCCCTCTCTATCTACATTATCACTTCCCCATCTCACTAACCACCCCTCACACTCACCCTCATCCTAGTGCAATCATACCAACTAACAACACACAAGGGTAGGCACTTGGGTGTTTTAGCCAATGGTCATGTAAACTTTCTGTTAATGTGTTGTCAAGCATTGAAATCCTTATTGTCACCACTTTCCCTTCTTGGACAGATTTGTGTGCACCTTTGAAAGTGTGTTGGTGAGTTCCAGTGAATGGTGAGACATAATGTCCCCCCCCCACACCATGGTGATGAGTGTGAAAGGAATGGCTTGGCCATTGTAGGGATGCTTTATGGTGCTGGTGTGGGGTGGTGCCAACCTGGTGCATCATGTGGCAGCCAAGGTGTACAGTGTTATGTGAAGCTAATCTGGACATGGTGAGGCCATCGCTGATGTCCTGGGCAGCAATGTGCCTGGGCGATGATGCCCTGTGACCAGTGCAGCATCAGGTGATTGCAGAGAAGGTTGGTGTTGTTGTTGGTGCTGCTGGTGTGCCCGGGGCTGCTGGTGTTGGGGCTGATCGTTTTGGGATTCTGAGGACCAAGGTGAGATTTTTTCAAGGGTACCGATGCTGATGGAATAGATGGCAGGTGAGGTTGAGATGACAGAAGTAATCTGTCAATGTTGAGATAGGTTGTTTCAAGGAGGTGACAGTGGATTGAGAGATTACTCCAAACACTTCAAAAGTGCATAAAGCTCAAAAGTGGTTTCTAAATACTGAAGGCTGAAGCCTCTGAGATTGGAAACTGACCAGCTGTAAAATGGCAGGTTTTAAACCACTTTTGCAGCTGTCACCTATTGAAAGAAATAGAGAGTTGTTCAGAACCCGACGTACTTGTCTGGCGTGATCCCCGAGCGACAGAAACCTCATGGAAAACTTGGCAAAATGCTTTGGAACTGGGAAAATGGGGATTTAAGTACTTTAAACACTCTCCTAACAAGCACAATTGAATGACCCACTGCTTAGTGCCGTGTCCGCAAAGCGCAGGCAGAAACGGCACTTGGGAAACTGACAAGAAGGTGGGTTCAGAGCGGGATAACAGCCCCGCTGTCAAACTTTTTGATTTTGACTGCGGACCCGCCTCCAAACCCGCCCTTTGAGCATCAGCAAAATTCAGCCCATTCTTTCAATAAATGACAGTGACAGCCCTCAGCGTAGTGCCCAAGATTAAATAGTGGATATTTTCACTGAAGCCGGTCATGCGTTGAACAAGAATGTCAGTGCACCAGTTAATATAGAATTCAGCCAAGTGTAAATGCCTGAGCTGCCTGACAGACAAATCACAGAATGTGTTCATTTTCACCAATTAACACTTGAAATTTTGTCGCAATGGCATTTCATCGGTTGGAACAAGGAGAACAACAAGCTTTATCTCTCGTGACATTAAGCTGCTGATAGACGACCTTGGTACTATACTGCCTATTCTATGATTGATCACACGCTGTTAATTCCTGACAGCAATCAATGGTTCCTATCTATCTCATTTACATACATTGCTAATAAAATAATTAGAAATAGATTCTGGATGCACGCATCTACATGATGGAGAATGGCACTTAACATAACATAAAGCTGATTAATGCCTAGTTAACATATATGCATCTCATTTTAGTTATGACTTTGACATATCTGATTGATGTTGCCTCGTATGTGAATTAACACCATGATTTGATAATCTAATAAACAAGACATGATCCTATACAGGATATTACGAGAATATGGCCCGGATATTCTCAGAGTACACCGTCATACCGCCTTTGAAATGGACAGCAAGTTCGGGACTTCCGCATGCACTTGCGCATGCACTAAATCCCAAACTTGTGGTTTGTCGAGCACCGACTTGAAAGATGATCCACACCAACATGGAAATCTTAATTGCTGGTACAGGGTTGAGCTAATTGCCCACCAACTGCCCAGCAATTACATTTGAAAATTTTACGTTTGTGCAAAAAGATGCAGCAGTCTGTTTGCACAGCGTAAGGGGGTACCCGTCAATAAAATAATCTTCATTTTTGGTAAAAATCATTTCCTTTAATGGTTATTAGCTGTCTGCAAACTTTGACACATAAACAGGATTTAGAATGCATTGAATATTATTGCATTATATGATAATATTGTTTTATTGCGAGGGCTCCACAGCAATCTTACTTTCTCCCTTTTTCCAAACTGGAACCAGCTGGCCATGAACCATCTATAGCCAAAAGGGTAGACAGGTGACTTGCTCCCTGGCCTTTCTCCAAAGCCACTCCATTTGAGTCACTGGAAGGTGTAAAATCTGATTGGAGCACCAGCCCATGTTGTAAAGTCCGCGCCTCAATAATACACGGACTTCGGGAGAACAGTTAACAGGTACTTTACTGAACAAGAGGCAGCTTGAAACTGAAACTACAGAAGCCTGCTAGGGCCTTTTATACAGGGGTGGTCACTGCTGGTACTGCAGTCTAAGACCAGTTATTCCCTTAAAGGTACATACACAACAATTCCTCCCCTTTTAGATAAACAGTACATAACATTCATTTAACAACTAAATAATAACTAATTACAATTTTCTCAGTAATATATACATCAACTGAAATAGTCATTTATAAGTTCAGTCTTTGAGGAGGCTTCCTGATCCGGACTGGATAGTGCCTTTCTCGAGTATCCTGTTCTGGCGGTAGAGTCAATTCTGGCTCATTGTCATTGGTTGGTTCATCAGCTTCCAATACCCCTGCTTCTGAGGCAGACGCAATCTGTACTTCAGGCTCATTACCAGGTGCACATGCTTGTGGTACAGGTTTGGCTTGTTCCTGTGACTCTAGAATCTGGTCAGCATGGCGTCTCACGATGCTCTCTCCAACGTCCACTGTGTACATTAGTGGTCCCTGCTGTGTGCATATCATGCCTGGCTGCCATTTTTCTGTTCGGTAGTCGCGGGCCAAGACTGGTTGCCCTATCTTGAAGCTCCTGGTTGGCTTCTCATTTATGTGCTGGAACTGCTTTTCCTCAACATCTCGTCTTATGTTTGGTTTGAGCAAATCCAAGCGACATCTTAGTCTCCAGTTGAAACACAGTACAGCTGGAGTTTGGTTGGTTACTGCATGTGTCGCATTCCGGTAAGCAAACAGGAAGTTCTCCACCTTGTGTTGCAGTGGTATGCCGTCATTATACATTGCCTTTATGGCCTTTTTAAAGGTCTGAACAAACCTCTCAGCCAATCCATTTGTGGCTGGATGATATGGGGCAGATGTGTAATGTTTAACCCCATTATTCTTCAGGAACCTCCGGAAAACCTCAGACACAAACTGTGGGCCATTGTCGGAACAGATCTGTTCTGGCAACCCATTCCTGGCGAAGATGGTTCTTAGGACTGCAATAGTTTTCTCCGTGGTGGTGGAGGACATTTTAATGACCTCTGGCCATTTCGAATGGGTGTCCACAGCGATTAGAAACATTGAGTCCATAAATGGACCAGCGAAATCAATGTGTACCCATTGCCATGGAGATGAGGGCCACTCCCATGGATGTAGCGGGGCCTGTGGTGGAGCGTTTTGGACCTTCTGGCATCCTGTGCATCTCTTGGTCATATCCTCGATTTCTTTATCGATTCCTGGCCACCACACAAACGCCCTGGCTAGGCTCTTCATTTTTACCCCTCCCAGATGACCCTCGTGAAGCTCATTGAGTACTCTATCTCTCAACTTGGGTGGAATTACCACTCGGGATCCACACATCAAGGTTCCCCGGCACACTGACAGCTGTTCCCTCCTTGGCGAGAATGCTGGCAACAGTGAGTCACCATATGCTGGCCATCCCTTCACCGTCAAATCATAGACCCAAGAGAGTGTTGGGTCATTTCGGGTTTCCTTCTCAACACTTGCGTTTGTAACAGGCAAACATTCGACTATGGTCGCATGGAATATCTCCACCGGGTCCACTGCAGGTGCTTCTTCCGCCGTAGGCAACGGTAGGCACGACAGCCCATCAGCATTTCCATGTTGTTTCGTACCTTTGTACTCTGTCATACTGATGTGCCCCTAGAAAAAGTGACCATCTTTGCAGACGTTGCGCCGTCATCACCGGAACGCCCTTCTTTGGGTTAAAAATTGAGACCAGGGGTTGATGATCAGTCAGTAGGGTGAATTTCTGCCCATGCAGATAGTGATTGAACTTCTTCACCCCCCACACCAGGCTGAGGGCCTTCCTGTCAATCTGGGCGTAGTTACGCTCGGCTGAGGTTAGCGAGCACGATGCAAAGGCTATTGGCCTCTCTGAACCGTCACAGAATTTGTGTGACAGCACCGCTCCAATGCCGTAAGGTGACGCATCACATGCCAACCGAATCGGTAGTGTTGGGTTGTAGTGGGCCAATACTTCTTTTGAAGTGATTTGGCATTTACATTCCTGAAAGGCACGCTTACACTCATCACTCCATTTCCATGTTACACCAGTTTGAAGGAGGGCATTCAGTGGGTGCAGAATTGTAGATAAATTCGGCAAGAACTTATGGTAGTAGTACACCAACCCGAGGAACGACCTCAGTTGCGACACATTTTCTGGTGCTGGAGCCTTGACTACAGCCTCAATCTTGTCCGGCGACTTATGCAACCCTTCCTCATCAATCATGTGGCCACAATACGAGATTTGTCTCCTGAAGAACTCGCATTTGGGATGGTTGGCTCGTAGCCCATATTCCTGCAATCTCGTGAGCACCTGTTCCAGGTTGGCAAGGTGTTCATTGTCATTTTCGCCCGTAACCAGGATGTCGTCCAAATAACACTGGGTCCCCGGGATCCCTTGCAGGACTTGTTCCATTGCCTTCTGCCACATAGCCGGGGCCGATGCTACCCCAAATATCAGTCGATTGTACTGGTAAAGGCCTTTGTGAGTGTTTATCGTGAGGTATTTCCTAGTTGCTTCTTCCACCTCCATTTGTAGATTCGCTTGAGCCAGGTCAATCTTTGTAAAACGTTTCCCTCCAGATAGCGAGGTGAAAATATCTTCTATCCGCGGAAGCGGATACTGTACTGTGTGCAGGACTGGGTTCACAGTCACCTTGAAGTCCCCACTGATGCGAACCTTCCTTGGCTCCCCAGGCGTGCTGCTCAGTGCTTTCTTCATTACCGGAACGATGGGTGTGGCCCACTCGCTCCAGTCCACCTTAGACAGCACCCCCGAACGCCCCAGACTCTCCAGTTCAGCTTCCACAGCTGGGCGTATCGCGTATGGCACCGGTCTGGCCTTGAAAAATTTTGGGGTTGCGTTATCCTCAATCTTTATGGTTGCCTTTACTCCTTTTAGAGTCCCAAGTCCTTGTTGGAACACCTCTTCCGCGTCAGATAGAATTTGTGACAGACGTCCAGGTGCGACGTCATCATCTTTTTTGTCAGTCACAGTTAGTGCCAGAATGGAATGCCAATCCAATTGTAGTCTTCGGATCCATTCACGTCCCAATAATGGTGGTCCTCCATCTCGTAGTATATACATGTATAGTTTCTGTGTTTCCTTTCCGTTATATTCAACTGGCACCCTTATTTTTCCTCTGGGGTAGACCTTTTGCCCCGTGTATGTCTTCAATACAATGGACGTGTCCTTTAAGGGTATGTGTGAGAATAGCCGCTCATATTCTCGTCGATTCATGACAGTTAGGGCTGATCCTGTGTCCAATTCCATCTTCACTGAGGACCCTGCTATCATGAGGGTGACCCAAATGGTTCGGTGATCTTCTTTTGCGATCATGTTGTGTAACTTTAAACAACTTAGTCGCCTGCTCCCGGAGTCCTTATCACTCTCCTGATCTTCTGAACTACTATCTGTCAGTTTCTTTACTTTCCTGTACTGTTCCTTAGTAGTTCTTGTCGTGTTGGTCTTCTTTCCTGACCTGCAGACTCTTGCTATATGTCCCATTTTCCCACATTGCCTGCATATTTTGTCTTTAAACCAGCAGTCCTTCTGCTCATGGGTTGTTCTGCCGCAGCGATAGCACTTTTCGGCTCCATACGCCATTTCGTTAGCGCTGTATTCTTGTGGTTTCTGTTGTATTTCCGCAGCTCCCCGTGCTGCTGCTTCATAGGATACTGCCATGCTGAAAGCCTGTTCTAGCGTCAGGTCCTTTCTTGAAAGTAGTCATTTCTGGGTTCCTTCACTCTGGAGCCCGCAGACAAACTTATCCCGTAAGGTGTCTGCCAGTCCTGCTCCGAACTGGCAGTGCTTCGATAACTTGCGTAGTTCCGTAAGATAGTCAGCATTGCTCTCATCTTTGTGCTGGTTTCTTTTATGGAACTTGAATCTTTCTGCTATCAGCAGTGGTGTAGGGCTTAGGTGTTCCTGTAAGATATGAACAATCTCCTCAAAACTTTTCTCCATTGGTTTAGCTGGGGTAATTAAATTCCGCAATAGGCCGTACGTACTCACACCCATCAGATTTAATAATACCGATGCCCTCTTTCCATCAGCCACCTCATTTGCCTTGCAGTACACTTCGATTCTTTCCACATACGTGGTCCAGTCTTCTACCTCGTTGTCGAAAGCAGTGATACTGCCACTTTTCGGCATCTTGGGCGATTTAAAATGGCGCCTCCCGCGCTTTTGCTTCTTCCCCAATGGAATAAAATGGCGCCTCCCACGCTTTTGCTTCTTCCCCAACGGGATAAAATGGCGCCTCCCACGCTTTTGCTTCTTCCCCTTACTGCCACGCTGCTCCTAGCATTCTACGGGGTAATGGCGGCGACCCGCAGCTTCGGTGTGTCTCGCTTTCCTTCCCCCCCATTTAGTTTCTCTCCGCTGTCCTGTTCTCGAGCACCGACCGCGCCCTGTGCGCTCCACCCTCTCTCTCTTGTTTTCTTTTCCCGGCGACGCTGCGCGGCCCGATTTGTAGAGCTGCTCGATCGAGCTTGAGCCCGCCGCAGTCTGGAAGAGTCAGCGCGCTACCTGCTACCAGCACGATTTGCTGGAACCACAGTCTCTCCCGCAATTCTCCAAACACCGATGGATTCTTTGGGCGGTTGCCCTCAGTCGACGCCCGTTGCTCAGACTATGACCTTCCAAAACCTTCCTTTCAGGCGAGATCACCATGAGATGATGCCACACTGCAGGTGAGTTCGAACTTACTCGTCACCACTGTAAAGTCCGCGCCTCAATAGTACACGGACTTCGGGAGAACAGTTAACAGGTACTTTACTGAACAAGAGGCAGCTTGAAACTGAAACTACAGAAGCCTGCTAGGGCCTTTTATACAGGGGTGGTCACTGCCGGTACTGCAGTCTAAGACCAGTTATTCTGTTAAAGGTACATACACAACACATGTGATCCCAGGTACGCTTCTGCACACGGTGCGCCCCTGGGATCTGTGGGCCACTACGCTGTGCTCAACTCTGCAGCGTCTGACAGCAACTTTTCGTTTGGGGCCTCCCAACAGGTAAGTGTGAATTCAGTTTGGATGCCAGCGGCATAATCATTAATTACTGCAAAATCCAGGCTATTATTTTCAAGTTACACTTTATGTACAAAACATTTTACACTTTGATACTTATGTGATATTACCCCTTAATTATTTTGCCAGTCTTGTCAAAGCATAATGGGGGTTATTTTGGCCAAAAGGTGAAAACAGGCGCTAAATGGGTGCAGTGCTAATAAGACTAGCATGTTTGAAAGTCAGGATTTATTACACAATTTTGGTCCTAATTGCTGATTACCATAATTTGAACTTGCCTGGAGGCGCTAAACCAAAAACCTGCAGAATTAGCACTCGAGTGCTGATTAGATGCAATTTTCATGGAGCAGTATCTGTGGGCTCCTCATACCCACTTCCACTGAAGGTGTGGAGTGCGCTGGCTGGCACACAGTGGTACGTTGCAGGATGGTTCAGGGATGGAGGGAGAGGGCGCACAGGATGCAGCACTGGAGGTCCTGGTGGAGGAGCTCCAGAGGAAGAGGGATGTCCTATACCCGCAGTGGGGTAGGACATTTCACCCTCCTGTCCCGCTCTCCTGCAGCAGCTGGTGCAGCTCTACCTGGCCTCATGTCCTCCTCCCATTCCTCGTCCAGACCAAGGGGGACCCCCAGCAAGATGCCCATGAACAAGCACTCCCTTTCTCCTGGTGACTCCTAGAAGGTATCTAATAAGGTGGAGTAGCACAGCACTTGCTCTTTTTAGGTCCACAAAGAATTTCTGGAATAAATGTTGCTCGAATGTTGATGAAGTCTTGACAAAGTGTCCCAGAAAGTCTCCCGATGTGTTTCAGAGATCCTCTTCACAGCTCCAGCAACAAGTGAATATGAAAAGGTGAGTATCCCTTTGAGTAGCACTTGAAATCGACATCATGTCATGTTTACTCCAAAAATGCTGTGCAGCCTCTTTAATGAGCGCTGGCAGGCATTTTAAGTGGCAATCAGCCCCTTAACGAGTCTCCGGGCGACCGTTGCCAGCGCAGGCTTCAACTCCTTTACCAAGTTGGCATCTTGCACTACACACGGGCTAAACCGGCATTTTAATCAAGACCCCCATCTTGGCCACCTCGGAGGATCGTTAGCGTCTGAACGCGCTGCTGGAAATTGCTCCCATAATCATTTAGCCATCAGCAAGCTTCAAATATCCTGATTGTATATTCAGTGAAACTTGTTATGAGCGACTTTACACAAAGGGAGGTCGAACCGTCATATAAAAAGGCACCGTCATCTGCTACAGAGCATTCATCTTCCGATTAGGCACTCTGCAGCCTTCCAGACTCAATATTGAGTTCAACAATTTCAGATCATAACCTCGGCCCCTATTTCATTTTTTCTTGTAATTTTTCCACTCCTTTTCCCCCCCCCCTTTCCTTTTGTTTCTCTCTCACACCTGGCAGCTACCTCTTGCCCTGCCAGTACACTTTACACCTAATCTCAGCCTATTACCATCTCGTCTAGCTTCTAATACCTTTTATTGTCTCTTTTACTTCTTTTGTTTCTTTTATTCTTTTGTCCGATCGCAGCCCTGCCTCCGATCTATCTTCTTTTCTTTCCAGTTTTGAAGAAGGGTTCGACCCGAAACGTCAACTCAAATTTCTCTCCACGGATGTTGCCTGACCTGCTGAGTTTTTCCAGCATTTTCTGTTGTTATTTTGCAAGCCATTTATCAGGTTTCAGAACTTCTGAACATCCTTGTAGGTTTCAGTCTAACCTAACATAAAAGCAAACGATGACACTTCAAAATCTTTACGCTGCTAGAAGTTTATTGGCGGCCAACATGGCTCAGTACCACTTCATGGAATGATGTTTTCAGTGGTATTACTCACTGTCAAGAACTTACCTTGCTTTCGAGATTCTTTGATGTGGCAGCAGCTACGGGGGAGCTCAGGAGGCTGTTGAATTCAGGTGGCTTGTAAAAAAGTATAAAAATGAAATCCAAACCAGAATCACAATTTTAAGCAGTAATTTTGATAGAATGCTAAGAATTTGATGCTTTTTTTTAAACCAGTGGCTACGCTCTTCATCTAGATTTAGGTTTGAATAAAATATATGCTCAATAGCATTAATGTATAGTTCAGTTCTTATGTCTATCATCAGCCTTTGTTCAGTCAATAGCGTTTTGCACAACGTTTTGAGCAAAATACAAACACACAAAAACGTTGGACAAGAAAAGACCGGCTGGTCCATCTCACCTGTCCTATACAGTTTTGATACCTTATGTACCACATCAAGAGACTCCTTACACCCTAGGTGGCATGTAATGTCCTGGGAGAGGCAAAAAAACAGATCAAAACCCCAAGAGCAATTAGGGAAAGAAAATCTGGAAAAGTTATCTCCGATTTCGCTAGGCATTCGAAACTAGTTCAGGAGACCACATTGACCATAACATATTTGATACCTACCTCTTGTATGACACGATCTCCGTCCTAGCCAAATAACAGATATAAGACACATAAACAACTGAAAGGTAGTGTGGTACTGAGAGCGTTTTCTACAAGCTGTTGGGGAGCGGGTTAATTCAGGTAAAAGTTGCATTTCCAATTAGAAACCTGTTGTTTAGAAGAATGCAAGAGACTTAGAGAATATAGCCTGGAGTTGTGATAGTTGTCAATGAAGAACAAAAAAAAACTTGGATCTTCAACTGGGCATTTAGTAAACGATGGCCCAGAAATTCGGGTCTCCACGGGTGAGTGCGCACGGGGTACTCACCCGTAAGCCCAATGGAAGTGCCGGTTTCCTGCATGCACTGCGCATGCGCGGGAAACCGGCTGTGCTGCCTTTCTTTAGGAATTTATGTTAGTTTTCCAGTTAATTCAGGGGTTTGAGTAATTTGGGTCAATTTCCATTGTGTGCCGCCACCTAGTGGATATTTGGTACCTAGCAACTGCAGTAAAGCGCAGTAAAGCGCAGTAAAGTAAACTACTGTATATCACAGACCTGCAGCCACACATGGTCTGGGAAGTTATATTCTTGTCACGCTCCAGCCTTGGACACTATTTGTCTGTAAGTACTTGAGAATGTTATAGATGATTAGTGTACACTATATTTTGCAGAAAATGTTTAGTTTGTAACTTTTCTCTGTAAGCAAACTTACACAGCTAGCCGTGAAGTGCTCGCTCTCTGTTTAGCTGGTTAACTTGTAGCTGTATTTTGATGCACTATGTACAGGGCTAATTTAAAGAGAATGCCTTTCAGTTTGCTAAATGTATATTCACAGTAAGCTGTGTTTCCACGTGTTTTGGTAAGTTACATGCCAAATGTACTGTGTTGCTCAGGCGTACCTAAATTTGTGTATGCATATCAGTTATGTGCTTGTATACTAATGTGTGCTTCCATTTCTGTATTGTATTTCAGTTTCACAATAAGAATCTTTCAGTAAAGTTTACAAGAAAAGTCAAGCCTTGTGATTTTTATGGGAAGATATCAAGTTGTTAGCTACCTGTCTAGCTCTGCATAGGAACGCGCTGCAAGGGCAGAATACCGGCACTTCCGTTCCCTTAAAGGAGAGGGTTCAGAGGTCGAACGCGTGCGCGGGAGAGGCTGCGCGTGTGCATCGAACTTCGTTTTTTTTGCAGGTTTTCCCGGGAGGGTAAGCCTTCAGAAGTTAGACATGTAAAAAGCAGGCGTATGGCCTGCTTTTTACAAGGTAAGTGGTGAATTAATTAAAATTAAAACATTTTTTCCAGAGGTTTATTATTTTTAAATACTTTAAAGCAAGGTAAGTTTATTTTTAGCCGTTAGAAAATAAAATTATTTTTTTCAAAAATTTAAATTATTGTTTAAAATAGTTATTTCATGTAATTTATAGTTTATTTAAAAAATGTGATTAAAAAAAAAATTATTTGAAGATTTAGTGCTGTTTTGGGGCCGTAGTATTTATAAGTCTTGACAGCTCTTCCTGTCAATCTTATGAATGGAGCATTCCCTGCTCCGATTGGCTCCCCAGGGCCCACGTGATCCCAGGGGACGCATCGAACTAACTGCGCCCCTGGGATATGCAAGCACTGCGCGCCGGCAGCTGGACCAGGCCCCAGATCGGAATCCCACGGGGGCCCACAGCTCAATGGCCGGCATGCTAGGTAAGTGCAGATCGGGGGCTTGCACCTGCGGGAAGCCCCCGACCCGAATATCTGGGCCTATAATCAACACAAAACGAGTTAGCTTTAAGTGTAAAGCAATCCATAATAGAACATAGGAAAATCTTTCTCTGATCACATAACTCTGCCAGCCTCTGTCCTTCCCTCAGTCTGAACCATCACCTCCAGGCTGAATCTCTCCAACACCCCCATTGCTGGCTTCCCGAGATCCACCCTACACCAACTCCAACACTCACATCCTATTTCATATTAAGGCCCTGCTCACCTACCACCCTTTGCTAACATCCTGTGACTACCTATGCTCCAACTCATTTATTTTGTAATCTTCATCCTTGTTTCCAAATCCCTGCATGGCCTCATCCCACTGTATTCTTGCAATCTCTCCAGCCCTAAATCCCAGCTTGTTCCCTCTGCTCTTCCAGCTTTGGCCAACTCTGTGCCTCCATTCTTCCTCCACTACCCCATTGTTGACAGAGCTTTTAACCATCACAGTCCTTTCCTTTGTCAACATCATTGTGATAGCTCCCCCCGGTTTGTGAAGTTATTGCAGGATATTTTGCTACGATAAAGATGTCATATATTCCAATGTTTTTTTTATTGTTGGGGATAGCTTCAGTTGAGAAACATGATGATAATAAATAGCCTTGGGGCATTATACGGGGTTAAAAGATAGGTTCACACCTGCTCACCCCACATATTGAATTATTGGTCAGCCATACTGACACCAAGAGGCACCATGCAAGGGCCAAGCACTGCTCTGCAGAAAATGAAGGAAAATCAGAGGTCAGAGACACTCGCGACTGCACTCACACACCTTCTATTGGTTGGCTGCAGAACAACGCCGGCATTTGCCTGGGAGCCATTTGACAGCATCTGTGGCTCATGTGTAAAAAAATACATTCCAATTCTGCCTGTACTTTGGACTATGCTGTAAATAGGCTCATGTTTTTATTTCATTATGTTTTGCAGTGTTATCATTTTGTAAAAAAAAATAAAATGGTGAAAAACAAGAGCCCTGCTGTTAGGAAGTATGTCAGCCAGTTTAAAATGTACTTCAAATAAAGTTAGTTATCTGATTTAAGTAGGCTTCAGCACACAGGGTCCCATTCTGTGCATGATATTTTAGCTTGAATCTTTTAATCTATCTTCCTGGTATTCTAATTCATTTAGTAGTGAAAGGCATTTGCTGTATCTTCAGGCATGCTTAGCTATACATTAATAACTCCATTATACCACAGGGAGTAAAGAGAAATGCTTCATCTCAGTGTACATCTTCCACAGAAGCACAAGTGAGCTTAAAGTTTTCTGAGGTGGAACATGCCCTTCTTCCTTCTATTCCTATCCTATCCCAGGACCCTACTCTTGAATTCTTTAGACTTTCCACATCACCATTTTTAATTGGTTAATAGTTTGTTTGAGAATATGACAGGATTTGTGGTTTACGGTTAATCAAAAAACACTTTAGGAACTGATGTAACCTGAACAATATTTTACTGTGAATACACATTGACATTTTTACTGAATATCTGTTGCTAAAAGCTGTTAGCATTAACATTATTAGAGTAAGATATCAATGTAGATACATTGTTATTGATACTGATACTTAACAACTTGCATTTACAGAGCGCCTTTAACATACTCAAGAAAGTTATATATAATTTAAAGTGGATTTTTTTCTTATTAATTTTACTTAGGTAGGAACATCATTTAAACATAATTTAAATACATTATTCACTCAACTTAGTTCGGTTTTGCTATATCATGTCAAGATTTTAATGTGCGTATATATACTACACAATTTTCTCTGTTTTACTCATAACCCTTGATTGTTTTTTTCTATACATGGTCATAAGTAGGAACCCACTGAAAAAAGTGGGCAAACAATGACATGTCAAGGAATCTTTTGGTAAGCAGGAAAGAAATACAGTCTGTCCCAATCATGCAACTCCTGACATCGTTTGAGTGGCACATGTATTTTGTAATGCTATTTCAGATTCAGAAGACATCGGAGTGAAGTAGAAAACAACAGGAGCTCCAAACCCTATTGATTCTTTGCTTTTGTCCTTTCCATCCCCACCTCCCACAAACATATCCTATACAATATCAAAATCTCTGTGGATAGGAGCATTTTGCCATATTGCTCTTTAATTTAAATGGGAAACATGCTCTTTGGTGATTTTCACCTGAAGTCATAACGGTAATTCAAAAAATGGAGGCATTGAGATGATAGGGATGATTCTGTGATCCGGCACTCCCAGTGGGGAGTGGCACTCACAGAGAGTGCATCTCAGGAAATTTCAGGTGCGCAGTCATGATTTTCCATCCATTCAGTTTAATGGACAGAAAATCACGAGCTTGCTCACTTCCCTTGACTGTCACTCCCCACTTAAAGTGCTGAAGCACCAAATCACCCCGACATCATAAACCATGAGTACACGTCTGAACTAACATAGCAACATTGGAGGTAACTTTAACCTAACTCGGTGGATGTGAAACCCATGGGATCGGGTGGAACGGCAGTTTTACAACTGTAGAAATTAGGGGTTATAACTGGGGTTATAGTCTCTGGCCAGTCAGAAGTATCTGAGCTGCTCCAGAGCCCCGTGCGGTTTCGAATCGCTCCCCTTTTCTGGTTCTGACCGCCGGATTTATTCAGTAGCGATGTAGACAAAACGAGACTCATGGTTGGGTGCAAAGAAGACCAGTATTTATAGAATTAAAAGGAAATAAATTGAAAATAATCAATACAACACACCTATGCTAAATACAGCACTATTACTCAAATACAGTACACTCTGCTTACTTAATACAGCACTTTTACCTAGTGCGGCACAGTTTTACTTATAGGGGAGAGGAAACGGACACATCGAGGGAAAATTGACTAAAATTACAATTAAAAAAAATTCCCCTTAATTCCCACCCCTAATACTTATCTAAGTTGCCTTGTAATAGGCCAAAAATCTATGCTCACCAGTGAAACGCCTGCTCCGTGCCCCTGCGGTCTGTATTCTTCACCGCCCCGAAGTAGAGATACCCCAGTATTTAAAAGTAACTGCTGGTATTCCATTTCTTTTGGGCGGGCTTGCTGAGCTGTTCTTCTGTAGGCAGAGCACGGAGGCGAGGCGGCAGATAGAGAGAGAATGGCTTCCCGAGAGGCTATCTATATACCCCAATTGGGAGCCAAAATCTTCGCACCCAAATCCGGATGTACCTGGGCTATACAAAAGGGAATCAATCTGTCCCTATTGACTGTGATGGGTTTCAATGTATTACCCATTCGTTTAAACTGGTATTCACTCAGTTTAAATGTCTTACTGATATCTCAAGTGCTGGACAAACGAATAGTCAATAGCACTAAGTGGTTTGTAAACAAACCCCCATTCATTGACTGGTTTGAATAAAGCTGTCTCAGTTTGAAAAAAACCTGTCTGTTTCCTTAAGTGCTGAGTAAACAGCCCTTGGATGTTAGTGTAAACAAATCCAATTGTCCTGCGGTCCCGCCCAACCGCAATTGATTGACAGTCTCAAGTACTTAATCTCTTTGTCAACATTGTAGAGGGTTCTGTAAACAAACAACCCCTTTGTCCTGCGGTTTGAAACTTCCTGAACTGCAGTTAACTGACAGTTTAAATACCTCATTACTTCAGAGGCTGTTTTTTTTTTTCAAATCCTTTGCAGACACACAAGCAGGCTGTCCTTTTGTCTCCTGCCATGAGGTCTGACCGCCATCTTTGATTTTCCTTTCAAATACACACAGGCTGTGTTGTGTCTTTTTCCACGAGGCCCGGACAGCCATCTTTGATTTTTCTTTTCACATACACACAGGCTGCCTTTTGCTTCTGCCATGAAGTCTAATGGCCATTTTGATGCCCTGAATTTTTAAAGGTATATTCCACCCAGGTTTTCTTTAATCAAAAATATAATCTTCGGGGCTGTAGAGATTTTTGAAATTCTTGCGAAACCTTACAGTCCCCCATTGGATACTAAAACTTGCTTGTAGTATCCTGTCCAAAGGTGAGCAATAATTTCTGACCCCCCACAAACAACCTTCCCTTATACTTATCTATATCTATCTTTGATCCCCCGACACCTCCATCTCCCCTACCCAGAGAGAATCGCAGTACACAGTAGGCATCTATCGACAGAAAAACATGATTAGTACAATAATTCAAACATGGAGGGGGTCCAATGCCCCTGCACCACTTGTCTTTACAATAATTCAAGCATGGAGGGGGTCCAATGCTCCTGCACCACTTGTGACATAGTTTTAACACGATACAACATCTTTAATGGGATTACCACCAAGCCAAAATATATCTGTTAAAAAAACAAATGGAAGAAAACGAGCTCCCCTTTTCCTTTTTTTAATATAATGCAATAGCCTGACACTTTAATAAATGGCACGATTCTACAGCCATAAATGTATTTCAAATTTACAATCTGCAAACACGACAATCCATAGGCATATGCAATTTGTTCAATTAACTCTAAACAAGTAGTACAATCGTACAGTTAGGAACTAAATTCACACGTTATTTCCTTTAGAGTTGGGACCAATACATAATACAAAATATAAAATAATTAACAAGCTTTTTGTAAACTCTTAATCTTGATCGGGATCTCCAATAACAATTTAAATGCTGTGGGCATCTGCCTCCTGCAGACCCCGGCCTTCCTGGGCTAGGGGTGCTTCCTTTCCCGAACATCCAAAAACACGATGGTCCTCTGTACCTTCCGGAACTCTGAAAAAAACAAAAAAAACATCTAGCCAGGTCCCTTGGCTCAGGGGAATGTGATCAGGTCCCGCGACCTTGGCTCACATAATACAACTTCTGGAATGGTACCATACTTAAAACTTATATTCTAATAATTAACACTACCCATATGCAATATAACATTTAAAATTAACACGTTCTACCTTAATCCTTTATACACATTACTTGAACAAAGCTATATACAAGCGCCGCCCGTCTCCGGGCGGCCAGCCTAATCCCTGTTTGGGCTGCCACAGGCTGCTCCCTGTGGCGTGGCTGGATTGATCCCAGCTTCTGGTCCTTCGCAGCTTATGGTTGCTGGTTGGGGACTTCTGTCTTTTGGCTTCTCCCTGACGCGGGAGTCCGCCCTATTCCACTGGAAAGTGGGTGACCATACTTTCTTGGGCTGGGGTACCCGAAGAGACCTCCTAGGGAGTGTCGCTGGTGGGGCTACCCCAGTGAGCGGACCCTTAGCTCGGGTCACACTCCTTGCTGGCTGGGGACCTCCTCCTTCGGGTCCCTCCCTACCCAAACCTGGGCTGGGGACAGGCAATCCCTTGCCACTGGCTGCCGGTGGCTGAGAGCCTTCCCCTTCAGGTCTAAAACCTGGTTCAGGCTCCTCCCCGGAGTCCCACAAGAGAGGGGGAATCGCTCAGGCCAAGTGCTGGGGAACTTCTCCTCTCCCGCACGTGACTGCGCCTGCATGTGCAGTCTGTGTGTGCGTACACGATGCAGGCTGAGGATTTCTAGTCTCAGGTACAATCCCAGCTGCCTGTTTCTGTTGTGTCGGTACCTTTCTACCTAGACACAATTTAGGACTCAGAACTCAGAGATTCAAACATGAAGTGCTTTATTGGAAGGAAAGGAAGTTCTGGAAAGTTCCGAACAAAGAGAGCTAAACTTAACAGAGAACACCCAACCATTTATCTCCTCTGACAGCGCCACCACAGGTGGGAGGAGAACACACAATAGAGCACACAATACAGGTAGACTATCCTTTATCCGAAAACCTCGGGACCAGCCGTGTTTCGGTTTTCGGAGAATTTAGGAAGGTGGGTCGGCGGGGGGGTCGGCGGGGGGTCGTGCGCATGACTTACGCTGATGCGCAAGTCGTGCGCGACCCCCCGCCGACCCCCCCGCGGACCCCCGCCGGCCCCGACCCCCCCGCCGACCCCCCCGCGGACCCCCGCCGGCCCCGACCCCTGCCGACCCCCCCGCGGACCCCCGCCGACCCCGACCCCCGCCGACTTACAGTCGGGGTCGGCGGGGGTCCGCGGGGGGGTCGGCGGGGGGTCATGCGCACGACTTACGCTGACGCTCAGCGTAAGTCGGCGGGGGTCGGGGTCGGCGCGGGTCCGCGGGGGGGGGTCGGCGGGTGTCGGGGCTGGCGGGGGTCCGCGGGGGGGTCTGCGGGGGGTCGTGCGCACGACTTACGCTGACCCTCTGCTCAGCGTAAGTCGTGCACATGACTTACGCTGAACGAAAAAACCTTCGGTTTTTAGAGAGTTTCGGTTTTCGGAAGTTCGGATAAAGGGTAGTCTACCTGTACATAACATTTCCTCCCCTCTTAAATGGAAGGTCCACATTATTCCTCAACAGGTAAGTTACTTTCAATGCACTCAATGAACCTAGGGTAGAGGTAGACTGCCTCAAACCCTGACTTTACCCTGGGGTTTATTCTGCCCCAGTCTTGTGGGTAAGTCACTAAGCCTACAGATCCAAGCGTCTTGGAGGCCGCCTGTAAGGACCGGAACTCGGTGGACCCAACTGCAGTAAGGCAAACTGAGGCAGAGGTTAGGTTGCAAAACAAAGGTTGACTTTACTTGACATAAACAAAATAACAACAGTACAGAATACAGGCAAGCAGACCAGCAAGCGGTATCACCAGGCAGTGCAACTCAAGACTGAGCAATGAACATAACGTGAACACCACTTAAATAGTAGGTATCTAACAATGCACAGGTGAATACAATTAATGAATAAAGAAGGACACAATTAAGAGAGTTCATGGAGCCCTCTGGTGGCGAGGCGAGGCAGAATCTGGGTCATTCCTTACACCGCCGCTCTCTGACAGGATACCGGCGGTCATCGCTGGCTTCCACAGCAGTAGGCATTGACACAGGCCTGGATGGAGAAGGTGCCTGTGTCAGTCGAAAGTCAGGAGTTTGCACAGGTGGAACGGTCTCTTTGACTTCCTGTGTTGGAGAAGAGCACTGTGGCAAAGGATGCTGGTTTGCGGTATCATCCGGAAACAGTTCAGGCCAACCAGCCGTTGGAGCCTCTGTGGCTGTCTCTGCTCCTAGCAACAGTTGATCTGTGTGTCTTCTCCAGACGACGTCCTCAGCAGTCTCAACCATGTAAGACACAGGGCCCGTCTGCGCGATCACCGTAGCAGGAACCCATTTTGGTCCAGTGTTGTAGTTTCGAGCTAGGACGTGCTCTCCCGGATGAAACCGTCTCTCCTTGGCTCTTTTCTCTCTCTTTTCAACTTGAGCTTGTTGTTGACAATGGACAACCTGTTCTGCCCTTGGAGGTTTGAGTAAGTCAAAACTTGTCCGCAACTGCCTCTTCATCATGAGCGAAGCGGGGCAAGTTTTGGTTGTGGCATGCGGCTCGTTCCTGTAGGACAACAGGAAGCTGTTCAGACGTTGGTGGATTGAGCCCTGGCCTTGCAATGCCTTCAAGGCGTGCTTCAAAGTTTGCACAAACCTTTCTGCCTGGATGGAGAGCTCATTTCTTTTTGAAATGTAAGGTTTCAAACTAGGAGAATCTCCTATAGCTCTCCCTCGAATGACATCGTCCATCACCTCAGACAGGACGGGATCATTGCGGGTGTACCTTCGCACCTGAACTGCAGTGACAGGTGCTCCCTCCACTTGTCTAAAGTAGAAGATGTCTATCTGACGAGGCTCTGGGGGAGCAACAGGCAAGGGTAGCCTCGAGAGACCGTCTGCGTTGCCGTGCAAGTCTGATTTGCGATATTTGATGTCGTATGTGTGTCCTGACAACAGTAAAGCCCACCTTTGCATCATGCTTGCAGCGAGAGATGGAATTCTGGTGTGGGGCCCGAAGATTGAAGTCACTGGATGGTGGTCCATCAGGAGTGTGAACCTTCTCCAAAACAGGTACTGATGAAATTTTCAAATTCCAAAAATGATTCCCAAGGCCTCGCGCTCGATCTGCACATAGTTACTCTCGGCCTTGTTCAAGGTGCGTGATGCGAAGGCGATAGGTTTCTCTTCACCCGAAGGCATGATGTGGGATATGACTGCTCCCACACCATATGGTGATGCATCACATGCTAGCTGCACGGGTAGCTTTGGGTCGAAGTGTGTCAGGACCTCCGATTTCAGCAATGCTTTCTTTGCTTGGGCGAAAGCTTCGTTGCACAGTTCAGTCCATTTCCATGCTTTGCCTTGACATAGCAACTGATGTAACGGCTTCAGCAATGTTGCTAAGTCTGGAATAAACTTCCCATTGTAGTTAAGTAGCCCCAGAAATGAACGTAACTGGCTCACATTCTGGGGTGCTGGGGCCTCCACGATCACCTTGACCTTTGACGGCGCCTTATGCAGGCCAGTAGCATCAATCACATGCCCCAGGTACTCAACTGAAGACTGAAAGAATTCACATTTGTCTTTACGAACTCTGAGTCCGTACTCTTTCAGTCGTTGTAGTGTTGCATCCAAGTTCAGAAGATGATCCTCCTCATTTGTCCCAGTGACAAGGATGTCGTCCAGGTAGCACTGGACTCCTGGCAGTCCACTCAAAATCTGATCCATTGCCCTTTGGAATAGAGCAGGGGCCGACGTAATTCCAAACGGGAGGCGGCAGTACCTGTATAGCCCCTTGTGTGTCACAATTGTCAGCAGCTCCTTTGATTTGTCATCGACATGCATTTGTAGTTAAGCCTGGCATAAGTCTATTTTGCTGAACTTTTGCCCTCCGGCCAGGCCCGTAAAAAGATCATCAATGAGGGGAAGAGGGTACTGTTCCGCAGACAGCACCGGGTTAATAGTCACTTTAAAATCCCCGCAGATTCGAACAGATCCATCCTTTTTCAGGACAGGAACAATGGGTGTGGCCCATTTGCTCACGCTCACAGGCTCCAGGACTCCATTCTTGACTAAGGCCTCCAAGTTAGCCTCAACGTTTGGCCTAATTGCATCGGGTATAGGTTGGGCTTTGTGAAACTTCGGCTTGCTGTCAGGTTTAATGTCCAGTCTCACGCTAATCTTTTTCATGCTCCCAAGTTCCCCATTGAAGAGTTCTGCATGTTTGTTTAACACTGCAGTCAGACCTGACTCCCCTTTTGACAACATGCGGACTGCAGGCCAGTCCAGTGTGATTTTCTCTAGCCACGCATGTCCCAGTAGCGATGGGTAATTTCCCTTTACCACATATAGTGGCAGTTTTGCAGTCTGTCCGTTCAATTTAACTGTCACCTCAATGACGCCTCTCATGGCCACAGGTTCGCCGGTATACGTCTTTAGCACAATGTTTGTTGGCTGAAGGGTAAGATGCTTTAGCATTTTGTTGTAGACAGTGTCTGAAACAAGGGACGCAGCCGCGCCTGTGTCCACCTCCATCCGCACTGATTGCCCCTCCACCAGTGGTGAGACCCAGTAGCCATTTGAACCACCTGCAACCGTCAGTATGTGCACCTCTTCCTCCTCAGAGGTGTCGCTCCCCTCTGTTTTGCTTGTTCCATCATATTGCACTGAATGAACACTCTTTTTCCTCTCTTGTCCAAATACAGACATTTTGCTTCCATGCTTCCCAGCTCTGTCTGTTCTTTTTTTTACCTCTACAGGCGCGTTCAATGTGACCCTTTTTGCCACAATTTCGGCATTCCAGCTCCGTACACCAGCAATCATTAGCGCGATGGCCCGTTTTCCCACAACGGTAACATGTGTCGTTCCGCGCACCTTTAGGCTCAGACGACACCTTGTGAATTCTCCCTGTTGAACTCTACTGGTGAGCCTCCTTTTCCGCCATCTCCATGGAGACACTAACTTCATTGGCCTTTACAAGAGTAAGGTTGTCCTCAGTAAGAAGGCGCTTCTGTGTGGCTGCATTTTGCAGACCACACACAAGTCTGTCTCTAATGGTGTCATTCAGCACCTCCTTGAACTGGCAGTGTTCCGACAACCTTTTTAAAGCAGCAATAAACATCGTCACTGATTCCCCCTCCTCTTGATTCCGTTTGCGAAATCTAAATCTCTCAGCAATAACCAAAGGTTTTGGTGAAAAATGTGTTCCAAGAATTTCCACTAGTTGCTTATATGTTTTAGTTCCTGGCTTAGCTGGCTGCATGAGGCTGCGAAGTAAATTGAATGTCTTCGGCCCGATTACTCTCAAAAAGGTAGGCACGACCTTTTCATTTGCCACCGCATTCGCCAATACAAAATAGTCAAAACGTTCCGTATATGCGCTCCATTGCTACACATTTTCATCAAAATCACCGATGTTTCCTAATATAGTAGCCATCTCACGTTTCAAATTAAATTTTCTGTTTACTCACTGCACCCGTAATGTACGCAGATTCATCCGCTCCTCGTTGCCACTTGTTGTGTCGGTACCTTTCTACCTAGATACAATTTAGGACTCAGAACTCAGAGATTCAAACATGAAGTGCTTTATTGGAAGGAAAGGAAGTTCTGGAAAGTTCCAAACAAAGAGAGCTAAACTTAACAGAGAACACCCAACCATTTATCTCCTGTGACAGCGCCACCACAGGTGGGAGGAGAACACACAATAGAACACACAATACATAACAGTTTCCTTGCCCCCGGCTCAAACAACCTGCATTGCTTAATATAACTGGCAGCCTGCCAGTAACTCTGTTCGAACTCCTTTTCCCTTACCAGGGCGGCCTTAAAGGTGGAATCTTGGGCTTGGACCTGCTTTTGGTCCAGGGCCAAAGCTATCCCCTGTATGCCTCCCCTGTCCCGGATTGTTGCTACCGGACCTGCTCTACAGGGGTACCAGAACTCTCCTTCCTGCCCCCCTGCTTGAACAACTTACACTGGTCATGAATGGCTCCTCCCCTAGCACAAGCCACAGTGCCTGCTTGTGCAGCCTGTGAACTTGTACCTGCTGCGGGCTGAGGATTTCTGACCTCAGGTTCACTCCCAGCTGCCTGTTTCCCTGTGGGTCCCATTAGGCTAAATGGGACCTTGTTAAACCGGGGTGAATTGGTCAGGTCATCCGAGTGGACCACCATGCTGGAGGCTCCAGTGTCCACCAAATATCTCCCCTGCACCATCTTCACCCCCATCTTAACATAGGTCCTGCTCCCCTCAGCATTTTCGCAGGGACACAGGTCAACCGGCTGTGCTGGCTCTAGTCATTGCCGGGAGTGGGATGGGGCAGATGGGGTCAAAGCACCGGTGGTGGCTGCTACTCTCCCCTAGCCAGTCAGAAGAGACCGTAGGAACTGTAAAAATGACTCGATCGCAGCGGGAGGGATATCTGGTCCTGCCTTTTGGGCTGGGGCTGTGGGATCCTTTCCTTGGTTATCCTTCCAGGGATTCTTACAGTCTTTTCTCCAGTGACCGTCTTTCCTGCACCCATAACAATTTAACCTAGCCTGGGAGGGACGGTTCCCCTCCTGGTGCCACTCTTTCTTACTCTGGCTCCCAGGTTTAACCTCATTGAACTTTCCCTTGGGTTGGGGTGTCTCGATACACCTTAGGTTTCTAAAGGCTACTGTGAGCCAATGGATCACTGCTTCTTCGGTGGTCTGGAGGTTTCGGGGGTCAAACCAAGCCGCAACCTGGGCTTGGATCTGGGTTAGGCTGTTTGTCATGAGATACTGGAGCCAGTGAGTCAATTGAACTGGGTCCAGTGCTGCCCGCCCTGGCATTCCCGGGCATGCGCTCTGGTAGACTGGCCACAGCCTGTCTGCGAACGCCTGCGGTGACTCCCCTGGGAGCTGCACCGTTCTTTCTACCCGGGCGAACGGACTACTATCATTGAGTCCCATGGCCTCCAATATCTCATTCTTGAGACCCTCATAATCCCTCTGCCCCCTTCTGCACTTGCCAGATAGGGCCTGGAGGAGATCACCTGCCAGGGAAAACAGCAGCATTTTTGCTTGCTCTGCGTCATTGAAGTCATTTACACAAGCTGCCTGTTCTATCTCCCTGAAGTGTAGAGAGGGGTCTCCCTTTTTAGTGAGCTTGGGGATGTGGCTAACCATGTCCCTGAGCTGGTGGGTACCATACGGCACCACAAACTGATTCTGGATGGCCCCTGTGTCATCTTCATCAACAGGCGGACCGTACCTCCGCTGTCAGAGGGGGTACACTGGTCCTGGTCCCGGCCTATCTAGCGGGGCCTGCTGTGCTTCCTCTACCACCTCATCTTCCACCCCCCTTTGCTGCCAGAGCTCCTGAAAGCTCAGAGCCATGGGTGGCGGTCATGGGACCTCTGATTCCCTGACCAGCCTTTTCCTGGGTGTTGCCTGTGGGACGGTTTTATTTGGGTTGCCGGTAAAATCCGGCTGACCTGCCTTCGGGCTGATCAGACATATCATCCCCTTTGCCCTCTTTAAAGCCATATTCAAGCTTTCTATCTCTTCCCTACAGGGATCATGATCTGCTTCCTCAAACCCTTGCTCACAGGCCAGCTTATATGCTGCCTTTACCTCCCTAACCTTTTCCTCCTGCTCTGTTATTTCTTGTATGAGGCGGGCGTTCTCCTCCCGCACCCTCATCTCATTGCTCTTGGCCTCTGCCACTAGGTACTTCAGGTACTCTGACTCGTGCCTCGTGTGCCTTCTGCCTTCACTAAACTGGACCACCAGGTGCTCTATCTTGGCCTGGTATTCTTCAACCTCCCTTTCCCTATCCCAACTCTCTGCTCTAGATTCCCTAAGCCTGCGGGTAACTTCCCCAAGCCCACGGGCACCTAACCACAAACAGACCAGTGGGATAAAAAGAAAACCAATAAATGCTGCTCTCTCCAGACCCGAACCACCATCTGCTACATCGCATACCGTTGTCGTCAGTCCTGCCGCGGTCACCATTTTGTAGAAATTAGGGGTTATAACTGGTGTTATAGTCTCTGGCCAGTCAGAAGTATCTGAGCTGCTCCAGAGCCCCGTGCGGTTTCGAATCGCTCCCCTTTTCTGGTTCTGACCACCGGACTTATTCAGTAGCGATGTAGACAAAATGAGACTTGTGGTTGGGTGCAAAGAAGACCAGTATTTATTGAAATAAAAGGAAATAAATTGAAAATAATCAATACAACACACCTATGCTAAATACAGCACTATTACTCAAATACAGTACACTCTGCTTACTTAATACATCACTTTTACCTAGTGCGGCACACTTTTACTTAATACAGGAAACTTTAGTTTAACCGGAGGTTAAATGTCCAGAAAGCTCTATCTACCGGCAAAATTCAGGAGCCATTTCCTATAAGTTTTTTTTACTTCTCGTTGCTTTTTTTTCCAGTCGTGGCTCCCAAGTGTCTAGCTGAAGTTGTTGCTTAGCTACAGAGACGCTTTTAAGCTGCGGCCAACTGTTTTGAAGCTGTTGCTAAGCAACAGGGTTTGTTGCTCAGCTCCGTATGTTTTAACATTAGCGCTGGTTTATACGGCAGTTTTGATGGGACGGCACCAACTCGGTCCCGTCAGTGCCGGATACCAGAAAGTTTCCTGTACAGCACTTTTACCTAGTGCGGCACACTTTTACTTGGTACAGTACACTTTTGCTTACTACAGCACTCTTTTGCATAGTACAACACTCTTTTACTTAATACAGCACTTTTACCTAGTGCGGCACACTTTTACTTAATAGGGGAGAGGAAACGGACACATCGAGGGAAAATTGACTAAAATTACGATTTTAACAAAATTCCCCTTAATTCCCACCCCTAATACCTATCTAAGTTGCCTTGTAATGGGCCAGAAAATCTATGCTCACCAGTGAAATGCTTGCTCCGTGCCCCTGTGGTCTTTATTCTTCACCGCCCTGAAGTAGAGATACCCCAGTATTTAAAAGTAACTGCTGGTATTCCACTTCTTTTGGGCAGGCTTGCTGAGCTGTTCTTCTGTAGGCAGAGCACGGAGGCGAGGCAGCAGAGAGAGAGAGAATGGCTTCCTGAGAGGCTATCTATATACCCCAATTGGGAGCCAAAATCTTCGCGCCCAAATCCGGATGTATCTGGGCTATACAAAAGGGAATCGATCTGTCCCCATTGACTGTGATGGGTTTCAATGTATTACCCATTCGTTTAAACTGGTATTCACTCAGTTTAAATGTCTTACTGATATCTCAAGTGCTGGACAAATGAATAGTCAATAGCACTAAGTGGTTTGTAAACAAACCCCCATTCATTGACTGGTTTGAATAAAGCTGTCTCAGTTTGTAAAAAACCTGTCTGTTTCCTTAAGTGCTGAGTAAACAGCCCTTGGATGTTAGTGTAAACAAATCCAATTGTCCTGCGGTCCCGCCCAACTGCAATTGATTGACAGTCTCACGTACTTAATCTCTTTGTCAACGTTGTAGAGGGTTCTGTAAACAAAACACCCCTTTGTGCTGCGGTTTGAAACTTCCTGAACTGCAGTTAACTGACAGTTTAAATACCTCATTACTTCAGAGGCTAGGTTTTTTTTCCAAATCCTTTGCAGACACACAAGCAGGCTGTCCTTTTGTCTCCTGCCACGAGGTCTGACAGCCATCTTTGATTTTCCTTTCACATACACACAGGCTGTGTTGTGTCTTTTTCCACACGGCCCGGACAGCCATCTTTGATTTTCCTTTTCACATACACACAGGCTGCCTGTTTCTTCTGCCACGAAGTCTGATTCCATTTTGATGCCCTGGATTTTTAAAGGTATATTCTACCCAGGTTTTCTTTAATCAAAAATATAATTTTGGAGCTGTAGAGATTTTCAAAATTCTTGCGAAACCTTACACAACCCGCCTGATATAATTCTCCATCAACTTCAGTGGAGAGTAAAATCAGGCGATGTATAAAACCAGCATTGCACCCGATCCCGTCAGTTTCCCGAAGGGCAGTTTAGGTTAAAATTGCCCCTAAAATGTCTCAATATCCTGATCAGCTGCGTCCTTGAAACACGCAGCAGAAGGTGCTTTCAATCTTAATCAATGTGCTTTTTTGCAGAAACATTGATGGAATTGAAAAATTGTAAAGCAAAACTGCTGGTCGGGTTGTGTTACCGGTGGGCGATCTGCTACTGCCAGTTTACCGCTCCCACCAAAAGTAAAATCTACCTCTCTGAGTGGAGCACTGCTCTGTGCAAAACTGGTCATTTAAGCAGCTGAGCAGCTGACAGGGGAGAGAAAGCGTCGGATTAATCAGCTGTTTAAAGTGTCTGGTATCACTGAGCGACGCACCAAATGGGAACTGGCTACAGTAATCAGGTCAGTTATAGTGATCATTTGGGCTAGTGGCCAAATCAATCACTATAATTGGATTCTTGTGTGTTTGTGCATTCGTGTGTTTTAATTCAAATAGTTTTCCAAATGTTGCAGTGCAGTACAGCAGTCAGTTTGGTATTGCAGTTTTATAATGCCATTTAAAGATAAGTTACTAATGAAGGACATTACTGATTCAATGATGTAGGACTGGAAGGCAAAGTGCATCATGTGACACAGCCTTTCAAAATGATCTTTAAACAGTATTTTATTTATTGTAAAATATTGCATTAATATAATGGCCCAGAAATTCGGGACGGTGGCTTCCCGCGGGTGCAAGCCCCCGACCTGCACTTACCTTGCGCGCCGGCAGCTGGGCTCCTGTGGAATTCCGCTCCGGGGCCTGCTCCAACTCCCAGCGCGCTGTGCTTGCGTGTCCCAGGGGCGTAGTTAGTGTGATGCGTCCCCTGGGATCACGTGAGCCATGGGCAGCCAATCAGAGGAGGGAAAAGCCCATTCATAAGATTGACAGGAAGACCTGTCTAAACATATGAATATACGAGCCCCAAAATAACAGTAAACCTTCAAATAAAAAATTTTTTAAATCACACTTTTAAAATAAATTATAAATTACATTAAATAACTATTTTAAACAATAATTTAAATTTTTGAAAAAAATAATTTTATTAAAAAACAGGGCTAAAAATAAACTTACCTTGCTTTAAAGTATTAAAAAATAATAAACCTGTGGGGAAAAATATTTTAATTTTAATTAATTGACCACTTACCTTTTAAAATGCAGACCTAACGCCTGGGTTTTACATTTCTAAAATCTAAAGACTTACCCTCACGGAAAAACCTGTAAAAAAAACGTAAGTTCAAAGCGCATGCGCAGACTCCCGCGTGCACGCGTTCGACCTCTGAACCCCTTCGTTCAGAGGAACGGAAGTGCCGGTTTCCCGCGCATGCGCAGTGCATGCAAGAAACCGGCACTTCCAATGGGTCCACGCGTGAGTACCCCGTGCGTACTCACGCGTTGGGACCCGAATTTCTGGGCCATTATAATTTCTTTTGCCATCTGATAAATTTCAGTCTAGAACTAAACTGCGTTTAGATGTTAATTATAAATGATAAATTAAATGTCTTCTAATTATTTTTCAAAACTAAATTAGAAAGTAACTACATTTTACTAAAGCTTAAACTTAAGCCCTGATTTTAACCTAACCCATCTGGCGGGTACGAGACAGATTCAGGTTAGACACCCATTTTACACCCCGTCCGATTCCAAAGTCAATGGGGAGCGAAATCTGATGGTGTAAAATGGGTATCTGACCTGAACCCGCCCCATTTCTGCCAGGCTGGTGAGGTTGAAATCAGGGCTTTTATTTCTAGTCTGATCATATATTTCAGTAGATTTCTCTGCATTGTTATTACTATTTTATCCCCATTCCCACCTTTATTCTGTTGAGAAGGTATCACCTGTGGACTCTTCGGTGGCCTCCACTTCTGGAAATACGCTACTCCCAATTCCTTCTCCACTGCTCTTTCCACATCGCAACTCCCAATTCCTTCTCCACAACTCCCTCCACTCTAGTCCTTAATGTGCCATTGTCACATTCATCAGCCCTATCTCCTTTTCTCCACCAGAAGCCACCTCCTTTGACCTCCCTCATCAGTCCCATGCACTCTTTGCTCTTCTGAGTCTGGTGCACTGTGTGCGGGTGGCTAAGCATGGGCCTTGCTCTCTGAAATGTTCTTCCTAAGCTCCTCTGCCTTACTACATCTCTCCTTACCTTTATAAAAATCCTCAAAGCCTATCTCTTTTATTTCGTCTTCAGTCACCTCCCCTCTCCTCTCTTGTTGAGCAACTTGGAACACTTTGCTACATTAAAGTTGCTATACAAGTTAAGTTAAATGGTTTTTAATATGAATTAAAAGTAGCTGCCTTTAGTAGGAAGCAGTTTCCATTTCACCAAATAAAGTGCTCCACCACTGTGAGGTGTTGCATCTAGAAGCCTAGCTGAGTACTGTCCATATTCAATCACAGAGTACGTGGATTGGGGTAATTTTGACTTTGTGCAATAGCGTAAAACGGGCGACATCGAATCAGCCGCCCATTATACATCTCTCTTGATTTTCATTTCCATTGACTTCAATGGAATTTAATGCACATCAGTGGAAGTCAATGGACTTTAACGGAAATCAATGGTAATCAATGGACTTTGATGGAAATGAAAAGCGGGAGATATGATGGAGCCCCATACAATGGTTCATGCTCAATCTGGCTGCAGTGTTGCTCTGTTGTATTGAGTGAATCATTGACATAGATAATAGGTCTAGATACACAGGACCCTCTTTTTGCATAAGGATGGCACCTAAACCCATAGGATTGGCAGATAACGTGGATCTCTGTTCACCTTTTCATGTCAAAATAGACTATCACACTATGATTGAGTGACCTGGCATAGGGGTTGATCATGATTCTCTTCGTACTTGAAGATGCTGACACTGAAAGTCTGTGAGGTAGGGGCCCATCCTGGTGTAAGTTCACGGTCAGGGGGAAGTATTTTACTTGGATTGGAATAACACATGCCAGCACCACTAAGGGCATATCTCAGGCACCCAACCACCAAAGAGGGTGCATACTGTGGTTAGAGTGGCCTGCCAATGGGTATGGTGGGAGCTGGTGTCAGGACATCTCTAGAAAGAACAGTGAACTGACCCCATGGGCCAGTTTTTAAAAAAGAAATGATTTTCTTTGGGGATCCAGGCCATAATCCCAGCCTGCACCCATGGGTGGAGCTCACATGTCAATTGGTGGCTTAGTACACTTGGACCCACCAAGTGTACAATTGCTGTTGATTCACCAGGTGCTTCGAGACCAAAGACATAGGAACTCCTGATGTTGCAAGTCCCCACCCCCAGCCCTGGCTCCTCTTATGCCACTGGCCTTGTAAGGGTCAGACAGAGACTCCACCCATAACCAAGCTCCACCCCCATCCCCCTGATGCCACATGAGGCGGGACTGGTGTATCTGGGTCCCCACCTAATTTCTGGCTCTTCTGGTGCACTTCTGCCAGAGCGCAACTAAATGGCCATTTTTTTTAGTCTACTACCTTTAATTGTTGGTTTTAGTAATGGCTCTGTAATTAAAGCCAAATTGGGAATAAAATGGGAACAATAAATAATCATGCCTAGAAGACTTTAGACTTCTGATGTGTTTTTTGGGGCTGCGGCATTGTGGATTGCGATGACCTTCTTGGAGTCCCATGACAATCCATGCTTTTTGAATACTAGGCCAAATTATTCTAGGTATTCCTTATCAAATTCATTTTGCGCGCATATGATTGAAAAGCCATTTTCTTGTAGTCGATAAAAAGTGCTGCAAAGCCACATATCATGCTTTGTTGTGTTGAGTGCATGTGGCATTGCTTATATTTAGGACACCTAGAATTCCTTCAATAATTTGTTGGATGGTACATTCAAATATCTCTGCTGTTAAAGATATACCAAAATTTAGCCTTTTGTATTGTTTCAGGTGCATGTATGTTGCGAACATTACAGTATAGTAGCAATCCTCATTCAGCTCTAGCTGGGAAAAACACAGCTTTAAGGTGTAGGTTTGAGAAAACACATGATCAGATTACCTCTATAATAATTTCATTCAGAGTTGAAACATCGGGGTAGATTTTGCCGAACCGGTCGGGAAGGCGGCGGGACTTCCCCTTTTGGGTTTTTGACCCGCCTACTTTGACATCCGGCCAATCCGCGCGATTTTCCCTTGCTTGACCTTGTTGAGCCCACCCAGCGGGCTCAGCAGGCCAATTAAGGGCCACCCGGCAACAGGTGACGTCACAGACTGAAATTTAATCTGTCAAGAGACCTTGACAGATGAAATATCAGCGTTTGACAGCTGTTTGAAGCTGTGAAACACTGACAGTCTCAGTTCTGACATGAGTCATTCTGCACAGACTCAGTTAGAACTCACACCGGCACTCAAAGCTGAAGGCTGTCACTTTTGACAGATCGCAGCCATTCAGTTTTAAGTTCCGGCTGAGTGATGCGCTCCCGACGGCTACAGGAAGAAAGGCTGTGAAGGTAAGTACAGGTAAGTAAAAGTTCTTTACACACTTTAGACACACCAAACACACTTACCTTTGCACTCATGCACCCATCACTCACCTGAGCGCCAACATCGCGACCCCTCCAACTCCTTCAACCCGACGGCCCGCCTGCTCTACCTGGCGTGGTTTGGAGCCGTCGGGAAACCCACACGAAACCCCTCAAAATAGGGATTAGGCTAAAAACTGCCTGTTAACTACCTGTTAACAGGCAGTTAATTGGCACTAATCCCTTCCTGCCTGGTTTCAGCGAGTCCCAGTGCGGGGCGAGTACCCGCCGCCCCTGAAACTTACGTGGGGCGGGGTTTTGGGCAGCATGGTGTCGGGACCCCCAAATTCAGGAGTTTCCCCCCCACACGCATGAAACCCCGCCTGACGGCTCCCCGAAAATCTAGCCCGATCATGTCGTTTACACTAATTGTTTTGTTTGCTGCTTAGTGACAAAAAGACAAAAATCACTAGGATTCTTGGGCATGGGGACAATTAGTAGAGGTGAGAACCAAGGTGTAGGGCTATATGCTCTTCAGTTATACCACTATACTCCAATTCTTTTAGCTTTGCCTCAAGTTTCTGCCATTGAGGAAATTATATCTTGCAATGATGCGGAGCAGTAGGAATAACACAATTTTTCAATATGCAGTTTCCCTTCAGCTTGCTTATTTATACCTTTAAGTACCTGGGAGAATTCATTGCAAATAGCATCCTCTAATGTTAGTATATTAATGCTATGCACTGTTGAAGATAATTAATTATAGTGCTGGTGCTGTATACAGACCAAGTAGACAATCAGGCATTCCCTTCTCAACAAACACAACTGCTGAGTTTGTTTGTTTGCTGGACTAGTAAGGAAAATGTTTACCAATTCCATATAGCTTCAGCTTAAGTTATAATGTTGGATGAAGGGTTAACCTGAGGCCCATTTGCTTATTCATAACATAAAAGATACCAATAACCTGATGGTCTACATCGGAGGGTTCTAAAAGAGGTGGCTGCAGAGATAGTGGATGTATTGGTTGTGATCTTCCAAAATTCCCTAGGTTCTAGAATGGTCCCAGCGGATTGGAAGGTAACACCTCTATTCAAGAAATGAGGGAGAGAGAAAACAGGGAACTACAGACCAGTTAGCCTGACATCAGTCATCGGGAAAATGCTGGAACCCATTTTTAAGGAATTGGTAACAGGACACTTATAAAATCATAATATGATTAGGCATAGTCACCATGATTTTATGAAAGGGAAATCGTGTTGGACAAATTTATTTGAGTTTTTTAAGGATGTAACTAGCAGGTACATAAAGGGGAACCAGTGAATGTTGTATATTTGGATTTCCAAAAGGCATTTGATAAGATGCTACATAAAAGGTTGTTATGCAAGATAAGGGCTTATGGGATTGGGGGCAATATATTTGCATTGATAGAGGTTTGGTTAATGGAGAGAAAACAGAGTAGGGATAAATGGGTCAGTTTCAGGTTGTAACTACTGGAGTGCCGCAAGGATCAGTTCTTGGGCCTCGGCTATTTACAATCTATATTAATGACTTAGATGAAGGACCGAGTGTAATGCATCCAAGTTTGCTGATGATACCAAGCTAGGTAGGAAAATAAGCTGTGAGGAGGACACAAAGAGCCTGCAAAGGGATATAGACAGGTTAAGTGAGTGGGCAATAAGATGGCAGATGGAGTATAATGTGGGGAAATGTGAGGTTATTCACTTTGGTCGGGAGAACAGAAAAACAGAATATTTTTTAAATGGTGAGAAACTTTTAAATGTTGGTGTTCAGGACAGGAAATATAGAATTAACATGAAGGTACAGCAAGCAACTAGGAAGGCAAATGGCATGTTGGCCTTTATTGTAAGGGGGTTGGAGTACAAGAGTAAGGAAGTCTTGCTACAATTATACAGAGCTTTGGTGAGACCACACCTGGAGTACTATGCATAGTTTTGGTCTCCTTATCTAAGGAAGGATGTACGTGTCTTAGAGGCGGTGCAACAAAGGTTCTCTAGATTGATTCCTGGGATGAGAGGGTTGTCTTATGAGGAGAGATTGAGTAGATTGGGCCTATACTCTCTGGAGTTTAGAAGAATGAGAGGTGATCTCATTGAAACATAAAAGATTCTAAGGGGGATTGACAGGGTAGATGCTGAGAGATTGTTTCCCCTGGCTGGAGTGTCTAGTACTAGAGGGCATAGACTCAGGATAAGGGGTCGGCCATTTAAGACTGAGATGAGGAGGAATTTCTTCACTCAGAATGTTGTGAATCTTTGGAATTCTCTACCCCAAAGAGCTGTGGATGCTGATCGTTGAGTATATTGAAGGCTGAGATCGATAGATATTTGGACTCTAAGGGAATCAAGGAATATGGGGATCGGGCGGAAAAGTGGAGTTGAGGTCAAAGATCAGCCATGATCTTATTGAATGGTGGAGCAGGCTCGATGGGACGTGTGATCTATTCCTGCTCCTAATTCTTATGTTCTTATTAGTTGAAGAAGAGTAGAGAGGTCTCCCAGTGTGCTGCCCAGCATTTATCATAATAAATTATCATAAATTAACTTAAGTAAAATAACAGTAATGAAGAAAATAATGACACTAAAGAGTGACAAATCCCCAGGACTAGATGGTTTCCATCGCAGGTGAGCACATTGCAGAGGCCCTAACTATAATCTTCCAAAGTTCTCTCGATTCAGGAACCATCCCTTTAGATTAGAAAATTGCACATGTCACTCTGCTATTTAAGAATGGCGAGAGGGGGAAACCAGGGAATTATAGATCAGTTAGCCTAACATCTGTTGTTGGGAAATTGCTAGAGTCTGTAATTATGGATAGGGTGACTGAACGCCTGAAAATTTTTCAGTTGATCAGAGAGAGCCAGCATGGATTTGTGAAAGGTAGGTCATGCCTGACAAACCTGATTGAATTTTTTGAAGAGGTGACTAAAGTAGTGGACAGGGGAATGTCTATAGGTGTTATTTATATGGACATCCAGAAGGCATTTGATAAGGTCCCATATAAGAGACTGTTATATAAGGTAGAAACCCATGGAATTGAGGGCAAATTATTGACCTGGTTAGGAAATTGGCTGAGTGGCAGGAGAGAGAGAGTAGGGATGATGGGTAGGTACTCAAATTGGCAGCATGTGACGAGTGGTGTCCCGCAGGGATCGGTTTTGGGGCCTCAACTATTCACAATATTTATTAACGACTTAGATGATGGCATAGAAAGTCATACATCCAAATTTGCTGATGACACAAAGATAGGTGGCATTGTAGATGAAAGCATAACATTACAAAGGGATATTGATTGATTAAGTGAATGGGCAAAACTGTGGCCAATGGATTTCAATGTAAGCAAATGTGAGGTTATCCACTTTGGACCTAAAAAGGATAGAACAGGGTACTTTCTAAATGGTGAAAAGCTAAAACCAGTGGATGTCCAAAGAGACTTGGGGGTCCAGGTACATAGATCATTAAAATGTCATGAACAGGTACAGAAAATAATCAAAAAGGCTAATGGAATGCTGGCCTTTAGAGGACTAGAATTCAATGGGGTTGAAGTTATGCTGCAACTATACAAAACCCTGGTTAGACCACACCTGGAGTACTGTGAGCAGTCCTGGGCACCACACCTTAGGAAGGATATATTGGCCTTGGAGGGAGTGCAGCATAGGTTTACTAGAATGATACCTGGACTTCAAGGGTTAAGTTATGAGGAGAGATTACACAAATTAGGGTTGGATTCCCTAGAATTTAGAAGGTTAAGGGGTGATCTGATCGAAGTTTTCAAGATATTAAGGGGAACAGATAGGGTAGATAGAAATAAACTATTTCCGCTGGTTGGGGATTCTAGAACTAGGGGGCATAGTCTAAAAATTAGAGCCAGACCTTTCAGGAGTGGAAATTAGGAAATACTTCTACACACAAAGGGTGGTAGAAGTTTGGAACTCTCTTCCGCAAATGGCAATTGATGCTAGATCATTTGTTAATGTTAAATCTGAGATTGATATTTTTTTGTTAACCAAAGGTATTAAGGGATATGGGGCAAAGGCGGATATATGGAGTTAGGTCGCAGATCAGCCATGATCTCATTGAATGGCAGAAAAGGCGCGAGGGGCTGAATGGCCTCCTCCTGTTCCTACCCCTCAACTAACAGCACTAAAACAAATTAACTGGTCATGTATCTCATTTCTTGATTGGGGGACCTTCAAAAGTAATTAATTGGCTATGAAGTGCTTTATAAATGTAAGTCTTTCTTTCCTTTAGGAAATTGACTGAATTGATTAGATTTTATGTGCAAATGGAGGCAGTGGGCTGGATGGGTTAAATAGCCTTTCTTTTGCATGTTTTTCTTATTGAAATTGCTATTCTGACATGAATATTTGACCAATAGTCATATTTTATATGTTTCTAAACAGTTTTATTTTTATACATATTTTTTATATGACTTGACTGATACACTGTTCTGAAATGCAAACCTGTTCAGTCTCCACATGGTGGTTTCCTAGTCTCAGACACGCCACTTGGGGGAGGCATAGAGCATAAGCACTTTTCATGGAACAAGGGAAAATTGGAAAGCCACTCAAACTATTCTGCCACTATTCTGAACCTGCAGTTTGCTGCAGAGCAGCATTTAAAGATGTTTAAAAGCAGAATTACAACCTAGAGGTTTTGCCCTTTTTGGATTTTGAGAATGATTGATGGTGTAAGAAACCTAAAAGAGCTAAAACAATTTTTATTTTTAAAAAGACAAAAAGGTCTGACAGTATAAACTGTGGGCTAGATTTTGCTGCTAAAAAAATGGCGTCTGAACGACACATGCCGTTATTAATGTACAAATCAGCCAGCATCTTGTAGTGAGGAACAGATACGCCATTAATTGCAAATCGGTACAAGTTGCAGGCTGATTTGCGCCGCTCTGCCGTTACCTTTACGGAAACAGCATCTCGTGCTTAAACTCCCCATCATTTTCATGAAGTTGCTGCATTTGCACATTAAGCTCTCCACAGAAAGTTAAGTCTAGCAATTAATAGTGTGTGTACCCTTTAATGACGTGATAATTGTAAATAACTGCCAATCAACCTCTATTGCCCAGAAAGTAAACAATTATAAGTGTAGCATCTCATTCCTTCAGGTTGTGAATTGTTTTAGGAGATTTTAAAAATACCAAATTTTAAATGAAAACTTTTTTTTGTACTTTTCCTTTCTGTCTCTTTCTTGTTCTCTCTCTCTTAATCCAATCTTCCTTTCCCTCTCTATTTCTCTTTCTGCACCTGATTTGACATTGAATTCACCCACTCCAATTCTCTCTCCTTCTCAGTCCTTCCTCTGTTTATTTCTCAATCCTTTCTGTTTATTTCTCAGTCCATTAATCTCAACGATTGTCCCGTCATTCACCAAGGTCCCAGGTGCCCTGTTTCCCTCACTGCACCGTTATCAGCTCGCACTTCCAGCAACTTTGTGGGTCAAAAATGTTAAAACCTAAATGTGCACGAACTAACGATGACCCACTCCAGAAAAATCTAGCCCTATTAGTTTATGTACAGTTAATAAGACACTAAAGTCAGTTCATGCAGCGCTCTTCATATTATCACAAATTATTTGCCACTTAAACCTTGCAGTGTTAATTCTTAGTACTAGTGTATTCTAAATTAATTCCTGAAAATGAAATAAACACTGAATTAAAATAGAAAACAGCCCATGTGTACGCCTTTTTGGCAATTAAAGTAAAAAGGGAACATAGAGTTTTGGATTGCAATCGTGGTTAATTTTTAAACCTTTTTGGATACATGTACTTGAAAATAAAAGTTCACAAATGATTGGATCATGTCACCTTGAACTTATCATTTCATCAAAGGCATCTTTTTCTCCTCAAGTCTTGGCATATATTGACTGACATCTTTTCATGATTTATGGAACATTCACACAACGGTAGCATTGGTGGGAAGTTTTATAAGGTAGCCCCTGACCTGACTCTAAGCGAAGCAGAGTGAGATTCCCTCATAGTGTCATAGAGTTATACAGCACAGAAAGAGGCCCTTTGGCCCATCATGTCCACGCCGGCCATCAAGCCCTGTCTATTCTAATCCCATTTTCCAGCACTTGGTACGTAGCCTTGTATGCTATGGCATTTCAAGTGCTCATCTAAATGCTTCTTGAATGTTTTGAGGGTTCCTGCCTCTACCACCCTTTCAGGCAGTGAGTTCCAGATTCCAACCACCCTCTGGGTGAAAAAGTTGTTCCTCAAATCCCCTCTAAACTTCCTGCCCCTTACCTTGAAACTATGCCCCCTGGTTATTGACCCCTCTACGAAGAGGAAAAGTTCCTTTCTATCTACCCTATCTATGCCCCTCATAATTTTGTACACCTCAATCAGGTCCCCCCTCAGCCTTCTCTGCTCTAAGGAAAACAACCCCAGCCTGTTCAGTCTCTCTTCATAGCTGAAGCGCTGCAGCCCAGGTAACATCCTGGTGAATCTCCTCTGCACCCGCTCCAATGCAATCACATCCTTCCTATAGTGTGGTGACCAGAACTGCACACAGTATTCCAGCTGTGGCCTAACTAGCGTTTTGTACAGCTCCATCATAACCTCCCTGCTCTTATATTCTATGCTTCGGCTAATGAAGGCAAGTATCCCATATGTCTTTTTAACCACCTTATCTACCTGTCCTGCTGCCTTCAGGGATCTATGTACATGCACACCAAGGTCCCTCTGATCCTCTGTCCTTCCTAGGGTCCTACCAGTCATTGTGTATTCCCTTGCCTTGTTAGTCCTCCCAAAATGCATCACCTCACACTTTTCAGGGTTAAATTCCATTTGCCACTGTTCTGCCCATCTGACCAACCTGTCTATATCATCCTGTAGCCTGAGGCTTCCCTCCTCGCTATTTACCACCTCACCAATTTTCATGTCATCTGCGAACTTACTGATCATACCTCCTACATTCATATCTAAATCATTAATGTACACTACAAACAGCAAAGGACCCAGCACCGAGCCCTGCGGTACACCACTGGACACAGGCTTCCAGTCACAAAAACAACCTTCGACCATCACCCTCTGCCTCCTGCCACTAAGCCAATTTTGGATCCAATGTGCCAAGTTGCCCTGGATCCCATGGGCTCTTACCTTCTTGACCAGTCTCCCATGCGGGACTTTGTCAAAAGCCTTACTGAAGTCCATGTAGACCACATCAACTGCACTACCCTCATCCACACACCTAGGCCTAGAAATTCAGTTGCGTTCGCCAGCCGTTAACGCCATAAGAGGGGTAGATTTCCAGCGCTAGGCACTTAGCGCCCGGGCGCAGGCCGATCTGCGCCTACGCCCAACTTCAGTTGACATTTAGCGCTGGCGCAAAGTGTTTGCGCCCGCTCAGCTGCGCGCGCAGCTTATGACGTCATTTTGTCGTGCAACGCTGTTTGTGCGCCCCAAACCGGAAATTCAGTGGCGCCCGCCCAATGTGGGCGTGCCGCTGTTAAGAACTGTGAAGTGGAACGCAGCAGAGGCCCTGCGGGCCTCGGGGAGCGCTAATTAAAGGGCACTTACACTGAACTATAAAGGCCAGCCATTTTGCTGCAATGACTTTAGCGCTTTGGATTTCTGGACAGAGACCAAGGAACAGACCTTACTGATTTGGGACAACATAGGAGAGGTATTTTTGGCTTCTGGCCAGAGCTTTGAAATTTGACTCATTGTGATTTCACTGTTTGCAAGTTTATTATGGGGGCTGCATGGGGTTCCAACCCTCAGTTCCAGCATTATGTGCGAAGGGCTCGCAGACGCTGTGTGAGAGGGCCAGCCATGCCTAGACGCAGAGGGGCCATCAGGCGTCGGCAACGTAGGCCTTACCCACTCAGGGAATACCGGCAGCAGGTGTCCTATCTCACCATGACTGCCGCGCATTGTGTTAAGAGGCTGCGCTTCAGAAGGGAGGTGGTTGCAGAGATCTGCCAGCTGCTTCACAGAGATCTGCGTCCACAGCTGATGTGCAGGACATCTCTGTCGGTGGAAGTGAAGGTCACGGTGGCTCTGAACTTTTATGCAAGCGGCTCCTTCCAAGCCGCTGCTGGGGACATAGCGAACATCTCCCAGTTCGCCGTGCATTGCTGCATCCGGCAGGTCACCGATGCCCTTTTCGCAAGGAGACACCAATTCATCTCCTTCCCCATGACCCTAGAGAGGCAGGAGCAGCGTGCAGTCGGATTTGCCAGGATCGCCGACTTCCCCATGGTGCAGGGCGCCATTGACTGCACGCATGTGGCTATGCGGGCACCTATCGACAATGCCGAGGATTACCGCAACCGGAAGGGCTACCATTCCCTCAATGTACAGCTGGTGTGTGACCACAGGCAGCGCATCCTAGCTGTCAATGCCCGCTTTCCAGGAAGCAGCCACGATGCATTTATCCTGCGCCAGACTACTGTGGCTGACATGTTCGAGGCATAGCCTCCACCAAGGGGATGGCTTATTGGGGACAAGGGCTACCCTTTGTGTACATGGCTCATGACCCCGCTCCGCGCGCCCAGGACCCCTGCGGAGGAGGCATACAACGAAAGCCATCAAGCCACAAGGAACATCATAGAGCAAACGATTGGCATCCTCAAGCAACGGTTCCACTGCCTGGATCGTTCCGGCGGATCTCTACAGTATTCGCCGGATAGAGTCTCCCAGTTCGTGGTCGTTTGCTGCATGCTGCACAACCTGGCTATCCGCAGGACTCAGGCACTGCCACCTCGCGTTGGACCACCACCTCAGGAGGACGAGCAGGAGGACCATGAGGAGGAGGAGGAGGAGGAGGAGTACCAGCCCAGGAGGGAGCCACAAGGTCCAAGGGCCGTCCGCCGGCGGCTTATTGAACGACACTTCTAGGCCCCCTGTCAGGGAATGGCTTGTGGCAATGAACGCACCTGAATGCAGCCGCTCCGCAAGCCCTCAGCCGGTTAACGCAACAACCACTTGAAACATGACACCTGGACAAGCTGAATAAATAAAAAGCTTTATTTAACAAACTCAGGGCCCTTCCCACATGAAACAGGAAAACAGACAAGACCCCCAAAAGACAGTCAAAAACATATCTCACTCCCACAACCTGGGGAGGAATAACAAAAATCGTCCATCCAATTGGCCTTCATCCTCGGCCTTACCAAAATAAGCCCCCCCCCTCCAGAACACAAACACCCCCATATAAAAAAACATTTGCCTTCATCTTCGGCCTTACCAAAATAAGCCCCCCCACTCCAGAACACAAACACCCCCATATAAAAAAAACAGTTGGCAACACATTCTACTTGGTGTGCCGAGAGGGCGAGACCTTGTGCAGGCTTCTCCGGCCCCTGCCCGACCTGTTGCTCCGCCTCAACCTGGGCCCTGTGGGTGTTGCAAGGCTGGGGGAAGGCTCCTGAGGGGCACAATGCGTGACGGCAGATGCCCTTGGGGGTCGGCCTAGACGAGGTCCGGCCCTGGAGGGGCCGGCTGCTGACTGCTGCAGCTGTGGCTGGCCAGCATCAGTCTCTCCAGCAGCTCGTCGCACCTTGGCTGGGGGAGTGGCAGTGGCGGCTGCAGCAATGGGGGCAAGCTGGCTGATGCCAGGCGCTCGCTGGTCGCCAGAGACACTGGCACTCGGCCGGGCTGGCACTGCAGCAAGCGCAGCAATCTGGTGAAGGCCAGACCGCTGTGCTGCAGCAGGGCGGCGGGTGCCCTGGCGATGCTTCCGTGACACAGCGAGTGTGGCAGAAGTGAGTGCGCGAACTGCCCTGGTCTGTGCCCGCATCAGATCAGCCAGTGTCTGGACGGCACCACTCATGAACTCGCGACTCGCGTCCTGTGCTGCCGCGAGTTGGTCGACACCCCTGGCCTGTGCTGCCGCGAGTTGCTCGACACCCCTGGCCTGTGAGTCCCCGAAATTGGCCACACTATGAGCCAGGGACTCAATGGCCTGAGGCAACTGTCCCACAACCCCCATGAACTCGTTGTGGCGCCGCTCCGAGGCCGCGGACATTTCATCAAGGAGGCGCACCTCCTGCGCGAGGACCGTCTCCGGACTGGAGGGCGGACTCTCCCTCTGGGGAGAAGGCCGCCGAGCTGCCCGACCCTTCCCGCGTGCCTGGACGCCACTGGGCCCAGGAACTGCCCTCCCCTGCAACACTTCCCCCCTCTGGGGAGAAGGCAGCCGTGCTGCCCGACCCTTCCCGCGTGCCTGGACGCCACTGGGCCCAGGAGCTACACCCCCCTGCAACACTTCCCCCTGGCTCTCCTCCAGGCAAGACGTGTCCCCTCCATTACCATCCCCTGGCGCGGATGAGGGTTCCCCCGATGTGCCGCCTTCCTCTTGGTCCTCGTCGTCCTCCTCTTCCGAGGGACTGGCACTCTCAGCTTCAGGGACCTCCTCCTCACCAGCTGAAAGCAGGAAGGCACAAGAGTAGCTTTAGAGTGAGGACAGGGCGTCAGCGAGGGAGGCATGAGTGGTGCCATTATGCGCATTGGTGGGACAGTGGCAAAGGATGTAGATCTGAAGCGCAAGGGGAACCAGAGAGGTCCAAACGGTCATGTCCTTACCATTGGGTCCCAGCACAGGGTCGGCATCTCCAATAGCAACGGGGCCAGTCACCCGGCCACGCATGAGTCGAGCCACGCTCTCCTCCAGCTGACTGAGCTCCTGGAACTGGGCACGGCCTCCCCCGGTGACAGTCTGGCTCTTCAAATTCCGCGCCAGCTTGGCCTGCAAGAGAAAGGACGGCCTCTAAGTACAGTGTGGTGCCCTGTTGTTGTGTGCACTGCCTCCCATGGTCGAATAGCTTGGCCAGTGTGTTAAGTGCAGAGAGTGCTATTGATGATCATGCCAGTGCCATAGCTGCGGGAGAAGGGCTGGCCATTAGGCCTTTGAGGTCCCTTTGCCCATAATGTGAGGTGCACATGCAAGGATGAGGAGGACACTGGAAAGGGTACTCACCCTGACCAACCGACTGAGGTCGTTGTACTTCTTGCGGCATTGGTCACCAGTCCTGGGGACATCGCTGTTGGCTGACACCCTCTGGGCGATTTCCCTCCAGGCTCTCCTGTACTGCCTCCTGGGAGCCTTCTTGCCACTGTCCGGGCACAAGATCTCTCTGTTCTTTTCCAACCCCCTAAGCAGCACCCTCAAAGCATGCTCTGAGAAGCGCTGCGCTCGTTCACGGGCCTTCTGCATGGCTTCAGGCGCTATTTGGGTCCACCAGCAGCGTTCAGGCCTAGCTGCAGGGCTCCACTATCCAGGGCGTGGCTGCAGACAAAGTCGACCCTTCCCCCTTTAAGAGCTGGCCGGCGTCAGGGTGTCTGCTGTCAATCAAAACATGACCGCACCTGCGCTGCGCCCGGCCTCGGCGTTATCAGTCCGCACCGCCGGCTTAGCGCCTAAAGATAGGAGTGCAACGCCAGTTTCAGCGCTCGCCCAAACTCCTTGGCCAAAGCTACTGAATTTCGGCGAAGTGGCCTCCACCTTCCGGCGGGCGCTAACTTTAGCGCCCGCCCGACTTTACCGCCCCAAAAGTGGCTATACTGAATTTCTAGGCCCTAGTCACACCCTCAAAAAATGCAATCAAATTGGTCAGACATGATCTCCCCCTGACAATGCCATGCTGACATAGAAACATAGAAACTTTCTACATGCTGGCTCAAAAAGCTCTCCTGGATGCACTTTAAGAATTCCGCACCCTCTAAGCCTTTCACACTCTGACTTTTCCAGTTAATATTGGGGAAGTTGAAAACCCCTACTATTATTACCCTACTATTTCTACACTTCTGAGATTTGCCTACATATCTGTTCCTCTATCTCCCCCTGACTGTTTGGGGGCCTTTAGTACACTCCCAGCAAAGTGCTTGCCCCCTTTTTGTTTTTAAGTTCTACCCATATGGCCTTATTAGAGGAACCTGCTAAGATATCAGCCCTCCTTACAGCAGTAACTGACTTCTTGATTAATATTGCGACACCCCCTCCTCCTTCAGGCTGAACCCCAATTCAGGATTTGTATTACAAAATTTGGTGCAAAGTGAAACCGCTTCACATCAACATTAGCTTTGTAATGTAAATATACCCTACGGCCTGGGGGTTTCTGCATGATTTCCGCCTAGATAGCAGCATAATTTGGATGGAATAGAATTAAATAGCACTAAAGATTGCAGAATTTTATACGTAAGTGAGTTGTGCCCATAAGTACATTACACTCAAGTATCCACGATCTTTTCAAAAGTCCATTCATCTGAAGCAGTGCCCGCCCACCAAACTGGCCACAGCCCCCAGGTCGGAATGGCGAGTTTCCACCAATTGCACCCGTTCAGGGTGTTCATCACATTGCACTCGGAATCTCGGGTGCACACACACTGGGTGGTCACATAAATCCAGTGTTAATCACCTTGACCAGCAGTCAAGCCTGGCCCTGTTGTCTTTCTCCTGACGCTGCAATTACTTTAAATTCAGTTTAAATGAGTCTAAACACAGTCAATTACAGCAGAGCAGGACACACCTGTGTGGCTTCAATTGACTGCTGGTCACAGGTCTTCTGTACCAAGGCTTCATCACATCAGTCAATTGAAGCCAATTAAAAAGTAAGACCAAGAGCATTAAATCAGTCAGTTGAAGAATGGCTCATTGCCTGGCAATCCCACTCCTCTTTGTGATGCTGCAAAATGCCCTGCCCCAGTCACGAATCGATTACAATTGATTTGCTTGATTGCACTGATTCTTGGGAGATTTTACATTCGGGCATATGCTGTTGAGTTTGCGTGGAAACATGAGGGTAACGTCGTCTCGGCAAAACCGCTGCAGTGTCCGTGCATTTTGATGATTGCATCCCGAGCGGCAACTCCATGCCAAAAACCTAAATTCCATCTTGCTTCAGCTATGTCCTATTAATATTTCTGACTTGAGAGAATCAGAAGCATTATTTATTGTTACTGAGATCCACGTGTTTACATTTGCATAGAAATTGTTGGGCAAATAAATAATTGACGAAGTTTAGCATTTTGCATCATGCCCAGTGTTATCATTTGGGGGTATTATACAAATATTCTCTCTCTCTCTCCATCTCCCTCTCTCTTTAAATTCCTATTAGTGGACCTTGTTCCCTATGATATGCAGAGTTGCATACCTGAAGATTTAACAGTAATCTGCTCACTGGATGGTTGCAGTTTTGTGCTGTGTTACTAAATGCTCTTCAAAATGGCAGATATAAATACAGTACACAGGCCAGAAATTCACAGACTAAAGCCACTAATATATTTACAATTAAATAATAATATAAAGCACAAAATTGGCAAATACTAAAACTACAATAAATAAACACATCAACAATGGGAAAGTTGCTACAAATGTCAATTCATTTTTGTAGAAATACGTTCTGATGGAATGGCATAGCAAATTCAGTTGATTTAATCTTCTCATAGAACTTGCTGTATCAGCATAACATATTATCCCATATTATATTGAAATGAATCTTATCACTCAATTAGGGAATGAAAGAGAGCCTCTTGACTGATCAGATACAAGAATTCAAATGATCTTCAACCATGTTTAAAACTCCATCATCTAACCTCTTGTGTGTCTGCTAATTCCTTTGAACTATAATTTTCCACATAACACTCCTCCACCCTTTTCACATGTAGTAGCAATGGGTGAACCAATATCCCAAAATACGGTGTTGCACATCCCAGTAGATAAGATTAATTTATATGACTGCATCACCACAAAACCTATACAATAGAACACATTGGGCCTGAATTTGTGGTCGGAGGCTTCCCGCAGCCTTCGAACCGCAATAAATCTACGCACCTACCTGATGGTCTTGGATTCACGGAGACTCGCGCTCCTGGGCTCTACGTGTAGTCCTGTGAAAAGGCCCATGTAACCCAGGGGTGCAAGTGGTTCGCAAGCGTCCCTGGGATCACGTGGGCCAGCTCAACCATTCAGAAAGGGGATTCCTATTATGCTTATGGGGGATTCCATTTAGGCACGGATTCCCCATAAGCTTAATAGGAATCACCCAAAAAATACATTTTTACAGCACTGAAATAAAAAAAAATAATGCTTAAAATTAATTAAAATACAATTTAATTAAACATTTAACACAAGTTAAATTTAAAAAAAAATTAATGTAAACATTTTTCAAGGGGCCAAAAATAACACAACCTTATTTTACAGGTTTTTGAATGTTAAAATGATTTAAAAAATTTATTTTAACATTTATTTTCACCCTTACGCTGGTAAAAGAAGGCCTTACACCTGATTTGAAGAAAATGAGCTCGCCCAATGCGACCCGGACATTTCCCAGGGGCTGCTTGACCTGGTCGAGGTTTTAATTCAAGACACCCCATCCGCTGGGTTGGAGGTTGGTGGCGGGGAGGAGGAAGGCCCCCTGGCTGCGTCTCTGGTGCCGGACGTACTGGAGGAGCTGGGAATTGTTCTCTCCCCGGTTTCTCCGGTCGTTCTGGCGTCTGAGGCGGAGGGGATCTCCGAACCGCCGCTGTCTTCTGGCCTGGCGCCCCTAGAGGAGCCCAGGGAGGAATCGTCTGCCGTCGATCCTGGGGGTGGGATCCGGGCGGAGGCAGGGCCGGCTGGTGCGGCCGAGCTGTTCGCTGTGCACTGCGCAACGGATGGGTCGGCCGCTGGTGGCGACCCCCCGGAGGAGGACGGGGACTCGGTGATGGGCGCGGAGGACGACTTGGACTCCGCCGCCGACGAAGCGCTGGATGACCTCGTGCCCCTCGCCGAGTCTCCCCTCATTCCCGTAGGGGAACTCCGGGACTTTATGGCCACGTGCCTGGGTCGGCACAATCAGATCCAGCTGGCCCTCGACAGGTGGTCGGAGCTGGCGCTGCTCATCGTGTCCGTCCGTGCCGCCGTTAAAATCATGGGCGCGGACGAGGGCGTGAGCCCGCTTGAGCTGCGTCGGCTCAGAACGTTCCTCACTGAGCTGCTGAGGAAGTGGCGGCTGGCTAGCAGCTGCGCTCCCTCCCCCCGTTAGGTGTAGGTAGAGGTTGCACTATGCTTCTGACATGAAGATAACCATAGCCAGCCTCAACATCAACGGCAGCAGGGAGGCGCGCCGCAGATTCAATAACTTCTCGGTCCTTCGGGACGGGAAGTATGCGGTGTGCTTCCTGCAAGAAACCCACACCGTTCCGGGAGACGAGGCCACGTGGCTCCTGGAGTGGCAAGGAGGGGTCAGCATGAGTCACACCTCCAACAATTCCAGCGGGGTGGCTATCATGCTGGCCCTGCATTTTCAGCCGGAGATCTTGGGGGTCAAGGAGCACGTACCGGGCCGCTTGCTCCAGGTCACTGTTCGGCTGGGGGGTGTGCCGCTCCATCTAGTGAATGTGTACGCCCCTCAGACTGGTGCGCAGCAAGTGCGCTTCTTCGAAGAAGTGTCCGCTCTTTTGGGCTCCGTCGACGTGGGCGAGTGCATCATCCTCGGGGGGGATTTTAACTGCACCCTCGAGGCGAGGGACCGTTCAGGTCCCCCGCGAAGCCCGGCGGTGATGGAGAAGTTGAGGGACCTGGTCGGGTCCTTCGACTTGGTGGACGTCTGGCGAAATCTCCACCCCGACTCCAGCGCCTTCACTAGCGTGAGGTCTGGGGAAGGTCCAGAATTGACCGCCTTTACATTTCCCGGGCGTACGTCTCCTGCGTTCCGGCGGCTTCTATGCGGCCGGTGCTGTGCATGGACCACCACCTGGTGTGGGCGGAGCTCGCTCCGCTGTGCGCGCGGGGGGGGGGGTCCGCGTACTGGCATTTTAACAACCTGCTGCTGAAGGATGCGCGGTTCCGGGATTCGTTTTGTCGGTTCTGGGCCGACTGGAGAAGGAACCGGGGGGCTTCCCCTCCTTGAGGCTATGGTGGGGCGTGGGCAAGGCTCACGTCCATCTCTTCTGTCAGGAGTACGCAAAGGGGTCAACCAAGAGGCGGGAGGCCCGGGTTGGGCGGTTGGAGAAGGAGGTGCTCGACCTGGAGTCCCGTCTCGGTCAGGTCGTCGAGGACCCGGCCCTGCAGAAGGTGTATGAAGAGAAGGGCGGCGCGCTGCAGGACCTGCAGCTCGTCGGGTCCCAAGGCGCGTACGTGAGGTCGCGGTTCCAGTTCCTGCAGGACCTGGACCGCGGCTCCCCTTTCTTCTACTCACTGGAAAAAAGACGGGGGGGTCCGTAAGCAGCTCTTGGGGCTGCTGGCCGACGACGGATCTCTGGTCTCGGATCCGGAGGGAATCAGCGCAGAGACCCGTGCCTATTACGGGGCTCTGTTCTCTCCGGATCCGTCCAGCGAGGATGCGCACAGAGTTTTGTGGGAGGACCTGCCGAAGGTCGGCCCAGAAGGTGCCGAAAAATTGGACGCTCCGCTAAGCCTGGCGGAGCTGATCGGCGCCCTCCGCCAGCTCTCCAGGGGAATGTCCCCGGGGCTGGACGGGCTGACCGTGGAGTTCCACAGGGCATTCTGGGACGTCTTGGGGGGTGACTATGCGTGGGTCCTGGGGGAAAGTTTGGCGACCGGGGAGATGCCCCTCTCTTGGCGCAGGGCGGTCATCGTCCTGCTGCCTAAGAAGGGCGATCTCTGCCTCCTTAAGAACTGGCGCCCGGTCTCCCTCCTCAGCACGGACTATAAAATCTTTGCCAGGGCCATGTCTGCTCGCCTTGGCACCGTGCTGGCCCACATGATCCACCCCGACCAGTCCTACACGGTCCCGGGCCGGACCATCCACGATAACATCCATCTGGTCCGAGACCTGGTCCACCATTCCCAGAGGGCTGGTCTGTCGGTCGCCTTCCTTTCCCTGGATCAGGAGAAGGCGTTCGACAGGGTGGATCACGAGTATCTCTTGGGGACTCTGCGCGCATTCGGGTTCGGGACGCATTTCGTCGCCCCGATCCGACTTCTGTACGCCGCCGCGGAGTGTCTGATTAAAGTTAACAGGTCCTTGACCGCGCCCCTTCGCTTCGGGAGGGGGGTGCGTCAGGGATGCCCCATGTCCGGTCAGTTATACGCCATTTGCGTGGAGCCTTTCCTGCGCCTCTTGCGGAAGACGTTGACGGGACTGGCTCTGCAAGGGCTGGGCGTGGAGGTGGTCCTCTCGGCTTACGCCGATGACGTGCTCCTCATGGTCACGGATCCCGCTGACTTGCGGAGGATGCGGGAATGCCAGCAGATTTACTCGGACGCATCCTCCACCAAGATCAACTGGGAGAAATGTTCTGGACTCCTGGTGGGTCAGTGGCGGGTGGACTCCCTGCCGGAGGAGTTCAGGCCTTTCGCCTGGAGCACCACGCACCTCCTCTATTTGGGAGTCTACCTTAGCCCTGCCGAGGACGCCTGGCCGGCGAACTGGCAAGAGCTGGAGGCCAAAGTCACCGCTCGCCTAGTACGCTGGACAGGACTGCTCCGAGTGTTGTCCTACAGGGGTTGAGCGCTAGTCATAAACCAGCTGGTGGTCGCCATATTGTGGTACCGGTTGGTCACTTTGATCCCTCCCCCTGCGTTTCTCGCCAAGATGCAGAAGAAGCTCATCGACTTCTTCTGGGACAAAAGGAAGCACTGGGTCTCTGCCGCGGTTCTGTGTCTCCCGCTTAGGGAGGGCGGTCAGGCGCTGGTGTGCCTTCGCACCCAGGCTGCGACTTTCCGTCTTCAGATGCTGCAGAGATACCTGTACGTCGAGAATCCTCCGAGATGGTGTGCGCTGGCGACGTATTTCTTCCGCCAGCTGCACGGCCTCAATTATGACACGCAGCTCCTGTTTGAGAAAGTGGGCGGCACGCGTGCCAGCCTGCGGGAGCTGCCTGTCTTCTACCAGGAACTGCTATGGGTTTGGAACTACGTCGCTTCCAGGCGGAGCTCTCCCCTGTCAAGAGCGGCGGCTCTCCTTCGGGAGCCGCTGCTCAGGAATCCGCACCTCCACGACCACGGGTTCGGGTGGCTGGCGAAGCACAGGGCTGTGCCTGGCAAGGTGACCAGAGTCGGGGACCTGCTCGATGGCGGAGGAGCAGGCTGGATGGCGCCGGAGGAGCTGGCGTGGCGCCTGTTCTGGGCCAACGTTCGGCTCGCGGTCAAAGCCATCGAGTCGGTGAAAGTGGCACTGGGCCCCGGCTCCACTAGGTGTATCGAGGCGGCTCAAGCACGTGGGGCGATCCCGTCTGAACTTACCCCCGTTCGGACAGAATTCCTCATCAGCGCCCGGCCCCGAAACTCCCCTCGGGAACCGGCGCCTCACAACTTGTGCCATCTCGAGGAAATACCCTCCATGCCTTTTCATTCCGCGTGGAGGGGTTTCCTGTACGGGCTGCTCCTGCACACTCTCCACTTTGACATCTTCGTCTGCCGTCCAGACACGCCTTGGCGTGGCGTCTTGCCGACCGGCGGTGGCGGAGGTCCCCAATGGAGGGCTCTCTACGCAGGAGTCCTCCCTTGTTCCATCGGGGACTTGACCTGGAGGGTGTTGCACGGAGCGGTCCCGTGCAATATGGTTTTAAATAGGTTCACGGACTCCCAGGCCGCCTGTATTTTCTGCGGCCTGGAGGAGTCCGTGTTCCACGTATATATGGAGTGTGAGAGGTTGCAGCCCCTCTTTCATTATTTGAAGGGGCTACTCCTCGATTTTTGGTTGCACTTCAGTCCCACGCTCTTGATCTACGGTCACCCGGTGCGGAGGGGAGCGGGCGGGTTGGAGGACCTCCTTGTAGGCCTGCTCCTGGGCCTGGCTAAAAAAAGCCATCAATTGGTCCAGGCAGCGGGCGGTCGAGGGGGTCGTCCAGCCGGATTGCCTGCCTCTCTTCTGCGGCCATGTTCGCGCCCGGGTGGCCCTGGAGATGGAGCACGCAGTGTCCGCCGGCACGCTTGAGTATTTCCGCGACCTGTGGGTGCCGCGGGGACTGGAGTGCATCATCAACCTGGAAAACCAAATTTTAATTTGATTTGTTAAGTTTTAGTTGAACTTTTGTTAATTTACAGTCCAATTTGGGTTTTTTTTGGTCCAAACTAAAAAAAAAGTTTCATGGGAATTCACTGGGCAAATAGCCCAACTCTCCGCCAGCGAATGTCCATTTCCTGCGTATGTGGAGGATCTGTCAGGAAGATTCCTGACAGGTCGCAAGTTACGGGTTTTCACGCATGCGCAACCCATGCGTAAACCCGGAACCTTCGAGGCATTTACGGCCGCGTAAGCGATCATAGGCCCCGGAAAATCCGGGCCAACATTTGAGTTGTCTAAATTGTTTAATTATTTGGGGATTCCATTGCATGTCATTAGGGGATTCCATTCGGAAATGACTGCAATGGAATCCTCTATCATTGGAGGACCGGGCCCATGTGATCCCAGGGATGCTTCCGAATCACTTGCATCCCTGGGATCTGTGGGCGTTTACGCGGGCGTACACCAGGAGGCCCAAGACCCGAACTCTCCATAGCTGTGGAGCCAGGAGGTAAGTTCGTAGATGTTTTGCGGGTTGGGGGGTGTACTCCAGAGGTGCACCTCCGACCGCAAATTCAGGGCCATTGACTTCAATAGTGGAGTGTAAACAGTTCACTATCGCCCATTTCACCCCCACAGTCTGCTTTTGAAATTAATTGAAGCCATCAATTTGAACGTTGTTACTCTCAGACTAATGCAGACATGCTCCAGTAACACATTTTAAGAATAATACCTGAAAAGGAAACGACTAATTGAACTGAGTGGTGCAGTCTCCTTTCCCTTTTGGAATCTGGGTTTGAATCTAGCCCAAATTAATGGGATGAAAATTTCTCACTTTATTGGTTGTAAATGCCCTAATTCAAATACGTTTTGGGATGTTTCATCCAGTTCCCGTTTGCATAAGTCCATTGCATTTAAAATCGCCCATGATTTGGCACTAACTGCATTGAAATTGATACTCTCACTTAGATGGCACAAGGATAGTTGGTGTGGATAAACGACCTGTTGTCATATGGGATGCTTCTCTGGTGCTGCCTTTAGCTGTGCTGCTGGAACAGATTAGGGGGCACTTCAATCTGCATACTATATTGAATTTAGAGTGCGTGATGCTGACACTGGGTTTAATGTGCTAAGCGTTACTTTACCTCCATCCCTATTATAGTTCCTTGTACAGCAGCAAACTACAATGCTGTGTCAAGAATATTTTATGAATAATTAAGTTATTTATTTAATTTACTTTAAAGATTTTTTTTTTTACCGATTTTACCTTTTTTAGGTATAAAAAATACAGAAGAATTGCCTCTAAAGAAATGAAGTATTACAAACAGATGGCTGGGGATTATGGTTATGCCACTTATATGCACAATGCTCGAACAAAAGAATATTTAAAACCACTGCAGTACACCCTCAGAACATTGTTGTCTGCTCAGTGACCTTTAGCAGTTTACAAATTAGATATCTGTGGGAATTCTTGTTTATTCTAATATTTACTATTTGGATGATAAAACATTGTTCTATAATGGGAATAATGAACTTGATGTTCTGCACATAATGTTGGTTTTACCTTTTTAGTAGTTTTAATCGATAGTTTGGTTTTAGAATTTATTTTAGTTATGCAAAACAATTATAGAATTCCTGATATAAGCATGTCTTCATTACTTCCTGTAAATTTAAAAATATACATTAATTCAAATGCATTTATAGATTTCTTTATTGCAAATACAAATATACAATGTTGTTAAAATTGTGATCTGATAATCACCTTCATAATCTTCCATTATACTACAACTTCTATTAAGAAAGCCTTCCATTTATATAGTGCCTCTCACGACCTCAGGACGTCCTAAAGCGCCTTACAGCCAATGATGTACTTTTTGAAGTGTGGTCACTGTTGTAATGTAGGAAATGCAGCAGCCAATTTGATGTCTCATCCGAAAGACGGCACCTCTGACTCCCTCAGTACTGCACTGGAGTGTCAGCCTCAATTTTGTGCTCAAGTCTCTGGAGTGGAATGGAAATAAAAATCAGAAGAGATGTAAAACGGGTTGTCGACTCGCTATCACCCATTTTACACTATCGCATGAAGTCAGTATCTATTCCAGGGAGTGAGACTCACATATGAAGTAATCTGAGACACACGGGCCCAAAATATAAAAAGACCTAAAAACACCAACCTCCTTAAGCTGAATATTATTGTTTTGTTTAATAGGAGTGATTGGCTCCCATTTCAATTAAAATAGTGCTCTGTGAGGTCATAGCTAATTAAAAAAAAAATCATTCACAGCATGTGGGTGTCGCCGGCAAGGCCAGCATTTATTGCCCATCCTTATTTGCCTTCGAGAAGGTGGTGGTGGTGGTGGTGGTGAGCCACCTTTTTGAATAAGTGGCTTACGAGGCCATTTCAGAGGGCAGTTAAGTCAACCACATTTCTGTGGGTCTAGAGTCACATATAGCCCAGACTGGGTAAGGACGGCAGATTTCCTTTCCTGAAGGACATTAGTGAACCTGATGGGTTTTTACGACAATCTGGTGGTTTCATGGTCACCATTATTGATACTAGTTCTTTTTTTATTCCACAGTTATTTAATTAATTGAATTTAAATTCCCCAGCTGCTGTGGTGGGATTTGAACGCACGGCTCTGGATCATTAGTGCAGGCCTCTGGATTACTAGACCAGCAACATAACCACTATGCTTCCATACCCTAAATTAAAATTGATATACATCAACAATTTGAAATTACTTAGGTTAGCTACTGACCATTCTATCAGTATCAAAGGTAGAGTTGACATACAACCCTTCCAGGCAGAGTATCACATTTTCTAACTGTGAGGATAAGTTGTAGTTATGGATTAGATGCCATTAAACAAGCCTTAAGCTAAATTTTATCCTCTGCCAAATGAATGTTCTAACAAAAGAGATACATTTCAGGAAGTCACACTTTTGATTTGCGGTATGTTCATTTTCTCTTACAAATTATTCTGGCAAATGAAATATTAGCAAATGTAATTTCAAGTTTGACCTTGTAGTGGCACTATCTCTATGGTAATGTAGTGGCATGTTATAAATTTCTTCAATTATCTTTTAAGTGGAGCAATTCAACTTTGAAATGTGTGTCCGTAACACGTTAAAATATTGTATTGACATGAGGTCAACAATAACTTAAAATGATGTCTTAAAATTCAATACACAAGAATCCTAGCTGTATCACTGGTGCTGAACTTACTCTGACACCCAAATTAGAGTCCCAGGGGCTGATTGTTATGCTGGCAGTATGCTCAAAAATTGGAGTGCAGAACTTACCGCCCCATTCCTCACATCATCCTGCCTGCCACCATTTTGATTGAGGCATTCACATAGACTGGAAACAGGCAGGAACCTCATTATACAATTCGGGATCCTATGACGTCAATAGGACCGAGATGCAATTTTCAGGTACCAATGAGTGAACCACATGCTGTGCATGCTCCGCCCTGTAGTACTGGATGTAGACCAGTCTGACCAGCAGTGCTTAAAGGGACTGCTGGAAGCCCTCCAAAAAATGGACAGGTAGATTTTTTTTGTGATTTGTTTTTGTGGGACCAGGAGGAGAATTAATGCAAAACACATTAATTTAATAAAAAACTTTAGCAGATATACTCAACAATTAAGACATCAAAAGAATAAAAAATGCCATTTTCAGTGAAGTTGATTAAAGAGAACTACATAAGTTCTGGATAAGAAGCTACACAGCTAAAACTAAATAACTTTTCAAAAATTGAATTTCTATGTACAGTTGTATCTGTGGGAAGCAAAGTATTGCCTTGTCCTGTAAACATTAATTATTACACACTTCTCAGTCCTTAGTAAAAGGGGGCAAAGCATGAACTTGTTTCGCCAAATTCGTGGGGCTGTGCCCTGTGCCCCAAGGGTGCCTGAAATACAGTCAATGCCATTTTAGCTCAGGCAATATTCAGGCGCCCCTGACATGCCTTAAACAGGTGTTAGGTATATGCTAATTAGGGGCCTAATGGCTGTTTAAGGACCCCACTCTGAAATTAGTCAAAGACTAGGCAGAGCTTGCACAGCTCTGAACGTGCCAACCATCCTGCACCCAAAAATGGGACGAAACTAATTGATCTCCCAAAGTGTTCAATATAGTTTGGTTGACTCAAGTGAAACATAGATTGACAAAAAGCACTGCAGTATTTTTCCAAGACTTGTAATAAATGCAGTAAATTTGTGTTTGCTCCAAATTTTCTACAAGATTTAAAAAGGTTTCTTTTGAAAATACTGTAAATTAAGTAATGTGCTATGGCTGTGTGAACATCTAAATTGGGATACTTCCTAGTAGGTGATCACAATAGCTCAACAATAACACTAAAGTGAGCTGAATAATAGCATGAATCCAAAGAACTTCCCTTTCCATTTGCAAAAAACAGAGACATGAGGAAAACTGCGTGCTGCTCAGGTGAAGCTATGACCTTTCCTGTCCCTTTAAGGCTAAGGTCTAGCAGAAATCGGATCGTCTACCTGTTCCACTGTCACCTGTGGAGAGGAGTTATACACCCAAAGGTCAATTAGAAGCTAATTGCTGTTGCTAGTCTGTACTGAAGTAGAAGCCCTGCCCCTCCTCTTGAGAGCAAGCACAAAGGAATGGCACACTGTCCTCATAGAGTCATAGGGTTTTACAGCACAGAAAGAGGCCCTTCGGCCCATCGTGTCTGCGCCGCCCATCCATCCCTGTCCAGTCTAATCCCATTTTCCAGCATTTGGTCCATAGCCTTGTATGCAATGGCATTTCAAGTGCTCATCCAAATGCTTCTTGAATGTTGAGGGTTCCTGCCTCCACCACCCTTTCAGGCATTGAGTTCCACATTCTAACCACCCTCTGGGTGAAAAAGTTCCTCCTCAAATCCCCTGCCCCTTACCCTGAATCTATGCCCCCTTGTTATTGACCCCCCTACTAAGGGGAAAAGTTCCTCTTTATCTACCCTATCTATGCCCCTCATTATTTTGTACACCTCAATCAGGTCCCCCCTCAGCCTTCTCTGCTCCAAGGAAAACAACTCCAGCCTGTCCAGCCTCTCTTCATAGCTGAGGCACTCCATCCCAGGTAACATCCTGGTGAATCTTCTCTGCACCCTCTCCAAAGCAATCACATCCTTCCTATAGTGAGGCGACCAGAACTGCACACAGTACTCCAGCTGTGGCCTCACCAGCGTTTTGTACAGCTCCATCATAACCTCCCTGCTCTTATATTCCATGCCTCGGCTAATGAAGGCAAGTATCCCATATGCCTTTTTAACCACCTTATCTACCTGCTCCGCTGCCTTCAGGGATCTATGTACATGTACACCAAGGTCCCTCTGACCCTCTGTACTTCCTAGGGTCCTACCACTCATTGTGTATTCCCTTGCCTTATTTGTCCGTCCAAAATGCATCACCTCGCACTTTTCAGGGTTAAATTCCATTTGCCACTTTTCCGCCCATCTGACCAACCCGTTTATATCGTCCTGTAGCCGGAGGCTTTCCTCCTCGCAATTTACCACCCCACCAATTTTCGTGTCATCTGCGAACTTACTGATCATACCTTTTACATTCTCATCCAAATCATTTATGTAGATCACAAACAATAAGGGACCCAGCACCGATCCCTGAGGTACCCCACTGGACACAGGCTTCCAGTCACAAAAGCAACCTTCGACCATCACCCTCTGCCTCCTGCCACTCAGCCAGTTTAGGATCCAACGCGCCAAGGCACCCTGGATCCCATGGGCTCTTACCTTCTTGACCAGTCTCCTATGCGGGACTTTGTCAAAAGCTTTACTGAAGTCCACGTAAACCACATCCACAGCATTTCCCTCATCCACCCCACTAGTCACCCCCTCGAAAAATTCGATCAGATTTGTTAGACATGATTTACCCTTGACAAAGCCATGCTGACTATCCCCGATTAATCCTTGCCTCTCCAAGTGGAGATTAATTTTGTCCCTCAGAATTTTTTCCAATAATTTCCCCACCACAGATGTTAGACTCACTGGCCTGTAATTCCCTGGTTTATCCCTGCTACCCTTCTTGAATAATGGTACTACGTTAGCTGTTCTCCAGTCCTCTGGTACATCCCCTGTGGCCAGAGAGGTTCTGAAAATTAGTGTCAGAGCCCCTGCAATCTCCTCCCTTGCCTCCCACAGCAGCCTGGGATACATCTCGTCCGGGCCTGGGGATTTATCCACTTTTTGGCCCGCTAAAACCGCTAGCACCTCCTCCCTCTCGATGCTAATATGTTCAAGTATGCCCGATTTCTATGTCTGCATCGTCTTTCTCCATAGTGAACACAGATGCAAAAAATTCATTTAAAACCCCGCCTACATCCTCTGGCTCTACACACAGATTGCCACTTTGGTCCCTAATGGGCCCTACCCTTTCCCTGGTTATCCTCTTGCCCTTAATATATTTATAAAACATCTTAGGATTTTCCTTTATTTTGCTCGCCAGTGTTATTTCATGGCCCCTCCTCGCCCTCCTAATTTCTTTTTTAAGTATGCCCCTGCACTTTTTATACTCCTCTAGGGCTTCTTCTGTCTTTAGTCTTTTGTAACTGCCAAAAGCCCCCCTTTTATTTCTAATGCATTTTTGTATATCCCTTGTCATCCAAGGTTCCCTTTGCTTGTTGGTCCCACCCTTGACCTTTACAGGAACATGTTGGCGTTGTACTCTCTCTATTTCCCTTCTGAAAGTCTCCCACTGTTTTGATGTGGATTTTCCTATAAGCAGCTGCTCCCAGTCCACTTTGGCCAGATCCTGCCTTATCATATTAAAATCGGCCTTCCCCCAATTTAGAACCCTTATTTCCGGGCCGTCTTTGTCTTTTTCCATGACCACCTTAAATCTCACCGAATTATGGTCACTGTCGCCAAAATGCTCTCCTACTGACACTTCCACCACTTGCCCGGCTACATTCCCCAGAATTAGGTCCAGTACCGCCCCCTCTCTTGTAGGACTTTCTACATGTTGGCTCAAAAAGCTCTCCTGGATGCACTTTAAGAATTCTGCACCCTCTAAGCCTTTCACACTCTGACTGTCCCAATTTATATTGGGGAAGTTGAAATCCCCCACTATTATTACCCTATTATTTTCGCACTTCTCTGAGATTTGCCTACATATCTGTTCCTCTATCTCCCCCTGACTGTTTGGGGGCCTATAGTACACTCCCAGCAAAGTGCTTGCCCCCTTTTTGTTTTTAAGTTCTACCCATATGGCCTCATTAGAGGAACCCGCTAATATATCATCCCTCCTTACAGCAGTAATTGACTCCTTAATTAATATTGCAACACCCCCTCCCCTTTTACACCCCCCTCTGTCTCGCCTGAAGATTCTATACCCCGGAATATTGAGCTGCCAGTCCTGACCCTCCCTCAACCATGTCTCCGTGATAGCAACAATATCGTACTCCCATGTGTTCAACAACAACTTCAGTTCATCCACCTTATTTGCAAGACTCCTTGCATTAAAATAAATGCCTTCCAGCCCTGCCATATTCTCTTTTGCCTTCACATATTTGCTCTGCCTTCCCAGCTGACTTGTTTTTCCCTCTGTATTTGGCTGTAAATCACCCCCTACTATAGCTCCACTCTGTACCCCAACCCCCTGCCAAGTTAGTTTAAACCCTCCCCAGCAGTGCTAGCAAACCTCCCCGCAAGGATATTGGTTCCCCCCTGGTTCAGGTGTAAACCGTCCGACTTGTACAAGTCCCACCTTTCCCAGAAGCAGACCCAGTGATCCAGGAAACTAAAGCCCTCCCCCCTGCACCATCCCTTTAGCCACGCATTCATCTGTTCTATCTTCCTATTCCTATACTTACTAGCACGTGGCACCGGGAGTAATCCAGAGATTACAACCTTTGAGGTCCTGCTCTTTAATCCTTCACCTAGCTCCCTAAATTCTTGCTGCAGGACCTCATCCCTCTTTTTACCTATGTCGTTGGTACCAATGTGGACCACGACCACTGGCTGTTCTCCCTCCCCCTCCAGAATGCCCTGCAGCCGCTCAGTGACATCCTTGACCCTGGCACCAGGGAGGCAACAAACCATCCTGGATTCACGTCTACGGCCACAGAAACGCCTATCTGTTCCCCTTACTATAGAATCCCCTCCCACTATTGCTCTCCCACTCTTTTTCCCCCCTTCCTGGGCAGCAGGAGCACCCCCAGTGCCAGGAAGTTGGCCGCTGCTGCCTTCCCCTGGTGAGTCATCCCCCTCAACAGTATCCAAAGCGGTATACTTGTTTGAAAGGGGGATGTCCGCAGGGGTTCCCTGCACTACCTGCCTGCCTTTGTTGCTCCGCCTGATGGTCACCCCCTGTGCTGCCCTACCCTGAGGCGTGCACAACTCGCTAAACGTGTTATCCACGAGCCTTTCAGCATCGCGCATGCTCCAAAATTCATCCACCCGCAGCTCGAGCGCCGCAATGCGGTCTACAAGTAGCTGCAGCTGGATGCATTTCCCGCACACATGGTCATCAGGGACACTGGCAGCATCCCTGACTTCCCACATAGAGCAGGAGGAGCAGAGCACGGGTCTGAACTCTCCTGCCATGACTTACCCCTTTAATTACTTTAAAAATTTATTCAATACCCCAGTTACAGGTATGCTCTCGGGCGCTTTATTTACCAACTATCCCCACTACACCACAGAAATTTAACACCACAGAATTCAAGCTTGTATTGAAAAAAGAGAAATACTCACCAACCAATCACCTACCTGCTCCCTGGTGACGTCACACACTGATTACTTTTTACCTCTCCCCCCGCTGCTGAGTTGGTATGCCTCGTCTCTCTCCGGTTTTTATACCGGTCTCACCACACTGCTCCCGACTGGTCTCGGGCCTCGCTGGTCGCCGGGTTTTCTCCCGAGCTCCTCCTCGCTGCTCCCGACTGGTCTCGGGCCTCGCCTCTCTCCGGTTTTTATACCGGTCTCACCACACTGCTCCCGACTGGTCTCGGGCCTCGCTGGTCGCCGGGTTTTCTCCCGAGCTCCTCCTCGCTGCTCCCGACTGGTCTCGGGCCTCGCCTCTCTCCGGTTTTTATACCGGTCTCACCACACTGCTCCCGACTGGTCTCGGGCCTCGCTGGTCGCCGGGTTTTCTCCCGAGCTCCTCCTCGCTGCTCCCGCTGGTCCCGACTGGTCTCGGGCCTCGCCTCTCTCCGGTTTTTATACCGGTCTCACCACACTGCTCCCGACTGGTCTCGGGCCTCGCTGGTCGCCGGGTTTTCTCCCGAGCTCCTCCTCGCTGCTCCCGCCTGATGTTCTAGATTGGTTGATGCTTGTAAAGCTTCTGCTCTCCTCTCAGAGAGGCCAGGTAATCAAAGTCAGAAGAAACCAGCAGGAAATCATTGGCTTTCTTTCTCTTTGTTTTACTTTTTAAGATGGTTGGTTGTATTTCTGTTCAGTTGCTGTAGACTGCTTGCACTATAATTGCAATAATGGAAGGGCAAAGTCTGGGAAATGGGGAAGGTCTGTGTGTTGGGAAGCAAAGAAGGAGTGAGATTGGGGCTGAAGCCAGGAGGGATATCATGGGAGTGGGAGTTATGGTTTTCTTTCTGGTGATTATTAGCTTTATAAAACAAGTTTTAAAAAAAAAGCATGCTCAGGATGTGGGTGCCATTTATTGCCATCCTAGTTGCCCATAGTGCTTTGATGCAACTGAGAGGCTTGCTATGCCACTTCAGAGGACAGTTAAGAGTCAACTACATTGATATGGGGACTAGAGCCATATAAAGACAACCTGCACTCAATATATGATTCACCATTGGACCACTGAATGCCTGAGGAATTAAAATCCCCCATTAAACAGACATTTCCCAATTCAATACTATCCATGTGTCCAGGACGGTTGCGCTGACTGCTTGCTGTTCTTTTAAAGCCTTGTGCACAGGAAGTGACTTTGGAGATGGATCAGGTGATAGGCTTATAGCCTTCCACAACCGGTGGGTACTGCAGGATACAGTTGGTCTAACCAACAGTCATAATCAAATTCAAATTTACTCACATGTAATTGTGGTTTGTTGTGGCCAATTGTCTTAGTGGTGCCCTCCTCTTGAGGACAGCCCTTGTAGAATGTGTTCTTTGCTGGAGAAACTGGGTAAATATCAGTACCACCTTAATGACCCTGTCAAAAGAGTCTCAATCAGATGTTTTAGTAATAAGTGCCCAGAGTGCCTCTATCTATTTGTTTATCACTACTTTAGCTTATTGACGTCGTCACTGGCTCAAAAAAGCAACATGGCTGCCAAAAGAAATGGAAGCAAATTTTTTTCAGTTCTTTGATTTGGTTGGTTTTATGCTACTTTCTGGTATATAAATGGTAGCTTTGAAAAAACATTGAATAATTTGATCAATGTTGTGATTTGTGGCTTTTTATGAACCTGTTCAGTGACTGGGACTGATATTTGGTAACTGAGTCAAATCAGATCATTTGAGTCAATCAGTGCAGTTCATTTAATAAATAGTGCTTAATTAAGTCAGTTAAGATTTATATCTTGGATGTGTGATGCCTTTGAGGCATGGCACTTTTGAGGGGTGTGACATTTACAGATAGATAGTAGATGCAAGAATTTTAATTATAGACACTTAGGCCTAGAAATTGAGTTTTGGCTTAGCCAGGGCTTTAGCGCCGGAAGTTAGTGCCGGCGCTAAGTCCCCCTGCGCGCGCCAAAAATTCAGCAGGGCCGCGCCCAAATGGCTGCCGGCGCTACTGAAGGGTCTTTGCGGCGGTAAATCGGCGCTAACTGCCGTTTCGCGCCGCAATTCCGGCGCTGCGGCACCCGATGCGGTGCGGCAGGCTCGGGAAGTGCAGGCCTCCTCCTTCCCTTAAGGAGGAGCTGCCTGCACCCGGCCGCGGCCCGCGAAAATCTTTTTAAAAATGAGCCCGGCACCTCGGACAAGTGCCGGGCTTGCTTCTGTTCCGGGGGGGGGGGGGGGGGGGGAAGTCCGGGGCGGGAGCTGCGGCCAGGCGGCCGGCGGGAAAGCGGCCGGCCGCCGCGGGGCCTTTAATGCGCCGGCGCAAAGACTTGTAAGACTCTGTTGCCAGAGTCTTAGTTGCGGCTGCCACGGGCGAGGCGGCCGCAACTGAATTTCGGCGCTGGGGCCCGTCGGCATGGCAACCGGGACGCTGCGCACACCGATGACGTCATCGGTGCCGGCGCAGCGCTACCGGTCTACCGCGGCGGAAGGGCCCCAGGCAATTTCGGCGCCGGCGCCAATTGCAGCGCTAGGCCCTCTAGCGCCGCAAAATCGGCGCTAAGGGCACTCAATTTCTAGGCCTTAGTCTATTAAACTAATGTACTGTCTATGAAGTGCTTAAGTAGTAAAAAAAACTGATCATACTTGGTGAATTTGTATGCCAAGGTGATTTCACAAACTGAGTTTTATGCATGAAAGAAAAGTTATATAGATAAGTTATATTCAAAGGGATCTTACTAATAAAACAATTCCAGTAGCCATCAATCAGTTAGCAACCTCAAATGGATTAGAATTATTTGAAAGATCTTCAAATTTTAAAATTTCTTTTTGTCCAATAGGTCATGTGAATAAATAGTCTTGAGGTGTTGATTGAAGCTATCAGTAAATTAAGTACTTAAGAAAAACAATTTAAAGTTGCAGCTGTGATGCATTGTGCTGGTAACAGGATCTGAATCCTTATGCCTATCAGCATCAGTCACTCCTGTCATTAGGCTGCCCTGATTGGTACAACCTTGAAACACTCATCAGTTTTTACTTGTTTCTGTATTCAACCGAAGAAAAAAAAGTCCAGAAAGTCCTGGATAAAATCAGCAGCAGTAATCTGAAACACAATCAGAAGTTAGGTCCTTGATCTTATGCTGCCTTTAAGCCTTCACTTTTTGTTTTTAGCTATTAAGTACAGATATGTTTTGAGTGACTAGCATAATGGTCCAGTTTGCCAAATAAATCAGAAGTATATTTTACTGTACTAGTACTAGCATTAAATAGTATTTACAGCACAGAAACAAGCTATTCAGTCCAACAGGTCCATGCTGGTGTTTATGCTCCACACAAGCCTCCTCCCACCCTACTTTATCTAACCCCAACAACATATCCTATTTCTTTCCTCCCTCATGTGTTTATCTAGCTTCCCTTTAAATGCATCCATGCTATTCGCCTCAACTACTCCTTGTGGTAGTGAGTTTCACATTCTAACCACTCTCTGGGGAAAGTAGTTTCTCCTGAATTCCCGATTGGATTTGTGCACTGAATTAACACCAGCGAGGGATCTAGGAATAGACAATCCTGACCGTTCCCAAATTTTATTAGCACTGGAAAAATAAAAACTACAAATTATTTTTGAACGTGATAAAGGGCCAATATTATGGATACTACTGGAGTAGCTTGACTCAGATCCCAGGTTTTCTATTTCACATGTTTCTTGTATACAATTAACCAACTGCTAACCAAAATAACTTCACTTTACAAAATGTGTTAATGCATGTTATTTTATTCTATTTGAAATTATAACTGCAAAGAAAATAATTAAGTTTGAGTGAGAGGATTGTGGGTTTGAGCCCTATAGGACTTGAGCACAGAATCAAGGCTAACATTTTGTGAAAGTCACCATCACCCTCAATTTCCTTGCCTCTGGTTCCTTCCAGGACACTACCGGAGACATAGAGGGTCTCTCAGTCGGCTGCACATAAATGCATAAGGCAGATGGATTGTTTGCCAGGATTGGGAGTTATGGAAACTTCACCTCTGATGTCAATAGCCAGAATGATTGGGCATTCGCCTCTCTGGCTGGATTCCTGCAGGTACAGGTGGCCATCTATTGCGCACACAGCAACCAGGAGTTTTTATCAACCGCAAGGGATATTATTCCATCAATGCATAGCTGGTGTGCAATCACAAGAAGCAGTTCATGCAGGTGTGCGCCAGATTCCCTGGGAGCTGTCATGATGCTTTCATACTGTGGCGGTCCAACATTCCGGACCTCTTCTTTCCAGGAAGCAGACTTAAGGGCTGGCTCATAGGAGACAAGTGATACCCCCTTCAAACTTAGTTCATGATTGCAGGAGCGCTACAACAAGAGCCACATGACCACCAGGTGTGTCATAGAGCAAGCATTGGAATGTTGAAGATGCGCTTCAGATGCCTAGATACACCAGCGAGGGTGTCCATAATAGTGGTATGCTACATCCTGCACAACATTGCGCAGCAGAGTATTGCAGGTGGAGGATGAATGCGCTCATCACTCGTCAGCTGGGGAGAACAAGGAGGAGGAATATGATAGGGCACCCATCACCAGACCAGTCACATACATTGCTGCTTGGGCTGCCCTTATAGCTCAAAGGTTCAGCTAGTGGTGACTCACGGGAAAACATCACAAATGAAATCCTCCGGCCCACTCCCACACCAGCATTACCCCACTCCTCCCTTTGCATAAAGCAGTCCTTCAACCACTCATCTACCCATTGCACATCTGTCCAATGGATCCCATCATGTATTGACATTCATCATGAAACAAGTGAAAGGGCACGTTGACACTTGGGAAGCAATAATGGGCAAGACATGGAAGTGGTGCTAAGCAATAAATGGGATAAAGTTGATCTCTTTCCATAAAATCAAGAAACCCAGTGAGGGGCTTTAACTAGACTGTTATTATATTTATGCAGGGTACACTGCACTGCATCCATATTGATTGTGAAGTGCATTGAGACATTCCAAGAACATGTTGAAGCACAACATAAATGCAAGTTCATTCATTTTTGTGGATGTTGTATGGTAAAGAAAGAAGACTATGAAGGTATGAGAGTGGAATTGAGTATAGAGTGGATTTGGAAAATAGATTAAAGGGTAAGACGATACATGATCAGTGGTGTACATTTAAGGAGTTATTTTACAACTTCCAAAAAATATATATTCCACTGAGAAGAAAAGGGTGTAAAAGAAAAGACAGCCATCCGTGGCTAAGTAAAGAAATTAAGGATAGTATTCGACTAAAAACAAGGGCATATAAGGTAGCCAAATCTAGTGGGAGGATAGAGGATTGGGAAAACTTTAAAAGACAGCAAAAAGTAACAAAGATTGATTAAGAAAGGGAAGATAGATTATGAAAGTAAATTAGCAAAAAATATAAAAACAGATAGTAAGAGTTTTTATAGTTATATAAAAAGAAAAAGGGTGGCTAAAGTAAATGTTAGTCCCTTAGAGGATGAGACTGGGAAATTAATGGTGGGAAATATGGAGATGGCAAAAACACAATGAATATTTTGTATCAGTCTTTACAGTAGAAGACACTAAGAATATCCCAACACTGGACAAACAGGGGGCTATAGGGGGGGGGGGGGAGGAGCTAAACACGATCAAAATCACTAAGGAAGTGGTACTCGGTAAAATAATGGGACTCAAAGCAGATAAATCACCTGGACCTGATGGCTTACATCCTAGGGTCTTGAGGGAAGTGGCGGTAGGGATTGTGGATGCATTGGTAATAATTTTCCAAAACTCCCTGGAATCAGCAAAGGTCCCGGCAGACTGGAAAACTGCTAATGTAATGCCCTTATTTAAAAAGGGCAGTAGACAGAAGGCTGGAAACTATAGACTGGTTAGCCTAACATCTGTGGTAGGTAAAATATTGGAGTCCATTATTAAGGAGACAGTAACAGGACATTTGGATAATCATAATTTAATAGGACAAAGTCAGCATGGTTTTATGAAGGGGAAGTCATGTTTGACAAATTTGCTGGAGTTCTTTGAGGAAGTAACATATAGGGTGGATAAAGGGGAACCAGTGGACGTAGTGTATTTAGACTTCCAAAAGGCATTTGACAAGGTGCCACACAAAAGATTATTGCTTAAGATAAAAAATCACGGGATTGGGGGTAATATTCTGGCATGGATAGAGGATTGGTTATCTAACAGAAAGCAGAGAGTTGGGATAAATGGTTCATTCTCGGACTGGCAATCAGTAACTAGTGGTGTTCCACAGGGGTCAGTGCTGGGTCCCCAACTCTTTACAATCTATATTAACGATTTGGAGGAGGGGACCAAGTGTAACATATCAAAGTTTGCAGATGATACTAAGATGGGAGGGAAAGTAGTGAGTGAGGAGGACATAAAAAACCTGCAAGGGGACATAGACAGGCTAAGTAAGTGGGCAGAGATTTGGCAGATGGAATACAATACTGGAAAGTGTGAGGTTATGCACTTTGGCAGGAAAAATCGTAGAGCAAGTTATTATCTTAATGGCAAGAAACTGGAAAGTACTGAAGTACAAAGGGATCTGGGGGTCCTGGTGCACGAAACTCAAAAGGTTAGTATGCAGGTGCAGCAAGTGATTAAGAAGGCCAATGGAATGTTGGCTTTCATTGCTAGGGGGATAGAATATAAAAATAGGGAGGTATTGCTTCAGTTGTACAAGGTATTGGTGAGACCGCACCTGGAATACTGCGTACAGTTTTGGTGTCCATACTTAAGAAAGGACATACTTGCTCTCGAGTCAGTACAAAGAAGGTTCACTCGGTTAATCCCGGGGATGAGGGGATGGACATACGAGGAGAGGTTGAGTAGATTGGGACTCTACTCATTGGAGTTCAGAAGAATGAGAGGCGATCTTATTGAAACATAAGATTGTGAAGGGGTTGGATCGGGTGGATGCGGGGAGGATGTTCCCGATGATGGGTGAAACTAGAACTAGGGGGCATAGTCTTAGAATAAGGGGCTGCTCTTTCAAAACTGAGATGAGGAGGAACTACTTCACTCAGAGGGTGGTAGGTCCATGGAATATGCTGCCCCAAAAAGCTGTAGAAGCTACATCATTACATAAATTTAAAACAGAAATAGACAGTTTCCTAGAAGTAAAGGGAAGAAAGGGTTATGGGGAACGGGCAGGAATTTGGACATGAGTCCAGGTTCGGATCGGTCATGGCCCTGTGGGTAGCGGAGCGGGCCCAGGGGCCATGTAGCCTGATCCTGCTCCTATTTCGTGTGTCTAATTCTGTTAGATTCAGGAGATGGTTCAGTGATAGTAGATTGGCGGTTAGGATCAGATCAGCCATGATCTTATTGAATGGCGGAGCAGGCTCGAGGGGCCGATTGGCCTACTCCTGCTCCTATTGCTTATGTTCTTATATAGAGTCATAGAGTTATACAGCACAGAAAGAGGCCCTTCGGCCCATCGCGTCCGCACCGGCCATCAAGCCCCGTCTAATCTAATCCCATTTTCCAGCATTTGGTCCGTAGCCTTGTAGGCTATGGCATTTCAAGTGCTCATCCAAATGCTTCTTGAATGTTGAGGGTTCCTGCCTCTACCACCCTTTCAGGCAGTGAGTTCCAGATTCCAACCACCCTCTGGGTGAAAAAGTTTTTCCTCAAATCCCCTCTAAACCTCCTGCCCCTTACCTTGAAACTATGCCCCCTTGTTATTGACCCCTCTACTAAAAGGGAAAAGTTCCTTTCTATCTACCCCTATCTATGCCCCTCATAATTTTGTACACCTCAATCAGGTCCCCCCTCAGCCTTCTCTGTTCCAAGGAAAACAACCCCAATCTTTTGACAGCTGAAAATGAGATCTATATTGAGATAAAAACTACATGTTCTGTTGGACTTTAAAGTGAAGTCTTAGTTATAAATATTAACTTGCAGTAGTTTTCACAGCACAATAAGGTACTCAGCCATTTTTTTTAAACTGCTCTTTTAATAAAAACCTTGTGTAGTCCAGTTATTCAGATTCTTTGCCAACAACAACACAAAGAACTGATATAACCATTGGCTTAATGTTCCAGTGCCTAAAAAAATCTGACTGTTGTATCATAGTCAAAGTGAAAAATATTGTGCATTGAATATTGTTTCTTACTGGATTTGTGTGATTAAAGTAGCTGTAGTTTATTATTCCATGGTGAATAAATAACTTGTATTAGCTAAGTTAATGGGTACTAATTTACTTTAACAGATTAATGAACTGCAGCATTGTTGAAAATCACACAGCTAAAATCTCATTCTAGCTCTGAGTCAATACTCCAACACATTTTATTTTTGGATGAGAGCACCTCATGAATTAATGCTTCGACTCTACTTGGGGATTTGAAAGTGAGGCGAGGCAGCTTGCAAACCTATTGAGGAATATTGTATCATCCACCTTTGTAATACTTCTCATTAAACGTAAATCAACATAATTTAAATTATTGCTTACCAATATATTTTATATAATACACGATTAGAGAAACATCAAATAGTAAAGGCAGACTTTGATAATTCACTTGTGACTGCATGCGGTGTCCCTTATAAGTTACAGAATCTTTCTTGTAGGATCAGCTGATTCAGGCAGCTGTAAGGGACTTTGACATATGTTTGAACAGAGATTTCTGCAGTTGGAAAATGCATTTTACAGCGATTTTCTTTTTGCCATTCTGCCTACACATACTTGGACATGCTTGTCACTATTTCTGATGGGGTCAGACCACCGGTAGAGTGGACTTGGAGGTCTTAGTCAGTAATGTTGTTCTTTTTAGTGCCATCCCTTGCTGACTTGTCTGACTCCTTGACGCAAGTATTGCTGCTGTCGACATCATTCTTAAAAGGTATGATGGAAAAACTGATATGCAGTGAGGTTATCCAGAGTCAGGTGAGTGAACCAACCACTGTTCCTTCCTTACCATGCTGTTCCCCAGTTTGATGCTGAAGTGTGCAGAATGATCTGTCTTTTTAAAGGCCACACTCCAGGTTCTATGCATGCACGCTAATTACACCCGTTTTACATGGGATGTACGCCAAAGGGTACGCAAATGTGCTTACCCAGTAAATTCTCATAACTACCTCTTCCAGGCCTCTGCCAAGTGCAAATCTTAATATCTGCCATACTTTTTATTCTCTGCTGGAAGATTTCCTTCATACACTTAACTATCTATCCTCTTTTGTCTTGTATGCCTTTGTTATTGTTCTTTTTTCACATTGTTGCTCTATCATTCTAGAATTTCTCATTTTCTTTCATATTACTAGCCTTTATTGTTTACCTCCTTAGTTTATTTTTGACCTAATTCCCCCACCAAAGGAAATAGTATCTACCCTATCAAATCCCTTTATTATGCTAAACACCTCAATTAGATCACCCCTCAGACCTCTAAACTCAAGGGAATAGAAGCCAAGTTTATGCAACCTGGCATTATAATTTAACCCTTTAAGCCCTGGTATCATTCTGGTGAATTTGTGCTGTACCCCTTCCAAGGCCAATAAAGCTCTCCTGAGATTTGGTGGCCAAAACTGAACATAGTACTCCAGATGGAGACTAAGACTCTGTATATCACTTCATCACTTTTGAATTCCAAACCCTTTGAGATAAAGGCCAACGTTCCATCAGCCTTTTTGGTTATGTTTGGTACCTGTGTACTAGCTTCTAGTGATTTGTATACGTGGACATCTAAATCTCTTTGCTCTTCCACAGCTGTAAGAAAATATTTAGATTTGTCTTTCTCTGCCACTTTCAAAGAGGTGGGTAGATTCCTGTGGGGGTACAGGATCGATCTAGTATGAAAAAATCTAAAGAAAGGTGTTGTTCATTATCCCAAGCACATTATCTAAATTTACCTAGATATCAGAGTCTGCAAAGATACTCGAAGCTATAGGGAGCAGACTTGTCCAAGTGTAGTCTAAAATACAGAAGCTGTATTAACCAGATTAAGAGCAAAAAAAAATCCAAAAACTCAACAGACGCAACAAAGAGAAGTTTTTGATGAGCACTTTTGTAAAGACTTAATTTCCTCTGTCTAGAAATATAACAAAATATTTTACTAAATTATCATAAATCAATGCCAGTTTAGTAAAATAAATTTTCTTTAGCTGTACACACAGTGAATATACCACTTGCTTATCATATATGCTGGCATTCCAAAGAAAAATGTGGCCATTTGCTTAGGTATGCAGAGAATACAAGAACATTTGATTGAGTTTAATAGAACAGTACAGCAGCAATGGAATGGATAAACCGAGCCACAGCTAGAGCCAAGGAGCTACCAGCTGTTGTTCCAAAGTTAACAGTGCAACCACCAATTTATGTTAGACTAATTCTCTATCAATGCCATTTCAGTACTGACAGAAGCGAATAATTTCATGGTGAGATGGTACCAGTGAATAGTTATACTCTGGAATTCAAATTTATTAAAGGGATAAATGTCACAAGGGACTGCATAAAGTTCACTGATTCACTTAAGTTTCATACTGAAGAGAACATTGTTTTCAAAACCATCTGCAACCAATTCAGCAGCCCTGAGTTTGGATTGCAGAGCCAAAAAAAACATCAGTTTAAATCAATATTAGCAAGTCATTCCATCAGCTTTGGAATGGACCAAGGATTGAACAAAAAGGCTCCACCTTTGTGGTAACTCTGCAACCATTTTGTGGTCAAATCAAATCGACTGCTCACCTCAAATGTTCCATGCATGTGAAGCAGCTGTAAAATGCAGTGTCAAGTTTCAACTTTCCTGTCAGAAATGGGAGCAATACCTTTGGCAATGGGATGAATTAATACCAGTTTGATACATCACTTTATAAATGGATTTTCAATCCTTTCAGTATAAGTTTCCAATATATAGCAATAATGCTAAACATTTTCTATTTCAACAATGATTTTAAAATTGAAAAAAATACAAGGAACTAGATTTAAATACACATACTTTCATGCATTAACTGCTGCCCACAACAAATATAACTAAATACTGTACCACAAAAATAAATTACACTTACAAATATAATTGGATGAAAAATAAACTCAAAATAGTATCTTGTACATTAGAGTTTTAACTCCCTAGGACTATACTAAGATACTCCTACTCCGACGACATGCAAGCCATGATCCTGACCAACGGATCCACCACAGACCCAATTCATGTACGGATCGGGGTCAAGCAAGGCTGTGTCATCGCACCAACGCTCTTCTCGATCTTCCTGGCTACAATGCTCCATCTCCCCCTCAGTAAGCTCCCCGCTCGAGTGGAGCTAATCTACAGAACAAACGGGAAACTGTTCAACCTCCATCGCCTCCAGTCCAGATCCAAGGTCGTCCCATCCTCTGTCGTCTAATTACAGTACGCAGACGACGCTTGCATCTGCGCACACGGAGGCCAAACTCCAAACCATCGTCAACACCTTCACCGAAGCGTACGAGAGCATAGGCCTTACACTAAACATCTGTAAGACAAAGGTCCTCTACCAACCTGCCCCCGCCACACAGTACTGCTGCCTGATTATCAAAATCCATGACGAGGCCTTGGACAACGTGGACCACTTTCCATACCTCGGGAGCCTACTGTCAACAAGGGCAGACGTCAATGACGAAGTCCAACACCGCCTTCAGTGTGCCAGTGCAGCCTTCGGAAGTGTGTTTGAAGACCAGGACCTCAAACCCAGCACCAAGCTCATGGTCTACAGAGCAGTAGTGATACCCACCCTCCTGTATGCTTCAGAGATATGGACCATGTACAGCTAGCACCTCAAAGCACTGGAGAGGTATTATGAAATATTTCTTTAAATGCAAGCCACTGCTTATCTACCACCATACCTTTTAATCTATTTTTCCAATCTACCTTGGCCAACTCCCTATGTAATTGGCTTTATTTAAGTTTAAGGGCTCTAGTTTCGGACTTAGAATTTCACATTAAGTTTGAGAGTGACTTGCCTATCATATTATGATCACTCTGCCCCAGAGGATCCTTTACTATGAGATTGCTAATTAACCCTGTCTCATTACACAATACAAGATCTAAAATTGCCTGTTCCCTGGTTGGTTCCATGGCATATTGTTCTCAAACTGTCCCGAATGCATTCCATGAACTCGTCCTCCAGACTACCTTTGCCAATTTGATTTGTCCAGCCTATATGAAGATTAAAGTCCCCCAAAATTATTGCATTACCTTTGTTGCAAGCTCCTATTTCTTGATTAATACTGTCCAACGGTATAGCTACTGTTAAGGGGCCTATATACTATCCTACCAGTGTTTTCTGCCCCTTGTTATTCCTTATCTCCACCCATACGGATTCTACTTCCTGATCTCCAAGCCGAGATTCTTTCTCGCTGCTGTCCTTATGTCATCCTTTATTATCAGGGCTACTCCCCCTCCTTTCCATTCTGCCTGTCAAGTACCCTGGAACATTTACTTCCCAACCTTGGCCACCTTGCAACCATGTCTCTGTAATGGCTATCAGATCAAACCCGTTTACTGTATCTCTTTGTGCCACTAGTTTGTCTATCTTTATCTGAATGCATGATGCATTCCTAACAAGAGCCTTTAATGTAAATTTTTTACCATTATTCCCTGCTTTGACCTTATTCTCTGCTGCACTGCTACCAGTAAACTCTGTCCTTTCTTGTCACACGCTGCTTATTTTTACCCAAATCGCTACACTGCTCTATTGCCTTGATCTTTCTCTTTAGATTTTTAAATTTCCCTCACTGATCCCGCCCCCCTTTTTTTTTTTTTTAGTTTAAAGCCCCATCTACAGTCCTAGTCATTTGATTCGCCAGGACACTGGTCCCAGCCCGGTTTAAGTAGAGCCTGTCCCGACGGAACAGCTCCCTCTTTTCCCCAGTACTGGTGCCAGTGCCCCATGAATTGAAACCCCTTTTTCCCCCACACCATTCTTTGAGCCACGCATTTAACTCTCTGATCTGCTTGACCCCATGCCAATTTGCGCGTGGCTCAGATAGTAATCCAGAGATTACCACCCTTGTGGTTCTGCTTATTAATTTAGACCCTAGCTCCTCAAACTCCCTCAGCAGAACCTCATTCTTAGTTCTACCTATGTCGTTGCTTCCTACATGGACCACAACTGGATCCTCCCCCACTCCAAGTTCTTCACCAGCCACGAGGAGATATCATTAACCCTGGCACCGGGCAAGCAACACAGCTTTCGGGACTCTTTCGCGGCAGCCCTGACTATACTGTCCCCTACTACTACTACATTCCTTCCTTCTCCCCCCACTTGGATGGCCCCCTGTATCACAGTGCCGTGGTCAGTTTGCCCATCCTCCCTGCAGTCCTTTTCCTCATCCATACAGGTAGAAAGTACCTTGTACCTGTTGGACAAGGTCCAGGGCTGAGGCTCCTCCATCACTACATCCTGGGTCTCCATACCTTCCTGACTTGCAGTCACACCCTCCTGTCCCTGATCACTGATGAATGCGGGTGGCAGCGGCGACTGTGGGTGAGGCAGGTGAGAGATGGGTGGAGGGAGCTGGTTAATAAACCACGGGGAAACGCGATCTTCACACACCCAGAGTGCGGCCCCAGAGAAAACACTCAAAATTATGCGCTTCACAAACACCTGGGGTGGGCCTCAGGCCCCAAACGAGAGCCTCCGGGCCGGGCATTTGCTCTGAGCGGGGCATTCTCCTGGTGACAGGCCTGGGTTAACAGCCGCCATCTTGATAGGCTCAGGGCAGCAGGGCATATGCGCGGCCCTCTTGGGCAGGAACCAGGAGAGAATGTTGTGAATTTCTATCCTGGACACAGTGATGGCTTTTGTAAACTCCTTTTACAGGCTGTGAGAAGGGCAGCATTTACAGACCGCAAACTCAAACCAACAACAACTTACCTTTAAAACGCCACAGTAGTGCAGTCAGACAATAATTGACACACATACTTTGTTTGTGGTACAGTGCACTTACACAAAGTTCCTTCACAACTGTAACAATTTTATTACGGTTGCTGTGAAGGCTGAGCTCACTTTGCTCGTACACCTGGTCTCCAAAGGATGCAAAACTATACTAATGCTGCTGAGTTCAGCTCTTTTTGATAAGAAAATATGGTGTATTTGGACTTTCAGAAGGCTTTTGATAAAGTCCCACATAAGAGATTAACGTGTAAAGTTAAGGCACATGGGATTGGGGACAAGGTATTGACTTGGATAGACAACTGGTTGGCAGATAGAAAGCAAAGAGTTGGAATAAACGGGTCTTTTTCCAAGTGGCAGGCAGTGACTAGTGGTACTGCAGGGATCGGTCCTTGGACCCCAGCTATTCACAATATATATTAATGATCTAGACAAGGGAACTAGATGTAATATCTTCAAATTTGCAGACGACACAAAGCTGGGTGAGCGTGTGTGCTGTGAGGAGGATGCCGAGAAACTACAGGATGATTTGGACAGGTTGGGTGATTGGGCAGATGCAGTATAATGTGGATAAATGTGAGGTTATCCACTTTGGTGGCAAAAACAGGAAGGCAGATTATCTGAATGGCAAAAGACCCGTTTATTCCAACTCTTTGCTTTCTATCTGCCAACCAGTTCTCTATCCAAGTCAATACCTTGCCCCCAATCCCATGTGCCTTAACTTTACACGCTAATCTCTTATGTGGGACCTTATCAAAAGCCTTCTGAAAGTCCAAACCCTTCTTCAAAACTGGTTTCGACCCGAAACGTCAACTCAAATTTCTCTCCACGGATGTTGCCTGACCTCCTGAGATTTTCCAGCAATTTCTGTTGTTATTTCAGATTTGCAGTATTTTGCTATCGTACTAAAATTCTGACAGGACTGGACAGACTAGATGCAGGATGTTCCTGATGGTCAGGGAGTCTAGAACCAGGGGTCACAGTCTAAGGGGTAGGCCATTTAGGACAGAAATGAGGAGGAATTTCTTCACCCAGAGTGGTGAACCTGTGGAATTCTCTACCACAGAAGGCAGTAGAGGCCAATACATTAAATATATTCAAGGAGTTGGATATATTTCTTAAGGCTAAAGGGATCAAGGGGTATGGGGAGAAAGCAGGGACCGGGTACTGAACTTGGATGATCAGCCATGATCACATTGAATGGCAGAGCAGGCTTGAGGGGCCGAATGGCCTACTCCTGCTCCTATCTTCTATGTTTCTATATCAACTATTTTGCCTTGCCATAAATGCACAAAAGAGGTTGCAGTGCTCACTGGCTGCCCAGGAAAGTACTATTTAGATTAAACTTCTTCACCCAGTGTGCTGAGAATGTGGAACTTGCTACCACAGAGTAGTTGAGGTGAATAGCATGGATGCATTTAAGGGGAAGCTAAATATACACATGGGAGAAAGGAATAGGAGGAGATGCTGATAAGTGAGATGAAAGGAGGCTCGTGTGGAGCATAAACACCGCATGGACCAGTTGGGCCAATTGGCCTGTTTCTGTGCTGTAAATACTATGTAATTCTAAAGTACTACAGTACTTAGCCTAAAGGGTGTGACTGCCTCCTGGAACAAAGTGTCCAGGTAACTCTCCCCCTCCCTGATGCATCGTAATGTCTGCAGCTCGTACTCCAGCTCAACAATTCTGAGCCGAAGTTCCTCGAGTTGCAGACACTTGCAGATGCGCAAACTCCCACATGCTGCAGTTACGACACACCACCTGGCCTGCCATCTCTAACCTGGTTTTATTTATTAATTAAAGATTTTATTCAATCAATATTTTAGGTTTATTTTTTTATTTTATTTAGTTTGTTGTTAATTTATTAAGTAATAGCAAGTTACAGTCTCTCAGCTCTTAATTTAACCCCCTTCCCAAACTTAGAGCAAAAAAGAGCTATAATACTCACCAACCAATCACCTACCTGCTCTGTGATGTCACCCTTTGATGTTGTTTTTGAATCGGAGCCTCGCTCTGCCACTGCTTTAATTCAGGTCCGCTCCTTATATTCAGCTCCGCTATCGGGCTGCTCTTTATCCTCTCGCCGCTTTAATTCAGCTCCACTGCTGCTCTTTATCCTCTCCCCACTGCCGCTGCTTTACATACACCCCCAGGTTTCTCTGTTCCTGCACCCCCCTTAAAATTGTACCATTTAGTTTATATTGCCTCTCCTCATGCTTCCTACCAAAATGCATCACTTTACACTTCTCTGCATTAAATTTTTTCTGCCATGTGTCTGCCCATTTCACTAAAATCTGTAACTATCCTCATTACTACATTTCAGAGTTTAATGTCCTCTGCAAACTTTGAAATTACGCCCTGTATACACACGTCCAAGTCATTAATATACATCAAAAAGAGCAGTGGTCTTAATACCAACGCCCGATTAACACCACTGTGTGCCGTATACACAGTGATCATCGAACTGTTGAAATCGGCTCAGGTCTTCATTGACAGTTGCAAGTACATTTTGGCTCAAATTTGACTGCCATTTGTGTGATAAGACAGTGTAAACTACTGGATGTTTATTTAGATCTAAAAAAGGTCAGCTTGGCTCAGTAGCAGCCGCCTTGCCTCAGTCAGAAGTTGTGGATTCAAGCTCCACTCCAGGCCTCAAGCACAAATCTAGGCTAACTCTTCAGTGCAGTATTGAGAGAGTACAGCATTGTCAAAGGTGTCATCTTTCAGATGTGCAATGAAACCAAGGGCCCTATCAGTCTGTTCAGGGGATGTAATTATGTAAAGAGCAGGGAAATTCTCATGGTGTCCTGGCCCTGGCCAACATTTATCCCTCAACCAACACCACAAAAAAAGTTAACTAGT